>NC_089214.1:6867126-7467126 GCF_963930695.1 Labrus bergylta | reverse complement strand
GTTCGAACAACCATTATCCGATGGTAGTTTACCCAACATGAATCCACCTTCCTTCTCTTTCCCTCCTCGCAGTTAGGATGACAAAAGTCTGCTATCTGGGTGATTATGGGCAATTTCTCAGTGCCAGAGCTGCCAAGCAGACAGAAAGGCCTATTCTCCCCTGATGGGCAGAGAGGCTGGGTACCGCATCCAGTCCTGAGTGGGGCTGCTTCCCCATCCAGAGTCAAGCATACACCTGGTCTGTGCGCCCGCGTTGCCCCTAGGAGACCGCTCCTCACCATGCAGCTGTCAGGCCTGCCAAGCACCGAACAGCAGCTCTCCAGCAGCATCTATGGAGAGAAAAAGTGGCAGAACGAGACCTGCTAAACCTATACAATTGATGCTGAGGCTTCCCATAGCTGAAGCTTGTTGTGTGGCTGCACAGAAGAGCTAATGACGTCGACGCTAAATGTATTCTAATCTCTGATTTTGATGCTTGCATGCAGATACAGAGCTCTCACCTCAGATAAACATCATAATCAGTCTTAAAGTGGCACAACAAACAGCCGTAAGTCTCAGATCTCTCTCGCATACTTAGAAAAAAAAGATCTGCACAGCTTTTTCTCCTCGGCAGCTGCCTGTGTGCCTAGCAGCTGCCTCTTTCTCCAAAGCTGCCTGTTATGATAAATAAATCAGGGCTACATCTGATAATTGCAGAATTGTCTTTTAATGTTATTCCCTTCTATGTGAGGCTGTCTTTGCTGTCAAGCCTGGCAATCTCATTTTGTTTGACTCCGAGATGAAATGTTCAAAGAGCGTCTTTGATTATGTGCTGCTCCGACTCAAGATTACATTGAGTTTAAAATGCAAGATTAAACGTATGTCACTTACAGCTTACAAACGGGTCGCCTTTGTTTTTGTCCTTTGAGGATTCTTTGAGCTCCAGGATTATTTATTCATTATTATTTTTTTTAAAGTTAATGGTGAATGTCATTTTGAATGCTCTCAGAAGCGTCAGATATTGCCGTTTGTTACGTGCGGCTGCCGTGTATCAAAGCGAAGAGGCAATCCTAACGCCTGTTTGTGATTACTCCTGCCAGAAACAATCACCTCTCTCTGCTTGTTCTTTTTTCTTTTCGCAGCTTAGGAGCACAAACAGGTACTCATTTTGTCTCTCGGTGCAGTGATTTCAGCCTGAGATCTCCTGTGCTGTGTGGCTTTAAACCCTCGTGACCTGGTCCCTCTTAAACTGTGATCGCATGTATGTCGGAGCGGGTGCAGGCGTTCTGCACCATGCAGGGTTATCACAGTGACACGCCTGTCACCCAGGAGCACCGGGCTCGGGAGCACAGTGGGGTCTTCGCACCAGTCGGCCCGCTCTGCATCCTCTGCAAGCTGCACACACACACACACACAAAATGCAAAACAGAAGCAGATAGCTGACAATTGGAGTTAAAGGCTTGTGAGTGTGAGTCAACACAGTGCAGCCAGGCTTACCTAGCAACATGTAAAGGCTGCTTCACAGTGGACACAACACAAGCTGACACTGTACTTTTATCATTTTATCCCAAACCATTCAGTTCTGTGTTTTAAGCAGTGATTTCGTTGGATCTCCAGAGTTTTCTGTCTGGGAGCTCCTCCTGCGTAAATCCACTTTGACGTGTTCGGACTCTGACATCATTTGAAAACAGTTTCATCAGGATGAATGAAATGTAAGATGTCATATACTGTGTATTTGGAGAGATTTCAGCCACAGCACAAACCTTTCCCCACTTGTGGCTCAAAGCTCTCGATGAAAAATGTGTCGGTGTATTTCCAAACCCACTTCCTCTGAAAACACATTTGAAGGGATCTTCTGCTGAGCAAAATATCTCCGAGCGATACTTCTGATAACATATCTTTTCCTCTACGACTTCACTGCTTCCACTTTAACTAATGTGAATGAATGGATACGTGAAGAGACGAGAGTGATGTGTTATATCCCTCATCAAAAGGGTGAAGTGCTGTTACTTTTTCCTTTTTTTTTTTTTTTTTTTTTTTTTTTTCTTATTTTGAAAAGCACTGTGTGTTTCAGGCACATTTCTCTGGTGCCGGGGATTTGTTCAATGGGATGAAACACAAATCACTCTGCATCTCTGGGAAATAAAAAAATGCTCAGCTCTTTGGCAAAGATTGGATTTGATGTCTGTCAGTACCGACGGCAGTGTGATTTTGACTGCCAGCGTGTGACACAGTGAAGCACAGAATTCATCAAGTTATCAAAACACATTGATTAATGGTACAGTCGCTCTGGTGACGGCTGCTTTAATACTTTACCCATCTCAATTAAGCAGCCCAGAATAAACATACTGTATTATATTCAGTTAAATGTAATATATTTGCACTGTATTTTACTTCTGCATAACAAGTGTTCTGCAGAAATAATAAATGCAGTTAGTATAATTTACCGACCACTAGGGCTGGGACTCTTTGGGTGTCTCACGATTCAGTTTTGATTCTTGGGGTCACGATTCGATTCAGAATCTATTTTCGGTTCTAACCAATTCTGGATTCATGATTCAAAGTCTATTTTTTAATGAGTACATACTTCAGGATCTACTCCAGCCATCTTTGAGACCGGCTGGATTTCTTGTTGCTCTATTTGGCATTCTACTGCATTAAAGAGCTAGCATTAGCACTTAGCAGAGAGTGACTGATTACCCCCCAAAAAAATGATTCTTGGAAGTTATGAATCTATTTAAAAATATCAGAAGACAAGAATCTCAATTTTTACATAACATTATGAGGAAAATTATTCTACATAGTTACAAATCGGTTCAGGATGACACATTAAAGACTGTTCTTCCACTCCTTGTGACTCGTCACTGATGATCTTTCTGGTGAAAAATGCTGTATTTATTTAACTAATGTTGACATGTGCTGTAAATGTGTGTTGTTGTTTTTTTTCCTTTTCCGTGTTGCAGTCTCTCCTGGTTGCCCAGCAGCTTGCCAACGCGGTAGGCGGCGTGATGTCCGGGGCGGCCGCCGGTATGAGCCAACCCATCCTCATCCCTTTCAACGCAGGCGGACACCTGGGAGGGCAGCAGGGCCTCGTGCTCTCCCTGCCCACGGCCAACATCCAGAGCCTGGTGGCTGCTGCTGCTGCAGGGGGCATCATGACGCTCCCCCTCCAGAACCTGCAAGGTAAGAAAGATAGAAGAGTAGAAACACAGTTTGTCATTAAAATAAAAAACAGTTTCAACATGATATTAAAGGACGAGAACGTGCAAAAGAATCCTCTTCTGGTGCTGAAAGGATGGCAAAATGTAAAACTCTGTGTCTTGTGTAACACTGATGCAGGATTGTCTGGGTCATTTGTGATGATTCATAGAACATGAGACGTTTGTTATACCTTCATTGCACAACATGGAGCTGTTTGTTTCTTCCTTGATAAAAAAAAAAAAAAGCTTCTGAACAGGTAAGAATCCTTCAGGGGGTTGTATCCCAAAAAGCCCCTATCCTCAACTTGCCCAGAGGAACGACCATATTAATTACAGGTCAACGTTTTGCAGTGCATCGCAAAAGCACTTTATGCCTCTTTCCTGTGCATAAGAGTGCACCGTACTTCACTTTCTTTTTTATCTCTTTCCACCTCATCTGTCCGTCCACATGGCTGTACTTATCCGTGCCTTTTAAACTTTAATGCCCAAGTGTTCTCTTTTGATCATAGTTGTAAATGGTTTTCATTTTAATGTTTAAAACATTGTCTCTTTTATACCATTAGATTGAAGGATGGATGGGGAAACCGTCGCTCATAAATCTTGGATGAGAGAGCAGCACTAATGTTAAAAGATGCCAGGCTACATGTAAAGCAGTGTGTTTTTTAGGATGGAGATTACAATAATGCCAGTGCAGCACAAAGTGCAGGGAAGGCTCCGTGTGGGGAAATGGATGGACAGATGCCCTGAGTGAGGAAATGTGGAGGTAGAAGCCTAATGGACACAAACATGCATAAATAACAGCAGCCATCGCTGTGGGCAGAGCTTTTAATAAACCCGCATCTATCCATTCAGCCCTTCAATGTATCCATCAGTAGTGGACGATAATGGGCCCAGCAGGCCCCAATGACTCACACTTCAACAGATCTTCCTCCTGGTGCGTGTGGATCAACCCAGAGGCTTCAGCGTTTTGATGAACTGATCAGCAAACACATTGTCAGGGTGTCAGAACGCCAAAACAAACACCGTTCACTCAGCCTTATTGTCCACTGCTAAACAAACCAGCACACTCTGAATCTGGTGTCCTCATTCCCCGTCCATGAGAGAGAGCAGAAAAAAAAAAACTGTTGTGGAGAAATGCCTCTGTGGCAGATCTTTTTTTAAGTGTGTGGACTGACAGACTGCCTCTTCGCACGTCCTCTTATCTGAAGGGGATTCATTGAAGGGACCTCCGTGGAGAGAAAGTGACACAAGTCACGAGTGAAGCTAAATGTCTTGACTGTGTCCAGGCCCCTCTGGCCACGCGACGCTCCTCCACTCTCCCCTGTCTGAGTTCATCACAGCTCCGCTGAATGAGGCCTGCTGGCACAGCACCTCTGTCAGACAACTGCAGCTCTAGCCTCTGCCCCCATGTCCCCCCGCGCGCCCCCTCCCAGCCCCTGCGGGTCTCCAGGCCTGATTAATCACAGATATAATACAGCGCCGTGCTGTCGCCGGGGAGCAGTCAGCTCATTTCACGACCTCAGGAGCGAGTATGTTTTACAGCACTCACGCTGCTAGCTAATTAGTGTCAGATCAGACACAAGACAACTGTGAGGCACAGTAATGAGACTCCTGGAGGAGCCCAGCCAATGGCTGTATTTAAATGTAATGAGGCGGCTAATGACCAACTAATAAAGCTGTTTGTCTTGAGGAATGGGTGGCTGAGGGTGGAGGAATTGTATTTCTGCAGGCTTGTAGTCTTAGTCATAGAGTTTGAGTAATAATACAATATCTAAAAAGATAAATTAGATCAAGTTAGGGTGTTTTAGTCCCTATTGATGTTGTATTTTAATGAGGAGAATTAAATGCAAAGACAGAATGAGAACAAACAGACAGAACAGTATCTTTGATCCCATGTTTTGATCATGCTAATCAAAGCTCGCTCCGTTAGAATGAATGCGAGCTTTAGGAGTGTAGCTCTCTCAGACGGTGATGAATAACTATCACTGTAATGGGGTTGTGCTGTAACGTTGGAGCGGTTGCTTAAATAAAACTGAGCAGCATCTTGTGGCAGACTCAGTAAACACAAGCACCAGTGTAACTGGTTATTTGTCAGAATGATTTATGCCTGCGTACACGCAGTAAAAACAAATTCCCAATGAAACTAAACAAGGGAGAAAGTTATCTTTTGTGACAGAGTGCACACAATTCTAGCTGACTTCACAGAGGCAAAAAGTAGGTTGGGTCATGCTAGAGGTCTGTAAATACGACGGCTCATATGAATAAAAACATTATATGTGATTTGAAATATCAGTGTGTACAAAGAACCTGCAGATTTTGATTGTTAGATGTGATGCTAACTTTCTGCTGCATTTTTAATAGGTTTAGATTTCACATGATTTTATAACAAGCAAAGCATGATTACCATACTTGTAAAACTAGTTGTATCAAAGCACTGTACATGTAATGCCCAATGGGAGGAAGCAGAACAAAGTCTCGTCTGTCTGCTTCTTCTTCTCTGTGACTCACTCAAAGGTAATGCAAGAAGCTAGTTTACTGGAGCGCTTTCATATTAATAAGCACATCCCATCTTATTTGCTCTCAGCAGAAAGCCAGGCAGCGCATCACATCAGAGGAGTGAGTTCTAATGGGGAGGTGCGAGCATTGTTTCTCTGTACTCGTCCGCAGGAAACACAAAACAGCTCTCAAGCTTCCCTGATAAAGGTCGACATCCCACTCACCTGCGGTAATGAGACCCGGTGTCAACGCCAATCAAAGGCGCGTCTGCCGTTTTGATGAAAACGCTCTGCGGTGTCGTTCGCAGGTTGCCAGTGTTGGCGCCATACAAATTAGGGAAATCACTCTGCTCATTACAGCACCAAAGGGTGGGCTCCTGGGGGAAGAGCCAAATGTTTCCACACTAGTTAGACATGTCAGGCTGCATCTCTTCTGCCTCAGCTGACTGCTGCTCCTTTAAGAGGTTAGATCACCGGGCCGAGCCACTGACTTAACCTCTGTCTGCTGTGGGAGTGCCTCGGTGTCCCTTTACCCATTATATTAGCCGAGCTGGAGAATTTCAGGCATCCTTTTTGGGCTCGTTACAGCCTCACTAGTTGCTCATTGAGGACTTGTTTCTCTCGGGTGGACTCATTTTAGGATAAGAAAAGCAAAAAGCTATTGTTGGTGCAGCAGATGAGTGCATTAAAAAAAAGGACCTGGTGCAAGAAGACCACATTTCCCCACATCAACATCTGCCATCTTAGCACAGCAGAGGCCGAGCCCATCCCGTCTCCCTCATCGCTCTTTAATTCGAGGTGTTCTCGAGCACTATGTATTCCACGTCGTCCTTTAATGATTTAACTTTGCCGATGACTCGCAGGGGAGAGAGCTGCATTAAATAAATAACAGTGATAAAATGTAGACCTCATACATTTCAAAGCTAATGCAACTAGCGGTGCAATAGGAGCAGCTGCACACAGTCCTGGAGCGGTAATTTGATTGATTTGTTGTGACAGCAGCCAAATAATTGAGAGTGAGAGGTGCTGGCGGAGATGAAGCGCAGGCAGACGCAGGTTCTTTTTTTTCGCCAGGCAAGTCCCAGCAGATATGGCACCCGGGTTCTCATCTCTGCCATTGATATCTGCCAGCGGTTTATTGTTTGTCTTCAATAAGCAGCTTGGAAACGCGCGGGGTTGCCGCCTTTGCGACAGTTTGGCGGCGGGTAAAAAAAAAAAAAAAAGAAGAAGAAAAAAAAATCACTAATCAAAATGTACAGAGGAGCGATGAGAGGGTGGGAATCAAACCCGCGCTGATGTGCTGGTTTACTGTACATCCACATATGAACACACAGACACTCCCATGGGACTCATGATTTATACTCTGATGTCTGTTTTGAAGCAGAGATGTAAGTAAATTTCCCCTCCGGTGTTTCACTTGTTGCAGATTTGTTTTGAATTCAAGATACACGTATCTCATAATGGCACAAAATAAAAACAATGATGCTCGGTGCATTTGAATAAACAGCATATGAACCCTTATCGTATGTCTCCGGAGATATTTTTAAGTCTTCTCTCTGTGGTACGATACATCGCTTTGTTTTAACCTCCTGGCTCTTGACTCGTGTTAGGTTTCTGTGCGTGGTGGCCGTGTCACTCGGGCTCAGCCATGCCACAGGACAGGACGCGGCCTGAAATAGAAAGAAAAGAGAAGAAGAAGCAGAAGAAGAGGGGGGGAGGGGGGGGGGGAGTCTTTATGGTGGTGTGGAGGCGGACGATAATAGTGTTAATCAGATGTGGCTGCGTCTGCTCCTCCACAGCAAACCCTGACATCTGCCCTCACTGGTGAACACTGACGGAGGCTTTTTTTGTTTGTTTTGGTTTTGTTTGTCCTGCATTTGAACACAACACGGTCTCTCTACATTCCACACTGTGTCTGCAGCGTACATGCAGAGCGTGTACTGCTCTTATTTAAATGCATGTTGGAGTCGACATGGAGCATTAGAGGTTTTGTTTTCTAAATCTGGAATCTGAAAGTCAACATGGAAGATCTTTGAAATGAGCTTCCTTGAATGATTAGAAACATGCAGAATGATTGTCATGAAGCTCTTTTCTATTCTTTGAGCTCCTGAGCTTTGACAGATTATCCTCCGCTTGCTGTAATTACTGTTTGTCTTTAAATGTGACACATGTACATTACACTGCAGGGTCCAATCAACCAAATTAAGTTCACAAAAAGTGACACATCTATGTGAGCATTTTTAAACAAAACCATAAACGTCTCATCTCCTTTCAAAAATCTTAATTGATATTCTTCATAATAAATAAGATTGTTGTTATCACCTGCTGTTTTTTAAGACACAGGACAGTGCATAGAGTCGGAAATCAGGTTCAGACAGAGACAGAGAGTGGGGTATGACATGCAGGAAAGAAGCCACAGGTCAGATTTGAACCCAGGGCCGCCCACTTGGAAGAATTTAGCCTCCGTACACAGGGCGCCGCATTAACCACTAGGCTACCGGCGGCCCTATTACCTGCTGTTTTGTCTCATAATATAACAAAGAGTGAGGTCTTTTAGCTGCTCGTTTGCAAAGTGTCTTGAGATAACATTTGTTGTGAATTGGCGCTATACATACAAAGATTGATTGATTGTTCATATTGATGAAACGTCCCGACAGTTATGTACACTCAATCAGGTTCATCCTCTCATTTGCACATTATTGGCCTCTTGTTCCCACTGAGGAGATCGCCTGATCACCAGTCTGAGAAATCACTGAGCTGATGTGCATTATACATACATCATATACATATACATAATCGCGTGTTGTTTTCATGATGTTTCCACACTTCCAGGAGAAGCCTTGACCACTTGGCCCTGAAGTTGTTTTGTAGAAATTACATCTCACTTTTTCTCTCTCTCTCTCTCTCTCTCTCCCCACCCTCCTTCCACTCTGTTTCCCAAAGACTTGCTAAAGGTCTGCCATATTGCTGAGGTGTGATCCAGAAGCTTTCAGCAACAATCTTTAGTCAAGCATTTTAAATGAAAATTGATTTGTGATTTACATGGTCAGCGAGGGGAAAATGAACTTATGAAATGTTGTAAATGAAATATTAGACAAGGTGCAGTGGGAGAGAGCAGGCAGAGATGGTAATCTTGTGGAACTGGAATTCCCGCCTGGCAGAACTGGGTGACATTTTACATTTATCTGTGTTCTGCATGAGCTGTAATGTTAATGGTAATTTTATGGGACTGAACCGGAATGAAAATGGTGTTATCACCGATTGCTTGAAATGTGGAATTGTGTAAAGTAGCACAGCTGCATCCTTTATTTCCCCGTCCCCGGTAATGTGAGTTATTGCGTGATCTGTTCTCAGAGCTTGAATGTGTGTATTCAGCCTCTTTTTTTTATCAGTCTGTTCTGCTTAGAGCACCTCATATCACACACCTTCACCACTGGATGAAAAACACAAACTGGTTTATTTGGATATAAGTACGAATGCCACATTTCCATGTGAGTGTTTCTCGCATGTTTTCAGCCCGTTGTTCTTTTTGTTCTTGCTTTTCTCTCTGAATTAATCACAATCAGAAATACTTTATTGATCTCAGAGTCGTTACAGTTGCTCTTACACACAATATAGGAGTAGAAATACAGTTATAAACACTCGAAATCTGAATACAATAAGAATGTAAGTAAGATATAAGTACAGGAAATAGTAACAAGAATAAGAGACACAATAAGAATACAGCTAAGTACCTACCAAGCACATCTTAATGATAATTAGTGCTGTACAAAAGCGCAGAAACTGTGGCAGAATATGTACACATTTTCAGGATTATTGCACAGTTTGTTTCAATATTGGACTTTGTGTTAATGGACAGATTATTGACCAGTTGTGATTCAGATTTACAGTATATCACATTTAATGGGACGTTAATGGAGGGTTCCTCATATTGTGTTGTGTTGTTATATCCATTTTGATGTCTTCTGTCTTTTATAAACAATCAAGCGACACACACACACACACACACACACACAACCCTCCCCCCCCCTTATTTGAATCTAAGAAATGCCGACTTCACTTCAGTTTTAATTGTTTTTATTAATAAAATCCAAAGAGCCAACACAAATCTGTTCTTACCAAAACATCTTTCTATACACTCTCCAGTTAGTGATGATTATGATTAAATGCAAATCTAGGATTGACATCCCTCCTAGGGGGAGGGGGGGGGCCAGCTTGGGAAGTAATGATTTAAAACACTACATGTAAAGCACGACTTCGATACTTCCTCACTTTTAATATAGAACATAACATTATAATTTAAACAAACGTGATCGATATGGATCCATCATGAACTTAATAATACAAGCAAATCAATGTAGCATTACGCTCTGATCAATACTTCTTACACTGCGACCAGATGTTCTAATTTTGATCGATACGTTTGTGCACTGAATGTTTCCTGTTCCCTCTCCGGCCCGTGTGCAGCATGTATGGATTTTCATACAACTCGCTTTTTCCGTGTTTGAAAGAGAAAGGAAACCGAAGAAAGAGCAAACAGAGTGATCCTGCAGCAGCAGCAGCAGAGGAGGAGGAGGACGAGAAGCTGTGGGAGTCTGGGAGCCAGCCTGGATCACTCAGAGGTCGTTTTTAAACACGCCTCTCCAGTTCCCCGAGTGTGAAACCAAAGAGTTCGCGGTCACATTTGTCAGCAGATGGTATGGAACCAAACCCTCTCACCAGCAGGGACGTCTTAGCCACTGCTAAAAGCTATCTGTGGTTACTAATTGCTGACCAGGGCCTAATTACCTTAATTAATGCCGGTGGTACCTGGGGGCCAGATTTGTGGGGCTTTTATCTGTATCAGTGCAGCTTAAGAGGTCCCGTAGGAGGCCAGAGGAGTGTGTAGGTCCCGTGGGTGCTATTTCTGGACTAACTGCAGACACATCACAGATGGATCCTGTGGCATCTGAACAGAACAGCGTGTTTGGAGAGAGATATCTGTTACTTACAGATCACAAGTAAACCTCACTAAGTACATCTCTGGCTAAAGAGGAGGAGGGGGGGGGGGGGGGGTTTCTTGCCTTCCTTCTGGGTGTATTTTCTACTTTTTTTCCTCCCTCATGCACAGGAGCCCGTTTTCTGAATTACACCGCCGTAATTCACAATGACAAAGTAGACTTAGCACCTTTTTCCACAGACCGTGGGGGGTTTTGTTCAGTGAGCTCTCACTGTGAAATTAGCCCGGGTGGTGCTTCTCATTTTCCAGCTGCAGTGAAATGGTTAAAAGACACAGATCAGCCGGTATGAAAATAGAACTGATTCAACAAAATCGGCTGCTTCCTCCTCACCCATCTAGCAAAAAAAAAAAAACAACCTCCCCCCCCCTCTATTCACCCACTTTTTTTCCCTCCCTACCATCCCCATCCTCACCCCCCTCCCCCCAGGCACCTTGTCCGCATGTGGAGAAGGCTTGTAAGTTTCGGGTGCATACATTTCTTTTGATGATATATTGTCCCGCTACGGAATTTCATTTACTGCTGCTGCCCTTTGCTGAACCTGTTGCTAGTCAGTGAGCACGATAAGCGTATAAGTAGCATGCTACTTCATTCATCATACATCGTTCTGGGCTCTCAAATATCTCATATGCGATTCAGGAAGAAACTACTAAACCGGCACAAAGGATCCCACCAGGATCAGCTGAGGTTCCATTTAACACTGTGTACAAAATAGAGCACACTCTGTATTATTATCAAAAACACATTTCCAGCGTTGCATCTACAAAACATTAGCCTGCATCTCATGGTGTACATGTTGTTTATGTAGCACAAGGGGGAAATGTATCTCAAGTGCAGTGCTCGTGTTGTACATAATTCCATTCACATTGCACATTTTTCAATGCATGCATTTCGAAATCTGTTTTTTCCCTCAATCACAGTGGCTGCTCTGTGTTGTATTAAACAGCATTAATAATCACAAGAGGCTCAGTGTCACTCAGAAGTCTCCACATCACTAAGGCAGACAGTGTTGTGCTGCTGGGCATGTTGTGCTGTGTGAAAGTGCTTACACGCTCCCTCAGACAACCAAAGGGAATAATTAAAGACAGAAGATGGAGGCAGAAGAATGGAAAGCAAATCCCATTGTTTGGGGTTATTTCATCCCACTGAATTTCTTTCTCTCACTTTCTTTCGTTCTCTTCTCGCATTCCTCTCCAAATGCACTGTGGGTATGTGGCGCGCTATCAAAAGCATATGTAAGTGAAGCAGCGCAGAACAAAAGCCCTATGATGTCCTCCTCATACCCACATTGTCTTTTGATTATTCTACAATCATTTCATATCTGCGTAAGTTGGGAAGGAAGGCAAGGCTTAATAATCCCATAATATACAATACTTTGGCTGCTCAGAAACCCACAATGCGCTGCTTATTCTTGATTTGTTCTCCTTTTTCTCCAGTGATTTCTTCAAGCCTTCAATATCCAAGTTGTTACCAAAATAATCCGCAATTAAATTCAAATTTAAGGTGAACTAGACGATTAGAGCGACTCTACTCCACTCCATTTCTGGAGCAGTAAATGCATCCCCTCAATCTCTCTCTGCTTTTACTGTCAGTCAGAGAGCACTCAGTCATCTCTGTGCATCAGCCCCGCAATATTGATTTTTCCACCCACAGAAACAGCCGCATGAACATAAATTTTGCATGAGGCTTTTACTCGCGGCCTCCGCTTTGGTCTGACGACACATGATGGGACCATGAACACGCTGTAATAACCCAGTCTGTCCTGCCAGGCAGACAGCCTCTTTTTTTTCCTTTTCTTTTTCCTTTCATCGAGGGGCGCGGGGTCCGGCACCTTGTGGACTCTGAAGGACAAAAGCAAGAGACCCCGTACTGGGACCCAGAGTGCTAGTAGTATATAAATAAGAGTGTACTGTATGTCCATAAACAAGAATACAGAAGAGATCTATTTGGTTTTGTTCTTATTTTTATTATAGACACATTTGAGGTGTTAAATATAACACTGTAGTTAACATAGGTTGTGTGTAGCTTTACATATTTCCCTTTAAAGGATATCGCATCAAGTCAAAGAATCAAAACTTATGACAAAGCACTAGCAACAAGCTATTCTCCTTTATATTTCAGTTTTAATCCTACTGTAAATTTTAAATGAATGCTTAAGCCTCATGCCATTATTATTTTTTCCCCATGGAACTTGGACTCTGAGACATTTTTTGTTTGTAACCTAAATAAAGACAGAAGTTAGAGCAGACTTCAGACACAGAGGGACAACATCACATTCACTGTGTTTTTCTTAAAGGGGATATATTATGAAGAATCCACTTGTACAGTGTTTTTCAACATATATTTGTGTAACCTGAGTATCTACCAACCCATAAAATGTGAAATAAATCCCTCCAGTCCTTTGTTTTTGGTCTGCATAAGTCTACAAAACAGAGAAAAATGCTCCATTTCAAATTTGCTCTCCTTGTGATGTCACAGTGGGATTCTGGTACAGTAAATCCCCTCCCCTGGTATCTAAACCCATGTACTCCACCTCCAACCTAGAGCAAAACTTTTGCACAGGTCTGCCATTTTTATTCTCGCTATCGAATGAGTGATGTCTACCGGGAAAACTCAGGGGGGGCTCATTGCATTTAAAGAGACACACACACTAAAACGGAGTGTTCTGAGAGAGCTGGTTTATACAGGGTCACAAACCTCCTCTGGTGCTTGATTCATGTTATCTTTTGACCAAAGAACAGCACAGATGTTTCATTTAGACCACAGGGGACTGTTTGAAAAGGGGGATAATATGTCCTCTTTAAAATGTCCACACTGAACCACTAATTAAACTGATCAACAGACCTTCAAGCATTGAGAGTATCTCGCTGGAGATCAAATATGCACTCTTGTTTGCACATAATGATATAGCAGCGGTCAGGGTTAGAAGCTATAATCTTTATTGTTTTCTCTCCGTTTGGAAATAGGGAAATTAAACTCCATCTTCCCCTGCTTCTGACCCCCTGGAACTCTCTTAAGGGCCCCAAGAGGTCCCTGGACCACACTTTGGAAATCAATAAACTAGCGTTAGCAACACACAAAAGGGCAGCATTATCGAGCACACGGGGATATTCTTGTATGTGTAACATCTCCATGGAGAGGATTTGATTCTTTGAAACGCTTCCCCCCAGAGTGAGAATTCTACAACACAGCTTGATATTGCCTTGCATCACAAAGTGAAAGCATTATCTCCGGATCCCTACAAGCGATGTGGTTTACTCTTGAAAATCCTGTTGCTCCGCGACTCTGCTCAAATCTTAACTGCCTTTATTTTTTTTTCTGTTGTGGCTGAGTTCCTCCCGCTGCACGACTGAAACAGTGATATTGCCTGCTGTGGCTCTGAGTAATGTTTTTATTCAGAGGCTCTCTAGTTCCTTTAACATTTCATTTTCTCCGTGTTTATTCCAGACATTACAAAGGCAGGAATCCATTTTCCATTCTTTTGATAACCAATTGTGTGTTCTGTATTCACTGGTTAAAGGAATGTGACACTAAACTGGTGTTCAGGTTGTGTTAAGAAAACTGTTCTCCTGCTTTCTTTGATGATCAACACTTTGTTTTTTTGTGTGCTCAATATAGAAAATAAATTAGATTAATTTCCCCCTGTGTCCCAAAGGGTAGATTTTATAATCCCGTTACTTGTTTATGAACCACTTAACAATCTCGGGCCTAAATACCTCTCAGATCAACTCACCTTGTATGAGGCACCCAGGCCCCTTAGGTCGTCTGGGGCAGGCCTCCTCAGTGGACCTGGACCCCTTAGGTCATCTGGGGCAGGCCTCCTCGGAGGGCCCAGAATAAGAACCAAGCAGGCTGAGGCAGCTTTTGGTTCTTGTTTTCTTAAAGGTTATTTTTTGGGGCTTTTTTAAGTCTTTATTTAGAGATAAGACGGTTGATTATCGAGAGAGAGGCAAGACACTTAACCCCAATTGGCAGCAGGGTATGAATAGATTAGCTAATACTGATGGTCACTTCACATAGCAGCCTCTACCATCAGTGGGTGAATTCTCCATTTGCCATAAAACATAATTTATATTGTGATTTCAATGTGTCCAAAAGTGATCATCGTAAAACTGCGAGGTACAAAAAAAAAGGCTTATTTTTTTTAATCCACTCGATCCGTATACGAGTGCTCTGATTTAATCCAGCGAGTAAAAATGACCTTCCTTTGACCACCTTTGTAATTACCACTTCTCATAGAGTCTAAATCTCCTTACCTCCAGTGGAGTAATTATCAGAGTGACTCACTGAAAAGGCAATTGAGACGGTGGTTTATGGACTCCCACAGTGGAACGTGAGGCAGAGCAGTAATGGGGAGCTTGTTTGTCCCCTCTCACCTCTCTCGTTAGAGAATGACAGCTGTATTTAGACTAGAGCAGTTCCTGAAAAATATACAAGGTGGGTGACATTGGATGGTTTCATTAACTCCTGACGGGCTCCTCTTGACGCCTCTGATTGGCTCTTAATTTACATCACCCCAAAATGATGCTAACGACATATTAAAGCTGTGAGCGCTGATGTGGGATTAGGGCATTTTTTTTATTGTAGGAGTGCTGCATTTATTCCAACTGAGAACTACTTCAGTAGCAATAACTATCTCTTTAAGGAAGCCACACATACATATGATGAAATCATTCACACAAAAGCTTGTTTGGACTTCGAACTCAAGAGTTCTTCTCATTTAATGTGAGCTCTACTTTTACCTTTGTTAACACCCAGAAAACTTGAATCCCTTCTACTGGGGATGAAATATCGCCCTTTCGTCTGACCCTATTTAACGCTGTGTGAAAGACACAGTTTAATGAAAGTCAGTCTGAGTTCCCTTTGTGCAGATGTGATTAAAGCTACACTGCTGTTACACTTCATGTCGGCCTTGACTGACATGAATCAATATGATGAGCACCAACTCATGCCTAAATGCTTCAATAGATGTTTTTGTCATTCTAGTAATGCGTAAATTTACAGTGGAAATTACTTTTACATGAGTGTATTGAAGGTAATAATACAATGAAAGGAAGTGAAGAAAAAGTATCGTGGCTCAATCCATAGTTGTCCTGATTTTAGAGGCTAAACCTTTAAAAATTACAGATATCATCTCAAGCAGTTTTTCCGACATGATTTGCTCTGCAAATAATTTTTATAGAGGTGCAAATTGTAAAACTCAAACACAGATGCAGACAGAGTCCAGTATCATTGTTGTAATATCGATATATCGGTCGAGTTGAAGAACTTGTTTTACATGCATTTAAATCAAACAAACATTACCGCATTTTCCTCCAATACTTCTTTGCATTAAGCAGCATAGTATCATAAGTCTTACAGCGTTTGTCTTCTGCTCAGACTACACCTGTGCACATCCATGCACACTTTAAGGATACATAAGGTAACAGCTGTACACCTCGCTGTTGTGCATCAAGAGGAAAACAAGGAGTCAGGCTCGAATCATCCTCAGAGAGAAAAGTACCGTAATAGGAGGGTTGGCAGTGACTACTGAGATAGCGCTGGTAATGAGAGAGCAGGCTGCTGCCCCCACTCTCCCAACCCGCTTCACTCCTGAACCGCACAGGAAACAAAAATAGCATTTTGTCTGACGAATGAGCCAGCGTTGACCTAGCCTTTCGACCTCTGACAATCAGTCTCGCTCTGTCCTCCAGTACTTCAGAAGCCGGGGCCGGGACAGTCAAAGATAACAGTTGATTTCTTCTGTGGCACTAAAGCTCACAGAGAGAGAGAGATGGCAGACAGTTCTTCAAAGCGCTGAGGTTGGAGGCCTTCCACTTCTAGGTGCTGGCGTTTCATACTCCCAAAGGATTGTTGTTAACTCTTAAAATGACGCTTGTATCTGCTCATTTAAGGTGCATATCTGCTCTTATGATCCGTATCAGTACTCATTACAAACATTAACATAGGCGAGTTGTGACAGCGGTGAAAGTGGGACCCGTGCCTTTCAACCCCTCGGGCGTGATGACTAAGTGGGAGTGTAGCTTGCTTGGTGTGCGTAGAAGCAGTGAATATGAAACACAACAAAGAGACAGTGGGAGATATAATGAGCACTATAGGATCCCGGCACCCTTTTGGCCTCTCTCCATCATAAGTGAAGCTCCCGCTCTCATCCTCAGCCTTGTGTCTGCTGGAGGAAGGAGCACAAACAATTAGCTGAGACAAGCCGTTTGGATTATGTGCTCAACCAAAGCAATCAGACAGCTGTGGTTAAAAGACTGAGCTTCAAAATGCCAGTTGCCCCGTTAGAGGGGAAGGGAGGGTCAGCGGTCCTGACAGTCTTAACAAGATGACAGAATTTATAAAGCACTGCTGTTAAAGAATATAGTACCTGCGGTGTAGCCCTTATAATAAGGCCACATGGGGCTTCTTCCATATTCCCTCTGTATTTGTTTTCTTTTTCGCCTCATATTTTTTGTTGTACCTCTTGTTCCTCGGCGTAATGGTCGGCGCTGGAGGAAACTCTGCGATCGTCTTTGATCTTCGCCCGCTTTCGATAATTTTCTGACAGAAATCTCATTTTCGCTCCCCTTTTGTTTTCTCCATCTTTGTTCCCTCTTTATTCCGTCATTAAACGGGGCTCAACATTTTTTTGTCGTTGTTGAAGTTGCGAAAAAGGAAAAGAGCCGGTCCTGTCAGGGGGCCTCGGCGCTGAGAATTGGACTCTCGCCGTTTGCACAGAATATATATATATATAATTCATGGTGGGGGTGTGAGAGAGGTGTCAATGTGTCAGGAAGTCGAAGAAATGTAAAAGTGCACTGTTTACTGGCCAAGAACCCTGGCTCTCTGTTGCTGCTCCTCTGCAGAGATGAGGGAAGAGGAGGATGATCTGATCTTCATCAAATGTTCATCTGTGCCCGTCCTGCAGTCGCAGTGACCGCAACAATCAAAGACTTGTCTGCCCTGATGTTTTATTCATCTTTTATGAGGCAACCATACGTAAATTATTGAAGTGCATTGATTCTGTATGTATACAAGCGTGTCTGCGCCTGTGTCCACCATTGTTCCTCTGCATTATCAATAGATTATTGCACTCGCTCTTTGTTATTCACTCCTTTGGCAAAAGTAAACTGTGCATTCTCTTTTTAGTCATTCAAATAATACTTAACCACTCCTTAGTTGAAGTGTTGTCAGTCCCTATTCCTTTCAGTATGCCGTCCAGTGTGTCGAGTGCAGTCAGATATCACCAACACAGATCAGGTCTTGGTCCCCTCACAGCTTGTATCCTCGTTTAATCCACTGAAAACCATATTGGATCCTGCCGTGCTCATCTGCTGTATTCATCCTTTTTGTTCTTAGAAAGCTGCACGCGCTCAGGTTTTTACTTTCTGTGGTTGTGTTCAGCCGTTGAAGGACAAATAAAATCTAAAGCTGTTTAAAAGTGATTATTTTAAGTTTATTTGATGCCTTTTGCATTTAGCCTGCTCTTTATGGAAAGAGGGTTTGTCTCTTCTCTATGTGATCAGCTGTGAAGGTCAGCTGTGATGTTTTCTTTCAGCCCGATTCTTCACTCTCAGTATTAAAGTCTACACCATAAGCAGCATGTTGGAGTATGGATTTCTTCTGACATTGGATTTAAATCTGTGTGTCACCTGATTGAAAATCCTGCAAACTCTGTTTTCTGTTGTTTCTCAGTGGTCTGCCACAGAAAACCACCATGAACATCAGATTTGAGAAGGACATCTTGAGTCCATGAGAGTATTACTGTGCTCGTGTGGTCGTGCAGTCTTCTTCAGCCTGAGTGCTAACCGATTTTTTTTTTTTTTTTTTTTTTTTGTCCAACGGCATAAAAATTTATAAGCATTTAAATGTTGAAATGAGGATCTAATGGCGCTCCATTATTGGATCCAATTAGTTAATGGGTTTATTTCTGAAGTCTTCCAGTGAAGATGGATGTCTCTTTCCTCTGAGATTTTCAGCCATTAAACCGAAGATTCTGACATTCTCCAATTGACAATGAAGACTTTTGGCTCCAGAGAGAGCAATTATATCAGTCAGGCTTGATAGCTTTGTCCTCCAACTAGCCTAAATCAAATTCACAGTCTTCATCATGCAGGCTGAAACCCTGGAGGACCTTGTTGTGGCTCCGTGTTATTTACATGTCTCTCACTATGCAGCCTTTGCATCCCACACCTCCGTGTGTGCATGTGTTTCCCTCAAAGGTGTGAGCATATTCTTCACATAATGAGAACTGGTTGATGTGCTGAAACACATGTTAGTTGTATATGCAATTTAGGTCACAGGCACAACAAGGAATCAAACAAGTCCATGTCTTTTCATCAACAGCTACCTCATCACTGAACTCCCAGCTCCAACACCTGCAGCAGCTCCAACAGATGCAACAGCATCACCACCAGCAGCAACAGCAACATCAGCAGCAGCAGCAGCAGCAGCAGCAACACCATCACCAACAGACCCACCCCCACACCCAGAACCAGCTGCCACCCCAGCATCACATGACCCCACCCAGCCAGCAGCAGACCTCAGTCCCTTCTCCAGGCTCCACCTGCTCCTCCACCTCTGGACATCCACAGCAGTCCCCGCCACACCGGCAGAACCAGTCGCCGGCCCGCAGCCTTCCTTCGCCCGTCACACCGCCCATGCCCCAGCTGGTGAGTCTGATCAAACTTTTCATTTCTCTGAAACAGAGTGTGCAGCTTAACTTAAAAAGCATTATCTCTAACATATACAACTTCCAATATGTTTTTTAATGTGTAAGGTAACATGAAGCTGTCACACCGTAACGCCTTAAAAGTACAATTTGAGATGTACACCAACTGTCTCATCATGGATGTGCACTTCTTTTTAGAACATAAAATGACCGTAACAAACAGAGAGAGGACAACCTAGATGCTTAACACAATGCTTGATCATGTAGTGTAGGTATTCTAATGCAGGCCTCTTCTATGTTTCTTAAGCACATTTCAGATTAGCTAGTCTCACTTTCCACCTTCACTCAGTCCTTCAGTCTTTTCAGCTCTTCCTATACTCAACCTCCTTTTAGTCACTTTGTCCGTCCATCCATCTCTGCCCTTCTGTCCGTCTGGCTGTCACTGTGTGACGATAATAACCTTTTTTATATCCCTGTGGTTTCATTTCTGGTGGAGACCGGCCAGGGTCGCCTTCCTGTCCCCGGTCACATTCATCAGCGTCAGACCCTTATTGGGTTGTGGTGCAACCTTCTTTATGGCCAGGATGAGTTGGGCTATTTGTTTCCCCCCGTGCAGCCCTCTCCGGCCCTGTCACGGCCTAGTGAGACTCAGCAGGAAAAACAACCTCTGGATTTAATGGGCTCCAAGGGCTAGCAGCTACATCGCACCGAAACCCACTGTCCAGTCTGACTGTGAATACAAGAACTAACTGACCAACATACAGATCCACACATTAGGCTTTCATGAGACAACTTAGCAAGGACTGCTACAAACTGCTTCTTTGTAAGGTTTCCTAGAATCTGTAAACATGTTCCTCTGAGAAACACAAAGACAGCAGCAGAACGGTTCCATGATTCTGAGAGCCGTAGCTTTATATAGATTGTCTTCTTCTAAAAGAAGCAGCCGGACTGATTATGATGACTGAGGACAGACCTCCCTTGAGGGGGGCCAAAGGGGCCACATCAGGTGTCATTAAGATATTGCCTCATCAAATAGGATTATGGAGCGTGTGTCTGTGTGTGTGTGCTGCTGCGTGGTTGTGTGTACGTGGAGGAGGCAAGAATGGCCGTAAAAGGTTTAGTTTCTCTGGGTCAGTGCTGGTGTTTTCAGAGAGCGTGTCACCCAGGAGGGGCTCGCCCAAGGACAGGCCGCAGCCTCAGCACCCACTCAAGGCTGCAATAGGATTTACCCACAGCTCCCCCTCCCTCCACAGCCTGGGTCAGTGATTGGATTTTCAGTCCAACACTCACTGAGCAACTCGGGTTAATTCATAAATAAGTTTTTAATTCAGGGAGACTCCCTAAGCGGAGACTTTGACACACACACACACACACACACACACATGAAGCGGCCCCCTGATCGGCCTTTTGTCTGCTTTAATTGAAGACACAGGAGGGCATTGGCGGTGTTTCCACGCTTCACCCACAGGAGCTGCTCTGTGCAGGAAAAGCCAAGTCATAATTACCATAATACAATCAGCATTACACCAGATAACACCCCTATTTCCTCCTGTCATTATTGAGGCACGCAGAACCACCCAGCCATTCAACTATTTGCTGAAAATACAACGCAAAGCTGCGGAGAGACAAACACTCATTATGTTCCAATTAATGTCCCATTGTAATTCTCCTCTCGTGGGAGAATGTGATATTCTTTATTAACCCGTAGTGAGGACGTCCTGAGCATTTATTGCATCCCTTGTGTTTTTAGTGCTTGTTGTTTTTTTTTAATTTGTAAGGAGAAACTCATTAAGTGGCTCATTAATATCCTGATTCAAATACAAATCACGTCCCGGCAGACAGTGTCCCCTTGAGTCAACGGTCTGAACTCTGATAGCTGCAGCTAATGTGCTTAAATAGAGTGAGCATTTACCTTTTCTTTCCCCTTCCCGCCCACACGCTCTCCGCTCCTCCACATGCAGAGTACAGTGTGACGCGGCCCGAAGCTGCCTGAAATAGCCACCACAGTGATGACAAATAGACAGGAAGAGATTATAAAATTTGCTTAAGTGTGTTAATGGGCTGATTGCGGGAGCCCGCTTGGATTTCGCTGGAAGTTGATTGATTAGAGCTGCGGGTTTTCTCCACGCCCGGAGAGCTCAGGGATTTGACGGGGTAAAGGCGCTCGCCAAGTCTGTTACACCGGAATTGATCTTAATTAGATCTGAAAGACCTGCCACAGCAGAATGGTTGCGGCGATTAAAATGAAAAACAGGAGAAATTACTGATCAAATTAATCATAATGTCGGGCTACAGCTGTAGGTCTGGTGTAATTTGCCACTCCAGTGAGTTACATCAGCCGGGGCAGGGAGAGGAAAGGCAGCACATACTGATCCGTGGCAGCGGGAAGCTTAGGCCAGCCTATCAACGTTGTTATTCCAGTTTGTCGTGCCCCAGACCCCCCCCCCCCCCCCTCTCCCTCCTGTTCTAGCTGCGCCACCCAGTGGAGCCCCCACATCTCTTCCCTCGCTGCCTCTCTCATCTAATTAGTCACTTTTTATGGCCTTCTTTAAGCCAAATCCCTCCACATTATGTCGCTCTTCATCCAGAGCTGCATTTACAGCGACGCTGCCCTGTCTCTCTGCTGTTCTTGTCAAGGCTGTCTTGTCACCAGCATGTTGTGTGTAGTCTAATAGCCTCTGACCTTGGTCCAGTGTCTGGCTGGCTGGTTTTCAGGGGGCCTGGCGGAGACAGAAGCGTCCTGTCTTCCTCCTCAGCCAGACTCCTACCGTCTGTCTGTGTCTCTACTCCCCCTCCGCGGTCGTCTCCTTGATCGCTGTCAGAGCCCCACACTGGGCCTGTCCACTCTCCATCCACACACTCATAGGGGTAATTACAGCCTAGGGGCCGGCCTCCTATCCCTGTGCTCCACAATTTACCACCAAAGCGTCCACAGACATCTCTCTTCTTCCCCACTGCACCCCGACATCACAGGACCGCAGGGCCTCAGACCCACAAGTGCTGCAATTACCTGAGCCTCTCCTCTATCCTTTTCTCTATCTCTCTTCTCACTCTCTCCGACTCTCCCCTCTCCCCCCTCTGCTCCTCTCTCTACCCCTTGGCTCCCTCACTATTCCCCGGCAATCAGCCTTCATTAGAAGCCTCTGGTGAAAACCCATCGTCACCAAGGTCAGCTGCTGCCAACCACAACGGCCTTTCAGAGGCCCGGCTGTCTGCACTCTCCATCTCTCCTCACCTCCTTGCTGTTCTTCCCTCTTCCTCCTCCTCCTCCCCCTCCTCCCCCTCCCATTCGCTCCACCATCCTCCTCAAGTCTCGGGCCCATCTCTGCTGCTTTTGTCTCCAGCTGAGGCCCCTTCAGACACTCATGTCACTGTTTTCCGCTGCAGTGCACTTTTACTTATGTCAGCCGCTGTTAAAATCACCACTGTCCAATTTGCTCAAAATATCTCTCTTTTTATGGGCGGTGGGCGTCTCTCCCATTATATTAACATGTGTAGTAAATGAGCCTTGCACATCGATTAATTGATTTTCCAGATCAGCCCCGCGTCTATTCAATTTAGCAGAACGGGCCAGCACCATTCAGCGGAGTATTAAATCAAAATTAAAATGACATGCTCAAATGTAGAGCCGATGGCTCACACTGGGGCTCGTCGATGAAACTGGCAACGCGTAAGTCGAGGAAAGAGTCCATTATCTCAAGCGTGTCTCATAACTCAGGTGGTGTCTGAGATTTGCAGAAAGATCACAGAGTTAATGTAAAGAAATATCAGAGGGGTTTTTTTGGAGGGGGTTTTGAAGTTAACTACGATGTGCATCACATAATTGTATTTGTAAAAAGACCTGAACATTTACTGTACCAGTCAAATGTTTGGACACAACTGAGTGAAATGCATTTTATTATCTTAATGACATTTTCATGCTTAAATGTTTAAATGTCTTTATTATTGAATTAAATGTATTTATTTAATAGGGACAATGCGATTTGAAATAGTTTCAATACAAAGCATGAAACTGATGTGCTGCATAAAGAGTATATAGCTATTGCTAATTTCCAACTTCCCAACTGTCCCCAGCTGGGCCTTTGTGCAAACAAACATAAAATATATGTTATAGAAATAGAAATAGTGAAGTTGATGCCTACGTATGAATGCATTTCTTTCCAAAACATGTTTTATTTTTATTGTTTTGATATCTACTATTATTCAAAAATGTGTAAAATAGTAAAAAAATAAAGAAAAGCCCTTCTATCAGTAGGTGTGCCCTTGATACAGCTTACAGTAGCTTTATTATAATAATATGATATTCTGTATTATAGATAACACTGTTACTGTTGTGTGTCCAAACTTTTGACTGGTAGTGTGTGTTCCCAGTCTACCAAAGCTAGCTTCAGCTCATTTACATCCTCAGTCACTTTCCAGATCACATCTACTCTCACAGTTTCACATCTTTAAACTCTCTCAGCGCACTTACATGGCACGCAAATGGAAGATTTGTGTTTCCACTGTAACTTAAATGTTGTTTAAGTGTTCATGATGGATTAGAGCTGGGTCTTTGTAATAAAACAATAAGTAAGGTCTTTGACCTGCTTTTTGTCGAGCGTCTCGAGATAACACTTTACAAATAAAGATTGATTGAAAGGATTTAAGTCAAGAGTTTATTATTTAAACATGTCAAACAATTGAAGTTGTAAAACTTGACTTATTTAATAAAAATCAAGCACTGGGACACTTCTGAAAATGAAGACCCTGGAGGTTTTATCTTATAAGTTTAGGATCTTATTTTTTAAATATCTTATATTTTAAACCCAGACTGCTTTGGGGCAAAACTTGCAAATTACCAAAAATATTTTACAAGCCTAAACAAACTATATAAGTCACCTCTATGGAAGGTACATTGTTTGTTTTATTTAACCAGGTAATTAACCCATTGAGATCAAGGTTGACCTGGCCAATAGAGCAGCAGCAGCAGCAGCAGCATACGTCATAATAAACAATACATGAATAAGAAACAGTTCACAAACATAAGTAGTATGAAGTCATTAGTGTAAGAAATCTGGATTCATGCCTTCAGTGTTTTCTGTCCACCGAGCCTTGAAGTATTGCATGAAAGTTTATCGTCAGATGAAGTTGCACAAAATCTGAGTCGACGTAAACTGCAAGCTTTCTCATATCTGACAATACTTCATGACAACACCTGTTTCAAATGTACAATTTCCTAATAAAACTTTTTAATATGTATGAATGTCATGTGGCGGCAGACTGTGTGGTTTAGAGCATGAACAGCCCCCTCAGCTCTCCTGCAGCTCAGCCCAGCCTCTTATTAATGCACAGGAGATCCAGCTCTTAAGAAGGCAGAAAATTGCCTTACATAACAAGCGCTCCACAATTTAGAAATACAAATGTGCACTGTTGACTGAAGCAGAAAATAAGACTGTTGCCCATCAACAGAAGCACATTTCATATGAATAATTATAAAGCATGGGAGCTAGATGAGGAAAACAACCTGACCATGACAGCTCTACTACTTTTATTTACTTCAAATGAGGGATTAGGCAGGAAGGAAATCTACAGACTTAAGGACCAACGATGAGCCCTGAATTTATAAATAGGAGAAAGTTAAATTTATCATATTTCAGAAGGATCTTTTGGAAAAGTGTGGAGGTGCTTTCACTTTTAAAACGACACCTACAGCCTGCCCTGCACTTCCTCTTTGGCTCTTCTGGTTTTTCAGGCCTCACCAAGTTTATATTTGCTTCACTTTTTGAGGTCTGCCATTCTTCTAAAACCTTGCCCTGTTAATCTGCTGGTGGGCAGAGGGCTTCCAGCTCAGACACCCAGCAGAAAGGCACCGCTCCCCTGATCAGCCCACATGCACATTGGGGGCAACACGCATCAGACGCCCACAAGGGAGCCCTCAGATTGAGCACCAAGCTATAGGGCTCACCTAACAGTGGATAAGGAATAGGGTTTCTTTAATTATGAGGCAGGGCTATGACATTGAGTTCCCCCCTTCCTCCTCCAGCAGGCTCCCAGACACTGTCTAAGTGCTCCGCTCCGCTGAGGAGGCCAGTCCCCCCGCGGGGCGCGATTCCACTGCCTGTAATTTCTGATGCCCATTAGTGACCGCAAACAGAGCACCAGGTTCACACACAAGGAATACAGCAGCGCAGCACTGCCACGCTGTAAAAAGACCCTGCTAATGCAACGTTATTGCATTATGCCCTCCTCATAGACCAAGTCAAAGGTCCCATTTGTGGTCCCTGCAGAATATTATCAGAAATTCTTCTCCACAGTGTCGGTCATGGTTAGACTACATTTGGTCTGTATTTTGCCATCTATAGTTGGCTGAATTGAGATACCTTTAAACTGTCCCCTGCTGCCCCAATGTCTTAGAAAGCATTTTAAATGTGTTTTATTTATTTTCTAGTGCATTATGACTCTGAATATGAAATAGAGAAATTCTTGTAAATAGACTAACCTTTCATGCAAGATGAGTGAACTCTTCAAAGAGATGATCCTCAGAAGTCAAAACTCCGGTAATCAACAAAAATATGCCTGAAAATGTCATCAATTCATCTCCCCACTTATGCTGATTTAGCTTGTATCAAGCGTTGTTTATATATTTTGGAGAAAACAAGAGAGAGAGACGGTAAGGGGGGGAGGGAGGAGAGTTAGGAAGGCAGATTTATCGATCAAGGGTGACCACATCTTAGCCACAGAGCCCCTCTCTCGTGATTAATCTCAGGGCTTGGAGTTGGCCAATGACACATGACAGGCCTCCCCCTCATACTCCTCCATTTCTCTTCATTACTGGCCGTATTTTTGGACACCACAGCGGAGAGTAATCATTTACCTTTATTGTGTTTATAAAGCTGTGGCATGGATGACCCTTCCTATATTGAATTGAGGACATCAAAAGATCACTGGACATTGATTAGGAGGATATTAAAGTCATTCAAATGCTATATTTATATGTCAAACAACCGCAGAGTGAAGAGAGACGCCATCTCCACCTAAACGAAAACGAATGGTTTGCAGGAGGGACAGAACTCCTGGACTCAGAAATATGTTTTATTACATATTGAACATTTGAGTTAATTTTCCTCCAAAGGCCAGAGAGAGACCTTGATAAAACAGCAGAATAATAGTGTTCATTATTTCTTCACAGTCTGATCTCCTGACTCTAATGATTTTATTTTTCATATTCTCACAGCAACCTAAAAGCGCAGCCAGGTTCCCACTTTGCAGTCATAGCCGGAGCAGCGCTAGATTTACTGCAACACCAGTTTTACGCTGCTATGATTTCCAACCCAACACTTGTACGGCACAGAAATAACTGCACCAAATATGTCACATCACGGGGCTGAAGTGGTCAGCACTTTCCTGCAGATACTTAATCACCAAGTAGTTTCAAAAAATTTAATACATCTGGAAACGGCTAAATGTTATAGATGATTCCTCAGGAAGAGAAATAGTGCGAGAGGAATGTCGTATAACTTGTATTTTTACTCCTCGCAGAGTGTCCCCTAAGCAGAGGAAATACACTGCGGCCGTGATTGATGACAAAGAACCCACTCTGAACCTCTGAGCCTCACAATTATCAACAAATGGGCTGGAGCAGATTTTATGTAATGATTAAAGCTGCTGTTAATTTCACATGAAGGTAATGAGCGGGGAGATTGACGGCCACTGTCCGGCACTCCATCATCCCTTTATAGTTAGTTTAAACGTTTTCACGACTCTTTTCCTCCCTCATTTGCATTTTGCCTCATTAGATATGGCCATTTCTGAGGCCGCCCGCCATATCCATTTCCTGGAGTTAATGCATTTTATTTGATCAGCCGAACCCCCTCCGTTAACTAGCTGTCATTCTGCCGTTTCATATGACATCACTCCATTAGCACCCACCATGCCACCTCCTCGTCCACACCCGCTGCCACCACCACCCCCGCCCCCCCCACTGCCTTAAGCAATTACAATGTCCGACTGTCACCGGATGCAGCGTTATTGTGTTTTTGCCGGGTGTTATCTGCCCCAGTTGTTCTATCCGTCTTTCACTTCTCAATATTTTTTCCTCAAGAATGGCTCTTTCCGAGGTTTTATTTTTCACATCGGCCGCAGCAGAGCCCCAGTGGTGAGCAATAGTCAGCACACAGAGGGCTCAAAGTGCACGACCAGAGTGCCAGGCCCCGCCAACCAAGGGACCAGAGGTGTTTTGGAGGGCCTAATGGCATTTTGATGTTCATAAGCACTGCGGATGTGAGGGAGGGGAGACAGGGAGGTGGGAGAGAGGCCGTTTTGCAGGAGGGGGAAGAGGAGGAGGAGGAGGAGGAGGAGGAAGAGGAGAGTCAGGAGAGGACTGTCAGCGGAAGACTTGCAGAGTCCTGACAGACAGAGAACGTGTTTTCTCATGTCACAGCTGATTACATTCACTCCAGAGTGGGAAAAGAGCAGGAAGAGACTGATCGACGAGGGAAACTTCCAGGTTGTTCCAGAGATGAAGTGCATTATTCTCAGAAACAATATAACTATTGACTTTCCGTGTTCAAAGGTAGGGAACGAAGCGTTAAAATTTCACAACCGTTCCAGAAAAATCAACCTTTAAAAGCAAAAACAAATGGACATAAATCTGCTTTCATTGTCGATTTGATGAAATTACTTCGCATTAATTTGCTAAATCATTCCCTTGTGCTCTTTTATTCTCTTTCACTTTTCTCTGATTTATCAGATAAATGTTTGATTCTGTTGTTGAATCATAGATGAGCAGAAAATAAGTTTTTACAGACCACTGAAGCTCGAGCACAGACAAAAATCTGCCTGTCTGCGGCCGTTGTCTGCACCCCTTTGTCCATTTATCTTTGCTCCTTTTTTTTTTTTTTTTTCTTTTTTTCCCCTCCTGTGCAGGCCCCCGAAAAAAAAAAGCAATTAAATATAAAACGGCCACATGAAAAGAGCAAAACCCCAAGAATAAACTCCAGTTAGTTTGTGTCAGACAATTTTGGGTTTCCATGGGGTCTTTCCACGGTTAGCAGGGGACGCTATTTTCCCTCTATTCCTGAGATTACACGGGTTGCTGCACCAGGTGACCCTCATGGTCAAACGGGCGACGGAGAGCCTGGCTGAGTTTAGATTCCCTCCTCTGCATAGCATACAGAGAAAAGATGCATTTTTTTTTTTTTAACAACTTGCAGGCTTTATTGCCCTCCCAGAGACGTTTGTTTAGTGTGTGCCGATCCCTGAATAGCCTTGTAAAATAGACGATATTGAACTCTGATGTTGCAGAGAGTGACAGCAGATATAGAGGAGACAAGTTGATGGCACATGATTTAATGCAGGCCTCAGCTTCGCTAAGTCTCACTGCCATGCAAGCTAGAAAATGTCTGGCCAAGATTTCTACATTTCTGCCTCGAATTTGACTTTAACACTGTAAACATTTCTTTAAAAAAAAAAAAAAAAAAGCTCTCCAGTTTATTCTGGCGTCACAGTTATCACAACACCAGAGCGGTCATCCCCCTTCTCATGGTAAATGTAAAGAATGAAACACAATGGTTAACATGCAGCCTCTGCAAACTGGAAGATCACTGTTTATCTCCTGCAACACATGCAATCAGTACAAATGCTAGGCCAGGTCTGTCATTTTGTGCCTCCCGCCGAGGTGTTGAGAGGAGTCACCGTGGCGGAAAATCACCTGTTTAGGTGTTGAACACAGCCTCGCCTCTCTTTATTCCTGGCTCTCCCTTTTCAGCTGCTATCCATATTACCCAGTGGCAGGAGATGCAGCAATACAGCCCGCTCTCTTTTCACCTAGATTTACCAGAATAACATAGCATCTGGAAGGGCTATCATCGAAAGGAAGCACAATGATAATATTTCAACTGAATTTAAAAGCTTCTCCAACAACCCATCACTCAAACAATGACGCTGAGCACAGCGGATTTTTTTCAGGGAGACTCCGGGTGTGCTCGTCTGAGCGGATCACATTATATGTGAGTTGATCTGTGGCCTCTGTTTAACTCTGTTCAACTGGCCGTGTTGGTTTTTCTCTGTGTCCACATTCAGTATCAGGACTCACATACTACGGATTAAAGAACCCCTTTGTCAACACTTCAATAGAGGGTTTGTTTTCACAACACATAAACTGCCATACTACCTGGTCCAAATTATGTTTCTTTTTCCTAACAAGGATTTCTGTAATGGTTAATACATCTGTGTGTAGAAGCTCTTTAACCGAAATGATATTTTTAATTCTCAAATTTGTGTATAAAAAGGGGAATTCAGTTTGAAATTGGGTTCATATACCAACAAGACAATGAGCCTGAGAAGAGAAGAAGGAATCTGGAGGACTGGACCTGGTGGACTGGTCAGGTCAAAGTCCTGATTTGAATCCTATTGAACACATTTGGGATTTAGTAGATTCAAAGATTGATCGCACAAAAGTGTCATCTGACAAGTCTGTGGGAATAACTAGAAACTATTTGGAACTCAATATAAAAAGAGACTGTGGAAAAGTTCATAAAATAATGCCAGCAAGAATGCAAGCTGTTATCAAGGCCAAAGGAAGACATACCAAATATGAATTTTTTTGGGTTATTGTGTGAAAAAGGACGATTTAGATGTTTCAGTTTGTTATTTGCCAAATAAAAAGAAAGATTTTAAAGATTTCTAAACTATTTATCTTTTCTCGTTTTCATGACAGGGGATCTAATAAATGTGTTGTAGAACTTGGAAATGGTCCAGAATATACAGTGCTTAAGAAAATGTATCAACTATTTGTTCCATACATTTAACATTTATTTATCATGACTGAGCTTGAAAGAGCTTCTGTCCAATATGTGATGTTCTTTAATCGTAAGAGCACCCAGATGGTATTTCATCCCATAGTTCATGGTGGTTTGGGGACGTTAATATCCGATGTTTCTGGGTTTAATTGCAGCTTGACTGAGGTTTTGCTATCCTGTGAGGTTCACATGTCGGGTCACAATCGGTCTTCTTCTAACATTTGCGACGTGAAGATTTCCGAAGGACGACCGCTGGACACATAAAAGACAATCTTGCGATTATCCGGGAAAAAGTGGATGACTTTCAGACGAGGGGAGGCAATATCAATCACGGCCAATTTGAGGCCACCAACATGAAATATGATTTCATAAGACAAATGCAGTGTCATTCTTAATGTGCTTAACCTTTACTGTCAATGAAAAAGTATTGATCGCTCTGTGGCATTTTTTCATCATTTGATTTCAGAAAGTGTAATAATATATGGTGCTGGGCTAAGATAAAAGATGAATGGCAACCGGATGATCTCAGATGAACAAAGCTGAATTCCTTGCAGAGCGCAGAGGGTGTGGAAAGATGCTTTCAGCAAAAGAATTTCTTGTTTTCTGCACTTTTTACCTGAACTTTATATCATAGCAAACAAAGTCAGTGCTGTTTTAAAACTCTCTTTGTATTTCTGCACTTTTGTTTAAATATGTAACCAGCCGATATTAGCAGTAGGGCGCAGGCAGCCTTGCTCCTATAAGCAGCGTTTCTATTATTTCTCTATTCTGTTGAGTAATTGGGAGGTCTCCTATCTCTTCTCTGTCTTTGATCTACTTACTCAACCTAATAAGACTTTGCTCTGCTGCACTACAACCAAATCAGCAGTGCATTTTCAGCCCCCTAATAAGTGGTTAGCTTGATTTATATGGGTAATCTCGTCGATGTGGCGCGGCTCTACAGCCTCTCCCCGACGCAAGGAGCCTCTTTTCACAAGCACAGGCCAGACCAGATGAGTCCATTACAGCAGGGGTAAAGATGGTCATTTCAGCCCTTCCCTCTCCTTCAGGAGGAACAGTGTGCTAGTGCAGTATGACGCAGGAGGAATTCTTAGTCGAAGCGTATTGAAGGGAGTAACGATACAGTGATGCATGGCCGCACTGCCCGGCTCTATTGTGAGAGCGGGGATGGTGTAGCGCCGTTGCCGCGGGTGGAGAGACTCTGCTCGGCCTGTGGGGAGCCCTGGGGGCCAGAGGAAGCACTTAGAGTGGTAAAAAGGCCACTTATTCACCGCCACCATCCCGATCTCGCTGCTCCTCCCTACCCTGGAGCCTCCCACTGGGTTCAGGAGCACAGGCCTCCGGGAGCCTTATGATGGACTGCACAGCCCTCTCTGCTGGACTGAACAAACCCCACCACAGTTAGCCTATTGTGGCATTTGCAACAAAGACCAGCTGCTGAACCCCCCCCACCCCCCCTACACACACACACACACACACACACACACACACACACATACACACACACACACATCGAGCCTACCTGAGCTAACCTTTTTATATGCATTTAACTTACAAACATCTGCAAGAGTGCCAAAAAGGAATGCATTCCTGATGGATGATTTCTTTCCTCTTTTCAGCTGAATCCACTTGCTAGCCAGGCGGCGGTAGCGGCTGCAGCAGCTATGGGATCCATCGCAGGGTCTCAGGTGTTTGGAAACACCCTGTCGAACCTGCAAGGAGCCACGGGACAGCTGGTCACCAACGCACAAGGACAGGTGAGCGATGAATAGCAGACACCAGCACGCTACAGTAAGAACGCTCCTGAGTGATCAGTTATGCACGCGGCTGATTTACAAGCTGCACAGAGGAACACTTTCTTTTGTAACAGGTCTGTAAAGGACCTTTTTTTAATGTGTGAGAGTGCAGCACACAATAAAACATTTGTATAGTATTCCTGATCTTGGCTCATAGATTTCCACTGGTGGGTCTGTGTGTCGTCCTGTAGCTGTTTGTCTGCACTCCAGCAGCCACCCAGCCATATATTAAGCTTTTTGGGAATAAACAAAGCCCTTCTTACTCTTATCCGCATGCGCTTGTCGCAGTAAAATGCTGACCTTGTCATATTTACAGGGTGGCTGCAGAATTGTTCCATCAGTAGCCAGAGGCTTGAACGATGATGCTTGTCATTGTGGGACCCTATCTAATGAATCATCTTATCGCAGGAGCACACGGCACATATTAAAGGAAAATTGTACGGACAATGTGCCCTTTCATGCCACGCTGTGCTATTTACCTTAACCCCCGTTTCATCTTTAGCATTTGCACGGTTTATTTGATAAAAACTGAAGCACTAGGAGACATTTCTTAGCACTGAAACGGGTTCATTTTGAATGTTATACTGAACGTTTAGCCCACCAGAGGAAGGTTTGAGTTCCACCAGTGTGACCAGGCCTCATTGTTTACTGTTAAATGTTGACCGTGCGCGCGCTCTTGATGCTAAACGTCGCTAATGAGACAGTATGGACTTCCCTGGCTCATAAGGTGCCTGGAGCGCTGGGGACAGATCACTGTGGATATGGACTTGATGGGCTGCTCTGTGCTTTTGTAGTGTCTTGGCGGCTGACAGCCTCTGACATAATCAGGTCACAGAGACGGTCAAAGCCCTGGGCTACAGCCTTTGCTCCCCACCTCATTATTCCACAGCATTATTCAGACAGAGGGCTCTGAAACATGCACTACCCTATCAGAAGGTCCCGTCCCCCCTTCCTCCCCCAAACACTGAGGAGATTATACAGGCTAATACATACACCAAACAAGGCAGGAGGGCAACCAAACATGCTCTGAGAACATGTTTAAGCATAAAACATCATACAGTGGAGGAGTTTTTTTAACACATTCTGGTTTGTATTTACTAGAGATTGAAAAGTTTAACGGGAATTTAAGAACCCAATTTGTATCACCCCTTTAATCTATGAGTAAAAAAATGAATACAAAAAGTATTCTGTCTTCTGACCTCCTTATTTCTGCAACAGCTCTGTCAAAAAGGCCTTTCATAAGCGAGAGCTCTGGGACATTGAAAAGCTCCTGGTTTGATCAGAGTTTGCGGTTCAATATGTTTTTAAACCTTAATTATATTGGGCCCGGCCTCTTTATCCTCCAAGGAGAATCAATGAGGCTTTTTCTTTTTTTTTTTTTTTTGTCCTGGCTGCCTCTACAACAGTGATTAGAGCTGTGGATAAAAGCCAGAATATTGTTAAGTCAATCTCAGCCCTGATATTTATTTTCCCTTTGGAATCTGTGGCATTTAAGGTTACATCTTCTTTTCAGGGCAAACTCACACTTTTCTAGCAGCTTAATAAATGGGAGTTAAAAAAAATGGTAAGAAATGGGGATGTTAAGGGTTGTTTCATGAAACTTGTCTCACACGCTGAGATGTAGACGTAGATGTAGACACCCCTGCAGTAGAGCGTGTTTGTAGGAAATCCCAGTTTCTTGAACTCTGGTGCTAAAAACTGAGCGTATGGGAACGATCTCTCCCCTGAACTCCTTCCTGTTTTCTTCTCCACATCGCCAGCCTTTGTCTTCATTCTTGACGATGCTGCCGCTTATGTAGATAACAACAAGTTCAACAAGTACATGCAGAATAACAATCAGGCTTCATATTTACCTTTAAAGGAGGTCAGTCTGTAAAGTGAGCTGAACCAGGACGTTTACTGTGCTGCTGTATATTAATGGACGCTTACAGCCACGAGTAACCCCGTGTAAACTGCTGCTGACCTTGTGAGTGTAAATCTACTTTAAGGCTGCAGCTATTGATTGTTAATCTTTTGATGCCGTTTGGGTTTCTAGATTACTCTTTTGGGCAAGAAACACTCAAAAACATCACACAATTTATGTGTAAAAAAAGAAAAGCATAATTGTACCTGTATAAATTCATTTCTCAACATGAAAATGTCACTTTGTTAGTTTACTGATCAACTTATTTCCGTTGAGCTACTTAGCATAGCTGCCCACTCTGCTGTAAATATATATGTTTGAGAAAATGATCCATAAGATGTTAGAAAATATCTGACGCACTACTTCAGGAAATGTCTTCTGTCCAGTGCACCGCTGTTCAATTTGCTCTGAATTTTTAGCTTTCTTTAGAGTTTGATCCAAACTTCCCAAACATGTTCCCTCTCGGGGTCTCAATTCACCGCATGAACAGCAGAGGAGAGAAAATGGGCAGAGATATTGCCTGGCGACCATGGCTAAAGACACAGATTGGCCCTGGCTGGAGAGATGAGATGACATTTCTGCGGAAACAAGAGCAGCATAATCTTAATGAGTTCTGCTGGGTGGAGAGAGGCACGATACTCACATGTCATACGAAGTAGAGCGGGAAGAAAAACACAGGAAGCCAAATAAAGGAGAAGGAACCCGAAAGATGTCTGAGGTAGAAGGCCTGAGCAGCGACGGAGAGAAGGTCTTTAGAGCTGCTTATTTCAGAAAATAATGGAACAATGAAATTGCACCTTGAGAAAACTGAAATGGTTCCACGTCTCCATCCAACTTGGGCGAGTTGTATTGCCAGTGAATTTCCTGCTGGTTGGTTTTGGTGTGAAGTAGCTTCCTTCACGGGTAAAATATTAACAGCTTAAGCACTTATCTGTCATGTTTAAGTTAAGTGAAATAACATGACAGGCATACATGAAACAGTTTCTTGGTACACTGCGCTTTCAGTAACGGCAAAAAGTTTGTTAGAGATTAAAACATTAGAGGTTGCACTTCTGTAAATGGTCGATGGGCCTGAGCCTTTATATTTATTTTCTAGTCTTCTGACTACTCAAAGCTCTTTTACACCGCATGTCACACCTACACATTCACAGATTGATGGAAGGGGATGCTATGTAAAGTGACCATCAGAAATAACTAATCCCATTCACAAGCATGTGTCGCCGACGGAGCAGCGGGAGCAATCCAGGTTTAAGTGTCTTGACCAAGGACACATCGGACATGTTGCTGCAGGATCGCACCTCCAACCTTCTGGTCGAAGACCGACTCTGCCAACTGAACCACAGCAGCAGCATTAAACAGGCAGTTTCTGAGCGTAAATGTAATTAAACAGCAGAACATGCTCCTAATATTTGCAGGGTTGAATCCTTTTGATACCTGAGTTTTGTAGCATTGAAATTATTTGATGAGGAGTAAAAAGATCTTGTCGACTTGTCAGTGCATCAGCGGTTACAAACAAAATATTTTTGCTTCATTGAAATGTGAGCTGAAGATAAAAATGGTCTTTGTTGCACATCTGGAAATTTCTCTTTAAATAATAGATAACTGCAGAATCCGGCTTATTAAAGGTCATTTCTTTTTTAGGATACGACCCCCCCTGAGATTTGTCCCTGTGGCGTCCCAACAGAAATCACAACATAACAACAAATTATCAATCATATAAAATAATAAAGAAAATGTATTTTGGAGACCTGTCCGGGTTGCCACTTTTAAAGAATGTGAGCATGATACAGGACTCAGTAACTCTTGTTTGTTTTTGCGTTCATGTAAAGGGAAAGCTGTAGAGAGACGGGGAATGTGGGGAGAAAGAGTGCGGATGGCTTTAATCCAAACCGCATCAGGATTTGAACCTGTGACCAGTGCAATGAGGACTGTAGCCTCTGTACATGAAGCGCCCGCTCAACCTACTGAGCTAAAAGCAGCACCCCAGCTCAGTGACGCTTTAATTTATAAGGCTCTGCTCCGTTAACCACGGCATTAGTTTAATTTTCCCCTGTGAGTAAAATGTCAAACAAAGTCTTCCCTTCTATCTGTAAGTTCCCGCTCATACACTAGACCGCTCTTAGAACTCCTTCTCGCCCGAAGAGCCTCGGAGTCACTGCCATGAAACATCTGCCGGAGATGCTCAGATGGAGAAGCATTGCATGGTGGGACGGTGGACGAGAGCTAAGCTGTCACTTGCCCGCTCTTTTATTATGCTTATAGAACAACCACTTAGTCCAATGATGATGAATAATTGAGCGGAACAAGTTCCCTGCCACTGTGGCATGCAAAGCGGGATCAGTGGGACTCGGGAGACAAGAGCGTCAGGCAGGGCAATAAAATATGCTAAGTGGCAGGAGAGCATTACAGGGAATTTGTAAAGCCGGCGCTGAGAGAGAGATAAATTATCTCTCCCCTAATGCGAAGCAACGTAAGCAAATGAGCCGTGGCAAGGATGAATTACAGATCATCTGCCCACCTTTCTCTCACTGATCCCTCCCTATTATGTCAAAGAGAGAGGGTGAGGGGGGGGGGGGGGGGGGGGGGAGGCACACGCTGAAGCACATCAGTAGCAGTGGCGATAGGGAACCGAGGAGCCAGCAAAGGACGCTGCTACGAGTATTGTTCCTCGGTTTAGAAGCTGAATATATAATAAAAGAAGAAGAAAGCAATGTTTGTAAAAGTAGCCCAGATAAGAGAATTCCAAATGATGGGCGTCTCATCCATGCCGAGCTGCTCTCTGGTGTAATGAGGCTTGGTGGTGGAGAGATGTCAGCGGGGGGGGGGGGGGGGGGTTGGTCGAGGCAACGGCTGCTCAGAACCAGTCCCCAGATGACATTAACCTTCATCATGGTGAAGAGGCGCTAAGACCCCCCTAAAGCGCCACTCCTGGCCACACTCTGGCAGCTCTGAGAGCTAAAACGCTGCAGTGACACTCTGCCGCCCCCTTTGATCTGCCCTTCCTGATTACAGCCACAGAGGAGAGGAAAGCAGGCGGGTAGAGGAGGGGGTGAAGTACCCCTGGGACCCTGAGAGGAGAATTAGAAGCACAGGGTCCTGTCTCACTCTCTGATGCTCCTCTTTTCTCCCTCTTATTGTTTCTTCTCTGCTTCTTTCTTCCCACTTCTGCAGCTCTGTGTGTGTGTGAGAGACAGAGAGAGAGAGTGAGAGGGTGAAACGGGGGTCTCTGTCTCTCAGCCGCTTCACTTCTGCTCACCAGAGACAAAGACACTTAGGCACAAACACACTTAGACACACACACAGTCACGCATACACACACGCTCTCATCCCTGGTCCTGGCCTGCTTGATGGATAATACAGTCAGTGGTGTGCACCATCACACACACAGGTATTTGGAGCTGACCTTTGCAGGGCGCTCCCAGCAGTCTGCTTTAGCTTCACTTGTTCCAGGCTGTAAAACCACCTCAGAGACAGATGATCAGTGGACACTTGTGCATGTTTCCCTCTTGAATCACACAACTCCAAAGCTGAGTGCTCTGATTAGCCTCGTAACTCAAAATGACCGTCTCGTGTTATGTTCCCACACACACACACACACACACACACACACAAAAAAGCCAAAAAAAAACAAACAAACAAAAAAAAACGTCACAGCAGCAGCGATCATTAAGAACAGTACCTCCAGTAGCGTTTACCCTCGCTGCTCCATCTTCTTTTTTTTTAAAACCACCCAGCTGATTTCGTCTCCTCTCTACCCCCTTTGTAGATAATTGGAACAATCCCACTGATGCCCAACTCTGCAGGGCCCTCCAGCCAATCAGGGGGTGGCAACCCAGCACTGCAGGTACAGCCAATTACACCTCAGCTTCTGACCAACGCTCAAGGCCAGATCATCGCCACGGTGATCGGCAATCAGATCCTGCCTGTCATCAACACCCAGGGAATCACGCTGTCGCCAATCAAGCCGGGACAGCAGGTAACACACACAGACGCACAAACACACACACACACACACACACACACACACACAGATCTTGTATAGCAGCTTATTATGCAGATGTTCCAACAGCGATCAAGAGCTGATTTTAAAACTGTTGAATGAGCAACACCTAGTGGAGTCAACCCAGAGCTGTGTTTATTCATGAAGGCAAATGTTCCAGCACTGCTTTATGCTAAGCAGCTCGTACCTTTCCTGCTTCAGCACTCACAACCCTCGTTTGCATTCTTCCACGCGGATAATTGAAGCATTTAGTAGAAGTGTCCACATGTGTGTTTTCATGTTTCAGTGTGTTTGTTCAAGGCACTTGTCAGCAACCTTTTTCAGACTGAGTCTCAGGGAGGTTTCTGCTCCCCCGCAGAGCCCCAAACCATGAAGGGGAAAAAAAACAAAAAAACAAAGCAACACTTTTCATCACCCCCACTTAAAACTAAAAACACTTCTTCTGTTCTCCACCTCTTTCCGTTTCCCTCCCTCCTTCCCTCCTTCCTCAATAACACGCTCCAGTCTTTTGATTTGTCCTCTCTGACCTCAACAACAAGTATTTTGTTTTGATTTTAAACACACAAGTCGTTCCTGGATTTGAGTTCATCCTGCAAGTGTAGAAACTCGAGCTCAATCACTTTTTCTCCTCTCAGTTTTGAAGATCCACACAGAGCACGAGCGAGGAGTCAGACGCATGCACACAAACCCTGACGATGTTATTGACTCGATAATGACGATGTCAGCGCAGAATTACAGGGTAAAAGTTCACGCTGAAGGCTCGTACAGTGCAGGATGGATGAACTCCCAGCAGATGGACACCTAATTGTGGCTCCCTGAAAAAAAAAAAAAAACACCAGATCACACTCTTGAATGAATTAATGCATCTGTAATAATGTTTATGCTTTTGTCTCCACTTCAAAGCCTGCATGTACACATTGTTCCACGGGCATAATTTACGGTTGTCAAGAGTCGGCAGTCTAGAATATTTTCCAGTGAAGCTAGATAATTCTCCAAGCCTGTCAACAGTCCTGACAGTGTGTGCATCGCTTGTTGACACCCCCCCCCCCCCCCCAAACAAACACATGCCACGGAGAAAATAATTAATTGCAAAGAAAGGAGAGGAGAAGCCGGCCCAGCTGTGTGGCAGAAGACAGCTTTTCACTTTTAAAAGTGTAGACGTACCATCTTGATCTTGTAACAGCAATTCAAATGTGCATAAAACATGAAAATACATCGTTTTCTCGCCCATCAGAGCGCCTGAGCTCGTGGATCATGAATTATGTTTGATACGGGGACTGCTGTGTCCACGCTTTTTTTTTTGTTTCAGATTCAGGCTGCCGTTATTAGCTTCCCTCGCAGGTCTGATGACGAGAGGAAAAGTCTCTAATTGTCGCGAGCAGGTTTTTTAACTGCGGAGATTGTGACACTTCTACAAACAGAGGAGAACCTGAGCTGACTCTCCTGTCTCCTACATTAGTAAATCCCTGCTCTAGTCTATTGAGCTATTGACACTAGACTCTGCTCTGTCAGTACTAATGAACACTTGTGCATTATTAGCTACAAGGGCAATCTCATTGTATCCCTCCCCTCAGTGGCTAATTTAATAGCTGCTTGATTAGATATATTATTACTGCCCTTATTATCCCTATAAGAATTTTTACTGTAAATGATGATGATTACTATGATGTCAGGGAGGTAATCATAGATGTTCTTGTGTTTTCCATGCGCTCAGTATGTTGTTTCAGCTCTGTGTTTGTGTGTTTGTCCGTGTGTCCGGCAGCAGGGTCAGTCAGGCCCGGCGTCGTCTCAGCCCAACATGCTCCACATGCCCCACAGACAGAGTCCTCTCCACCAGGCCTCCTCCTCCTCCTCCACCTCCTCCTCCTCCTCGGCGCTCAGCGTGGGGCAGCTGGTCAGCAGTAAGTGTCCGACACAGCTCACAAAAAACACAACATGCCTTCAAATAAATGGGGTAAAGCTCGTCCCTTATTACCGCAACACAGATTCTCTCAGATATACTGTATTGAGTGTTCCAGACTTTGAGATTTTCAGCCCCAAACCTTTTGAAGGAGCAGATCGTCTAATGTGATATTTTATTCTTTTGTTAGATTTCATGAAGGCATCACAACAACCGACGTGTTAAATATTATTTTGGAGAACTTGGTGCTCAGAGATGTCTCCAAACAGATGAGAACATTTCAGATTTATTCTCAGATCCGAACAAAAGGAAACGATTCACTGCTGATTGAAATCCCTCGCAGACGACCTGACACACCTTTCATGCTTTAGTGTGTTTTCACGGCACCAGGAGGGTTTGTTGGATTGACTCACAGCGTAAATAACTTTTATTTCATTAGATTATTTATGATAATCTGGCACGAGGGAATGAGATCATATAAAAAATTAAAAAAGAGACGTTGTGTCTTAGTGGGATAAAAACAAAATTCTTTGAGAACTTAAACAAATCAAAAACTCAAATATCCGCATAGCTAGATACCGTCGCTATGTGTTTTAAATGTGTTTTAATTTGGGGGAACTGTCCCTTTAAAAATCACTGGCTACTCAAACAGCCGCATAACGCTCAGTGTGGACAGCGTGTGATTGATCCCCGCCTCCTCTGATTGCTGTGTTTTTGTCCTGACTGTCAGTTCGTTGCTTTATTAGATGATCCAAAGTGGCATGTGTGTAGGTTTAATGAACATAAGTTTCTCTCTCTCCTAAAGCGGGGGGCCTTGGGCAGAGCCTTATAAATCACTGGGCCTCGGCCTGTCAGCATGCAGCTATAGCCTTTAAAAAGTCTGTTTTATTCAGATAAATTTCATTTGTCAAAGTCGATTCCCTTAAACTCCATGTAAACTCATTTCAAAGGCAGCTACGATGCCTCCAAATGTAATAAAAAACAAGTCGCCATTGATCAACTTGTTGTAGACACTGTGTTTGGTTTGTGTTTACTGCTAGCTTGGAAAATATCCTTTGAACCATTTTTTAGTCTGCACACAATCATTGTGGCTCGGCTCTGAGGTAAATGGAATTAATGCTTCATGCTGAGTATGAGCCGTGTCCCTTTCCTCGCAATATCAGTCACAGCGCACGTACACAGAGTCAAATCCCAATACTCTGAAAGAGAGGAGAAGTCATTGCATTTACCGGCCATAAAAGCTGTCCTATCTGCGATGACAAAAAAAATCAGAAGAATGACGTTTAAATGATTTTTCAGAGAAAGTCAGCTTATCAGGAAAACTGATGTCTGGAATCAAACCAGCAACCCTGCAACACAGTCCTTCACTGGTGGGAAAAAAAAAATAGCTTAATGTAAAAATCGAGATTCTAATCTTCTGAGATTTGACATAGATTCATAACCTCCAAAAATCGATTGATTGATAATTTTTTTTGGGCTAATCAGTCACTCCCTGCTAGGTGCTAATGCTAGCTCTTTAACTCAGTAGTACACCAAATGGAGCAACAAAACATTCAGCCGGTCTCACGGATGGCTGGAGTAGATCCTGACGTATGTACTCATTCAAAAATAGACTTTGAATCAAGAATCCAGAATCATTTTGAATCGAATCGTGAGACACCCAAAGACTCCCATCCCTAGTGCGTAGTGCTCGACTGAGTTCATACCTCATTCACACTTTACAATACCATGTTTCTCTATCTGGACTTCTTCTTTAGATCTGGAAAAACAAATGCATGGATTGTGAATGCATGCTGAAGCTTTCCAAGTACACTGAACAATGTTAGCCATGTTAGCTCAAACAATCTGCACACTGTGACCGCATCAAGCAGAAACCCCCCCCCCGCTGTTTTAAAAAAGAAGCCAATATGTTTGAAGTGCTAAACAACCACAGCTCCTCCAGTGTCTGCTTTGAGGCTGACGGCAAAAAGTACGGAGGCTGTAGTCCTCCAAGCAGCCAACCCGGGTTCAAAATCCAACCTCAGGGTCCTGTCCTGCAGGTCGTTGATTTCTGACTCTATCCACTCTCCTGCCTCTACAATAAAGGTAGAAAAATAAACCTTTAAAAAAAATGTCTTAATGATACCAGGTTTAAACACAGAGATCTATCCAGGTGTGGCTAATGTCTAAAACAATCGTTGTCTAAGGAGAGGAGAGAATTATTACCAGACCTGTTTGGATAAGATGTGAAAGAGAGCTACATCCAGTTTGAAACTTCTCCTCCTCCTCCTCCTCCTCCTCCTCGTTCTCAGCTGGTTCTTTATTGTTAATTATTCTTCTCTCTACATGGAGACAGAAACTCCACGACATCGTTTTCCATAAAAGCACTCTTGTGTGCGGTTTATGAAGAGAAACATTAATTCGCCCTCCTTTTCAGCGTGGAAATTGAGTGTTTAACTTGTTATTGTCCTCTTCTAATTATGAAGCTTGTTAGTTTGTTCTTACTGAGAACAAAAGAAGCTTTGTGGCTGCAGAAATTGGATGTCTCCATTGTTTCTGCGTTTTTTAATTTGGCTTTTAAAATCGTGTTTTACTCTTTTTTTTGTGTGTGAAACCTGACATTCTAAATCCATTATTACAAAATAAAATAAGAAGTTTAAATCTTTAATCACGCCTTGTTTGTGACTTAAAGTAAAAAAATAAATAAATAAATAAAAACGTGGATCTAGAAGGTTAGAGGAGAGCATCTGAGCGCCGCTGCCCATTAGTCTCTAAAGCGGCGAGTAAACAGACTCTGTTGGGAATGATGACGAGACGCTCATCAATGTGGAGATGATGGGACCAGAAAACGGAGTTCTCGTAACTCCCTTTTAGTCTCTGGTCGCTCGTCTTCCAAGTGTTCACACGTCTGGAGCACGCCGCATACGCTACACGTCACTTATGAGGCACAACGAGATGGCAGCCTCATAGATTTTTGCTTAAATACGCTTGGAGGATTCCTTTAATAATTCATTGATAATGACCAAGATGAATAATTCAGAGGCACAAACTTTGCTTTGGTAAGCAGGATGCCAGGGCACCTGACATTGATGTACAATGTGAAATCACTTTTTATTAGCGGGGAAATTCTTCAAAATGCGTCAGAGAAGTTTCTTTTTTTTCTGCTCGAATGTGAAGATTCACAAACGGCGTTTCTTTGTATTAGGAGTTCTCTGTTTGCTTGAGGTTTAAAGGTCTCAAACTGAGTTTTCACAAAGGGTCAGATCGGTGAAGTAATGTCTTTAAATATCATATCTAATCCATCCTTCTTTAAGGCCTTTTTTAAGAACGATGCATTTTATGATATTCATGGTTTAAAAGAGAGGAATAGATTGAAACCTTCTCTTCCTCCTGGAGTTTAGTCAACACGCTTTTTGTTTGTGAGATTAAAGTTTCACACATGCAAGTCAAACGGGTGTCACGTCTGCTTTCACACCGCAGGTGAATTTATTTTCTCAAACATCTCCCAGAGACGCGCGGTTTACAGCGCCGGGGCACGGGGAGATAATCGGTTCTGACCCCGAGATCGGACTATTTTTCCAAGTTGTTTAGAGACGATCATGATCACAACTGTCTGGCTGTTTGCTTCATTCACTCTGCAAAAATGAGGTGAGGGACAGGGGGGGGAGCAGAGGGCTAATAAAATGAGATGTGTGTGTGTTGTGTTGTAGACCCGCAGACCGCCCCCAGCGAGGTGGACGGGGTCAACCTGGAGGAGATTCGAGAATTTGCCAAAGCATTCAAGATCCGCCGGCTGTCCCTGGGCCTGACACAGACTCAGGTGGGCCAGGCGCTCAGTGCCGCCGAGGGGCCGGCGTACAGCCAGTCTGCCATCTGCAGGTAAGAGAAACTCTAACAAGAAGTGGTTCATTATATCACATCAGGATGTCCTAATTCTGTCAAATGAAAGCGGAGCAAGTGCTGCAGCCTCGCTGAGTTGTCTGGTGCTCATAACTGCCATCCATTTTTTATTCTCCTTTTTCTTTAACAGACATTATTAAGATATTAAAATACATAATTGACTATCACCACCCTGACAAACGAAGCCCTCATGTCTGTACTCACCCGTCTTCCTCTCCCGGCCCCGCTCGCCCGCTGACATGACAGCCGCGCGTTACTTATGCAAAATACATACACAAGTATTACACGAAGCACTTAAAGCATTTAATAATTACTAAGGCTCGTTGCCGCTCTCTCCGCCTGAACATGAGAGAGCTTGACGGCGATGATCTGTTAATAAGATTGCCATGTTTTACTGCCGCCGCAAGGACAGTTTAGTCGTAAATGGCGCATTATATATTCATGAGACAATCAGACAATCAGTGTTTCATCCCTCCTGTTGTTCCGCCTCACTAACGTTTTATCACGAGGACACCGAGTGAGCGTCGTCGCCTTTTCAAGTCGGAGTAAGCGGGCTGCGTCGGGCCCAAATATTTCCTTCTTTTTTTTTCAAGACAAACAAAAAGACAAACAGATGACTCTTCAGAGTGAAAACAATTCAAAGTGTGTGATTAATTTAAAAAATGACAAATGAGACTTCTGCTCTAATTCAAAAATACATTTTGGCAGCTTTTCTTTGTCGAACTCCTCAGAGCTTAAACAAAGCTGTTTGCCTGTTTTGCGTCCGTTTCCAGTAAAATTCCCTCTCTCATTCCCGTATTAATTTTAATGTCCCTCCGCCATGCATGTGCTGATGACCTGTGCTGTTTATGCAACACGGCACTGCCACGCGCTTTTAAAAATTTCATCACATCAACATCAAACGGGGGATAAAATGTGAAACAGTACAGGAGGAGGGGGGGCGGGGGGTGTGTTCTTATGGGGCCCCGTCGACTCCGACTAATGTTCACCGTCTTAAAATCACACATGAAATATTAACAACCGGGAATAATTCAAATATTTATAACATACATTAAAAGCCATTAGCTTCAAAAATAAACACTTAGTGGGCTGTTCTTCATGCCGTTAAGACGATCTTTTTTTGTTTGCATGACATGGGACATGACACGGGGATGTTTTAAGTAGAGGAGGGTGAACTCCACATGCTTTAGTTTAGTTAACATCAACATAGACATGAAGTTTGAGGTGCAGCGGGACATCACGCTCGCTCTGGGGGCTCCGGCTCTGAAGCCAGACGGAGAACAGACACTGACAGATGCTTCCATCTTGTCTCCTTTCATTGCTCACTTTGTTTCCCGGCAACTTTATTAGTTTATCCAAAGAAGAAGAAGAGCAGGCATCACGAGGGCATCATCAGACCAATGCTGTGCCCGTGTGTCCTCGTTGGGAGGCGGTGTAGCTGGATTTCAGAAGGAGGGGGAATTATGTGAAATTTAAAGTTAAAAATTTAAAAATTATCGCATATTTTATTTTTTATTTCATGATTTGGATGAACATCCTTCACAACTTATTTTATTTTTATTAGCACATTACTCACCATTTCCAAGTACTGTTGAAACTGCTTTAAATGCAAATATTCATATAAATCTGAAACGTTTTTATAGATCAACATGAACAGATTTTAACTCACAAAGATACTATGAATAAATATCCCATTCAAAAAGTAGGGTTAGGGTTATTTTTGGGGCCTTTTTGCCTTTAGTGGACCGGCCAGCTGAAGAGACACTGGAAACATTTTTTATGAGAGAGAAGGGGATGACATGCAGCAAAGGGCCGAGGTTGGATTCAAACTTTCAGCGGCTGCTTGGAGGACTACAGCCTCTGTACATAACCACTAGGCTAACAGCGCTCCCTTTAAATGAGTTCTTTGATGGATCTTTTACTGATTCATGATTACCTTCATTAAGTAAAAATGAGAAGTAAAAAAAGAGAAAATCTTCCTTTTAGAAACCCCTTTTTCTGTTTTTACAGAAACATTTAGTGTTTCATGGTTCTGTTTTTTTTTTCTCAACATGAACAGGCCTGACAGCAACACAGCAGGAGGCTGATACCGTTTTCTTAAGTTCATATCTATATCTATCTAACATATCTAAATATGAACATTTAATCACAAAGTTGACATCAAAATTCAAAGCAACCAGGCGGTGATGACCCCAGTGGTTAGGTTGCACCCCATGTACAGAGGCTGTAGTCCTCCAAGTGGGCGGCCCAGCTTCAAGTCCGACCTGTGGCTCTTTTCCTGTATGTCATTTTCCACTCTCTCTCTCTTCCCGATTTCTGACTCTATCCACTGTCCTATCTCTAAATAAAGGCATTAAAAGACCCAAAATAAACCCATATAAGACATGTGAAAAATGTAATAATGAAAGAAATGTTCAGTTATCAAGGCACAACAGATCATTCGTCTCTCTATAGAGAACATTTGAGGTCACTTCCAGTCCAGATTTCCTGCAGAAATCTCTCACTCAGCTCTGCCTGCATCATGACGGTGAACCCTGAGGGGAACTGTAACTCAGGCCTGAACGTACAGCATGTCTGAGCAGCCTCCTAAGGTACTTTTAAGACGAGCCAGAGAGGCTGCAGGTGCATTCAGGGCCACTTCTCCCTCGCGCTGATGCACTAGTGGGGGGGAGTGCATGCCCCAGCTGAGCAGCTCTCAACTCATTTTAGTATCTGCGGTTCCTGTTGATCCATGAAATGTCCCGTCTCTGGTGACTCCTCATATTTACTAATGTATTCCCCGCAGTACCAAGCCCGTCCTCTTTCCACTGTTTAGTAGGAGGAGGGAGGGGGTTATAAATAATACCGCATGTCGACAAGGAGGAGAGCACCAGCGAGGTGTAGAAACAGAGGAAGTTCATTCGTGCATGGGCATCTCCGCTGCTCGCTGTTGTTGTCTGCTGCCGCTCACCCGGCCATTAAAAAACGTCTCGTGTGCTTTGTTTGTTCCACCGAGAGCAGAGCCTCCTCTGAGATCTGTGCCGTCTGTCCGTCAGAGCTGTCGGCTCACCACTTCTTCTACTAAAAGCATTCACACACACACGTCACCCTCGTTTGTCCCAGAAACACTTGAAGTCAGAGAACTTCCCTGCACTTTAACGTTGTACAGATTTAACCATGTACACGTTTAAATATCTCTTTATTTAGACTGTTCATTTTTGAGACAGATTTGTATATTCATTCTTAAATTTAAGGTTATCTTGTCAGCTTTTGTTTAATGGGATTTTATAAGGATAAGGCCTGTTTTAGACAATGACAGTGGGATGTGATGTCGCAGTTTTGCGTCCTTTGTGATATCTCATCCCTCCTTGAAACGCTGACGAGAATCTCTGACTAAATGCTAAATAATGAGACTGAGAGAAGAAGTCCTGCACAACAAGACAACTTAGTCACACAAACCACTTATAGTACACAAACGTTTCAAAGAAATTAACAAATATTCTGCACAGAATCAGCAGGAAATCCAAGAGGAACACAGAATAAGATGTTTAACTCTCATAACTCTCTACTTCTCCACCCTGTTTCCTGATTTGACCCTTTTGCTTTAGACCCCCAAAAAAATACATTGATAGGACGTCCTGAGATGTCCAGATGTCCAGAATTGAAACCGTCTTTTAACCTGTGTCGTCCTCACATCTGTCAAAAGGTGAAACAGACATTAAACAGATGATAAACTGCCCAAAAATGGACAAATCCAATCCAGCACGCATCACTCAGGAAAATTTTTTTTTTGGGCCGATCGGGACCAACACTTGAAAGAACAGGAACAGTCAGGGTGGTGTCTCAGCTTGCTTTCTTTGTAAATAATCACTCAAAAGTCATCTTAACTTATTAATCACAAAGAGTCTGATCCTCACTGTGTAGCAAATATCTTTACAAATATCCTCACATATACTGCTCTCATTTTGACCAAATCCAAAATTTCCTTCATTTTCAACACATGACAAAAAAGTATCTGTTGGCTTTAAAAAAATCAGAGTCGTCTTGGTTCTTGCTGTGAGTTCAGATTCTTGACCTCTCAAAGCATCACAGGCGTGAGAGGAATTCTGTTACAGTAGAATATAAGATCTTCATCCTTATAAAATCCTCCACAGATCTGTTAATATCTCAGGCAGGAGCACCCGACAACCTGCAGTGTTTTTAGTGTCAGAGGAAGGCCCTCCGAGCTACGGGCCCTTTCAGAATAAGAGTGTGTAAATGTATTCTTATTTAATATCAAATGAAGCGTTGTTAGGGGATGAAAGAAATTCTGAAAAATGTATTAAATGTACATTTGGATTAATCATTCAAGCTCTTCTTGTGAATAAATGATGGTGCCAGTTTTACCTGCATGCATTAGTGGATTAGGGGAAGTAATGGGATTTTTTTTTTATAGCACTTCCTGTTTTGTTTTTCTGTTGTGAGATTTTTTTTTTGAAGAGCAGCATTTAAAAGTTTGAGTCAGGTGTTTGGTGTTTTTTGGTTCGAGTGAACCTGATACTAGCCGTTGGCGATATCTCCTTGCGCCACTATTGCCAAGTTGGGACAGAGACCCGCAGAATCCTCCAGAAAATTGACACACTACTGGCAGCGGTCGCCTCCAGCTGCTGCAGCTGAGGTGTTTCCTGACGCAGAGTACACAGGAGTTTGGCTTGGATGTGTACCTGGATGTTAGTCTCAGTCCCTGTGGCATTCTGGTCGAGGAGACTGAAAGGCAGGCAGCTTATCCCTTGTTCTGGCAGGGCGCCTAAGTAAGATTCTTTTTTCTCAATTCTCCCCAGACACACCATCCTGAGAAGCCACTTTTTCCTACCACAGGAAGCCCAAGAGAACACAATAGGTAGCAGTCTGACAGGAAAACTGAACCCTGGCCTTTTATATCCTGCCAGGTTTGAGAAGTTGGACATCACCCCTAAAAGCGCCCAGAAGATTAAGCCCGTTCTGGAGCGCTGGATGGCCGAGGCTGAGGCCCGCCACCGATCCGGCATGCAGAACCTGACTGAGTTTATCGGCAGCGAGCCTTCCAAAAAACGCAAGAGGCGGACCTCTTTCACCCCGCAGGCGCTCGAGATCCTCAACAGCCACTTTGAGAAGAACACGCACCCCTCCGGACAGGAAATGACGGAAATAGCAGAGAAACTGAACTACGACAGGGAGGTGGTGCGGGTCTGGTTCTGCAACAAGAGGCAAGCTTTGAAAAACACAATAAAGCGTTTGAAACAGCCCGACCTTGGCCCCGGTGCACCCATGGACCCTCTCACTGATTCTCTAGAGGAGCTCCCCAAATGAACGAGCTCCTCCTCCAAAACAACAACGACAACAACAACGACAACAACTAACATGGAGTGCAAAAAGTGGCAGCCATTAAAAAGAACAAAAGGTGGATGAACTCATCGTGACATGAGAACTGAAAAATGTTCCTGAGTCACCTGGATGGACAAACAAAAACTATGTGTTGTCAGTGTGATTACCACAGCTATGTAAATGACCTTGGCGAAACCAAAAACCAGAAAAAAGAGATTAATATGTGAGAATTATGTAAAAAAAATAAAAATAAACACGGTGTGCTGTTTCAAAGAGTTTTAGAGTCTGGCCGTACGGACCGGACTATCACCCAAATTTTGGTTCCCCCGAGGCGGGATTTAGTAAAGAGATCATACCAAATCGAAACACTATTTACCAAAGTCTGTTGCATCTGAGTACTAAGAATAATTTTGTAATGTAAATGTGCTCTAAATTTCTACATTTGTACTGGCAGATCTAAGCTATATGTGTGAGGTTGAGTAAACATTTTATCTTTGTCTCGCTTACTTTTCTCTCTTCATCGTTTGTATGTAAATATCTTTACAAAGAACAAAAAAAGAAAAAACGCTGTCTTCGAAAATTGAAATCACGCCGATGAAGTTCTCTTTTTCAACAAGAAAAAAAATGTAACCTTTGCTGTTAAACGATTGCATAATGATGATGATGATGTTTGATTTGTGTTTCATCTGCAGATATTTTCAGTCACAGTGTAACTTTGTACAACTTTTACAGGTATTTATTAATAATCTCATGAGGTTGTTTCAGACGACGTCGGACGGAGAGTAAATAAGGACTTGATCACATGATGATGATGATGATGATGAAGGGTTTCTGTCAAGTTGACTGCAGCTTTGTTCAGAGCTACTGTGTCATTCTGTTGCCAAAGCCTGATAGCCAAAGAACTCATCAATTTCAGCTCAAGGACTGGTGAAGATTTTACCTTTTGATTTTTTTCACTCCTTCCTTTTCTTACATGTTTCCCTCTGTGGGTCAACTTTAACAAACAAAACAAAAAAAAACATCATGTCAAACAGCTGCGACAGTGTCTGCTGTGATTTCCTGATCATTTACACACCGTGATGTAGAAACATGTGGTGGATGAATTTTCTTTAAGGTTAATATGTCCGTGCTTTCTTCAACTCCAACCACGTAAAGAATATGCCTCATACCAGGCATCCCGAACGAAACAATATAACTAGAGCTGTCAAATGATTAAATAGTTAATCATGATTAATCACATGTTTGAAATTCCATTATTTCACATCTAAAAATCCAAAATATTAGGCTTTTATTTTGAAATTTAGTACTGTCTTAAGCTGAGAGTACTTGCAGTTTGAATTCAACCCTGCTTTTATTTTGAAATTAATTAAGGACCTTCCTGTAGATGAAAGGTGAGGACATGACCATAAAGCAAAGAAACAGGAAGTGGTTAGGGATCACAAACTGAGGTCGAACAGCTCAAAGGAACTGTAACAAAGGTCAATGTGTGATGTCATAGGTCAATGTGTGATATCATCAGGTGGATATTACTTTGGAAGTAGCATTCCCTCAGTGCCCCGTCTGCACCCACCCCCTCCCCTCTGTGCTCCCTCAAGAGCCACGCCCCTCACACCTCATCTCAGGGGTACGAGAACGAGCAGGGAGACAGGGAGGCATGTGATTGGTTCATCAGATTGGTACCTCATGGCAGACATTGGTTGAAATTTTTAAAGACTTACAAACTGATACAGATGACGGATTTTCTTTGTTCCTTTTTCAGAGCACAAGAGTTATTCATTTCTGTCAGGACCTAAATATGATTTCAACCAAAATCTTAAAAAGTGGATCTGGAGGAAATGACCAAACCTGCCTTTAAGGGACAAAATATGTGATTAATCATGATTTAAAGAAAATGACTGCATCAATTTCAGACCTTCATTATTTGTGACTAACTAATTAACACTGACAGCCCTAATTATAACCAGAATACATCGTATTTATCACGATAATTGATGTAAACATGTGGTTAAAGCGTGTTTGTTACCGCTGACCAGACCACTCTTTGAACTGTTTTATAGCTCAGAAAAAGTTCCTTCACAGATAAAATGTTATTTCTTTATATTCTGCACTCCACTCTGCTTATTGAACGTTTACAGATTTTAAAATCAAACATTCAAATTCAAATTACTTTTTCTCTTAAGAATTGATCACTTCTGCAGTAAAAGGGGTTAAAAAGGTTTATTTCAACAGATTCCCCTTTGATATGTTTTGTGTTTATTGTATATGTGGGATGAAGTTAGTTTCAGTCTTCTTACATGTCTATGGATCGTGTCTCCCTCACTGTGTATTGAACTGTTTTGCTTTTATTATTTTTTACGTCGTATTACTTTGTGATATTTATGTCGATAATTTCATCCTGGAACCTCCCCGACGGTCTGTCACTACAGATATTTGCCTCTCGTATAAAAACCCTCACAGGAAAAGAATGAAAAAAAAAAGAAAATAGAAAAAAGAGGTGAATGTTGAGAATAAGTGTCACATGTCAGAACGAGTGAACTTAATTTGAAGTGAGGTGAAATTTGATGCAATTTATTCAGAATCATGTGTCTGCTCGATATCTGTCCTTCCATGTCACTTTGGTTATCTCTGTCTTTCAGCCCCCCCCCCCCTGCACTGCTGTGTTCTTCTTCACTGTCTATAAAACACACACACACACACACACACTCAGTACATGTAAGAAAACACATGAAGAAGCTTTACATCTTTGCCTTTATGAAAAAGGAAAACAGGAATTTGCAGAAAATCTATAGACTCGTTTCACTTTGGCGCACAGAGACTTTTGATTTAAACTGTTATTTAGGTTTCTTTGTGTGTTTTTGTTTAGCTTCAAATACGTAATCCAAGCAAATCTTTGGCCAAGAACCACCATGTCTGCATCCACTCAACACATGTGAGAAAAAACAGCGGGCGGCTCCTGCAGGTACGCTACAGATCTGTCCATGAGGCTTAACGATAAAGCTGTAACCAAAACCAAAACAAAAGAAGACACAGACAGGAGTCGATGCCTTCGCTCAACTTCTCAACGCTGGACCAAAGCTCTATAGTTATGCACATTGTACAGAGAAATAGATTCATGATGTTGACAATCTTTCAAATCTGAGATAATGAAGAAAAAAAAAAAGTCGAAATGTACAGAAGTTCATCCAAGGTTTACCTCAGTACTGTTCTGGTGAGAATCATACAGACGCCATACAAGCAGCAGACGCTTCCTCCGCACTGTGTATTCATGTTCACCTTCAGCGGGGAGGGAGAGGCTTGTTTCATTTATTATCCTGTGACACATGATTGTTTTATTTAACGTGTGATGTGTGCTTTTTATTCCTGAGCCAGGCGACTCCCCGGTCATCTGCGTACACTTAATTACCGTCGTTTAATTTCTCATTCATGGTGACGTCCGCCTCGGTTCTCCACAGACCTTTAGACCCACATAGAGGGGAAAAAGAAGATTACAGTCATGTTGCTCTTAAAAAAAAACAATTAGGATGATTTATTTTATCACCCTTTTACATGATTTTGTGAAATGTTATTTACACAAACAAACCGGTTTGACATTTTGTTTATAGTTGAAGAACTCAGAAACCAAAGCTGAAGCGCCCACAGAGGTTGGTTTTCATTTCTTTTTTTTATAGACTGAAAACTGTACTTAAATCTTTAGAGCAATATCTGTTCGGTCAGTTAAGCAGCACTTTGTGTATTTCCAAAATTTAAAAAAAGCTTCAAGTAGGCTATGTCACATTGATTTGTACCATAATTAGTAATAAACAATTGTTTGACATGAACTGTGTGTCCTGTTTTCAATGGAGTGATGCATTCTTATAAATCGAAAGCTAACAAAGTAAAAATGTGCCGTAGAAGCTATGAGACAAAATATAAATCATATAAATCGTCAGAGAGACAATTCAAACTCTGATTGCATTTTTCATTGAACACAACTAAACGAGGAAGAAGATTCATTAAGCCTTGATGTAGAAAAACTTTGCTAAAATACCCTGCAGTTCATCAAGTGTCCACTAGAGGCTGGCTGCAGAAGAACAGGAGGTCACATACACACCCATTCAAACAGCGACAGCACTGTGTAAACATTTCAATGTCATTAGATTACTTTATTTGATGTGTGATAATCTATTTTTGACAACCTCAGAGCAGAGCCTCCAGTCCCTCCCGAGATCTCAGGCGTTCCTCCTACGGGGGCCCAGACCCCAGGTTGAGAACCAGTGGCTAAATCCATATATAACCATTGGAACTAAAATGTCCTTAAAATGGTTCAAATGGACAACATGAAGTGGAATATGATTTATAATTTATAAGACAGATTTTGTTCAGATTTTGTGTTTCATTTCTAGAGTGTGGTATTGGCCTGAGTAACACGGGTACTCACCGCTCGCCGTGGAGTTCAAAGGTTTCAATAACATAGAAATATTCTAAAACATGGCTGACCTCTCTTTTCATCTGAACACATAAACACGGTTATTGAAAATGTCAAATAGAAACTAACACGCTCTCTGTGAGGTCATGGTCGAGTGCACCTTAAAGCAAGCTGCACACACCTTCATGTTTATGCTGCGGTGTTAGTACTCGACATTCAGCACGTTGTTGTTGGTGGTGGGGGGTGGGGGGGGGTCAATGAATGGATGTTTAATGAGAGGGGGGTGGCTGCTTTACAGAAAGAGCCTTACATACAATATTTAGCTATTTATTTAGATTTCCTTGGGGGTCAGTGGAGAAGAATACATGTCAGGTTTGCTTCTCATCAAAGCTTCATGTTTTTGCCTCGCCAAATAACAACAAGACAAGTGTAAAGAAGAAGAAGAAATATATAAATAAACGGGGGAGAAAGCCTTTTGAAAACTAAACTCAAAAGTTTGATACAGCTTCCCTGTCCGCGATGCCTTTGAAACCCAGGCAGGCTGCTGAAAAGAAAGTAGTAAATAAATAAATAATAATAATAAAAAGCACAGACAACATAAATTATTAACATTAGACTGAAAGATGATGTTCAAGATGCTTTTTCGTCTTCCTTTCAGCCCCCCTCCCCCCTCCCCCCTCTCCCCCCTCCTCCTTCATTTCAAAACCCTGGATGTATTTTTGAGTGGTGATGGCTGAGGTGTACGCGGCGGCGGCTCAGGCGAGCTATTTGATGTTCTTTTGTGTTTTCGATCCGCGCCATTTCTTCATTGTCTTCCCCATTAACAATGTAATTGTGCAGATGCAGCGCCTGACCCATATCTGTTTTCTCTAACTGTTTGTGTATTCTGCCGCTGATAAAAGTTTACTTTCTCCCCTCGCTCTGAAGCGACGCAGGCTTTTCTGAATGAAGAGTAACAGCGGCACGGCTCAAAGGAGTCCTGAAGCAGAATTACAGAGTAAATGTCAGAGGCTTTGAGAGTTGTTATCAGTCACTGTTGGACGTCAGTGTGTCAACGCACAAAAGTTTGGGTGCTGTTTGTGGAAAAAGTTGTATTGTATCCGAAAATTTAACGAGTTACACGTAAGGAAGATTTTGACGCGAGAAAGTAATGAGCAGCTCTTTAAAGCTCCCGCTTCTGAAGATTGTTCACACGTGATCATTCTTTTAGAGAGTCATTAAGTCAGTCTGTTAAATTGAAATATCCTCTAAGGGTTTGATTTCTCTGTGTCATGATTTGTTCTTGTCAGGTTTTGTTCTTATTTATTTAAGTGTTTAGAGTTCATTTCCTGTTTTATTTTTCTTTATTTCCCTAGTTTAGCCTTTAGTGTTTCCTGTTTTATTGTGGTAGTTATGTCCCCAGTGTTTCCTGTCTTCTCTTACGTCCTCCCTTTGATCGCCCTGATTGTCTTCACCTGTGTCGTTAGTCTCACCTGTGTCTCATCACCTCGGTGTCTTCTTGTCATCAGTTCATACATCTTCCTCAAACGTCTGTGCTGCTCCCTCGTTGCTTTTTCCTGTAGACGTGTACATACAGTTCAAGAGACTTCAAGTTCTGTTTTAATGTTTATAATGAAACACTTTCATTAATGATTTTGAATGCAGTTGTAGTGAAGTCAGTTTTAAAATGCCATACTGGTGACAGATGGTGTAGCGCTATTTCATGCAGTGTTTAAAGTTAAAAATCAAAAAGTAAACATAACAAAGATGGAAATTGTCCCACAGATAAATTACTTAACTGGAATGATACCTATATGTATTCAAAAGCCATTATTGCAAAGATATAATGACATGATAAAACATTTTCTCTGGGAGGGAAAAAAAAAGCCTAGAATTAATTTGGATAAACTCTGCCAACCTAAAAAAGCGGGAGGTCTATCACTTCCAAACTAAGAATATTACAGCATTTCATTTGAAATGGCTAAACTTGCAAAACATTGGGTAGAAATGGACTGGGTCCTGATTGAACAGGAGCTCACTTCTCTGTTTAAACCTGTTGAGGCCCTCGCACAAACATTAAGGAAGGCTCAAAAAACAAGGGTAAACCTCATCTTGACTTATTCCAAGGCAGTGTGGCAAAGGGTTCATAAAACATCTCTCTGAAACTAACCAAAAATATGCATCCCTTATGGTATAATCCTAAAATAAAAATAGGTAAACAAACAATTTACTGGGCACAATGGGTAAAACGAGATTGGGGAACTATTTGAGGATGACCAGTTTCTTTCTTATAACAGGATGAGGGAGAAATGTAATTTAGAGGGTCATGGTCATCCCTGGAAGTATCCGCAAATTAGACACTGTATGGAAAAAAAAAATCACTTTCCTAAGGATAAAAAAAAATCGAGCAATACTGTCAACTACCGGTAATGTTCCTTAAAACCTCAAAGTGGTATGAAATGTGTCCATGGTTATATAATGAAGGTAAAAATCTTACACACTGGATACACTCTGAATGAGGAGATGTGGGAGAGGATTCTTTTACAGAATGGGAAGTATATCAGAGAAGCGAAAGGCAAATTTATTCAATTTAAAATACTGAATAGATATTATTACACCCCTGCAAGACTGAATAGTATGGGTTTAATGCAAAGTAGTTTGTGTTGGAAATGTAAATCAGAATGTGGTACATATAATCACGCCTTATGGGAATGCCGAATGGTTTTCCCATTATGGAACAATGTTTTAGCACTTATGGAGGACTGGTTGGGATGCCAACTTCCCAGATCACCTCAGCTTTGTCTCCTGGGGGATAAAGGTTTAGTACCCTGTTTAAGCAAACACTCATTTAAAGTATTAACAACTGGCTTAACAACTGGCTTAACAACATGTGCTCGGCTCATTCTTAGATTTTGGAAAGAATCAAGAACTCCGACACTGAAAATGTGGAAAGAAGAAATGATGACAATAGCTGCTTGTGAAAATATGCTTGGAAAGCTGAACTGGAAAAATGACATTTCTAAGGAGCAATGGGACAATTTTAGCCAGTTTATATCAGGAGAACGCAACACATCACTGCCAGGGTGTTGATTGACTTTTGTTTGTTTACAAGCACATGTCATATTCCCTCCTTCTGCTGATGCACTGTTGATACTTTCTGCATCGTTGTATCTCATTTCTGTCATCCATTTACTGTCTATTATGTTTCCTGCCTGTTTTGTTGTTCCCTTTTAATCTGTTTGTTTGTTTTTATAATTGTTTGCCATTATAATGTTGTTATAAAAATCAATAAAATATAAATTATTAAAAAAATAAATTAAAAAAAATATCTTAAAGGGGAAAAAAGACAAGATACTCTCTTACTTGTCCTTACTTATCAGAGATCCACTGTGAGAGCAGGACAGTAGTGTGATGAGCCTTTGTTTTGTGTGATGTTTCTAAAGATGGTCATACAACTTCTGGTTTACCCACCGAGGTGAACAGGTACGTACGGAAGCCCGAAGTGGACAGGCTTCAATAAAGACATTTTTTTGAAGATTCATATTTTGTGGGCTTTTTATGCCTTCATTTTAGAGATAGGACAGTGGATCGGGGGGAGAGAGTCAGGGGGGGGAACGACATGCAGGTAAGGAGCCACAGGTCGGATTCAGACCCAAGCCGCCCTCCCGCTCTCGAGGACTCCTCTGTACACGGGGCCTGTGCAGTAGCTGCTAGGTTACCGGCACCCCCAATCCAGATTATTGAACTCTTTTATCCTCTGATGACGAGTAAGTCTCAGTTGTTCTTCTCACGATCTCGATGTATTCATCATTTTAGAAATGTTCTCGTTATCGTGCGTTGTTCTTCTTTAGGTAACGAGATCAACAAGTCGATATCTGAAGAGAACAACAGATATGTACTCGTTATTACTGAATAGTGGAGTCAAATAAAAAAGTGTGGATGTATGTTTTCTGTGTTGGATTCTGTAAAGAGGAGCAGCTCAGGTCACTTTGTACCACTTTTTTGTTTCTCTCTTTAAATGCATTTTTTTTCTAAACAGAATCAAAGTGAAGGCTCCGGTCTTCAGCCGACTGTCTGACTTGTTGCAATAAAACATCCCAGTTCAACCTGCAGCCACCTGAAATGGTCCAGAGTGAGAGGCAGCGGGAGAGGGGAGGGGAGGCCGGATAGAAATATTATGACATGTCTGCGCTCCAAATGGATTATGTTTCAATATCAGTCAGGACACAGAAACAGAGAGGTGCAGGGAGAGCGCGCATGTGTTGGATGCAGATGCTTTTAAATTACTGCCTTTGTTTTCCATCAGGCATGAAGCATTCACTTTCTTATCTTTCAGACAATAGGCGGTGGGGCTGATGTTCTGCGTAAATGAACTGTCTGTACATCCCTCACCCGCCGCCGCTCCTCCTCCTCCTCAGCCGCTGCTGCCTTGTTTTCACTTCCTCCTCAAGGTTGAGATGTTGGTACACTGACTGTGAAGCCCGAGCTGCTCAGGCGTCTCCCACTTTGCTGCTCCGCACACCCTGATGCCTCTGGGGGTGCAATTACCAATCCTCACATGCAATCGAGGTTGGCCATGCATATGATCCCTTTTACTTTCACTGTTGTTCCTGGGGTTTTTTCTGCCTTTTTTCAGCGTCATTAGCAATGACACGCGGCGAGGTATTTGCAGGTAGAGGAGTTAATAGCCTGGGTCTTTACAGAGACACCTGTCTGACTTGAGCAGCTGATTGCATCGGCTCATAGTCCATTTCACTTTCTAGCAGCGCAGTTTTTGAATGCATGTCTTTAAGCTGTGATGTCTTTGTTTTCCGGCGGCCTGAACTCAACTCACGGTTTCTGTGCAAGAGTCTTTTCCCCAAAGTCTCACAAGCACACAGGTGAGACTGTAAGAGCTGCTGTTACACGCCTGCTTTCAACTCACACACACACACACACACACACACACACACACACACACACACACACACACACACACACACACACACAATAGTCCGGACTATGTTGAAGATAAAAGAGAGTAATCAATAACACTTTATTTAAAAGTTCACATCCTCCTCTAATGGCTCGACCGTGTGACCTCGTTTTCTTTTGAATCCACTGAACATACACACAGGGACATGACAAAAAAAACCTCCAACATGACATGTATTCATGAAACACAATAAATGTCATTGACGCATTTGGATGCTTAATTTGTTACAGTCCATGAGTCGGTATTTAATCAATAGCTCTGTAACTGTAGACTCTTTTGCGTTGACCTCAAGCATCACAACCTGTTATTTCTCTTATTAAAACGTTTATGTCCTCGAGGTTAAGTTTCTGTTTGTTTACGAAAACATTTGAGTTTTGTCCTCAGAGGGATTTTCATTAAAGATAATATTAGTGTGATAATTCATTTTGTATTTTGTATTATTTGTGTGTAAACCTGCACAGGGACTGCAGATAGAATCTAGAAATTTCACTAACAAGGACGAAGCCACAACAATATGCGTTTTAGATATTTAATGAAAGAGCATATGAATGCTGAGACAGATGAGTGTGTGTTGAGATTATGATTATGATGGATGAAGGATGTTGTCAGTCAGCTGGTCTGGGAGGATGGACTGACTGCAGGGCAGAGGGAGACTCAGGATGGGGGTTCAGTCCGAGCTGATCACGGCCCAGACTTTGCCTTTAAGAGTTAGACAAACGAGACGAAGGGATGAGGAAGGAGGAGAATGGATGAGAGGAAGGGAAGGGAGGCTGGGTCAGAGAACTGAGACAAACAGGTCGGAGTGGGATGGCTCGGTATAAGTCGGCTTGTCAGGTGATTGAAGGTGTGGTTTAGGTGTGATCCTGCTCCTGAACCTATATAATGTATTTACTTCATTAATGTATATTGTGTACATGGTCCCCGACAAACCAAACAGTAAACTAAACTAAGATAAATCCTGACTTGCAGCCTATAATCATGACAAGAAGCAATTCTGTGTATCTTTAATTGCTCTGAAATGTTCGGAGCAGAATAACAACTCAGCTCAGGCCTCTTCGTTCTCGATTTGGGGACTGAATAAATATAACAAGGAGCGCAGCAACTCATGTTAATGATGAAAGGGAGGACCTTTCCCTTTTTCCTCAAAGTATTCTGTAACAACAGATTCTAACCTGTGTGTTGACTTTTTCATTTGACCTTTTCAGGTTTCTACAAGCCACAAAGATGTAGCCGTCAGACACAAGTTAGCCTACCACAGCAGCCTACCACTCACAGCTCAAAGACTCCTTTACAGAAACACGCTGTGTGCATTCATTCCAAATTTAGTTATGAAGCCGTTTTTTTTATATATTTATTTTGTGCAAACAAAAGATATGTAGATATATGTTTCCTGTATTTTATTGTGCGCGAACAAGTCGTTTCGCCTGTATAGCTTCCTGGGCAAACCTGAATAAAGTTATTTTCAGAGTGCCACAGATCAATATATTTATTTTTCATGGTATGTTCCTGCAACCACGCGCACCTGAGAACGTTTAGGCTGTGCACGGGGTACCCTGTTGGCCTTATATGTATGTTTCCATGAAACAAAATGTGATGTGTTTCAGAGGGACAGACAATTATCAGGTGACAGCAGGGAGGATAGCCACTGAAGCTAAAAAATAAATAATATCTGATTTCTATTATTATTTTAATTAAAACATGCTTGCATACACTTTTTTTTTTACCTTGTTTAGGTTTTTTTTTATACCATTAAGAAAGAAGAGTGGATAGAGGCGGAAATCGGGGAGAGAGAGAGAGTGAGGAGCATGCGGGAAAGGAACCACAGGTAGGATTTGAACCCAGGCCGCCCGCTTGGAGGAGTATAGCCTCTGTACCCTCTGTACATGGGATGTGCACACTAGCCACTATGCTACTGGTGCCCCAAGATTGACTATTTCTATATGGATACATTTAAAACACACAACAGGATTTCTGATTGTAAATACTGAACACGTTTAATGTTTACGATTTCAAAACGGGGGCGGCTCCGATCGTCTTCTGAGCAGATCGAGAGCTTGAAATCACTCTTAACACACCTCACAGCGAGGAGAATCTGGGATCCATCAGATAGTCGGGCCTTTGGTGACTTTGGTCTCAAGGGGGGAAAATCAGCCCGGTTATCTTGTCGTGTACCCCGGGTACTGCTTTGTCCACAGGGGGCGCCAAAAATCAACACAAACCAAAAGTTCCTTACAGGCGCTTTAAACACCGAGGGGCTTTTTTTTTTATTCACATGTGAGATTATTTTTTACTTTTGTAAATAATAATAAAAAATGTATTCTGAGTTAGGTTTTGAACATGAAACTTTGAGTCATAACAAATTCCTTTCACAGAGGTTGTGATGCTTTTATGTAAAGGATCGTCCACTTTTTCATCACCGGTTACATTTCCCTGAGAGCGTGTTATTACCTATACTCTAAAATATGGGCGAATAGAAACACCACGATGGAGTATAAGTAAAAAAATATATAAATAAAAAAAAAAAGCAGAAGATGAAAAGTGAAATTGTTTCCCCATCTGTCAGGTAGTTTGTAAGCAGCGCATGGAAAACCCTTTGGCAGAGTGCAACTCTCCTGCTCATGGGTCATCGCAGCTTTAAGAGCTGGAGGAAAATAACCGTCCCTGCTCTCCATCATCCCCTCATCCCGCTGACCTCTATGCACGGTATAGTGTACTTACAGCACATGCAGAGGGAGAGAGAATGATTGCATATCTGAGAGAGGAGTGACACCCTCGGACACATCTTTGCTTTCTTATTAGTGGACAGACACTTTTTTTTAACAGGGGCCATGATGAGACCCCTCTTCTTTGTGTATCTGTGGAAAATGGCCGAGGGAAATCACAGATGAGAATCACTCAAAGACAGGGAGATGTCAACAGGCACATAATGATAGCTGATGGCCCCACAACACTCTCCCCTTCTCCCTCTCAGCCTTACCTGCCCAAGTTGCACTACACTAGAAAACGTAATTAGAGGTAAAAGACACAGACGGAAGCTTATATCTGTGTTTTCTGTAAGCAATGCTCTTTGTTTTATACATCTGGGAGTCCTTTTTTTCCCCTCTCTCTTTCACTTCGTGGTGAGAAGAAGAGGGGAGGAGGAGAGCTCCCTCTGTGAGATGCCAAGGTGCTCCCAGTCCATTGTGCTGCTGGCTGTCAGGTTAAATTAGGGAGTACAGGCTCTGTGAGTGTAAAAAAATCAATACTTGATGGAAGATTGCTCCCTGGAAAATCTGTTTTGATTCCAGGATTAATTCTTGACCAAAGGCTCCAGCAAAATGACATGCCATTAGCCTGAAAATGAACACATTCTGCGGTGGAAATTGGATGGAAATGTGTCAGGTGATTGCCCCGGCTGCTTGTTTTGACTCCTTTTTGAGTGAAGAGGGGAGGAAGGGGGGGGGGGGGGGGCTAAAGGTGTGGCTGCAGTGAATGAGGCCTCCAGGCTGACTCCATTTCCAGAACAGGAACAGCTCCGCCGTGGCCTCAGAGCGCCATGTCTCAAGGCCATTGTTGACCGGCAGCTGCAAATGCATCCAACGAGGTGAAAGGCATTAAGCCCCAGCGCCTGCTCTCTCTTGTGTTTTCCATAAAGCATGGCATGAAGAATGAGAAGATCTGAAAATAAAACTGAAGATTTCATTCCTCTACACTCAAACGTGAGAGAGGAGAAGGAAGGCGGGATGTATTATTGATGGCTGAATAATGTGTTTGTCACGATGGATGACATTTTCTGGTTTGAAAACTTAAACAGGAAGCTGAAAAGATGCACTGGACAGAGATTTGAAGATGCACAAAACAACAACATTACTTCAGATGCACGGCAGCATGTTTCTGAACATTGCTTCATTGATTTCTCCTGATACAGAGGAAACATTATTTTTGTATAACATGTTTTGGAAAATAAAGATATTTGATTTGTTATTTAATTTATATTTATATCTGGTTATACATATAAAAAAATATTGTGTTTGCTTTTGTATTTAATTCCTGAAACTACACCACTTTTATTAGAGAAATCAGTGAGATAAAATGTGTTAATAATTTGATTTAATCAGATAATATTCAGATAAATTAAGTTTAATTTATCAAATATAAATATTAACCTTCAGAGGACTTTTTATAATAAAGTCTTATTTTTGATTTTATGTATTTTTAAGGAGTTTTAAAAATCTAATCTAATGTAGTTTTTGCGACAATAAAATAATACTTCTTAAAAACTTGCATCAAAAGCCAAATTTGAATCCATTAAAAGCAAATGTTTAACTTGTGTTTTAATAGCCTAGTTGTCGGTGTGTCTGTTAGAGGAAGATGTACTCACAGACTCCGGGACTAAATAAAAAGTCACCAGGAGAGAAAATCATCTGTAAACACTTTTGAGATTTGCTGCCTGAAGAAGTTTGACAATATTTTGTTACTGTAAAAGACTACACTCAATTTTAAAGCAAGGCACTAGCGCCCCCTGCAGGATGTCATTTATATTACTATTTTATGAGACGGCAGGATGCTCTGCATTTTTGCATTTTAAATATACTCCTTAAAACCAACCATAAGAAGTAGGCATTAAAGGAAAAGTACACCAGAAACAATAAGCATGAGGTTAATTATCTCATGACTCCTCAATTTTATCTTGTTGTCCTTTTGAGACGCCCGGACCCTCGTTTGAGAACCACAGTACCAAATTACCAAAGTGCATTTATATAAAGTAGTTCCACCACAATAACAAAGGAACATTCAACTATTGCGACACATGCATTTTACAATATTTACAATCTTAAATTGCCACATAGGACTGTAAACAATGAATCACTAAACTCTAAGTGTTTACATTTTGCTCATACTTGATCTCTACTTTTAATGCAGTGGGATTTTAAATGAAGGAGATGTATCTGCTCCTCTGCTCCACAGTCTGTGGAACGCTCTCCCCGAGCAGCTGAGGGCTCCACAGTCTGCTGACGCTTTTAAAAGGGCCCCAAAAACCCACCTTTCTAACAAAGCCTTCTGCTTGTGCTTTTAGTTTTAGCAGTTTAGTCGTTTGTTGCTTAATTGATTTAATTTGTTTTTATTTCTATTTTGTCTTTCCTGTAGCACTTTGAGATTTTTCATTCATTATTATTATTATTATTATTATTATTATTATTATTATTATTATTATTATTATTATTATTATTATTATTAATTATTATTATTATTATTATTATTATTATTATTTATGATCTATTATTTACAGTATATAGGCTCTATCAGTAATGGAGTATTTTGACAAAGAAAACATAATAAAAAATTTAATAAAAAACACGACTACAGATTTCACAGAAATAAAACTCCTGATCCTTTAGACAACCCCATTAAATAAAATACAGCCACTAACAGTTCTGATATTAAGGACGTACTCCATCAACATGACAGAAGCGACGTTCCCTTTAAGGCGCGGGATGATGACGTCGGTATTATTAGCTAGAAGCTGCTACCTGTTTCCACGAATTCATGGTTTGTCCACATCTGGCACGTTGTTCACACATGTCAGATAAAAATCAACAGTGTTTAGTTGAAACAGGTTTTATTTTCATCCCGTGATGGCCTGGGTTAAAGCTGTTTCGAACAAAGGGGAGGATGTCTTCGACGAGAGTGGGGACGACATTAATCTGCTCAGCAAAGAGTGGACATCCAACATGAAGAGGCGCGTCAGGGTAAAGCTAATGTAGCATTCAGCTAACCGGTGTTTGGGTGTGAAGAGTTACCGTGTTGACTGGTGACTCTCAGCCGAATGCGTCTGTCGTTGTCGTAATAACAACATATTTTGAAGACTGCCTCTTTGTTTTGTTTTATTATCATGTCAGAGTACTTTTCAGATTCATCTTTATTTATTTATTTATTTTTAAACTAAGCAAAGAGGCTTTCGTGAGGACCCTTTACGTTTTTATGTGTTGAACTTGTTACTATGACAACCACAGACACATTTCGTGAGGACCCTTTACGTTTTTATGTGTTGAACTTGTTACTATGACAACCACAGACACATTTGGCTGAGAGTCACCAGTTAACATGGTAACTATTTAAACCAAAACACCCGTTTGACTAAAGTGAATACTAAAATGCCAACTTTTGCTTGTTTGTAGTGTTTTTTGTGATCTTAGTGATCTGCTATGTCAGGGGTGGGGCAACTGGCGGCCCCCGAGGGCCACATGAGGCCCCCATCAACCCTCAACGTGGCCCTTAGTTCAATTCTGACATGTCAATTAATTGGAAACATGAAGTAAACATGACAAAATCTGCCATGGAATCATAAAAACCAGAAATACGTCCATAGTAATATTTGATCCCTTTTATGTGTTGAGTTAAATTTGAGACATAATCGACTGTAATCGATTTTGGAACTACAATTTGGCCGCTCTGGCAGTGAGAATTAAATTAATGTGGCCCCTTGCTGTGACCAAAGTAGCCCATCCTTGTGCTATGTCATACTTACTTACCTGTAAAGCTGTGTTTTAGTATATAAATGTAAATGTAAATGTGAACCCTTCCTCCTCTGACTGCTGTTTTTCACAGGACGGTTACGTGGATGGAGTTGATGCAGGGGAGGACGCTTGTCTTCAGGTTGGTTTTAACCTCGGGTACAGGGAAGGAGCAGCTCAGACTGCAGCTGTGGGCCGGCTCAAAGGAATCGTAAGGTAACTCGTACTGTATGTGATAAATCTATTGCTTTAAGGAGGGTTACACACAGGGGCGAGGAGGACCCAAATAAAACTGTGGAATCCTTCAGAAGAAGTTAAACGGGGAAAATGTTCGCTTAATTTCAACGAGATATATTTTCCGATGTGAAGAGGTGACCCACATGAATCATGGATATCCATAAAAACACATTTTCATTTCAAAGTATCAGTGCTGATGTTGGTGATGAGCTGAATACTGGTCATGGTAGCCGTTTGTGTTCATGTGCTGACAATGCAAACTTCTCTACATTACACCATGAGCCGGCAGCTAATGTCACAGCTCCTGTCGCTCCCACTGAGACAAACCATAAAGAGTGTGTCAGTCAGTACGCTCCTGTCAAAACACTCCTTGGTGTAATATTTCTGCCTCTTTCCTGCACAGAAACATCCTGAGTCTCTTTGTTTTGCTCAATACAGAAGACTCTTTTCTGTCCCAGTCACTTCTCTGAGCCATTGTCTAATCAGACACTGTGGCCTCTTTGTGTCTCTCGTCACAGTGCTGTGTGTTGTTGGTGCCAGATCCAGCATCCGGAAAGCCCTGTCCCAGCCTCTGTGACTGACCTTCTGAAGCGGGTCACGCAGCATGAAGACAAAATCCTGGAAGGCATCAGGTACGCTTTAGAGCACCCTCCTCCCAGTGTGAGCGTCATCTCGGAGAGCATGGAGGATCTGGAGGTGGAGCAGGGGGAGTCGAACTGCGGTGGAGGAGGATGCAAAGAAACAAACTGCTGCAAGGGCGGAGAGAAAATGGACCTGGATGCTTCGCTACAGCAGCGAAAGCCGTGTTCAGGGTCCACTGACTGCTCCCCCAGCACAAGTGGAAGCCTGAACCACCTACTGTCACTCTGCGCGGATGTGGTGTCAGAGCTCGGGCTGCCGCAGGAGCTGACCAGTCACATCCAGGAGCTGTGGGAAATGTAGTGGTTGAAGCACAGGGACCAGAATCACTACATGAACTATGAAACTAATCCGGTTTTAGTGGAAATTTACGAACAACAGAATGAAGTATTTTTGATGTATATAATATAAAATACATTTTTGCATCCCATTTTTGTACAATAAGGTTGAAGAATATTTGAAAATAAAAGTTGATGTAGTTAACTGCATTTCTGATCTTTTCTGCCAACAACATCTATTATTAACTGCTGTCATTTTTAAATGTATATATGCTGTATATACTTTTTGTTTCTGGTTTACAACATGCACACAAAGCAGGACCTGTGGACCTCCGTTAATGGAGCAGTCAGAGTAGGGCAGCCACACACTGCTTCACAGGGGTCGCGTCAGAATCTGAGGGGGGTTCAGTGCCTTGCTCAAGGGTTCACTTTGCAGTACTCTGGAAGTGAACTGTAAGTGGCACCTCTCCAGCAACCAGACCAACTAGCATAGCACCAGGACTTGAACCGACACATTGGACAAGCTGCTGCAGGAGCTGGGAATCAAACCCTCAGCCTTCCAGTTGACAGACGGCGACGACTCTCACCATCCGAGCCTCAGCCGCCCCCTTATTACCACACATCCATGGTGACAAAGTGTGCAGCTGCAAGGCAAGTCAGAAAGAATCTAAAATGGCGATGGATGCTGCAAAGAGGTTTCTGGACATGGTGGACGTGCTGAGGGAGGAGTTAGACATTACAGTGAGGGAAGTACTGGCGGCTGTGGATCAGTTGGTAGTGTCGTCACCTCTCAACCAGAAGGTCAAGGATTCAATCCTCAGCTGTGCAACATGTCCAATGTGTCCTTGGGCAAGACACTTAACCCTGCATTACTCCTGCTGCTTCAGTGGCGCTGTATGAATGGATTAGTGTTGTACTTACTCTCTGATTTACATCACTATGTGAGTTGTAACACTGTACTGGTGCAAAATATGGACTTTAAATGTTACTAAACCCAGACAACAGAGCGGAATAATACAGGTAAATGAATCACTTCTGGGTAGACGATGTAAATATGTGCACTGTCGTACCGATAAAATACAGCAGGTGGCGGTAATGCAACTTGTAAGAATCCCACACAAAAAAAAAATCCCACAAGAAGAACGAGAACAAGAAGAAGTGCGAGTTTTCCGAGGAGTCTTTGAACGCAGCACGACTGTCGGTGCACATGAGTATGACGTCATTCGCTCGGACCGAGCCGTGACCTGCTGCTCCGGCTATGCTAGGGGCTTGTGCCAACCAGATGTTCCGCTGAAAATACAGTAAAGACAACGTTGTTTTTTTTTTTTGTTTTGTTTTTAAAATTGAACGTGTCGTGTTAAGTTCTGGAGGTGTAGATAATGTGGAGGGGTGTTGTTGTTGCAGCAGTGACTCTCAAAGAGCGACGAGCAGTTTTGTTTAGTAGCGCATGTTTATGATTTAAGTTTAGCTTGATAGCTAACTTGGAGCTTGTTTCTTCCAGCTAACCAAAAGTGAAACAGGAAACTGAGCTTCGTGGTTAAAGGCTCCAGAGTTCCTCTCTTTTTTTTTTTCTTTTTTTTTTTAAAACCCCAAACTGTGTATCTCTGTTTCGACATTACTGTGGTTGTGAATTTTTGTAGTTTCTTAGCATGTGTGCTGTCAGTGTCGTTGTTTCCTGGTGCAGAAATGATCCTGAACACACGAGCGGGGGTGAAGCTGTGTTTAAACCTTGTTAAAACACTAAATGTAAAGCATGTCGTCGTGAAACAGGAATGTCAGACGTGTCACCACATGATGTGACCCTGACTGGGATTTATTTAGGGAGGTATAGCCCAGTGGCTCCCACCCTTCTGACCCCACAGGTGACATCTCATCCACAACACATTCAGCTCATTCAGCTCAAAATTAAATAGTCTTCAATCATGCAAAAGCTTTTTCTGGACCACATTGAGGCGTGTTGTGAACATTACTGTGGACAGAGGAAGAAAGGTTGGGGGTGACATTTCTGCACAATGGCTGACAGACAGACACTCTGCTCGTTTCCTGTTTTGGCCCACATTATCCTGTGTTCAGTAAAATATGTTTTTACTGATGAATAAATACAATTTTTAGTCCCCATTTGAATTCCATGCGACATCACGTAAGATTGGGGAAAGCTTTAAATGCCTAATTTCAAGGCGGCGCCTCAGCAGTGCTCAGGAAGTGGACCAATTTGAAGATTTAGTCCGCACCGGGTACTTGGACCGATGCCCCACCGGTTCCCAACCCAAGTCCCTACAGACTGAGCTTCTGCCGCCCCAATTTCAGCTTTAAGGGCGGCAGTAGCTCAGTCTGTAGGGTCTTGGGTTGGGAACCGGAGGGTCGGTGCGGATCAAGTATGGAAGTTGGTCTGGTAGCTGGAGAGGTGCCAGATCGCTTCCTGAGCACTGCCGTGGTGCCCTTGAGCAAGGCACCAAACCCCCTCCCCACCACCAGCTCAGGAGCGCCTGCCGGGGGCGGCTCCGTCACCCTGACATCCTGTTTGTGTATATTTCAGCCTATGTGTGTGTGTTGCATGACTTGCAGAGTGTAAAAACAGAAATTTCCCCTCACGGGATCAAGAAAAGTAAATCTTAATCTTTAATGCAACGTTGTAGTTAATAATCAGTTTCTCCTTTGGATAGTTGTTACCAAGAATTGTACCACCTTAATAATCACAGTCAAGAATTAAAGCTTGTAAACACATCGGGGGGTAAACACTTTTATAACAGAGGGAGAGAGAGAGAGAGAGGGGGGGGGGGGGGACAGACGGAGAGAAAGTACCGCTCCTGTACTTTCAGGTATGAATTCTAATTCAAGACACAAATATTGTTTCTTCTCTACCCGTGCAGCAGCTTGACCCTCGTGATCATGGACTCCTGAAACCTTCAGCTTTCAGCGACTCTTAGGTCGCTTGCTTCAGTGGCTTGTTTTTGATCCGAGGTCAGCGATCGGCCCACGTCCCGTCTGAACTCCCGGGCAGAGGGGGGCGGGCAGATGGGGAACATTTGCTGTCGAGCCGAGAGTCCCTGTGGCAGCGCTGAGGAAAGAAGTGTATTGCTGAAAGATGACTCGAAGACCGCGATGACCTTAGGCGATACCACTGCGGTGGGCACTTGTGGTCCTGCAGGTGATGATGGCATAAGGTGAGAAAACCAATACTTAAATAAATGCCCTTTTTTTTTTAACTTAGCTTGGCTCAGTGCAAAAGTCTTTTCTGTCGTTTAATTTCATTAAACATTGATTATTCTGTGTCATGCAGCAAAACGCCGGTTGAGGAGAATAAGAAGGTGGAGTTAAAGGCTGAGGCTGAGGCTGCAGAGAAAGAGCTCAATAACACTCAGGAGAACGGACCCTTGAAGAAGGAAGCCACACAAACAGCAACACCTTCTCCCAGGAAAGGATCTGAACGCAAAGAAAACTCCACCAGAGCACAAGATGAAGATAAGAAGGAATGTCCTGCAGGTGATGGGAAATCTGAAATCCAGCAATGCACTTTAAACTGCCCTCAACATGCCACGGCTGATTGGGAGGTTTCTCCAGCCACAAAAGCACCACAAGAAGAAGAAGAAGAAGAAGAAGAAAATCCTGCATCAGCGCAGGATAAAGTCCCCGATAGTAGATCAACCACAGCCGAAGCAACCTGTCCTGAAAACACCACAGAAACAAACAGAACAGATCACATTAAAGTGGACACGACTCCTGAAAATGTGGAAGAAACAGGCTCTCCACCTGAGCCGCCAGGGGAGACTCCTCAAAACAAAGAAGTGTTACCTGGGGCAAACACTCAGCTCACTGCTGCAGATCTTCAGGTGACGTCCATCTCTGCCGTCAGTCAGGTCGTTAACAAAGAGTCTCCAAGCCGGTGAGTCAAATTATTTTAAAAAATTCTGTTTCTTTTGCTGTTTTTTTCCTTCTAATTTAAGGCCAAATTCATGAAGTAAACAGGATAAAGGTGAGAGGACGTTTCGCCTCTCTGTGTGAAAGCACCGTTCTGTTGGTGATAAAGATAATGTACGTTAAAGTATCCACTCACTGGTATTTAATATGTCAAATTTAATTAAAGTGAAGAACCACCATGAGCCTCGTTTTTTCATATATTTCATTTTGAGCTGATTCCAAGCTGCTGGATTGCGACTACATTAAAATAAATTGTAGGTTTTAGACCATTCCACCAGTTATTTACCAGTAATATAATAAGTGTGTTTAAATATGAACTGAATAGACTACATCCAAACATACGCATTGACTCGAGCAGCAGTTTTCTCTCCTTTGCTGCTGGAGCCGTGTTTGTTAATACTCGCTTTACGGCCGCATGACGATGTACAGTTCAAGAGGGGTCGAGTAAGAGCACCTCTTTTTGTCACCTGTTGCCATGGTGAATCGTACTATTGGTGCTGCATTAACGTTGGCTTTTTATAATCGTGGTGCACGCGCTGAACTCCGAGTGAACCGAGTCAATCTATCAAACTGAAATCAGCTGTTCTGGAAACGGAAACTCGCAGACTGTTTTTGAAAGTTGATCTTATCTTTATCTTATCTTAATACATATGAAGTTTTTACTGCACCCTGTGTTCAACAGTAGTGTGTAGTCTGACTGCCAGGCCGTGGTTATTCTGCAGTACGTCAGGCCCGGTTAAGATGGTTTCTGGTCTTGTAATCAACAGTACAGCTTCAGTGTAGCGTTCACTTACAGTCTGAAAAAAAGCAGACACCAGATTCATTCAGATTCTCATGATGTTGAGATATCTGTGTAGTTTTGGTCTGATTGTGAATATTTCCTCTGGTACGATGGTCGGTGCTGTACATCATTTTGATCTCTGACCTTGTGGGAAACAGAAAGACAGGATGCAAAATGTCTTCCTAATCAGAACGACATCCGGGTGTTTTTGGCATACTGCAAATCTCACATTTGTTCGCATACTGCATACTGCATACTGCATACTGCATTTTGGCCAAATCAGTTAATTCTACTTGTCTAGTATGCTGTTTGGAAAACAGCCCGAGTTTCCCTCCTGAGGGTAAATCAACTCAGAGCTCGACTGAGAGTTTCTTGAACTTTCTGTCTGAGACGGGCTCACAGGTGTATAGATGTGTTTTTTTTTATTGAAGTTGAGAAGTCTGGTTTTGTGACTCACAAACCTTTTTGATTTAAAGGACTTTAAGGTGACGGTAACACATGCTTAGGTATAAAATACAGTTGAGAATGAATACAAATCAATGCAGAGAATAACCTGTGGTAAAAGTCCTCTTCACCTAGACCTGCTCGTGTAACATTTCTGCATCAGCAGACGAGTCTCTGCTTTGTATGAATTAACAGCTGTTGTTCTGTTTGCAGTGCTGTGACAAAGGACTCGGAGAGTGTCTCAGTGTGCAGGGAGGACGATCCTGAAGTCACAACAAGAAGCCACGATGCCTCAGAATCTCCTCCTGGAACCGAGACCACAGAACCCGACCACAGTGAACAAGACTCTGCGAACTCAGGCCGGGAATCAGAGACCACAGCTCCAGCAGAATCCAGCACAAGGTCAGTGGGTTCAGTGTTTGTGACTTCAAAACAAGACACATGTTTACATAAACTTTGTGCTAGTGTCTATGAAAGCCTCCGAGTCACCACTAGGGGGCATACAGCCACCACAGCATGCTTGTGTAAGCAAAGTTTTTGTCAATATTTTCACTTCAAATGTATGTTTTAAGATTTGTGATGAGTAGTAAACTCTTTTCCTTTTATCAGGAGAAGTAACAAAGATGTTTCCTCTCTCTCCAGCTCAAAGTCTGACAAAGATGCGAGTCCAGATCCTGACTCTGTAACTTCCAGCTCAAAGGAGGTCCCCACCGTGGAGAACATGAAGCAGGAGGAAATGATTCTGAAAGAACGGGACGAGGGTGGAGACGGAGATGTTCCTGACGTGAAGGAGAAGGATGAGATGAAGGAAGAGGTTGAAACTCGGGCTGGGAAAGATGCTGAGGGTCAGGAGGTCACTGGAGTGAAGGAGCAGCTGACAGGGAGCACATCCACTGATATAAAGGCTGATGAGGTACCAGTGAAGGAAGAGTCTGAAGACGACCTGGGGAACAGGTTAGAAATGATTTAAAGTGCTTTAAGGGGGGGTTGGGTTTTAATGTCACACATCAGATACACATAAACACACAAAAAAAAGATAAAGCCTCATCTGAAACCTTAAAAACAAAACAAAAACACAGTAAGGTTTATGTGTCAAAATGGACTCAGCTTACCTATATTAAAGAGTCTCCTGTTTAGTTTTTTACCGGGGTACTGTTTCTCCATCTTAGCTCCAGCCAGAGAAGATGTAGGCGTTGTCGTTTATTTTGATCAGCATACATAACTGAACCCCCACCAAGAATACATAAAAGTTATATCTAATTTATAAATAAAATACATTGAAGGATTGAGGATTTGAGGAAGAGAGACGATAATACTTAAAGGAGTTAAATAAATGAGATTTTGATATCAATAGAAATGTCGTAAACAAATTTTAACTTTCAAAACCAAAACCAATAACATGATGGTTTGTTCTTACACAAACGTTCTTGCCCAGTTGTAAATTCAGTCTCCTACATGCAGTGGTTTCCATCAGCATTGGGAATAGCTTAGTAAAGGCCATTGATACTTGGCACCAGGGCTTCAATAATCCTCTCACATGAGTCAGGTCGACGATGACTCTTCTTGTTTTTTAACAAACGTTACTCAGACAGAACATACTGCATTTTTTGGGAACTACTTTCAGCTGAGGATTAATACTAATTTAGTTCTCCGGTGAGTATTTAAGGCAGCAGGAGCGTGAGTGAGATGAGCTCAAAATAAACATCCCATGTTGATTTAAATGAACAAACATGCGACCCAGTGCAACACTGCGGCTCCCTGACGTTCTTTTCAAAAAACAACAACAAAGGTCTTTGGTCCTCAGGCTTTGGATACACAGATGATACTAGTTAGGAGGATCACATAGTCTGTTGGGTTTGGTCGTTTCATATTAATACTCTCCAGACTTATGCATTATGTATCGTGCTTTTTCTGTTTAGTGATGAAGACCTGTACAGAGGAGTCGAGGAGCTGCCAGCGTCTCAGAAAAACAAACCAGCTGAGTTAGAAACGACACGTGAGTACGACCACGACACACATTTATGTGATTAGACGACGCCGGAGAGTTTACAAAGAAACACTTCGTTGAAAGAACACAGTTCTTTCAATGAAGTGTAGGGAGGTTGTCCTACTTTTCAATACTTTTGGATACCATGGCACGTCTTTCAAAACGATACAATCAGTCTTTTTTTTCTTCCAAGATTTATTTTTTGGGCTTTTAATGCCTTTATTTTAAAGACAGGACATTAGAGGATGCAGTCAGAACTCTGGGGAAGAGAAAGAGAAAGTAGGGAATGACATGCTGGAAAAGTCTGATTCAAACCCTGGCCGTCCACGAGGACTATTAGCCTCTGTACATGGGGCGTGCCCACTAACCACTAGGCCAGCGGCGCTCCTTCAGTCACATTTTTAACCAGTAGATGGAGAGCACTGTCTATAGAAGACACAAATACATTGGCAACGTTTTGCTACTAAAATGTTGCCAACGCATTTGTGCAGTTTGGACGGTGTGCAGGAGTTCGCTTGCCATTTTTGGCCTTAAAAAAAGAAGAAATGATCTGGCTGCAGTGGTTGGTGCATGTGTCCCATGTGCAGAGGCTCTGGTTCTCCAAGCGGGAGGCCTAGGGTAGAATCCGAGCTGTGGTACATTCCTCCATTTCAGTCCCCACTCTCTCGCCGATGTCCTGTCTCTAGACGGAGGCGCCTAGAACTTCTACTTTTGATGCTCTGGTATTGAAACCGTTATTGATTTTGTTTGACTTCATAACTTAGTGCAACACTCTGGCATAGCGAGAGCCTTAAAATCTAGACAACAGCCTCTTTGTTGTGCCATCATGCCTCCCCCCTCTGCTCTCTGTTCCACAGTTTTAAAGGTCGAGGACAGATGCAGTCTGGCACCGGCGGTGGACATTCTGGGATACAGTGAGCGAGAGTGGAAAGGAAACACTGCCAAAAGTACTCTGATTAGGAAGGTTGGTGCCTGAAGCTCTTCAGCAGAATTGGTTCAGATTAAAGACATTTTTTTTTAAATGTATTTTTGATGCTGAAAGAGACTTTGCTTGCGTTGCTGCAGGGTTATAAGGAGATGTCCCAGAGGTTTGGCAGCTTGAGGAGAGTGAGGGGGGACAACTACTGTGCCCTCAGAGGCACGCTGTTCCAGGTGCTCTCCCACAGCACGGAGCTGCCTGTGTGGCTGCAGGAGGAGGACATCACGATGGTAAATGCTCTCTTAATGAAGTGGTCTCAATGCACGGTTAGGGTTAGGGTTTGTCACCGTTTGTTCCATTCTTCAATCAGAAACATAAAGTCTTTACGTTCAAGCTAAAGACGCGGCGAGCTCAGCCCTAGAGAAGGCACAAACCTTGCAAGAGTTTTGAAAATCTCAGGTTATCATCTCGACACGACCAGAAAAGTCCAAATATACTCCAAAAGAATGACTTTCCTACTGTCCGTGTTTTAACAATGTTGGAGCAAAGCAGCTGAAATGACAATTTAGCATCTGATTTCTTGTTTTTGTTTACAGCTGCCAAAACAACTGGAGGCACAGGAAGGTCTGATAAGTCAGTGGACATTTCCTGGAGAGTGCCTGCAGGGAGACGGGACGGGAGACGCCATCGCTCAGCTAAAAGGATACATAGAGCTTCTGAGAATTAAGGTACTGACTTTGACTCTGCTTATAGACGTACAGTGAAAAAGTATTTAAACTGTACATAGCGAAGTTACCACAGCACTATTTTTATACCGACGTGGACACTGAGGGTATTGACACTTAGCCATAGAGCTCTCACATCTGATTGCTTCCATATGTAAAAGGGAGGTTGTCTGCTTTGACTCTCAGGCTGTTTTTTTCCCTGTGTGTCATTAACATGGTCTTGGATATATGCATACAGTATATTCTAATGCATCTCCAACAAGGAGGAGAATATCTCATGGATACAAGACGTGGTAGTGTTTTGGTTTGAACTTTTGGCTCTATTGCACATTTCAAACCACTTTATCCTGCTAATCACTACAGTCGTACATGTAAGTGACTTCTTTAAAACATGTTTTGTTTTCTTACAAAAACAGTGTGGCCTTGTTCAAAGAGTGCTTTGGGCACTTTGACCTTGCTGTGACCTTAAAGCTGTATGATAGAAACATTCATCTCGTTGCTCTTTGATGTTTGCTGTAGTTCAACAGAAATGCAGAGTCTGCGACGGATGTACTTAACATTCTTGTGAACAGGATATCCCCATCTCAACAGACATCCGAAGTCAAAAAGAAAAAGTGATTCTGACTTAAGGGTCAAAGGATATTAGAACATCTGAAAAACAAACACAAACACATTTAGCCTCTTCAAGACTTCTGCTTCTGATCATGACATCATTTCAGTTTCACCAGAATGTCTAATAGGATTAATCTGATAAACAAAGTTATAAATAGATACATGCATGCTGCAAAGAGACATTTAATTCAAATGACCCTGTGGTTTTTCTCTCGTACCACCCTTAGGAAAGACGCTACAAGGAGCTATTTTTACTGATTATTATGGAACATTTTGTCTTTAAATTAAAACAAATGCTCAGTCAGTCCAAAATCAGGTCAACAGTTACACTTTAAGGTTTTAAAGGAAGTGGTCGCTGGTAGCCAAGTGGTTAGTGTGCACACCCCAGAGGCTGTGCAGAGGCTAAAGTCCTCAAAAGCAGACGGCCTGGGTTTGAATCCAACCTGTGGCTCGTTTCCTGCATTTCTTTCCCATCTCTCTCCCACATTTCCGACTCTATCCACTGTGCTGTCGCTCCAATAAAGGCCTAAAAACCCCAAAATACATCTTAAAAAAACAAACATTTGTACTGAGAAAAATGACTTTAGTGAATTAATATTTTTCACAGGACTTATTGATGAATATCCTGTTGACCTCTGTCCCCTATCCTTGAAGAGCACCTGATGTCTCTACATGTTTTGACCCAGTGCAGCACTCGCGCTCCCTTCAACCCTTTATTTTTTTTTTAAATGTCCTGGCTGTGTTTCCAGTGGCGGGCAGCAGTGGACTGCTCCTCCGCGTCGGAGCGGCAGCAGCTCTGCGAGCGAGTGTTTCAGGGAGGAGAAGAGGAGCTGGGGCTGCTGGAGGCGCTCAAGCTGCTGATGCTGAGCCGAGCGGTGGAGCTGCACGGCCTCATGCAGGCCGGAGGAGACGTCCCGCTCTTCTGCTGGCTGCTGTTTGCTCGAGACTCTTCCGACTGCCCGCGCTCCTTCCTCTCCAACCACCTCAGACACGTGGGCCTCAGCGCCGGCCTGGAACAGGTAGGAGAATCCCCGACTGCAGACTCACCTGAGCAGGCATTTTAAGATGTGTCCTAGTGCCTACATATAGTCGTTAAAAGTTTTATTTTGGCGGGTAGAGAGCTGCCAAGAAGGTCGCTGCTTAGATGTTTTTCAGTACATTTCTGCAGAGTAAACTGTCGTCACTCTGGGTAACAAACAAATACAACAGCTAATGTCAGATATCAGGCGGTTGGGTGTGTATCACAGTAAAACAGTAAAACAAGCCTGTGCTCGTGCCGTTCCTTGTTGTTGAGCTGTAATTTATCTTTATCATCCTTGGGCGTTATGTGGTTTGAAGAGGGACAAGCTTCACTGATTTAATAGTTATTTTTTTCTCTTTTGATGAAAGCTTTTACAGGTGTGATCTCCATAAAGCCACCCCACCCATTAACCTCATGCCTGAGCAGCTGATTAAACATTGTGTTGTAAAAAGCCGTTTTTTTTAAATATGTGCTCTTCTCTACCTGTACAATTAGCTCCTTTTATTCATGCCTTCTGTGCAGGTGGAGATGTTCCTGCTGGGCTACTCCTTGCAGTGCACCATTCAAGTTTACAGACTGTACAAGGCCGACACTGAGGAGTTTGTCACCTACTACCCAGACGACCACAAAGACGACTGGCCATCAGTGTGCCTGGTCACCGAGGACGATCGTCACTACAATGTGCCGGTTGTAGAAGCGTCTGAACATCACGAGGAGCTCGACTCGAGCTGATGCCACAGCAGAGAGATCTCCTGCCATACACTAAAAAAAAACCTCTCCTCAGGTCCTTCCAAGATTTACAACGACGAACGGAGTCATTCCACATTTTGGGAAACTACGCTTTTGTGTTTTATTGGAGAAGAGACATCGCTAATGTCTGTGAACCTGCAGCTGGTTATCATATCATACATATCATTGGCCTCTTAGCGAAGAATGTGCGACATTTAACACATAAATACAGCAGAAATTAAGTATAGTACATCCTGTGTGAATATCTCTCTGAGTCATGACTGTCCACAGCGAGTGAGAAGCTCAAGTCCCCGCTGGCTGTGTTGTTGTCAGAGCCGTGTTTACATGGACAGGACAGCTGGCTCCTCCCCTTGAGTATAAAAGCAGTTTAAGTCGAGGACGCTCACGCTCGCGTTTTTAGATCACGCTCATCCTGTGTCAATTTACATGCAATGTGAAGCTACAAGCTAACTAACTAAAAAGCGCTAACAGCTAACACTGGGAATATGAGGGGGGGGTTGGAGGTGCGTTGTCATCTACTGGATGAAAAAGTCGCACATTCTTCATTTAACACTTTTCGTTAAACTTTCCAAAAAAACATGCAATCTTGCATTTTACCAACCTCTAAACAGGAAATATTTCAGAATCTGAAAAAAAAAAAAAACAGTGAATCAATATCAAAACATATCAATGGATCTCTGCAACCCTTTGTACTGGCTTGAAAACAAGTCAGGCTGTTTAATGCCTGTTTGAAGTGCTTTCGCTATGCTAAGCTAACCAGCGACTAGCAAGAGCTTAATAATTTATGAACACATGCGTGATGTTGTTTTGATTTTTTTGGTTAGCTCACAACAAAAAAAAAGCGAACATTTCCCAAAATGTGGATCTATTCCGGTGAAAAATATGCTGATTTGAGACCCTGTACAACACGTGCTTTACACACTTTTGTACACACTGTACTGTATACATAGTTTTCTATTTGCGTGTGTGTTCATTAACATGGATCTGATATTGTGAGATTATCTCAGTTAGGCCCAAATTAGTTTTCAGGGTGTCATTTTGACAACCTTTTATGTTTGACTATTTTCTCTTTAAAAAAAAAAAGAAAAAGAAAATGCTGCCAACGGCGCCAAAATGAAGATGTTCTGTGTTTACACTGGAAATTTGGGCACTTTCAGTATTTATTTATTTTTTTGTTCTATGTAGAAAAAAAACAAACAAGCATTTTGAAGTGAACAAGTGTGACAGTGATCAGTGACACAGCTGAATCAGTCAGTGGAGCGTTTGACGATTTATCAGGTCTATCAACAGCTCACACCAGATGACGATCAGAGGATGTATCGCAGCCTGTGTCAGAGGCGTGATTTGTGATGGTCTGCGTGTGTGTGTGTTTGCAGCTGTGTGTGTGTGTGTCAAACTCAATGTGTAACATGTTGCCTTTAACCAAGCTGTCCTGACGGGGAAAACGTGCCAATGTTGCTGCAAATACTGACAGCCGTCCCAGCCACCAGCCAGTAGGAAGCGCTCGCTTGGTCCTCCATGTTGCCTTAGAAAAAAAAATGCACAATAAGAATGAATGTTGGTCGTCAGTGAGAAGAGGCTGTTTCTTTCCCTGATTCCAGAGCAGGTGAAGCTCATTTATAAAAAAAAATGTGTAAGATCAAAACTAAAATGCCATTTGCATGAATGATCTCGCGTTGTCAGACTTTGGGACGTTGAGTTCAAATGAAGTACAATTGTTGTGAAGAACTTTTCTTTCCCCGTTACAGCGCTTGATTTGATTGGTATGACGTTTTGATGTTTCCTCATTCATTTAAAAAAAAAAAAAAAAAAGGAGTGATTTGAGTTTTAAAAAGCTAAGCTTCATTAATCATTCATTACATCTGTTTGGAACCCAAACACATGGTGAAAACGTGAATTAAACAGATTTTCCTACGCTCTGCATCCATTTGGTGTTCTCCTTTTTTCTCTCTGCTCTCCTCTCTGAAGTCCTGCAGCGTCTCTTTAAGTACGACTACAAAAGACTACATCTAGGTAAGTCAGAAACAGGAAATACCTCACACCTTATAAGGTCAAATGAAACATGATGAACATTTGAACTTCATAAAAGGAGCTAAATCTGTTTGGTTTTTTTGACAGCTTACACCAGAGTTGTTTCTACATTGACCTTTAAGAGTTAAGATTTATTTTTTTTTAAAGCTCCTGTGAGACACTTAGTGTCATGGTGACTTTGGCGCCCCCTGTGGACAAAGTGTGTCCAAATGATTTGTCTCTTCATTTTGTCCTGTACATCATGGCCACTCCTGTGAGTTGTGTATGACAAAAAAAGAAATCGCATTCTTTATTTTGAAAATCTAACATGCAACTTAAAATAAATCTTTGGCCTGGAGTTAAAAAAAGAAAGAAAAGAATAACGCTGTTACAGAGGTGAGCAGGTAATAATCTCGTCTGATACCAACCCTGAGGTTAAATAGAATTAATCAGAGGTCTTTGGCACAGTCTCGTTTGCTTTCATAGTTCATAAAAAGGCATTGTATCCATTTCAGTTTGTTTCTTAACCAGCTCAAAATTCCTCTTTAAAGGGGTTTGTGATATTTACCAACCCGACAGTCCAGGCACAGGATCGGTGTTGACAACAGAAACATGGTGGTATGCTGAATTCATGTGCTCCTTGGATGGCCCCAGTTTAAGAGTTACGTTCAGTGCGTTCACTAAATTTTAGTTTGGAAAGTCTGAATGTTATGACAACAACAAAAAGTGTGGCTGCTACGAAGATGTGAAGTGTCTCAAGTTATATTTGAGCAAAAAGTTGATGTGTAATATGTGAATCAATCAAAAGCGTCTTAATATTAACAAGACGTATTTTGCCCCCAATGTGATGACGACTATGACGTCAAGTCGAGCTCCTAATTCTTTAGCGTTTTAGAGTTGTTGTCTTGACTTGAGCAGGCGTTCACGTACATTTTACAACATGAATGCACCATGAGATCATCTGTTACTTAGCAACATATCTGATTGAATTAAAACCTAATTGATCTTGAAATCATTTCTTACAGGCAGAGGGATAAACAACGACCAGATTAATCGGATTTCGACAAAACAAAAAGGTTAATAATAAAGCAATTTATTTGCCAAATAAGAATGCCTATACAGTATATACAGGACATAGGACGATCTGAATACTACTAGGAAAATGCTTGGCAAAACAGAAGTAGATGGACTCCCAGACTGCATGGAAAGTGAACAGTCAGAACTGTTTTCTGTAACACACGCGATGATATATGGAGGGGTTCCTGACCCCCCCTGGGCATTAAATATACACTTTGCATTACCTATATAAAACAACACGAATCTGTACACCATGGTATGTAAAATACGATTGCACAACCCAACAAGTCCCACAACATGTCTATATTTGAATTCAAACAACGCCTTGCCGCTTCATCCTGATAAAATAACATAAAATGATAAACTCTGTATTTTGGCAACTCCACTACCACTCGACAGATGTTTCATTCTTGATGCTGCGGAGGAGCAAAAGTTCTCCTGCGTCGATTTCCCTTGTTTACCAGCAGACACGTGACTGGTTAATACAACGGTTGATGTGTTGAAGGTCGGAAGACAAAGTTATTTACACTGATGTATGAACACTTGGAGGTGCATGGCTTTCTTTACAGTGTGCGTTTTAAATGATGTGCAGGTCCAGCAGAAGACCTCGTCGCTCTGATCCAAAGTTTAGTCCCTCTGCAGAAACCAAACCATCCTCAGCTCCTCACTGTAACACTGAGCGCTCTCTCCTCTTCAACTCAAAGTTCCACATGGAGGGCGGGCTTTACCCTCCTCCTTCCATCAGCGCTCACTCCTGCTCCTCCTCCTCCTGGAGCTCCTCGATGGCGTCCATCTGAGTCCTGGAGCACACCTCGCTCATCGGGGCCGAGTCCTCGCCCTCCACCACCAGCTCGTTGGACATCTCGTTGTTTTTCTGCACAAACAAGACAGACATTTAAAGTGAATGTCGTTAAGAGCTTCTGGAAAAAAAAGAGACTGGTTGAAGCTGAGACCATCATACTTGTTTTCTAACACTTGATGAATTGTCAAATCCAAACGGCCAGTACAAACGTGAGTATTTATCTGAACCTGCTGACCTCATCAGATTGTGTTTCACTCACTCTTCACAGATTGGAATATTTCAAAGATCTGGCTCAGATTACAGTAAATCTCTAAATTGGAAGTTAATAGAAAACATTCAGGAGCTTAATTAGAGGAGTGTGGCTGCTCAAACTGAAAACTTTTAGAATACGAATATTTAAAAAAATGTATTCAGGTGTTTTTCTCTTTTGGTTTTCTAGTGGGAGGACACGTGGGACTTTTCAGATCCTTATTGGAGAGGTAGGATATGTGCACACGTCCCTCTAATTAAGGAGGAACGTGTTCCAAACACAATAAACGCAAGAAGAGATGGGAAGAATGCTTAAACACTTTTGCTATGAGAAGACCAATTTTGCAGAATACGCTTTAGTTCACTGTAATGTGAAGAGCCGGATGAAGAGATTAATTTAAGCTATATGTCTTAATAAAAAGATTCTATGATCAGCAGCCTGTTAGCTTAGCACAGAGACTGAAACGAGTGGAATAAGCCGACCGTGCGCTGCCAGAAAAGAACACAATCTGCCTACCAGCACCTCTAAAGCTCCTTCATTAACACCTTATTTATAGATCCTTAAATCTGCACCAAAGTCATCTGTACACAACTTTTTTTTTTCGGTTAAACGAAGGCTCGTGCTCAGGCTCAGAACAAAGTGACTTCAGCTGTAGGCCGCCAGCTCATCATCAAATCACCATTGTTGAAAAGATAACGGTTAAAACGTCAGCCTTTTGATTTAGGAGTCAGTGCCACGTATTATGTTCATTTGTACTTTTTTCTAAAATGAGGGTACTCCCTTCAGTTCTCTTGAGTCATCTAAAATAAAGACAAAGTAGTAGAAGTGCTGCAGGGAGATTTTTAGACCTGTGGCTGTTCACAAACCCGACAGATATGAAGTGTGATCGATCTTCTCTCAGCAAAAATGCACATTGAACAAAATCTTCTTCAAAAGTAACAAACGTGGATCAAAGTCGAGATGCTGCAGCACAACACACGAGATATCTGTCAGTAATTGTCTCAATGTGACGTCACTCTGTGACATTGAAGGCTGAATTTTAAAGAGATCATGGACTGAGATGTATCTTTAATGTCACCCCTGTAATAACTCATTGTACTGGATTGTAAATTAAGACTATAAAAAAAATTGAACCATCTCGAGATAAAACTTGTTATGAATTGGGCGCTATACAAAAAATGACGATTGATATAAATCAGTCCTGAATGAGATGAGTACGAGGTCCCTCCTTTCATGTATTAATAATGAATTTTCTGAGGTCGCAGCCTCTTTTTTCTTTTTTTTTTAAACACAGTGATCATAATGAGAGGGGTCACACCTGGTTTAAAATGGCTGCAGCTGTGATTCACAGAAAGCCCTGATTAAGGTTTGTGCACTCTCGTGTTTGAAATGACCTCAACCCAGGTGTTCTCACCTGTTGTCGATAAACATAGCAGGCTGCTATGGCAACCATTGTTGACTCCCCTATGAAGCCGGCCAGGAGGGATCCGACCCCGAGTGTGGCCCCGTGAACCCTGAATAAAAGGAGAGAGGAGATTATTTCAGTTGCTGTTTCCTTTAATCCTGTTTCTGTTTCAGAAGCTTTAGAGATGTTTGATCTTTCCACAAATAAAAACATTAAAAAGGATTGTTACATTTGAGCAGAATAACACACGATACTGTATGCAATTACACAGAAGGCCTGAGTCACAGAGCTGACCTTTGTGACCCTGACACTGTTCTCTGAAGTGTTGACTTACCCCATATAAGGCAGCACAACTAGACTGGTGATGAGCACAATGATGCGGAGAACCGAGCTGGGGGCCAGCACAAAGGTCTTTTTCAGGGTCATGAGCCATCCAGTCAAATGAGCCCGAACAGTCACTGCAAACACACACACACACACACACACACAAAGTGGACACATCACCCCACTGTTACAGCTATACCCCCGTTAAAGCCACAGCAGGAAGGAAAATCCAGCTGGAGCACTGATGCTGAAAAAAAACATCAAATGTGTGTCGTACCTGGCAGAGGGAAAAAGGAGAAGATTCGGAGCGGGACCACACACAGCGCGGCGAAATTGTAGTCCACTCCGATGACATCAACCAGGATCTTCTCTGACACATGAGGCGTCCAAAACACCACAAAGCAAAGCTGGACACAAAATGAACAAAAGACAATTCATTTTTTGCGTCCACTGCACCACAATGGAGTTACCCCGCACGCCTCATTAGATTTCATTACTTCATTAACTCAAGGGGTTTCAGATTGAATGTGGGCCTTTGAAGCTCACATGAAACACACGGCAGACAATGTTATTGTTTCTAGAGGAAAGTGTGGCCAAGGCACGTGCAGCACCGAAGCTTTCACTGTATTTTGAGCACATCAGGGAGTGTTAGAGAGTGTAAAAATGTCTGATCTGAGCATGAATAACACATCAGTTTGTTTAAAACTGTGTAAAGAAAGTTGCTCTGCACTACAGTACAAACATAGATCAAGCCCAAGGGGATCCATAAAAGGTGTTTTTCTGCTTCCTCTCTGACTCTACACTGCTAACTCGGTCACACTCACTCTTGTGTAAACTAATGTATCATCTATGAATGAAAATGCTTCAGATTCAGCCGTAGTGTCCAGCCAACCTTCTGTTAAAACCTCATTAGTCCCAAGACTTGCAAATCTACCTGTAGAAGAACACAATCACTCTCTCCTGCCAACTACCAATCGTTTAGATTGTCCCTCTTCGCTGCACGTGAACTTCTACAGTATTTCTGATTCCTTGAAAATGGAAAATGGAAAACTGAAATCAATACTAATGCCTCTATGTGACCTACAAAAGTCAATCAGTGACTTATTGATAATTTATTGATAAAAAAGTTTAAAGCTGGCAAAGAGCAGAGAGAGCTGGTACAGCTTTGTCCACTGGGGGAGCAAAAATCAAACGCATATTAAAAATCCCAGACAGGAACTTTAAGTTGAATACTCTGGCTTCTACTTTTCCTATGAAAAGTTCCACCTTGTACTCTGATGTTTTGTCTTGCTGGGCCTGTTTGCTGTCTTTAACAGAGTAAACAACCCTATGTGACCTAGTCATCCGGAGTGCTTCCCTTCCTCCGTTCATGTCCTTAAATCATAGGCGTCAGGGCTCAGGATCAGTCAAAGTGGCATGACAAGGAAAAAAGTACATAGGTCTGACTTCCTGTCTAATGGGGCACCCAAGGACCAGTGCTTGGTCCCTTGTTTTTCCCTTAATATTCACCCCTTTCCTGTGTCTGATTATACATGGTGGTTTCTCTTAACCACTGCTTAGTTTTTACATGTGCAGGAGGTTCTGTGGGTGTTGAATTACAGTTTCTTATCTTACTGTTTTTATGTAGTTAGTTTGGATTCCTGATGTTTTTAATTTAAAAACTGCATCTATCATCCAGACATCCTAACTATCACGCTTTGGAAATCTGAAATCTTATGATAGATGCAGGAACACAAACTTCAACTCTATCCTGGCATGACTTAACTCCAAGAGATACAAGTAAGTGCTGTCAATTCATCACAACTTAAGTATCCAGATCCACTTAAAAAAAACTTCTGCTTAAAGCGTGACATATAAAGAAGGGACGCCATTAGAATTCATAAAAGAAAGCCCAAGCTTCATTAAAGTATAACAGGCCAGAATGTACCAAAATAGAAACAAGAGAATAATGAAACCAAAAGGGACTGGAGACCCCCGCCAAAATAATCAAAAGATTGGAAGGTGTTTATTCAACCATCCAATGGACGATCGCTCTCAGCACCTCCCTGTAAACTACCCAAGAAAAAACAAAAGACTGAAAACAGGACTACCAGAGATAAGCACAAACTGGATCAACAAACTAAAATAACAAAACCCAGCAGTTTAAAACATGCTGAGTGTTTAGGGAGAAATAAGAAAAGGTTAAGAGGTAGCACTCCTCCCCATGCGTCTGCACACTTCCTGCCACTCTACATCACTTCCTCCTCCCTGAGTGCGGCACTCAGGTGTGCAGCAAGCAGAGGGAGACAGCAGACCAGAGAGAGAGAGAGAGAGAGAGAGAGACCAGGGCTTCAGACCAGACCACACATAAAATCTCCAGCAAGTCAGCAAGAAATCCAGCATCTTGACTACAACTACTTTAATTGAAGTCACAACGGTCACTCAGTAATTATTCTTTCTGCTATAAAGTCGCAAGAAAGATCAGGTTGGATCTGAGTAGCCACTCAACTCTTGGTATATTCGCTTGGCATCTCTTGACGAGACTACTGCGGTGAACCTTCTACAGTATGTAGAGTTTAAACTTTGCACTTGGTCAAAATGTGGCAGCACATCTAGTCTTCAACCAGCCAGAAGCAGTTCATCATATCATGACTGCAGCACTTATCCTCTGAGGCCGCAATGTTCAGACAAAAAGCTTCTTCTTGCAAATGAATAAATGCTGAATTATTCATGCTGCTGACTGTAGGTCGCTCTGTTGTTAAGAGCAAATAAGGGAAGGTGAGAACTGAAGATGACACACAACACACCTTGTATTACCTTTGGAGTCTAAAATTCACTAAATCGCCTCGAGCAGTTCCATAAACATTTTACAACCTCACTCATCTTAAAGAATCACATGTTGAAAGGAGTTGATGTGGTTTTGTGGGTTTTGATCACCTGAACCAGAACACAGGAGCAGATTACCTGTAGGTGATGATTTCACTTTGTATCACCTTTACCATCTGTCATCATGTTAGCAGGATGGAGGCACATAACTAATTTGTGTGGCTGAAGCCGGACCGCCGTCTCCCCTGACTCAGCTGTGGTTTTTCGAAACGGGGTGACGCACACAAACTCACTGCTCTGACATCCAGCCTGTGTTCATATGGTGCGCTTTTGTCAAACATACTTTGTGTACTTTCTCTGCCTGTTTTCATTCGGCTGTCTTTCCTTTTTGTGTATTAGAACAAGTCCTGACATGAGGTCCGCCACCGTGTGTTTCTACCCTTTCTGCCTGCACACACCCTCACATACATGTTTACAGCTCTGGGATCCACATCTGGTGTGCCAGTCTCCTCCTCCTCTTCCCTCCTCCTCCCATCAGAACCAACCATGGCCACAAACTTCCTGTTTTTCTTACTCAGCCCGTCGAGAAAATTAACTTATGCAACACCCTGCTCCACTTTTTTTTTTTTTTACACAACAGACATGCATTGTTTAATTAACGATAAGTAAAAGGTAAATCTGATCATACAGACTGGATTGTCCTGTTCTGCATAATTTTTCAAACATTCTGCTGAAACACAAAAACACTCTGCAGCAGTGCACATGATGTGACAGCAGCGCTCATTACCGAGCAGAAAAGTACACCTGCATGGGGCTTTAGGAATGTGTTAACTGATATGTTATATGTGAGGGCCTGTTTTATTAAGCGCTTAAAGCACGGGTGGTAGTGTTGGGGGGGGGGGGGGGGGGGGGACACAAAAGCCCCTTAGCCTCTTCACAAATTCCACCTTAATGTGTCTCCCTCTCTCTGCAACCTGAAACCACTACAGTATGGCAAAGGAAAAGTACATTCAGTGCGCCTGCAACTAAGCTGTAAACCATCAAATTAAAATATGCTCTTTGGTTTAAAAGCTCCTGTTGCCCTCCTCTCTGACTTAACGGTCAGGTTTTGTGATTTAAGGAGAAACATTTGACAGCATTTCCTTTGGCAAGCCACGCAGAACTATGCTAAACATGTTTCTGCATAACACTGGACTGGCTGTGTCAGTGTCAAGAGCTCAACCCTGACCCACTTACAGTATCATTCAATCTGTGATACAACAGGATTTGAAAAAAGGTAAACACCGTCTAGTTGATGTGTTTTGAAAAATATCTTTTGCATGTTATGTGTAATGAGTTTTTCCCCTATAAACAGAATTGAATGTGTGGAAATGGACACTAATAAGGCTTTTATATGGAGCTGAACACTGCTGTAGGACTGCTGACACCTAACCTCCATTAGGGAAACCTTAGACTCTAAACTAAAACTCTGCAACTATAGGAGTGCCCATCACGAAGAGCTTCATGTCCGCTGTACAAACAACCCAGTGAGTGTTTGTGTGACACTGTGGATTAAAGCTCCTGCATGCGAGGAGTTTTTGGCTGGTCATGGGATAGACTAAAGTTAATATCCATGCATCTTTATGAGCTACAAAACCAAAAGAGACAATCAACATGAAGATTTATGACTACCATATCGTTATTTTTAATGTCTTATAAAACTACTGCTGCAGGGTAGGTGTCAGGCAAAGTGCTGAACAGCACGCTTCAATTACACTTTACTCTGCAAAGATTCACAGAGTGACGCACTCGACTGTTAGGACAGAGCATGGAGACTTTTTGTTTAAATAAAACACTTCTTAAACATGTACAGTGCAAAATAAGCAAAGAGGTGGGAGCCTATGCTTTGTCCACAGGGGGCGCCATAATCAACACACACAGGAGCTTTAACAAAAGTCATGCCCGAGAAGAAACGTTTCTCATTTTAGCTAGAAAAAAAAAACATCAGCGCAAACTAAAAGCGCTCGACAGTTTCCCCAGAGCCAAAGCTGAAGTGTTTCATTTGCTTGTATTCAAAACAAACAAATGTGTAATGACCTAACCAGTATAAAAGCAGTGAGTACTCTTGTTTATCAAATCTTTTTTTCCACAGTTTTGCGTAACAACTTGCGTAAACGATGAAACTATTAGCTTAATTGTTCCCGAGTATTTTTTTGCTCTAAACCTCTCTAACTTTCCCTCAAGAATTCATGCCCCAAGTCCGGTTGTTTTGTGGTCCCTGTGGAGACAATCCTTGACCCAAGTCAAGGATTGTCTCCACAGGGACCACAAAAACAACCGTCAACCACACCTTTTTTTCGGCTGTAATTAAAGGTTGCTTCACCCGCATGGCTGAGCATGTTGCATAATTCTGCAAAAATGGTACAAAGTTGGCGAGGGGCTGAAGAGAGGAGCAGAGTGGTGTGTGGGGGGGGGGGGGGGACAAGAGGCAAGAGGCAATTTAGAAAAAAAAATAGACATAAATATGCATCATCGTCTTACCGTGAGTGACAGGGCCAGACAGCAGAATGTAAACTTTTTGATATGGGACTTGTTGACAGGAGTTCCAGCGCTCAACTTGTTGCTGGGATTGTTCTGTCGGTGAGAGAGAAAACTTAGAGGCCATTACACTTCATTTTATCACACTAGCAGGAGCACGAGCAGGGGCAGTCTGCGTTACCTTGTCAAAGGCCGGGTACACGGCTCTGAGCTCAGTTAACCAGCCGTACGGCATGTGACCCACAGGGTATGTGGCTGTGAGGACGGCCACGGCCTGGAATGACAAAGACACAGCAGTTGTAAGTCAGTCAGCACGCCACCATTTCTATGTTAAAAATACCACACTGAGCACACACGGCTACATTAATAACCGGAGTCTAACAATAGCTGACATGAAAGCAGCACATGTCTCTCGCTTTCCCAGAGGCGTGTTTTTCTTTCTTCTTCTAACAAGTTTATGATTGGATAACTGCCCGCAGCTCGTTAATTGTGTCCCAAACAACAACAGCAGCCAGTGTCCAGCTTTACGCAGGAACAGTAGGGACATGTGCGTATGTTTTCACTCGCTGTGATCACGTCCTGAACTCCACATGAACGCTGTGAATCCCCCCCAAACCACTGGCAGCCAGTGTTGTTGATTACGTCCAGCTCATTCTGGTAAACAGCTTTGTATTGTCTCTAGCAGTGAGGGTCTCTGAAAGCCAGAATGCTCCAGAGGGGAGATTGTGAGCATCTGACAGTTCATCTGCAATAACTTGAGGGGAAAATGAGTCAACTGGCTTTTGAGCGGTTCTTCATTCGCTCTTCATGATACTTTAAATTGGATTATAGCCTTTGAATCAGCTGTTTATGTCTGCTCTTTAGTTAAATTTAGAATAAATGTAAACATTTCTCCTACATCGTGTATTTACAGAAGCACAGATCAGCTGTTTTAGCCTTTTTTTTTTTTGTTATGCCTTCATCTCGAGGCCACAAGTTAACAAGCTGGTATGTCAAGATAAGAGGAAATCAACCTGAGAAAAAAGATGATCTCTTCACTCTTATGATTAACAATGTTTATCAGAAATCAAAGAGTAACACACCAGCAAGCAGAGACGTCTAGTATGCAAGCACACAGCAAGCGAGCTAAGTACAAAACTAAAATACTGTCCAGATATGCTGCGAGTGTTCCGCGGTGCTACACGGGCATGGGACTGACTGTTTGGTGTCACATGTGGTTTCTCTATCTTTAAAACAACTGAAACAACAGGTAAACACAACCAGGACAGGCTGTTCTTCAAACAAGTGACAAGTCGTTCAGCCGGCTCGCCGACACAAAGAGCAGGTTTTTAGACATCCACGCTGAGAAAAAAACAAAACGTGTTGTTTTTTTTGCTTCCTTGTCCTCATAGCGTCCTGTTAGGAACATGCGGCGCTATAATCTGGTCACAGTTCAGGTTTGAATTTGCCTGAATGTCAACACAATCACATGATCCAGACACTCATTTCCATGATATACACCCAACATCATTTAGTAAAATCACCCGAAGCAGGTCCTTTCTTGACCTCTGTCTGCATGACATTTAGCCACCGCAAAGAAAAGACTAGAAACCCTTCGCAGAACGACTGAGACTTATTTGGTGATTTGAAGTCCCACCTCTGTAGCATCAGAGGTCCCTTTGAGGTCACGAGACACAAAGAGGTTGACGATGGGTCGGCTGATGCGCTGAGTGGCCAGGATGAGGGCCAGGGGCCACCAGAAGCTCAGCATCTTTTTGATAGTGGCGTCGCCCTGCGGGGATGAAGACATCACCAATGAATCAGGAATATTTAGGATAAGGAGATAATTCCTCTTTGCTGATTTCTCCATTATTCAATTGTTTTTTTGGACAAAAACTGAACAGTTCAACATGCAAAAAGGAAGCACTCACTCCGACATCAAGTCCACTGGAGTCTGGGATGTTGTCGTGAATGTTACAGTAGTAACCTAGACCGACAATGCTGAAGCGGACCAAGGCACCCATATACAGGGAGAGGATTGGGATGAGTAAAGGCTCCACACATTCTAGGTTACTGTGGAGGAGAATGGCCACGAACACAATCTGTAAGGAAGAAGAATAAATGAAACAAAAACACCAAAACAAACCACAGCTTGCAAACAGAAATTCACCAAGGTCTGCATTTGTCCTGCATTGCATTAACAGGGACGAATGGTTCTAATTACCTGTGCCACAACATCAGAGATGGAGGCTGAGCCCACTATGACGCTGTATTTGTTCTTGAGAAGTATCCCGGCATGAATCCACGCCTTCAAACAGAACAATGAACAGAGATGTTACCTCAAGACAAAAGCTCTATTTTGGCCGTTTCCTCAACCGCAGCTGGATGACAGGCTACACTAAGCAGGGAATGCACTTCCACTTGCACCATCAAGAGGATTTTAAAATATGTGCTATTTCTAGGTCAGGTGTGTTTTAAATCCATGCTTGCATGCAAAACTTCTCATGTAGAATAATCCTGATGTACTGTAAACTCACCATGGCGTCCAACACAGGGAATGCCGCCAGGTATAAGAAAGCCTTTCTTGTCTTCTGCCCCACAGATTCATCCACATGGTGGAGCTTATTAATAATGTAGTATCCTAAATCTGTGTACGCTGTAAAAAAAAAAAAAAAAAAGATAAAAGATAAGTGAGAAAAGGTTAAGAAGATTATCTCATTTTTGATGTTTTGTTCAGCAGGGTGCTACAAAAATGAAGCTCTAGTTTCGCCGCAAAACAACTCTTCTTTTTTTACAGGATGCGGTTTTAGCACAGCATGTTATCACGCACGCGTGCACAAACAAACCCTTAACCACACACCTATCAAGATATGAAGCACGAACGCGATGGCGCCGGCCGTCGCCATGCAGAGCACCGCCTTCCTCCGGTCCCTCTTGCTGTTGACAAACACCAAGCCCACATTCTTGAAGTCGCTCATGGGTCCGGTGAAGAACTTCATCAGGGAGTAGGCCAGGCCGTAGCTGGCCAGCATTTCAACCGCATCCTCTTTGACGGTGGCTATGCCCCTGTTGAGGGCCTGGAACAGAAATGACGGTAGAGAGGGTGAGGGAACACATGAAAGGGGGAAGAGGAGTTAATCATGGCAGCGTGACCAGCTCACATGACACTGACTTAGTCTAACTTTATCTCTGACCAGACGGCATATGATATTCCACTGCGACCCGATATATATATAAAAAAAATAAAATGCTTTACAGGCATAATAAAAAAACAGACCTTTGGCTAGTATGAGCTGGTATCATTATGTCTGCAAGGGAAGCACCCACAACACTTCCTCTGATTTATTTCCATTCAGTGTTACCTTCAGGAAAAACTACTACAGCTGTCCTCTTCCTTTGCAGGACTGTTTGCTATTTATACCAGCTAACAGAGCCATTACATAAGCTTAATCCTAACATCTCCATGTCACAATGTGGTGGGTTTTTTTTTTTTTCCTTGACTCACACTCACTATCTGCTCAGTGGCTCTTGGGAGATGGCAGCCATCACATTAGTCATATGTCTGACAAAAGGACAGGAAATGTACCAGCTGGGAAATATGACGAATCAAGAATTACAAGGAGACATGATCCGCCATTATTATTATTATTATTTTATTTTTTTTAACAGTCTATGGTACAAACAGGCCTTGATTCAGATGTACTGATTAAACCAAAGACAAACATGTCACAGCAAGACAGTGCAGTGTTTGTAAAGGGTGATGCATGGAGCTGAAAAATCCTGCAGGGGCTCGATGCAGTGACAGAAAAGTGGAATAAACAAAACAAGGCCCCCTTTTCTCTCTCTCTCTCTCTCTCTCTCTCTCTCTCTCTCTCTCTCTCTCTCTCTCTCTGCGTAAAGGGTTACTCGCCACCTCTCCCTCTCCTCCTACATAATGTACATAACCCCCCCAATGGATACCTTTTCACAGCCTCTGCCTGCTAAGCTAACTGTAGCTACACAACAAGCCGTCTTTGACTGACTAAAGAAAAAAAAAAAAAAAAAAGGAGGGGGGGTGGTCGACATGTTCAGTGTCAGTCGGTGTTTTCTAGAGCTCAAAGCGTAGATGCTCGGCGGCAGCGGAAGCAGCAGTTCATACTCTAATATAACCCCCACAGAGGCGGAATATATATAAAACAATATACACAGTAGAAGCATCCAAGTTAACATATGCGAGCTGCAGTCTGAGGGTTTGTGCGCTACAGCGGAAAAACAAGCACATGAAAAAAATAAAAAAATAAGAGAGATAAGTGTGTTACCTGCTCTCCGAGGTCGATGGCAACATTGGTGATCGCCAAAGGCACCAGAAAGCGGATGAGAGGCAAGTAAGGAATGAGGGATGGAAACTCCACCATAGTACAAGCCGGGATGACAGAGCGAGGGGCATCTGCCTCGGTCTTGATTGATTGAACGGAAAAGATCAAAGACTAGCCGCGGAGCACCTGTGTTTCCAGAGAGATGAAAGGGAGCGGCGGCGCTTCGCAATGTTTGCACGATGCTGCTGAGCCGAGGCGAAGGTCAACGGAAAATTCAAACCGGCGCATCTTCCTCCCAAATCATCATCAAGAGGTCGTGTGTGGCGCAAGGTAACGTCAAACAAGTCGAGAGAGAGAGAGAGGAAGCGTCCCGCTGTGTCCCCCCTCCCACCGTGCGAGAAATGGAGGGAAGAGATAATCTCGAAAAGGTTGGATTAGTTTTCTAGCCCCGCATCTGACTGACTGAGTGCGCCTGTGCTGCGCAGTCCCGGTTGTTGTCGACACTCCCCGAGTGCTGCTGCACGTGGGCCTGGCATCCCGACCGTGACATCATCACCGAGTCTAAAAACCTGTTTGTTTTTTTTGTTTTTTTACTGCATGCAACAGAACACACACAAAAAAACTAAACACGGCGTGTTTACATTAGAGCAGGACAATGAAGCGGCTTTTGTTCTGCTGGTGCATTGTCATGGTGAAGAAATGCACATGCTGGTTTTAAATGTACACAACGAGCGACCAAAAATAGGGCAAAATGTGGCTGGACCCTGGTGCTCACTTCTTGCGCAACTGTAGGCAGCTGATGAGGCAAAAAAAAAAAAAAAAGAAACCACAAAACCCCGTAATGGTACAAAAATATCTTCTCCTGAAAATAGTTTTCCCTTACACGTTTGTATGTTTTCTCTCTGTCCTCTTCTTTTAAAGACAGATATTCAGAATAACCCTCGTTTAAAAAAAGAGCAAGTGAAGGCTGACCCCTGGTGGACAAAGTAAAAAACCACAACAACTTCATAACATGCCTATTTTGATGCATTTTTTAATGATTTGTATTCTAAATCCTAGAAATACATACACAATTCAAAAAACAATAAATATGCGTAAACATCTGCAAACTATAAAACACAATATGGTGAACTTTGAGGATCTTTCAGTCACATTAAATGTTGATGTTTTAGTTTTGTAGAAGACGATGCTGATACTGATTGGGAATTTAATCGATTGCTGATTCCGATACCGATGTTTGTTTCATGACCTCTTTTGGTGTGAGACTCCAACAATGCCAACGTTTTCAAGTTTGTCAATGAGAATACGTTTTTTCCCAACAGGTGGCTCAATCTGCCCAATGAAAAACCTCTTCTCTGAATCAGCAGTTAGGTGTGCTACATGTCCGTATGAAATTGATTTGGCACAACTAAGAAACATCGGATACTGACATCTGCTCATGCCGATGTGCTGAACCGCACCTCTCAGTAAGATTTATTATTATTGCACAGGTTCAAGTACTGAGACAAGTTAAGGCATAACTAGAAGTGCAAACACAGAAAAGTGCACAACAAGTTAAAAAAAGGAGTAAACATAGATAAATAAAGGTTTACAAAAACGGCATTATGTAAGGAAACAACAGCTGCAGGTTGTATTCAGTGGAAAGTTAAATCAAGGCCATTAAAACAAAGAATCCTAAAAAGTATGGGAGGGCTTACTACTATCTCTTCTGCCCTGTCACACACACACACAGGTATGCAGATATTCAGTTTGTAGTCAACACCAGATGCCAGAGTTGCAGTGTAAAGCTCTTGGAGTGAAGTCTGAGTAACGTTCAGTAAGTTGTTTGTGTACGTGCCTGAGGGAGCTTCTGCAGTGATTTAACAGTTGACTCAACCTTTTACTAGCAGACATGCCTCTCCCCGGCAGCTGTAACCAAAGTCAGATGTTTGCGAAAGATCCTGCAGACCTGCAAGGACACTCTGTGAGTTACAGCCACAATATAATTCCTCCACAATGTCAAGACAGTTAAATAACAAACGGCCCAAGGTTCTCAGTACCAGAGCTGGTTTTCTTTTTAAACTTTACAGTTGACTTTAACAAGCTGTTGTTCTTTTTTTTTTTTTTTTTTTACAAGTCTAGAAGTGTGTTTAGTGCAGCATTTATCTAACTGAGCGTGCTTCTGCTCATTCTGTGGGCGGGGTTTTTGGACAACAATGCTGCAGTTATTCCTGGGTATCCTTTATAAATGTGCTTTGATAATAGTTTGTGCATGCTGAAACATCAAGGAGCACCGATAAACATATCCGTGTGTAAGAAGGATGCATGTTGCACGGTTTTAACGACACAATTCAGTTCAGTGTGTTGTTGGTTCTTGCAGTTGTTTTAGGAGGAGGGTGGCATTTTTTGGATGAGATCTTAGGTATTGACATGAACATGTCCAATTCTGCTTTTTTCATTTCCATGACTTGGAAAAGTGTTTACAAGTTTCCCAGATTGTTAAAACCTCAGGGAACATTCATTACACTGTGGGGTTTGAATACAGAGATTTTTGTTTTGTTTGTGTTTTTGAGCTGGAAACCATCTTCATACTGGTTTTCAGTGAAGCACCTGTTTGTTTTTAACATTTATATTGTTTATACTGGGCAGCTTGACCATAAAGATGAACATCTAAACAGAAACATGACGGCATTTGTTTACATTTGTGACAAAACAAGATTTACAAGTACTGTCTCTCTCTCTCTCTATTGAATGTGATCGACCAAAGAAATATTCCATGTGATACAAACGCCCTCTAGTGGCCATTTTGGGGAACGTCAACTCCTGGAAAAAAACAACTCTGAGCATCCTGTATGAAATTTAGATCTGACCCATTAGGGTAATTTTCTCTCTCTTACAGTAAAACCTCAGAGTTGTTCTGATTCATACCTTTAAATGACTCATAATGTGCAATATACATGTTTTTTTAAAATACTAATATGTGTCTCTAGTCTGTCTTCAAACCCCCCAATGATGAGAAAAGACCACCCTCTCCAATCTTTTGCCTGCTCCACTTTTCAGAAAATGTGTGCTCAGACACGCTGTTTGGAGATTTTCCTCACAGAAGCTTGAAGTACTGTCTTGTTTTGATGACCTTCTTTGGACATTATGCTGGGCAACAATATCACTTTTTTCAGCCACATGATGTCTCTAAAAAATGGATACAGATGGTATTTTAATTAATGTGTTTGGTGATATCTTATATCACTACACAATTATGTGCAAAGGATCAAAATGCATCTGAGGGTGAGGGGAATGTCATCCAATAAGTCTGGACCATCAGCTGCTTCTACCTGCATTAAAGCGTGTGCAGGGATGATGGGAAATAAAGCATGAGTCAGATTAGCTACGTTTCAGGGAGGGGAATTTTACACTCTTCTTCTTCTGAGTTGTCACTGAAGGAACATATAATGTCATCTGAGTCATTTAACAATCTGCAAAAAGAGAGGAAGCGACAGAAGGCTGTTTCATGTGTGATGATTCATCTTTATCACACATCCTCATTGCAGCCTTGTTTCATCAGCAATCAATGCTTCTTGGGAACCTTCTCAACATTAAGAGCACAGAGTCTGCCTTTCGTTTAGCCGTTTATCACACACCTCTTTGATTTTTACAGGTGTTCCCTCTCAGGTTCCCCACAGCTGATTTATGTTGTTTTCAGAGCATCCCATGTTCTGCTGCCTGTAGATCACATTATCAGACAATACAGCGGCAACAACTCACACACGCCTAGCAACGATGAAGAACACTTCACATGCTGCTAATGTAAGTGCAAGAGCAGTTCAGTTAAAGGCTGAGTAATGCTTTTAAAAAATCAACCTCATCAAAGCCCAAACTCTCCCATATTTCTGTTATGTGATTTGTTATTGTTTGTATTTTACAGAAATTACACAGCACTGGATGGATTCATTTGCATACATGCATTGAAAATGTCAGCCTTTTTTTGCCATTACTGGTTGTAGAAATCACACAATGTTTCCACAATGATATAGCGGTGAAGTTAAGGAGGGATTTTCAGTTATTTCTTTCATGATGGCTGATATTTTATACATATTTATGACTCTTACCAGCACCACTGAAACCAAATGTTACACCCTTAAAAATGCTGCTATAGTCATTTGGGTAACTTTCAGTTGTTGTTATCATGCTCTCAGAGTGACTTAACACCGACCACACCCTTCGATTATCCTGGATGTGGTTAGAGATGGAACCTTGTGGAAACATGAACCCGGGGAGGGCAGCTCGACTCTGCTCTTCATCTGGTGTTGAGTTACTCTTTATGGAGGAGTAGGAAGTTGTGCAGGGATTAAATTAAGAACAATATTTTCTGTTTTCGACTTTTTTTTCTTGGGTTCATCATATAATGTCTCTTCTCCAGATTTAATCAGTTTGGATGTTGGAGGGTTTTGGGCCTCGCCCTGTTGGACAGGAGCCTCTCTGTGTGGAGTTAGCATGTTCTCCCCGTGCATGGGGGGGCTTTCTGCAGCTACTCCAGCTTCCTCCCAAAGTCCAAAAATTGGCTTTTTTTCTTAAGCTTTGACAAACACTGTCATTGCCATAGTTACCCAATGTGATTGACAGGTGTCATGACACGCCCCCTTGATTTGCCGATCATTTGAGCTCATTTCATTCAGCCCACAGGACACCAACACAGGACCCATCTAAAGTGTTACAGACTGAAGAGATGCTAAGAACACAACTTTAAACTTCTACAGTATTTAAACCAACATTTTTTTTTTTTGTTAATCTCTTATTGTATCATTTGAATCTCTTACAGCTGTACTTTTATTATTTTTATTGTTTGCTTTATTTGTTTTATTGTTGGTGTACTGTCGTTTTATGGAAAGCACTTTTTGGACTTTTACAAAGTGCAACACAAGTGAAGTTATCTTTCTTTTGAATTTCTTTATGGGCTGTTTATGCCTTTATTTCAGAAACCAGGGAGAGAGCGAGTGGGGAAGGACATGCAAGAAAAGAGCCTGAAGTCGGATTCAGAACCAGGCCGCCCGCTCTTGAGGACTTAGTCCGCATGCACTAGCCATTGGGCTCCCAGTGGCTGGAGAGGGCTAGTATTGCATTCTTGTTTTGATGCATCTGCACATCTTGTATATTTAAGGAAATATAGTAAAAGTAGTTAAAAAAAATAAATCAGATAGACCTCCACGCAGAGAATAAATGCAGTATTCCCTCGTTTTAATTGTAGATTTGTGGTGGACGTGTTGCTTGCAATAATTCCTACGTTCACATAGAAAGATAAAAATCAAATTTAACCGAGTCTGTTACTGTGATGCACTTCAGGCCAGGCTGTCTGAAGCTGTGACAGGCTGCAGCTCAATAACTGTCTGTTGTCACTGTCAATAATTAATGAGTCAATTAGCTGTTGAGTAGCCGGACAGATATGCCATGGTCTCATTGTTGGCTGCTTAGCTGGCAGCTTCCTCTCAGCGACTGAGCTGAGCGGATATTGATTTTCTGCCTCGTATGAAGGCATCATGCTGAACTGTTTCCTCGCTGTATGAGGAGGAGCTCATCCTCTGGTCATTTATACGAGTCTGCTGATCATAAGAATCTAACTGAATGAATGAATGAAAGGAAGGGCGTTTCTTTAATTCAACATGATGTAATCCTTTGAGAGAAAGCACTGGCTCTTAACTCATGTCAGAATCTATAGTCATCAGTAAAATGGAAGAAACAAATTTAACGTTAGAGCTTATACGCTGAGTACACAAAGAATATGAATCAGAAAAGGAAGGACAACAGTTGGCATCCATCTATGTTTTGTCTCATCCAATAGAAGTATATCAGATGGAAACGAACTCCCGGTGCAGACATCAAAATCCTTTTTACTTGGTCTTGTCTCGGTCTAAGACTCTGGATTTTTTATTCCCAGTAACGTCCGCAACCTTCCTGCTGTCACAGTCTTGAGTGACACGCCCGCTGCACACAAGATAATGATTCTTCATTGATATTCATGGTCTTGGTCTCACCCTGCCTTGGTCTTGGTCTTGTCTTGGTCTCGATCCCTAAGTATCTCGGTTCATGTGGTCTTGACTACAACACTACTATCAATCTATCTCCATCCATCCATCCATCCAAATACGCCGCGTCAATCAAAATTGGTAGAATTAGTTTTATTGAGAGAGGAAATCAAAACAATCAGACCTCTGCCAGGCTCCGGTTATCAAGAGGAAATGATGCCCGCTTCTCTTGAAGCTCCACTCTGTCTCCAGAAAGAAAGAACAAAAAGAAAACAGCAACACAAGAAACATTTGGAGAACGATGTTTCTCCTTCTGAAAGCATCCAAAAGTGAGGAAAGGAGAGAAGGAACGAATACGAGCAAAGGAGAGGAGGATGAAGAGTGTAAAAGGTGTTCCTTTTTTTTCCTTCTGCTGGATTCAATGATAAAAAAATATTTCTTTTTTGGCCTGCAGTGCTCTTCTCTTTTATCAAACTAATCATTTATGTTTTCCCCTGAAGCCTCCGGAATCGGACACTCGCAAAATATTTACCCACAATAATTACTGACTCACATTATAAACACATCAGTGAGAAAACGTCCCTCGTTCAATCAATCAGTCTTAATTTTTACAGCCACAGTTCAAAACAAAAGCAGGTAAAAGGCCTTCCTCTTTGTTATATTACCTACAAAGACACAACTTTAATCTGAATATAATTGTAGTCTGCTTGTTTTAAATCTGACATGAAGAAATTGTAATCTCCTTTATCTCATACTTTCACTGCAAGACTCATTCCCCCACAATGCACCACAGAACGCCACAGGAGGTCATTCCTGCCAGTGGCCATCAGACTCTACAACTCCTCCGTTTGAGAGTCAGGCACTGAGTCTGCTCATTTTCCTGGACTTATTTAACAATAACTTGCAACTTCTCCTTTTGTTTTGTGTGTTGTGTTGTTCACTGTAACTTTGCAGTCTGTCCTAAACTGGTCAACAACATATTGAGCCCTACACATAAACCGTGCATTACCTACGCTGCACATCGTACATAGATTATTTTTATTATTATTCCAATTTTCACTTGGTAGTAATTGCTCAGTCCATTATTTCTATTTTGTATTGTAAAAGTATTTCTATAGGCCTACTTCCTACTAATATTTTGTGTAAGTAATTAAACTTAAGATTGAATCACATCACAAATAGCTTACGTTTTAACGTTAAAAAGCGCCCTCCACTTCGTCACAAGGCTGCACGCTGAGTTGTATTTACAGTAACCACTGAATGCCTCTTAAAATAGGTTTTAATGAAGTGACCCAGTAACCCCAATAAACAGCCCCACTTACCCACTCCGCTCCACAGCACTGTTTTTACGGAGCGTTTAAACTGTTACACCCTTTAAATCTAAAGTCTCTGTTGATTCAATCTGCTGTCAATCAATAGTCCCTGTCTCACTACATGTTTCATGGAGTTCATGTTCACCTTGATCTGTGTTTGACCCTGCACCTACCTGGCTGCAGTCCCAACCTTGCAGCACTGGTTTTTTGTACCAGCAGAGGGCGCTACGAGCCCGCTGAATCTCCGCCTCCACCTCCTCTCTGCCACAGCCGAGGAGGGCACCTCTGTGAGCCAACTGCGGTTACCATCCGATTCCTCTAATTACTTCCTTCCTGGAGTTAATTGGTGCCAATCTGTCCAACCTCAAAACCGAGCAGTGCACGGTCAGTCAGCAACTAGAACACTTACTGCTACTAAATAAATAAATGCATAAACAACAGCAGTTATCTACCACAACACGTCGAATTCACCTGTTCCAGACAGTTTGCTGCAGACAGATCAAGGTAAGCTGCTGCTGCACCTGTCAAACCATTTCGCTGCATTGCCTTGAAATTTCTGCAAAAAAAAAAAAAAAAAAAAAAATATGCAAACTTGACAACAGGCGTCATATAGTGCGTTTCCAACTTCAATGCACGGTGATTTGTCGAACTTGTGATTTTCAAGCATAATGCACTTTGCATGAATATACTCGACTTTTACGTGGGCAACTGAATCTCACATATTGATGAATTGCAATAAAAGAAAAATCTTCAACGACGCCAAACAGCTTTGACAAGAGAGTCTGGGATGCTCTGTGATATTTTAGGCGGGATAGAAGTGAAATAACCAACCCTAATTATCTACTACTACGACTTACATTAGTATTTCGTGCATGCTTCCCGTCAATGGGCTCTACTCTACTATGACCCCTCCCACTTCTCCTTAACCGAAGTAGACCCCATCAAAACAGAAACAATATCATTTATGACCTTTTATACGAATGAAATCAGGTGTTTGTAGTTTTTTTTTAAAATGACCCAAATGTTGACAACAGGTTATTCTCGCTGTTAAGAGTTAAAATGTAATGTGTCGCTTGAGAGACTTTTCAAGGCCGGCGAGCGTTTCGCGGGGAAACCTGGCGGAGGGATTCAGCGGAGGGAGCGGTTAGGTTGGAGTGCTGCGGCGGGTTTTATTGCAGCTTGCAGAGCTCTCAGCTGTGATTCTCACGCTGCTGATGACAGACTGAACGTCGTCCTCACCCCGGCTAGCCTGTGCAGCCTCTCAGCCCCTTTCATGCATGCTTTCACACTGCCGCACTGAAACCGACAGCAACACCCCCCGTGGAAGGATTTAATGTTTCTTTCGTGTTGGAATAAGTTTCCTGCCCTTTTTCGTGCGCTTTGGGTTGATTTCGCCCCCTTTTCTGCGGACGTCAGTTTATATTTGAAAAGGTAAGGCGTCTCTGGAGATTGCATGTCAACGTCCTATACTAGTTACGCTAAATGAAACATGTTAGTGTGTCAGTTTAACGTCAGGGGGGGAGTTTATTAAAGATGGGGTTTCCCCTCTTGCACCTAATTTCCCAGTTGAGCACCTGCTGCAGCGCCAGTGCATGCATGCAAGGCGTGCACACAGGCTGATGTTTTGGAGTGACCATGTGATGTTGCTTACACTTAGGATTAATGTTGCGTTCATCCTGCAAACCTTCAGCATCTAATTTTTTTTTTGATTTATTTCTCGACTCAGCTTCACGATAAGGACGCAAGCAGCAGAGACATCATGCCGCTGACTTCAAGTTTGGCGAGTAAAAACTACGACTACGACTACGACTCCCTCCAACCGTATTTCTACTACGACAACGAGGAGGAAGACTTCTACCCTCAGCAACTTCAGCCTCCGGCCCCGAGCGAAGACATCTGGAAGAAATTCGAGCTGCTGCCGACCCCTCCCCTCTCCCCGAGCCGCCGGCCGTCCCTGTCAAGCCTCTTCCCCTCCACGGCGGATCAGCTGGAAATGGTGACAGAGTTCCTGGGCGATGACGCGTTCAATCAGAGCATCATCTGCGACGCCGACTACTCCCAGACCTTCCTCAAGTCCATCATCATCCAGGACTGCATGTGGAGCGGCTTCTCCGCGGCGGCCAAGCTGGAGAAGGTCGTCTCCGAGCGGCTCGCCTCCCTGCACGCCGCGCGGAAGGAGTCCACGGCTGGGGAGTGTGCGGAGCCGGCCGGCGCAGCAGCAGCAGCAGCAGCAGCAGCAGCATGGAGGTTAAACAGCAGCTACCTGCAAGATCTGAACACAACCGCGGCAGAGTGCATCGACCCATCTGTGGTTTTCCCGTACCCGGTGGCAGAGACACCCAAACAGAGCGCAGGGACGCCGCCGAGTAAAGACTTGGGGCTGGACACGCCGCCCAACAGCGGCAGCAGTAGCAGCAGTTGTAGTGACTCAGGTAAGCGTCACACCCCTTTTTTTTTTTTTTTTGCAATGGATGTCTGCCTGCTGAACTATTTACAATAAAAGGAGGTCAATGGTTGCTTTAATTCATGCGATTTGCAGGCAGTAGACATGCTGTCCTGCTGCTGCGAGATCAGCTAGAGGGCATTGGCTGCAATGTTAAGTCATGTGGAAGAAGAGATTGTACTCCTGCATGAATGTAATGCGTTTGCTTTCTGTGTTGTGTTACAGAAGATGATGATGATGATGATGAAGAGGAGGAGGAGGAGGAAGAAGAAGAAGAGGAGGAAGAGGAGATTGATGTTGTCACTGTGGAAAAGAGGCAGGCGGTAAAGCGGTGTGACCCCAGTCCGACCGAAACCAGGCACCCCAGCCCGCTCGTGCTGAAGAGGTGCCATGTCTCCACCCACCAACACAACTATGCCGCCCATCCATCCATGAGGCACCACGAGCAGCCTTCTGTCAAGAGGCTGAAGCTGGAGAGCAGCAGTAACAGTGGAGGAGGAGGAGGAGGAGGAGGAGGTGGAGGAGGTGGAGGAGGCGGAGGAGGCAGCAGCAGCCACAGCAGGGTCCTCAAACAGATCAGCAGCAACCGCAAGTGTTCGAGCCCCCGGACGTCCGACACGGAGGACTACGACAAGAGAAGGACTCATAACGTTCTGGAGCGTCAGAGGAGGAACGAGCTCAAGTTGAGCTTCTTTGCGCTACGGGACGAGATCCCCGAGGTGGCCAACAATGAGAAGGCAGCCAAGGTGGTGATCCTGAAGAAGGCGACAGAGTGCATCTACAGCATGCAGTCAGACGAACAGAGACTCCTCTCAGTCAAAGAGCAGCTGAGGAGGAGAAGTGAACTTTTAAAGCAGAAACTGTCGCAGCTGCAGGGCGCTCGTGCTTAAAGTTTGAACCAGAGACTTTTTTTCTGCCTTTTGTTTTTTATGCAAGTTCAAGACTTAGGGTGTACAGTTGTTGTTGTTGCATGCAAATGCAAAGCGGATTAAGTTGTTTGGAATCTTGTTTGATTTCAATGTTAAAACTGCCTCAATTGAAGTTATGGGTGGATTAAATATTTAAAAGTTTATTTTTATTAATAAAATATTAAAATGGGGTTACCTTGTTGAGGGCCCAAACTAAAATATAAATTTTTATGTTTTGTATATAATTAATATTTCCTAAGAAAATGTATTTTTGGATCTCAATTGTCTGGATGTTCAGACCCAGTGTTTGTTTTTTTCCATTATGTTCCTAGATTCTTTTTGAAATATAAAAAAAACAATGTTTCTTCTTGAATTTGAGTCCTTGTTCCTTCAATGTACAAACACACACATCTCATCACAGTCCAGCTGTGTGGATTGAAAAAGGTACCAGAGGAGGGCGTGGTCTCAAGGTGCAGCAAGGGTGAAGCCACATAAATGATTACTTCATTGAAACAGAGAGTCGGGGACAGAGTCCGGAGATTATGTTTAGGTGGGAGACCAATCCAGATAAGGTGCTCATTTACCTCAGAACAAATACAGTTATGGATTGAAAGGTGTCATATTTTCATCTGACGTTGGACAAAGTGAACAGATCTTAAAGAGGTAAGCACCAAACATGGTAAACCAAGTTTAGCATTGTGGCACATTTAACTTAAGGAGCTTGTTATTGAGGCCATTCCAAAATAACTGATGCTTAAGTCATCAGAGGAAGCCTCTCATTTTGGAGGACATGTTTCAGAGCGAGATGCTCTCCTTTCAACAATTTCATCATTCAAAGTCAAGTGAACTAGTTTCTTTAATAGAAGGTGCTCTAATGACTTCTATAACACTTTTTCTGGATGAAATAGGAAATTCAGGGACATAAAAGACATCTAGAAGCACTAAAGACATCACTTTGGCACATAAAATCAATTTAAAATATGATATTCTGCCCTTGAAAGTGATTTTAAGTACAGTCCTAGCTACTTCAAAGTCATTGAATGGTTTAACATACTTGGACAATGAGGCTGATTGTGAGTTTACTCAAAATAAATTACTTTCAATGTCTCAATGTTGAGTTTAGAATTCAATGTTGGGCATTAAAGAAAACACACATACAATGATATGCTTATAGCTTTGTCCCTGCACGGTCCAAATGTGTGTGTTTGTTGTTGTTGTTGTTGTTGTCGTAAGAGGCAATAATACAGGCTTTAATAAAAAATGAGTGAAAATCTTTGTGGGGAATTATTAAAAAGATATCAATAATAAAACTTCAAATAACATCTCAGTTGAGTGCCGCGCCTTTTCATTACACACTGAGTCATATGTCATGTTATTATGAATGTTTAATTATTCATTTAGCACCGATTTTCCGACTTGCTTCTCTCGCTCTCGTCGTGACGTCACGCGCCGTATCCCGAGCGCTCCCCTGAGCGCGTGGTCCTGGTCGCGAGCACATGGAAGTGAGGTCGAGATTTGTCTGTGAGACGCGACTGATCATCAGAGAGAAAAAAAAGGGATTATAAAGCCGGAAAGAAGCAGCAGAATGAGCACGAACAGCGCGGTAAGAGCTCCTCATGTTCTCTTCTATCGACAGCATCTGTGTTTTTAAAACAATTGATTTCATTACACTGATTTCTTGCTCTGATATGAAGGTGAAGTCAAACATCTCTTTATCTTTCTTACCCTATGTAGCTGGGGAAAACTTAATTTACAGGAGGAGCAGACACTCAGGGGATGATAACGAACTTGTTGAAGTTTAATGTGACGTGAATATAAAACGTCTCGTGACACAACCTGTCTGAAACTATTGTTCTCAGGACAAGTGTTATCTGCGTCTGCCTTCTCTATTGTCTGTCCAAGTCCTGTGCACACTGCAAAGCTGGAGAGGTTTGCAGCGCGTGTTGGGTTAGTTTGGATGCTTTATTTTGTGCCCTTTGAATCCCTAAATGTGGACTTTCCAAGCCTGTATTCTCCTGGGACTACAAAGTAGAAAGATGGCTGCCAGGAGCAGTGTTTTGCCTCTGCTGTCAGTGTGGATTGGATCATAACAAAAGATGATAAAGGGCGTCTATGATGGCATCAGGTATAGTGCTTATTGTTGGCTATTTCGCGCAATATGTGGAGCTTGTCTGTGTGCAGCCAAATGAGGGATATATCCAGGTTATGTTTGTTTTATTTATTGGCCTGTGGATGCAAATAAAGGCAGCCATGCAGAGATGTTCAGGGGGCATGTCTGAGACAAGGGAGCACCACAAAAGATGGGATTAGTGTGGATTCATTGTGTGGACCTTATCTGTGTGTTGTGAGAGGTGAAAGTGTGATGTAAATGAGTGAGTGTAGTACAAGCCTCCATGAGGACACTTGTATCCACCCTGCTGAAGTTTTGTTCTTTAAAGCACCTGTGTGGAGAAAGGTTTGAGGTGCAGTCAATAAGTGTGTTTTAATCATGAACAAGTCAGATACACAGAGAAACAGGCTAGGCTTGATTTGGGTGTCGGTAACAAACCCAATCTTTGTGGCTGCATTTCCCTGCGTAATTATAAATATTTTAACCTGCAAATCAGAAATGTTTACAAGCAAAAAGCTCCTTTTATATATTTCATACCTAAAAACTTAGTTGAGTCCAGACTGGCTCAGCGTCAGGTAGAAGAACAACTGGACTGTACCTGACCTGTAGAGGTGAGTAGGAATGAAACTAGCCCCAGTTTGTGTCTTTGATCAATCTCAGTCACCGTGCTCAGCGTCTGTTCATCCTCAAGATAATAAAACTGCACACCCATAATGCAGTTTAACTATGCTCATCAGTACTCTAGAGGTATTCCTCAAACACTCACTTTACTGTTTGGATTAAAAAAGTCTATCCTGCACAATCAAAGAATGACTTAACTGTTATCAACCAGCCACGAGCTATCATCGTTAAATGGAAACTTTTATCTAGAGTTTAACATTTCTCCTTCTCTATGTTCTTTCTAATGCAAAGCATAGAAGGAAGGCTTGTTTTAGAATGACTTAACCAGGCTGTAAAATGATAATGTAGGTCAAAAATAAGACCATCTTAATACCTCCCCTGTGCAAGAGACATCACAAGATGTCTAGTTTTGTCCGGGGCCGCCCACAGAAATGCATCACACAAATGGCTGGGCTGGGCTGGGTGAAGTGAATGAGCCTCCAGATGTCATTAAACGACATCATTACACGCGTGTTAGATCGGTAGCGTTAGCCTCCTTGGCCCGGCTCCCACCAGCTTTTGGAGTTTACTGAAAAAAAGTTTGCTAACAAATTTCTTTTTAGTGTCAAATGCATCCTGACTATGAGCAGGTCCTGGCATAGCTTCACCAAGCCGAGATTACTGGCATAACAGTTAACTTAAATGGGCTTTTCGCTCCCTGGCAGAGTTTTTTTTTAGTAGTTTTTGGGAGCGCATAAAAGTTAAAAACTTTTCAGCTCAGAGGCGCGGCGTCCCTTTTGGCCGAAGCAGCCAAATCAAATGAAGTAGGAATCTTAACCTCCACATTTTATGACATTTCCCCCTCCTCGTTTTCGAGCAAATCAATGGCTAGACCTCTGTGTTTGCTCAAATCCAATTTTTCCTACTCGTTTTATTTGGCCACCTGTATGGCGACTCTGCTCCACAGGCACAGTCAGCTGTTTTTCCCACAAGATGCACAGAGGCTGCACCTCGTGCGTCTCCGTTTGATCGGGCCCACAGGGAAGATATTCAGATAGATAGATATTCAATGAAGCTCTGAGTGACGTCCAACTGATTAAAATACATTTGATTTAAAGTCAGTTTGGGCTCTAAATGTTTTACATCTTGTCATTTAAAAATGCATAATTTGAAACATGACATCAAGTATACAGCGCTAGAGATACATAGACAGATGTTGGACTCATATTAAACATGAATTCTGTTGAATGACATAATTAACTTTTCCTCGAGTAGGCCATGGAACTCATATTTTCTGCATTACGTGCTCTTGGCTTGTCTGAATCTGAGGCTCCTTGTTGAGTGGTTTTACTGTGAATGTTTGTATGTTAGAGGGTATCTTAGAGATCTGTGTGCTAGACTTCACTGCCTCTCCACATCGGGCTGCACACATACTTCTCAGATAAGTTTAGAGGCCCAGGAATACATGGAGGTCCGCTCTTATGTAATGTGTGTTTGCAGAGCTGGAGGCTGGAATAGATTAAAGAGGCTCATACAAATTGAAGTTCAAACTGCAGCCGCTCCGCCTGCTCAGACTTTTCTCTCTGGCTGCGTCTCAGTTTACAGAGTCATTATTATCAAATGACATCACTTTCCTCTTTGGGAATATGCTGCCTCATTTGCATGCTCTGTTTCAGTCCCAGAGCTGTCAGTGTGTTATTACAGGCGCTGACGACCTGTGTGTCAGCCAGCGTCTTGCCTTACAGTTCTCTGAGTGTAAGACAATTCACTACAGCACCCGGCTGTCAGGGAATATGTTGGTTAGCTATTGGTTATGTGCTCTTGAACGCAACACCAATACAACTTGAGCTTGATATATAAAGCTTTAAGACGACTGGTTTCTGACATCTTTGTGGAAATAGCGAGTATAGCTTCAGGCTGCTGTTTGAGCATTTTCCATGGCAACAGTTGACTGACATTACGTCCTGTGGAGCCGTAGCACCATTAGCTTGACACGGCATTGTTGTGGTGTTTTAAAAACTTGAAAAAAAAAAACATGCATTGCACGAGTAAAAAATTTTTTACTTTTCTATTCTGCTGAAAAAAGTGGGAGCTAGCAAGAGCTAGCTCCTCAGAAATAAAAACAAGCTGGCCTTTTTGCAGTTACCCTTTCCGAACTGAAGCTAGTTAGCCTAGCTTGCACTTTTCCTAAACCTGCCTTTTTTGTTTGTTTGTTTTTGTTTTTTTATCAAAGTTGAGAGCTGTCAAACACATCTAAGTCAGTACGAAGAGGAGCCTGTAGCTAATGTTGTCATTACTCTTTTGGTCTTCATGACTGGTATGAAAATTGACAGCAATGTCGATATCCCCATCCTCCACACACAAACATTTAAAATATCTTATTTTGACCAAAAGGGCACACGTCGACAAACACTGAGAAAACATTTCAAAGTAAACACTGATTTCACTTTCAGTTCGATATGAAAGGAAGGAAAAAGGTCTCGTCAAATAGAAGTTCAGCACTTTTATAGATGTTCGTAAATACTCCAAAGCGACTCTGTTTACATGGTCCTGCATGAGCAGTAAAGCTGATTAAGATTCTGATCATACATCCGCAACGCTCCTTACTCTCGTAGTAGAAAAGGCTACAAACTATCATGGTTGTGGTATGGATTATTTGTAATCTTTTCCGTCGCTTCACAGTGCTGTTTTCTGTGATTTTAAATAAGTGAGTATAGGCTGATAAACTGTGTGGCGCCTCAGAGAGGGATCATTTGGAGCTGTGCCGTGGGGCGCTCAGAGCGATGTCTGGCTGTTATGTAACAGTATTGGTCCCTCTGGTGAATGATGTAATTGACTACCCTCATATGCTTTTAGAATACACAATATGATAAAGACATCTATACACTCTCCAAAATGTTTCTTTTCCTATTTGCTTGATGAGTTTTCCAAGATTGGCCGGTTTAGTTTGAAAGATGAACAGTTCACTTTCAACCGTCATAATCTCTGAAAAAAGTTTTTCTGACGAGCTGTTTTTTTTGTCAACTTGTCAAGCTGCTGCTCCATCCGCATTCAGATGGCGCCTCGGAGGAAAAAAAGGTGCTGAATACTGAAGCCGGTCGGCCCTCCTTTTCTCTCTGTATGCAGGCGATGTCGGCGCAAAGAGGAGCGTTGTCATGTGCTGTATTGTTACCACGATCCTCATCAAAGCAGGGTGGACCAGCTGGATTAAAGCTCATTCTCACACAGGCATTTTCCCCTCAGCCAGCTGTGTGCACACGTCCACACAGGAGGGCCAAGGAGAGGAACACTTCAGGTCACAGTGGACTGAATTCAGAGTAGGTTATCGAATGAAATCCAATGTGGACAAAATGATCTTAAGCTTTTAGCTTAACTTTACTCTCATTATTTACAAGGCCATGCTTGGGCTACTGCCCTCCTACATCTGTAACCTAATCACACGGAGAACTGTTGATTCTGACGGTTTGCGTTCAAATGGATCAGTTGTTGCTGTCTGTTCCATTTGCCCGCACAGAGCTGGGAAAAAGGGCTTTCGTCTACTCTGCTCCTTCTACATGGAACATGCTGGAAAATAACTGAACTGATTTCTTTGAATGCTTTTAAATCCAGGCTGAGAGCACTTGAGACGACCTCCTTTACTTGTAACTGTTTTTTATCATTTTAATTGCTAATTGTTTTTTTTATAATTTGAATTGCTGTCTGTATGTTGTGAGTGTGACTGAGTAACTTATGCTGCCTCTTGGCCAGGACTCCTTTTGAAAAAGAGGTTTTTAATCTCAGTGGGACTTTCCTGGATAAGTAAAGGTTAAATAAAATAAAATAAAAAATGAGGACCATTTTTAAAGTTTGTCTCAGGACAGATTCAGTATTTTTGAGTCCTCACCTACTCAATCACACACTGATGGTAGAGTCTGCTGTGTAAAGTGACGGTCAGAAGAAACTAATCCCATTCATACTCCACTGACCAAGCAGTGGGAGCAACTTGGGGTTAAGTGTCTTGCTCAAGGACACACCGGACATGTGGCTGCAGGAGCTGGGGATCGAACCCTTGACCTTCCAGTTGAGAGATGACAGACTCTGAGCCACAGCCGCCCCTCTAGGAACATTTTGAAGGGACTTTTCCACTATTCTGACATTTAATACACTAAATCTATGAATACAGACGACCAGTAGTTTTAGCTCCATGCACACTTTGATCCAAGGACAAACCATCTTGACTGCAGCTGTGTGAATACTTTCTTCCATATGAACTGGTTTGTAGTTTTGATGGACAGCACTGGCCACATACTGGTGACTTATTGCACACTGAAAATACCACCTTCCTTTTGGGATTACACATGTCAGGCTGTCTCTGTGTCTCGTGTCTCGAGTAGCAGCGCTGAGTGTAAAGTCTCAAAGTGTGAGAGTGTTTGTTCATGTTGAAGAAAGAAACTATCCAAACACTCTTCATCTGTGTTCGTGCACATGAACATCTCCACCCAGAGTAGGGATTACAAACTGCAGTTTTCAATCAGTCACACTCTTGTCTGACCTTGAGTTACTCCATACATACGCTCCTTTCTCTGCATCCAGACAGGACTCAGTAGATTCACAGCAGTTGATGTGTTACGTTTTCTCTTTGCAAATCACACTGTAAGTTTATTTCTTAGTCTGGTAGCTGGAGAGGGGCCAGGGCACTTCCCGAGTACTGCCGAGGCGTCCTTGAGCAAGGCACCCGAACCCCTCAACCGCTCTGGTGCGCTCCCTGTCTGGAGGTGTTTATCACCCCGTCTCTGACATCTCTCCATTAATGCATGTCAACAGATCCTGTTTGTGCATGTGTGTGATTCGAAATGTCTATCCCGACGTTACTTCCGCTTTGACTTGATATGTTGAAGTCTAGCACCACTGACAAAGCTGCCATATTTGATGACTAGGGAGCACTAACATGTTGCCAACAGACTGACGGCTATAAACACAGGAGTTCTGATCTTGGTGGCATCAATCGTAAAAGAGGAAACACGATGCTCGGCTGCTGTCAAACAGTTTAGCATGTCGATCTTGGCACAAGCACGCACACACTCGCTGTATGGCGGAGGGCAACATGAAGGAGGAGGCGAGGCCCTGCTCCACTTCCCAGGTTCTCCAGCTGAGATGAGTCACTCATTGCAAACAATGTGTTTGAGTTCTCTGTCAGCTCACCTTCAGGCGTGGGGTGAGAGAACAGACACAAACAGTTTGACTGACCTACATACTGTGTTTACGTGTCCCGCCGTTGGAGCGAGTGGAGGGACTTGAGTTTGAATGGAAACAAACCCACGTGTTTTAATAAGCAGGTTTGAGAAATCCATTGTGGAGCTGACAGAGCAGAGGAGGAGCGCAAGACGGATACGCACCTTATTGTTTGTGTGAGGCAGTGAAAGGTAAAGCCCACATGCTCTCACAGATGCTGCTGCATGCCAGCTCAGTGCAAATACGATGACTAATCTGACATGTGGCACCAGTACTGCAACATAAACCCTTTTCACACAAAGAGACGTTGGTGGCTTTTTGGGCAATCCTACAAAGATTCTATAACGGCTCTTTCCCACTTGTTCCCAGCATGCGCTCAATCCGAAGGGTCACAAAATTATTGCAAGGACAGAAAACCAGAAAACAATTCATCCTGCGTCACAAAATAACAAACATTTTTCTGACGTTAATCCCTGCTTTTTTATTTTTTAAGATTTAATTTAAGGCTTTTTGTGCCTTTTTTATTGGAGAGAGATAGGGAAGTGGATAGAGTTGGAAATCAGGGGGAGAGAGAGTAGGGAATGACATGCGGGAAAGGAGCCACAGGTCGGATTCGAACCCTGGCAGCCCGCTTGGCGGACTACCGCCTCCGTACATGGGTCGCGCGCACTAACCACTCAGCTACCGGCGCCACCATTCTCTGTTTTTTCTGCTAAATAATGTCCAGTTTCCCCTCCTGTATCCTGTTACATTTTTTTAATTGGTCAGAGTAATCGAAGAAAAACTGTTCATAACACATTTTTGGCTCAATGAATTTCCATCATGGGGCATAAGAGACACACAAATGCTAATAATTTCCCCATAAATTCTCCAGAGTTCTCTTGTTGATGCTCACCGCTGTGTTCCTGGTTGAAGACGTTACATCTTGTGAATCTGAGCCTCAAGCAGTAGGGAGATGCTTTAATAAGCAACTCAGGCAGATTTCAGGGAGCGAATGTCCTGAAATTTTCTAGAAATTTTCAGAAGGGCATGTGCAATGGTCAGCAGTATAAGAGATATTCAACATGAATTATTTTTTAAATGTCAGGCTGCTTACTTCATTTATACTTTAAGCATTCTGTTGGAGGGTCAGACATGATGACATGAAGCTGAAAAATGTGCCTACCTTCTGTTTTTGCAGAATACCTCATGTGGAAAAGTGAGTGAAAATGCATATTTAAAGATTGATCCAACATTAGAAGAATGTGAGTTTAAAGATTAACGCTGCAGATACATTTCAGTGTGAAATTAGCTTTAAATGACAAAGTGCCAACACCAGTTCTTTATTACTCATAATTACAGGTTAATCATCTTAATTTATAACACACAGAGAAGCAGAGTACAACACAGGATCACATGTTGCCAGCAGAGCTCACTGTGCAGGTTCATGATCATTAAAGCAGCGCGGATGAAATATTAATGGCGCCTTGTCAGCGCAGACTCTCTCCATTAGTCGTTAGTCGGGGGTCTGAGGTCAGGCTGCTGTCTGCCTGAATTCATCAGGCTGATTAAAAGTACCTGCAAAAGGTTCATGCAGCTTGTGTGCTGCATGAGCCAGGTCATTCTTTTTTCTTTTTCTTTTTTAAAGGTTGAACTGCTTTCTCACCTTTCCTTTGTTGTGTCCTCCTTTTGTTGTGTTATTCAAAGTAGCTAGTGAGACGGTGTGAAGTCAGACAGGGTGTTTAGGTGTGATGGGACGTCCTCTGACACCTTAAATACAGCCTCATACTCCCTCAGACAGCCTTGGGTTGTCTTTTTGTCAAGTCTGCTGAAAGACGACCCACAATGCACCAGGGAAAGTAATGCATCTTGTCAGACGGAGGTAGAAGTAAAATATGGAGGTTTGTGTGTGACATTTAAAGGTTTTCTTGTGCGCTTTCTTAAAATAAGATCTGCAGATTGGTTCTATTTTTGGGGCATTTAAAGTACATTCACACTTCACAGAGCTCAGCCTTCTTCCTTTCTTGTTGGGGAGCTTTAAGCACACTGATCCCGCTCCCTTTTGATGTGCTGACTGTCTGTCCCGGGGGGGTTTTGATTGCCTCTTTTACTCCCCTCCTATGTAAGTCAATAGGAGCCGGTCTGCCATCTGTGGGAATTGATACCTCTGCTGAATCATACTATTAAAGAGCTCCTCCATCTTTCCTTTCCTCTGTCTCTGCTGCCTGCCTGCCTGCACCCTCTCACCCCTTCCCCTCCCCTCCCTCCCCCGTCTCTCTCTGAACCCAGGCTGAGGGTCTTATCTTACTGCCAGAGATGCAGAGACGTGTTTGCCAATTGGGGCTAAGGCTGTGTTCAGACTGAAAATAGCTCTACATGAGTGCATCGGTGAGAGAGGATGACATATGAACATTGGGGTCCATTTTTAATATCTCTTGCAAGATGCCAGAACGCTCTAGAGGGAGAGAGTACTACAAGACGTGTAACTCTGCAGGACTGTTCAAGTATATCTCAATAATTCAGCGATTGGATGCAGTGTCATTGTTCTTTAAGAGTCATTGATGCTGACCTGCTTTTTTTTTCAAAACAATTATTGGGTCAACACTTATTTATTATAAGGAGATGTGCCAACATACAAAGGGAAATTCCTCGTTTGTCAAAGCTAGCTTGGTAATTAGCCTTAGGGCGCACTCACACAAGGCCATCATCACCGTCCCCGGCACGTTTTGACCCCCAAAGTCCAGCTTGTTAGACGAGTGTGAGTGCTCCCATACTGTACTCAAACATGGTACACTTCTTTCGCCCTGGCAAGGTTTGAAAAGTTGAGCTTTGGCACGGTAAAGTTTCTTAGGGCGCGGTCACACTGGCCATCTGTACCGTGCTGTACTCAAGCACGATTGTTTATTTAATAACAACTTGGATTTATATAGCGCCTTTCAAGAAACCCAAGGACGCTTTACAGTAGTGAAGGGGGCAGTAATATGAGACAACAAAAAATAAATATAACAAACAAAGGAAAGAAGATAACATAAAAACAAACAAATGAAGGGTGTTAACTGAAGGCCGAATGCTTTGGTGAACAAGCGGTGTTTGAGAAGATGTTTCAAAATGTCCAGAGGTGCAGAAGTGCAGATTTCAGCAGGGAGAGTTCCAGAGGGTGGGGGCTGCACGTTTACATGACATGGACATGATGAAGTATAGCCTAATCGATGCAACCATTCCTCTTCACTATCATGTAAACAGTGGAGGCAAAGCGTTCACCTTGGTCTGATTTAGAGGTCGAGTGTTTACTCTGCTTTTCTTCTTTTTTTTTGCAGACGTGAATATTCAGAGTCAGCTGGATAAACAAACATCTTTGAAGGACAGACTGTGGTCCCTTTTTAAAAAAAAGACATGGGGTGTTGAATGTTCAGGGTTCAGTGGTGTGAAGTTGTAGATGTTTGGTCAGTCAGCACTAAACTCACTCCTTGAACAAATGTTTATTGCAGATCATAAATGATGTCCCTGCTCCTCCCGTGTCACTTGTTTCAGTTATTCTTGGAGGACAGTTGTGAAAACATTGAGTGACATCAGAGGAACAGAAGCCGCAGCCAGATGACACCTCCAGCCTCTAATGGAGATACAGTGTAAGGTATGGGATGGGGGCGGGGGTGGGGGGTTGTCACTGCGGGCCCAGCAGGCTCATCCTGGTCCTGATTAATGGAGCTGTCGACGGGGCCTCGCAGGGGAAGAGCGGGGCTGTTTTCACATTTACCAAAGCCCGCGTTTATTTGCCGACAACAGATGGGCCCCCCGGGGCCGCCGGCTCGTTTGCACATCCCCTGCCTTCTGCGCTCAGCATCCTTAATCTTCATCAGTGAACAGGTTCCTGAGCACAGCCACCTGACCTACAGGTGACCTCTGTGACTGTCCACCTTCACAAACTTACCAGTTACTCTAAAGACGACGACGGCTCATTACTCTTAATACACGCTCAGGTGTGGACTGCAGGTTGTTCAGGCTCGGGGACTCATTTTCTTCTAGTGCGTTGTGAAATGAATTGTGAAAATGAATATCCCACTCTTTAAAAGAAAAACAATCTATAAATCATTTCTGTTACCTTTCCTGCAAAAATGTAAAATATTTGCTGGTTCCAGTTTGTATGGATTTGTTGTTGTTGCTTGTTTTTTGATGATGAAGAGGTGTGGAATGGAAAGACATTGCTTTCAAGTGTTCATATGTTGTCGTACTTCATGTACTACATATAAAATGAATATGCAGATTGCATAGTATTAATCAACAGCTGCAGCCACATAATAAAGGAACGGTCTAAATGTATTATTAAAAGTTGTTTCTAAGCTGAAAATTTTCAGTTTAATTCAGTATTAACAGGTCAGTTATTTAACCAAGTCTCAGCTAATCTTTTTTTTAGGGTCCGACCTACCGATCACCTTCTCGGGCCGATACTGATATTGATAATTCTTGCTGTAATCCATATAGCGCTCTCTGCTGGTGAGAGAGAACTGCTAGTGGTATTCAATTAAACTCAAATGAAATGCTAATAGACTGGTGGGTGAATAAGTGTCATAAATAACCTCCAAATAACCTGTCAAAAGTCATAAATTAGCCGATACCGATAGTCACTGGATATGCTGATATCGGCCGTATTATCGGCTGGCCCATGAATCAGTCGCTCTACTTTTTTTGCATCACAGCCATGACTTGGATTTCTTTCTATCTTTTAATCTGAAGATTTAAAAACCAAACAATCATTAAGTGGAGGATAAACGGCAAACAATGCCTGCTGCAAGGAGGGAAACATCGCCCTAATAATGACATCAACAACGTGTACTCGAGTACCCATCTCTAGTACCTTTACTGTAGTCCAGGATATGAATACTTCCTCCACCGCTTCTGTACATTTAATATATTTAATCCAGTGACTGACACCTCCTCAGAGGATTACATTTCAGGAGCATCTCAGACAGAAACAGCTTAGCATCCAGATTTTCCTACTTATTTGAGCGGCACATGTAGCGATCCAAACGCTGTAAAAGTAGGAGTAAAAACAGCCAATTAAACATTTTCTGCTTTTCGCCATGCTGTGTTTGTGTGCCAGTTTTTTTTTTTTTTTTTTGTCTGAACAAAATGATGCACTTGTTCTTGTAAATCTAATCTGCCAAATGAGACAAATGTAGCACCAGACTGGGAAACAACGCCTGGTCCCAGAAGCGTCTGTGCTCTGCCATGTCTCATGAGCGCTTCATTCACACAGCAGATTGTCTTTGTCTGTCGGAAACACTCGTGATGAATTCTACATTTTAGATGGAGAAGACAAGTGTTAAGACTCGTTGGTAATTGTCACAAATGGAATCCTTTTGTGTCAGCGTCAGATTTAGGAGAATTGAACATGTTTTATCCTCCTCTTTCCTCCACCGTGACATTGGACATTGTTTCCTCTTCCTGCTGATGGCTGTTGTTCTTTTCACTATCAGGCAGCAGCAGCAGCAGGACGGGACTTTTTCAGTTGCTGCTGATTCACCACAGATTAAATGGTGTCCTCCAAGCATGAGATTGCTCAGTTTTATTCAGTTACATTACATATGTTTTACATATTCCACAGTGCATTCCATTATTATGTGTCTGTGTAGAAGGTACTCTCTGATGTCTTGAAGCTGGTCTTTACATTAACACTCGGCCGTGTCCAAAGCATTCGAGACAGATTTAGCAGAACCTTGACAACAGCTCACATGTAGTGAACGCTCTCTTCCCCATGATTGTTTCCTCTCCGAGTTGAACTGTGACTGACCCAGGCCTTTTTTTTTTTTTTTTTCTACTTAGCATGGAGTTAAACAGATGCTCCATTTGGGAGAATTAGCGAGATCTCCAAATGTAAACTGATTAAGGATTAGGAATAAGAGAGTGGAGTCAGTCCTGCTCCCACAGCTCTTTTTCCCTCCACTGCTTATAGTCACTTTTTCCTTCTTTTCAGTCCTCTTTCTCCTCTTTCCTGCAGAGCACGCCTGAAGTTTGGCCAAAAAAAAAACTGTCTTTGCACCTCTTTTTGGCTCGGTTAGGATTTAAACTGCCAGGGGGACCCAGTTAAAAATGTCACAGTGGTAAATTTGGGTGCGTTACTACAGAAGGAAGCAGCTTAAAGTCTTAGACTTAACAGTTTTTCACACCTCCAGTACAACCTTTTGGCACTTACTAAATACAGGATTAATTGATTTAGGTAGTTAGCAAATTAAGATAACTTTTATCTCAATGGCTGTGTCCAAAATCACCGTCTACTCACTAAATAGGAAACTTTTGTTCTGCCATAATCAATAATGAAAACTATATCATTTCCCATATCAGGGTTTCCAAAACATTTCAGCACAGGACCCCCACAATAAATATGCTGGAGACTGGGGGCCCCCCACTGTCCCTATTTCACATGACTTACATTTTAAAGGATTATTTTTACATATCACTGTAACTTCAGAATAAATCTTACCTTATCTGTAAATTTCCCCGTTGTGGGATAAATTATGGATTGTCTTAAATTGAACAAATACAATAATGGATCAAATATGCAAATGTAAATAATGTCAAATTTCTGTTTGTTTTTGGGAGGCATCTTGTGACCCCCCCTCTTTGTGTCTCACTACCCCCCAGCGGGTCCCGACCCCCACTTTGGGAACCACTACCCTATACAGAGGACTTATTGTGTCAAGCAAGGAAAGGTTTAAAGTAGGGTTTAACTGATAGGAGTGATAGAAATCTTATTCAATACTATTACAACTTGGTTAAAGGGGACATATTATGAAAAATCCACTTGTACAGTGTTATTGAACATATATTTGGGTCACCTGAGTATCTGCTGACCCACAAAATGTGAAATAAATCCCTTCAGTCCTTTGTTTGTGGTCTGCATAAGTCTAATTACACAGAAAAAAATGCTCCTTTTCAAATTTGCTCTCCTTGTGACATCACAGTGGGATTCTGGTAAAAAAAAATAAAAAAATACCTCTCCACCTATGGACTCCATCCCCAGTCTAGAACAAAACTTTTGCGCAGGTCTGCCATTTTTATTCTCGCTAGCAAAGGAGTGATGTCTACTGGGGGGGGGGGGGGGTCATTGCATTTAAAGAGACACACACACCAAAACGGAGCGTTCTGAGAGAGCTGGTTTATACAGGGTCACAAACCTCCTCTGGTGCTTGATTCATGTTATATTTTGACCAAAGCACAGCACAGATGTTTCATTTAGACCACAGGGGACTGTTTGAAAAGGTGGAAAAGGGTTAGGGTAGGGTTATGTTGCTAAGCTTTGATTGGACAGTCATTAGTCGGGGGAGGGGTTAAGAGAGTGGTTAGAAAAGACTTTTCTTTAAAAACCTGCCATTACATGTCTTTTTAAATCCCACTCTCACATGTTGCTGAATGGTTTGCTCGCAGCTGATCAGACGGCCCGTTGTCTTTGTGTATGCTTCACATGGTAAACCAGCCCACCTCCGTTTAATCTCTTTGGGCCTGAGCCAACTCTAAATGCACAGATCGCCTCTTTTCACAGAGACAGCAGTGTCAGCATGGCTGTGCTTCTCTCTGAACCCCCCCCCCCCCCCGAGCAGACCCCTGGGTCACTGTCTCCCATGCCCTGAAAAGGAGGTTCAACCGTGAGGCACCTGCGCTGTAACATGTCCTGGTACTCATCAGCTGCTGGAGGTGTTTTGTCTACAACTTTCCTTTTTCATTCATTCACGCCTGCGTGTGTGTGTAAGTGTGTCTTTTAAAATTAAACAAGCAAGGGGCGGACATGTAAATATTTAGCCTGCCGTGTTTGAGAGAGTTCAAAGGCGGCGAGAGAAAGAATGCTCTTTCCTCTGATCCAGATAAAAGTCGCTGAATTAAACTTGCACAAAGAAAAAACTTCACAGCTAAGCCTAGGCTTTTATTGTGTAGGGGCTGCGATAAATCAAAAACCTGTCTTTAATGTAGGACACCGAAGCTTCCTCTTTCACATCTCCCTTGAGTTTCCCACTAGATTTATGTGCCTCTAATTTAGACACTACTGTCATACAGAGCCGGTTTGGTTATTGGTTGTTCCTGGAAAGGGAAAGCATACTGGGAAGTGATCGAGGATGGGGTTCAAGGGTCTGGATGCAGGGTGAAAAGTCACAGTGGAAAGGTGAGAAAGGTCTTTTTTTTTTTTGTTGGCACGAGCATGGTCTGGTGCGGGAAAACACAGACGGGTATCCAGACTCTCCGGTCAGAAAGGTCATGACTGTTTAAAAGGAGCTGCACGAGAAGAACAGTTAATGTGACGCAATCTGACTTCCTCATTTTGACCTAAAAAAAACACACGCATACTCACTGTACACAACATATTTTATGAAATTCTTTCTTTATATGTTTAATTTGGTTACACAGAGGTGTAGATATCCACAGCTTTTTAATATGTTAATATAATTTCTCGTCATTTGGAGGTTAATTTCTCATGTGTCACTTTGGTATCATTACTGTACATGCCTACACTGTTTCTGCGTCTCAACTTCTGCATGTTCAGCGTCAGCTGCTGCCCTCGAGGCACAAAAAGTACAAGACATACCTTGTGACATTTAGATAAATCAGATGTAGCTTCATTATCTCAGGCACCACAAGGGTTACTGCAGGGTCAACCAGATGAGCTGACATCAGGGAAAATGTCAAAGCTGTCAAAGAACCGGAGATTGACTTCAAAAGACTGAAGAAAAACACCCCCACACATATTCAATAACTTCAGAATGTAAATTCTGAATAAAACTGAAAGTCTTGCAGGTTTTTTTTTTTTACTCTAGAGGGGAGTTATGAGAGAAAATGTGGGAAAACCCAAATTAAAATTCTCCTCCTGTCATTGCGAGAACAATAATGGTGTCATTCTTACAGCAGGAAATAAACGCCATCTCGTCAGAGTGCCAATGTGAGGCCGGGTTGTTCATTAATCGGATTTGTGTGGGATGTTTCCTAATGACTGGAAGTGAAGATGAAAGAAGAATAAACAGTTTGAAATTCCACGCATGCCGCTGAGAACAGTCGGCCTATAATATGATCCATGAGCAGGAAAGAGCCGCAAACTGGAATTATCTGCTTTTTAAAAAAAACTATTCCTACTGTGGCATTTACCAATTTCACACACATGTTCTCATTTCCTGAGGAAGTCATTAAAGCAGTGAAAACTGTGGACTGTGGGTTGTTATGAAGTTAGTTTCAGACCTGACATGACTTGTAAGGGACACACATCTGCAATTTAAAGGTTTCATTATAATCAAATTTTCCTGCAGTTTTATGGAAGAATCTCTTCAAGTTTAGTCGAATGTCAATTAGAAAAAAGTCTCATTTTTGAGATTAACTTGACCTCTTTAAATGACATCTTTGGTCCAACCAACAAGAGAACCATAAAGAGTCTTTATCATTTTAAATGACTAAAAGAAGAACGGTCAAGAAGATTTCTGAACTAAAAACTGTTAAGTGTAATTGCTCCTTTAAGCTACCTTAAAGGAGCAATCTGTAACTCTGCCGTGTAGCGTTTAAAACAAGTTAGTCAGAACGTTGTAGAGAGCTGTAATAAGGGAGGTGTGATCAAGTTGTAACATTTTGACATCCTCACTTTGTAAAAACATGAAGAGAAATCAAAAGATTGGTATCTGTAAGGTCAAAAAGTAGAGAAAAGACTTGTATTCACAGCAATCCAAAATCCAACGAAAGACCGAGTAGCAATGTCTAACACTTTAAAATCTGGATCCATAAATATTTGGCATTTTTCTCTCAATAACGACTCAAATGGTTAACTGATAAAGGATTCATTGACCCCACTGTGCTGTCGCTGAACAGTATGTGTAACCCTCACATGATGCACGCAGCAATAATACAACAACCACTTAGAGAGGAAGTCTGAAACCTGGAGGATCATAGTGAATCTCCACAAAAGAGAGAGAGTTATAGTGAGTTAGGATGGAGCCGTCAGACACAAGGATGGCATTTAGGTTGGCAACATTTTGGGGAATTTTGGCATTTTGGGAAAACTGCATCTTCTTCCAGAGGGAAGGACGCCTCCCCGGACTTCGATCCAATTCTGGGCGTGGCTTGAAGGCCATATCATTTTAAAGCATAAAAGCTGTGCAAATGAACGTCTTCTCTCCTTTTTTATGTTGCTGATCAGTAAAATGAGCCAGTTCTTGACTTCAATCAACCTCTGATCCCAACCTTGAGTTTTGTGATGGTTGCACATCTAGTGGTTTGCAGTCTTTCAAACGGACGTGTGACGAGTCCATGAACGCTGAAGCAGAATGAGTGTCACTCTTAGAATAAAATATTCTTTCATTGCGAATTTTTTAAAATCTTTTTTTATTTAAAAAGACAGAGTTGACGTACGCGTCAGGGTGGGACGTTGAGCAATCGTGGCTCCACTTCAGTAATGGATCCGCTAAAGGTTGTTTTTGTAAGAAATACACAATCATGCATCATTTCTGTCTACACTCTGTACTGGAGAAGACCACCCTGCTCCCTCAGTTTTATTCCATATTTCTCATGACATGTACTTTATTTAGAGGAAGTTAAGAATTGCAGCTCGCCACAAACAACCGAAAAGAGGGGTTTACATCCCTCAGCTAGTTTCACTTCAGATCCTGTGTGTGTGTGTGTGTGTGTGTGTGTGTGTGTGTGTGTGTGTGTGTGTGTGTGTGTGTGTGTGTGTGTGTGTGTGTGTGTGTGTGTGTGTGTGTGTGTGTGTGTGTGTGTGTGTGTGTGTGTGTGTGTGTGTGTGTGTGTGTGTGTGTGTGTGTGTGTGTGTGTGTGTGTGTGTGTGTGTGTGTGTGTGTGTGTGTGTGTGTGTGTGTGTGTGTGTGTGTGTGTGTGTGTGTGTGTGGTGTCAGAAAGGTGCCTGTCACCATTCACAAAAAAATGATCGCTTGGAGAAAGAGTCCAACGGGCCAAGTTTGTGTCGGCCGTCTTTGATTCAAGGTTTCATGAAGGCCTATCGTTGTTTTAGTCGAGGCCGTTAAAGCATCGTAAGTTCTCCAGGCTGAATGCTCCTGTCTCGCTCCTCTTTGTCCTCGCTCCTTCAGAGAGGGAGGAGGGAATCAAAAAAAGCGGGTGTGCATTCATTCTGGAGCTGCACCTGTTGATTGGAGCGTACGTCTTTCCCATTTTACGTCTTGGATTTATGGCCCTCAGCTGGGGGTGGGGGGTGGGGACGACCTTTTACTCTGCCTCTTTGGGAGAGCCGCAGCAGCTGTGATGACTTCACTGACTCCTCGTGTAAAAAGACATCGAGGAGTAGAAGGGGGAGGACAACACCCCCCCCCCCCCCCCCTCGTTCTACACCTTGAACCTTATAGCATCCTGATTTGACACGCCGCCTCCATCAGCTGTTAGCATCTATCTGATTGAAGCACTTTCTAAGAAGTAGAAAGATGCATTCATTCCTCCTCATTTGTGTCTTTTCATTTTATTGAAAGACAGACAGGAAGAGAGCGCTAAAAAGTCCCCCGAGTTTCATATGTGTGGTCTTTGGCAGCAGAAAAAAATGACTTTTATGAGGCCAGCAGCTGTGTGAAGAGAAACATTAGCAATGCTGACTCAGTACAAAGAGTCACTGAGGAAATCGCTGCCAATTTATCTGTGCTTTGGCAGAGAGCGGGGCGTGTATGAAGAGAAATCTCTGCTTTTGGAAAGGATGATTTTAGGAAGTGCCCCATTAGGGAGCAGCTCCTTTTCCCCTGCTGGCTTCCCTCTGGAGCAGCTGTCGGTCATCGTGTCAGTGGGTAAATCTCTCAAACACGGATCGCTAATGAGCCTGGAGCTCTCGAGTGAGGTCCGGCCTTGAACGCAGCATCACACTTTGTGGAGTGACGAGGTTCCCCCCCGGATAAAATGTACGTAACATGAAGCTCGAGATGTCTGCTTTTTAACCGATTAACATTCTTCTGCGACTAAGAGTCTCGAGATGTCATCATGGTGGTCTCTCAAACCCAGAACAGGTCCAGGTCCTTTGACCGACCCTCCTGGATTATTTTAGCCACCCGTTAACCGCCATGTTTGTCAGTCCGGTCAAGAGGTTTTTGGGTAATGAGCTTGTTCTCGATGAAAGACGGGTGGCAGATCGCGGTCGGAGCAGCCGCTGCTGGCCTCGGCCGCTGCTGCACATTCCCGCTGGGTCACGTTTCACTCGGGAGGTGTGGAGCAGCTGGAGGACCTACGAGTTTAGAAACTGGTGACTCAAAGGGGCTGACGTTGCTTTTATTGAGCGAGTTGGAAGCAGCGCTGTGCAGATCTTTTTCCTGCATGTGGGTTCTGGTGCCCCCTGTGGACAAAGCGGTACATCTTAGCGTTTTGTTTTTAACAAAAATCATCACCTCAACTGAGCGTGGAGTCGATGAGGTTAGGTTATGATGTGTTCAAGGTGGGGTCAGTAAAACGATAATCAGGCAGATGTAAATAAGACGTCATCATGATGTGTTCAAATGTAACGGGAAGAAAGGGGGAAAAAGTAGGTTTTGCTGTCCAACAGTTGTTTGGAGGAGAAATGTGTTCGTCCTCACAAGCGATAGAAAACAGGGGATGTGTTGTTTTAGGCTGCAATAGTTCAACTCGGTTTAGCATTACATGCACCACGTCAGCCGTGACCAGGGAGTGATGTCTGGAAGATACCAGAGTGGAGAAGATTAGCCTGTAAGGAACAAAAATGGGTAACCGGAGATATGCTCACGTTAAGGTTTGTGGAAGGAGAAGGCTTCAGCGAGGTGAAAAGATGAACGAGGAACGAGCACGAGGATGTTGACAAAGTGACTGTTACTACGGACTCGAGGACACAGTCATAAGTTACCCTCTCTTATCAGTTCATTCAGAGCTGGGATTTGAAGACACTGAGGACCACCTCAAAGCAGCAGCTGAGGAGTCGGGCATGTTGGGGAAAGTGTGTGTGGTCTGGGGAGCGGTCTGTGTATCTGAATTATTTTGCAGTAAAAAAATAAAATAAAAATAAAAAATATATATAATTTGCGAGTAATCGATTCGGGGGGAGGGGCGCTTTTGCCAGAAAATGTTTGGAGGAGAGAGTCAGGGATGATGTGCAGCAAAAGGTCAGATCGAAAGCCGCTGAGATGAGGACTGAAGCGTCCATACATGGGGCGCCACCAAAATGAATATTTAAATGAAAATACAAGAAAGTGTCTATAGTCGTCTCGTCTTTTCACATATAAATATAAAATACTGATTGTGGTATTGATGTGAATATAAATTAGCAATCCCTCCTCCCCTCTCTGGATAATGAAGTTTGATTTGATGTCTAATATCACCAGTGACGTCCAAAAAAAAGAGCCAATCGAAGACCGTCAGCCATCCGCAAACTGAAAGGACTCTCTGTTGCCCCCCCCCATCTCCTCCTGCTGCTCTATCAGAGCATGATCCAGCCCGTCTTACTGCACTGTTCCACCTGCTTCTTCAACATGTTGTCTGTAAGAAACAAGGCCAAACTCACACGCATCACAACCACAGCTGCCAGAATAACCGGTCTCCACACACCCAACCTAACAGAACTCAATAACAGGGCCCATCACACGCATTGCAACCTCAATAGAAGAGGACATCACACACCCACCGAACGCTCGCCTCGCCCCACTCCCCTCAGGACGGAGGTATAGAGCACTGAGGTGCAGAAAGGCTCGCCTCGGGAGGACCCTGATCCCCGCTGTAGTAACGGCCCTGAACAAAAGGCCTCGTTGAACGGGCCAGAGTGGGAACTTTTGACTGTTGTTTGTGTTGTACTCTGTTTTTCTGTGTATGAATGTTCTTTGGTGGGACTTGTCTGCTTGGACAGTAACGGTGCTGTGGAAAATAATTTCCCCTTGTGGACAACAAAGACTAAAGTCTATCACAGCTTCAGAGTTTTAATGCCGCCTGCTCCGTGTGCGACCATCGGGACCCTGCCTCACAGCGTGTTGGTATCAAGTATCTGACCTGCTTTAATCGCATGGAAATGGATTCCCCACAGCAGCAGGAACTATTGGACAAGCTCTCCTGCCTGTGTTGTAGCTGAGGTGGATTTATGAGCTGCTCATTGTGTGGGAATATCAAATGAACGTGCAGAACAGAAAGCGGCCCATAAGAGCTGCTGCTGCTGCTGCTCGCTGAAATGACTCGTGACCTTCCAGTTTTGGCCGGGCAGCGCTCGGACAGCAAACCTCTGTAAATAGTGTGAGGTCACGTGAAAGGAGGCGCGGTGCCAGCAGGCTCGTGTATATGTAACAACCTTGCCCACATTCTTTTGATTTTTTTTTTTTCTCTCTCTTTTTATGACAGTCGACTGGAAATGTGTTTTCTCTTGACACGTGGCGTCACTGCTTTTACAGCCTCTCAGCTGCCAGAGATGTCGACCTCTGCACGGCACGTAGAAGAGCCTTAAAGTCCACACAGGTCAGTTTGGGCTGTTTGTCAGTAAACCTTTACGGAGAGTCTGAACAAGGCTGAAGTCTGTTTGGATTTAAAGAAGCAAAAGTATGGGGGCGGCTGTGGCTCAGTTAGTAGCGTTGGTCGTCTATCAACTGGATGGTCGGGGTTTGATCCCCACCTCCTGCAGCCACACTGTCTGATGTGCTTTACATAGTGTGTGTATGTGTAGGTGTGACCTGCGGTGTGAAAGCACTTTGAGCAGACAGCAGACGAGAACAGAAATCTACAAACTCAAGTCCATTCACCAAGCTTTCATTTCATTTATTATTTCTCATTATGGAAAATGTTGCCTTCTGTGCTTTCAAGGGAGTTCATTAAGATCAGGATGCGATCCTCCATTTCTTTCACACTGATCTTTTCTTTCTTCACAAATGTAATATGTTGACTCATTTCAATCCATTGTGCTTTATTGGCATGCAGGTAATCTGTGTTTTGGGACCAAACAGTTCTGGGAGCTTTCTGAGGAGGATCTATCCTCCGGGGAGTTCCCTGAGATCTACACACCATGAGGACTCTATGGTGCTGGGAGATTACCTACTCTGAAGGAGGATCTAAAAGGTTCTTCCAAACGGGGTTATTGGAACTGAAAGAGGTCAGAGTTCCTGTGGTGTGGAATCAATAAAAAAAAAGGGGCGGGGGGAAGGGTTCCAACAGTTCCTAGAACTATGAAAAAGTTCCTGCGGTCTGAAAACATCTAATAATAGCATTAGGGCCATCTAAATACCAGAATGTGAAACTTCAAAATGTGTCAAGGTAAAATTGGGTCATTTCTTGTTTTTAATTATTAAAAAAAAGTGTGCAGGCAAACTCCTGCACACTGTCTCAATTGAGCGAAAACTTTCACGTCTCCTCTGTGTCTCTCTCTCTCTCTCTCTCTCTCTCTCTCTCTCTCTCTCTCTCTCTCTCTCTCTCTCTCTCTCTCTCTCTCTCTCTCTCTCGCAGCAGCTTTTGGTTAAAAATATGATCTGTGGTTTGTTCAAAGCTTTGTGACACTCTGATGAACATTAAAAGATTTCATTGTTTCAAAACACACGATATTGAAAAGCTTCAAAATTCTGAAAAAAAAGCAATCCTGTCTGGGTGTGCTATGGCGCTTCTTTTATAATGAGTATAATTTTAAAAACAAATTGACATTCTTAATTTCACCAGATGAAGAAAAATAAAATACAACCCCTTTGATGAGGTCAACCAGGCTGTACATGAGCAACCAAAGCTGCTGAAAAAAGGTTCACATTTTGCGACATGTCACTGTTGATCAAGGTAACTGTGAGGCTGAAATATGATGACAGTCACTGAGTTCAGCAACTTTTATTTCCTCAAGGGTGTTCAGCATGTTTCTTTGATAGTGTTTTGGTGTCAACACTCATAAATTGCTATTCTTGACGTTTTTTTTTTTTTGCTCTTAAGTTAAAAGGTAGCGACCTCTGGCGTTTATTGAACTTTTTAATTTTCCTCGCACAACCCACTCGAACAAGAGGTCACACACAAACACAACATGTTTTAGATTGACGCCTCTCAGAGTGTGGGTGCAGCGACAGGAGGCGGAAGACGGGTTTCAGATCCGTACACGTCCTTTTTTTTGTAAAATGTTGCCCTTCCGCTTTAAAGGCTCCTCTAAACTGTGAGGAGGTTTACGGGCTCAGTGTCTGATGACGATCTGAGCTGATCAGTGCGTGTAAGCCACTTGATGCTTTAACCCTTTAAAACCAGACTTGGAGCTGATGTTTGTTCGACCTGTCTTCGGTCTGAAACCCACAGGGGTTTAGCGCTTGAATTCGAGGAAATACCACAGATGGTTGCATGTCAAACTCAGTGCAAACTTTATATGGCTTACAAGATGAGCTGCGAGTTATCTCCCACTTTCTTAGATATCTTAGTCATTGATAGCTGTTTTGGTCTTGAGTTTGAGGAAGTACTACAGATAATGAATGCAAAACTCAGAGCAAACATCCCCTCTCTGACCTCGCTTTTGCAATCTTGGGTACCCGGGAAATGCCCCAGTGTATGGGACTGTTGGTCTGGTTGCTGTAGAGGTGCAAGGTCACATCCAGAGTACTACCGAGATGCCCCTTGAGCAAGGCAACGAACCCCCAACTCCCCGTGTAGCAGCCACATCTCTCCATTAATGCATGACCACAGGTCCCGTTTGTGCATGATGTGTGTGTATTTAGAGCCTTTGTGTATGAGAAACATGTCTCTAAATAACAGAGGGTAAACCAGAATTTCCCTCAGGGATTAATAAAGTATGCAAAAAGAAAAAGAAAAGCCCCGGCAGCACCTATTATCCATACATAATCAATGCAGCTCAGCATTTTCAGCGCTCAGCCTCTGAAGCACAAAAGCGCCCAGGACATCAGCTGTTCAACTTTTTGACAAGTTTGTCGTCATTTCTCACCTTCTCCGACCAATCAAAATCAAGAAGGGGTGCAGGACTTTTTTTCATATCAACAATGTCAGAGGAGCAGCTTATCCTTTTATTGAACGATTTATCTCATGCATGCACTCTTTTTCTTTTCTTTTTTTTCCAAGGGTACAATTTCCAGGTGCAGAGCTGCTGCTGAACCAGGACACCATTCTGTTCCATTCTGTTCCATTGTTTTTACATTTTCTTTTGAAATTGTCCTTGAATATTGAATAAAAGCAAATTCAATATTCAGAGAAATTTGAAGCAGATTTAACGGTCTCTTCCAAGAGAAGTGGCATGAAACAACTTTTGTAACCTAGCAACAGTAAACGCTAGCAACAAGCTCTCTGAAATTGACTTTATTGTCGCCATCAATCGAAAACGGGGTTTTAAAAAAAGATCAGAGAAGAGTACATAATAAACTGCAGGATCAACTTGTCCCTCGACAGTCTATGCCAAAAAAAAAAAAATGAAGTTATATTTGTGAAGCTGTAAAATTCAGTGTCATAAGATGAACATTTGAGCGGTGAAATTATTCAATCGTCCTCCTTCAAATCAAGAATTTAGTTCATAAGAAAGAGAAATCTTTCAGTTCGTCCCACTCTGGGGTTTTTACAGCTTGATGATGTGGTATTACTGGTACTCGGGGTAATAGTGTAATTGACTCTGCCAGGGCTTTTGTTTTATGTTCCACTGTTGCATTCAGGTCGAAGCTTTGCATTTCAACCACTTAATAATGGAACAGAAGGGGGAAACGGTATGTAAATGTTGTTTCAGGCAAACTGAGAAGCAAAAGTAGACGATCGTTCTCTTTTTCGATCACTTGCTGTGACTAAATAAAAGCCTCACAAGATGTTTTAACACGTAACCGTTTCATCAGATAAACCAACTGTTGTGTGAACAAAGAGGGCTGTTTATTGTCTCTAATGCCAGTTATCTGAATGTCACAGCTTCTGTAACACTCATACTCTCCCGACTCATAATGAAAAGGAGCGGCTCATTTTCAGACTTGTTTCAGATTCGTTAACTTGCACTTTGACGCAGAAGTAAGCTGACACACACAGTCATGTCAGGAGCTAAACATGCTGTGTTCTCTCCCCGTTCTGTTCTGCAGGCCGGGAGACGCGGCCTGCAATCACACAGTCGGCATCAGAGATGACTGAAGAGGCCGGTCTGAATGGGAAGGATGCAAAAGGTGGAAGCAGCTCATTCGCTTTTTCTGAGTCGCAATGAAACACACACGACATGCACACACAGACAGACACACACACACACACACACACACAGACTGCGTGGCTTTAATACTCTCCACTTCCCCCTTTCTGTGAGAGGACACTGAGACACCCTGAATGGGCCCCTGTCGTGATCTGCACTGTGGTCGGGAAGTACCTAGTGTTACAACTGTCACGCTGCTCTGCTTAAAGGGACAGTGATCACTTTCATATGTCATATTTTAAACAGTTTGGAGGACAGAGATCAGTCATTGCAGAATCATTGCAGGGGTCCAAGACTCAGACAGCTAGTCAAGATACTCTCGTTGTTGTTTTTGGAGAGAATACATTTTCTTTAATCAGAAATGAAAGTAAAGTAAGAAGTTGAATCTGTCGATGATGAGCATGAATCTCTGTATATTTTAGTTTTTTTTTGCTTGAATGTGAGCATGCACTGCAGCTGAGTTTTGTGTTACAAAAGTCTGTGAAAAAACCTGCAGATTTATATTCTATTGCTGTGGCATCTGATATCCTAATTTAGACACCTAAGATCCCAACCCAAGCGTCTGGATCTAGTCGTGCAGATCTAGGAAAGCCGGTGACAGTCAGGACTCCTTGGTCCTCTTCCAGTTTTATTTGATTTTCTAGTGTTTTTGGGGTCGCCGAAAAAATATGCAAACTAGAGTTTATCGCTAAAGACTCGAGAACTACTTGTAAATGGCCAGAGCCAACGACTCCACTAACATTTTACGGTTTGACACGCTGCAGTATTTTTCTCTCTCCTGTTAGTCTCCTTATGTACATCCTCTGATCCTGACATAAATCACAAACCTGGACTCATCAGCTAATAGGCCTTTTTCTATCCAACCGTCCGACTCAAATCTGCTGGATCTACAATCAATGGAGTCATGAGAAACTGAAGTATGATATGATATAATGTGTAACCCCAAGAAACTCATTTGTTCTTAAATCCACACACATCTTTTTTTTGCATCTAATGTCCACATGGGTGTTTTTTTTTGTTTTTTTTCACGCACTTTATAAAGTTAAATGTTTTGTAAAACTGCACACTTTGTATGAATAAATGTTTCACTCCAGGACATGTTTCCAAGCCTTTTTTCTTTCCGTAAGGGTAAAACAAGGGTGAAGCACACACACACACACACACACACACACACACACACAGTACACTGAGCTGGTGCTGGGTTGTTCTGCATCACTGCCTCCTGTTTACAGCTGCAGAGAGTGAAAGCGTTTAATGTGAACACGAGCTGCTCACACCTCTCACAGGGTCATTTTGGAACACAGCACTCTGTCTCCGCACGTTATAAAATCCTGACCACAGCGCCAGGTACTGCTTCATGAATACGTCCACGTGTCCATCAGAATAACCTCTGATTTGATATTGATAAATGTTGCATTAATGCTTCCATCTTACATCCTTGCGGTAATCCTTTTTATGTTTTTGACTGAGTAAGTTGGTGAGTTAGATTTTGGAAGGCTGTGAGATTGTTCTTAAATGTCCGATACATTTAGAAACTACATTCCTTAGTTACTTAAATACAAGCATCGTCCTGTTTTTATGTGCTGTTTTTATGTTTAGCTAGCTGACTCCCTCTGGGTTCTAGCAGGATGTTTTCCGTACAAATATAAGAGTTATATTGATGTTTTCATATAATGCTCTTCAGGAAAGCATGAAGGGAGCATTCCTGTAAATGTCAGCCTGTTCACAGTGAAGTATTTTAGCAGCTGAAGCATGTGGAGAAGTGCCTTGCTCAAGGGCAGCTGGGTAATCGGGTGTAGACTCTGGAGCTTCCAGGTGTTTATGTTCATTTGTTGCACTTAAAACATTCCTCTCACTTCATGTCAGCTGAGGGATGACTCGTGCTCACTGGACTGTAAATACTTCATGTAACTTTTGACAAACGTCTCTCATAACTTAGATTCAGACGCCTCCGTTTCAGCTTTGATTCATTCCGAGCTGCTCTGCTTGCTCAAATCTCAAATTGATCACATCCATACAAAGCTGAGCTCTCTGATTGGCTCTCTTTCATGTGAAGTAAAAAGAAAGGCGGTTAAACAAACACAAACCTCATTAAAATAAACCTCCCTGTCACTCCCTGATTCAGCGCTTCAGGAATGTGCTGTCGTGCTTCACATCCCACACAGAATCGCTGCAGTCCTACAGGTAGTGAATGAAGCGGGGATACCCACCTAGCAACCAGGAAACACAGACAACCTGCAGCTCTCACTCCCCCACAGAGCGGTGAAGGATGGCTGAGTTTCCCACCATTGTGTCACCTCACCGTACAGGACAGTTGAACGAACACACACACACACACACACACACACACACACACACACACACACACACACACACACACACACACACACACACACACACACACACACACACACACACACACACACACACACACACACACACACACACACACACACACACACACACACACACACACACACACACACACAGGGGGTAAATACACTAATCATTCATCTGAGTGAAACAAGAAACATTTCAGGGATTTTTTTTTTATGAATCATTAAGTCAGAATGTAGTTTTTAGTGTCAAAGAATTACTCCCCCTGTGTTTTTACTAAATCTAATGTTACATCATCCTCTGGCTTAACGCCAGGTAGGTTTTCATAAAGAGAAATAACAATTAAAGAAAGTAAAAAAAGATACAAGCTGACATTTTAAAGGGTTAGCTTCTTTTTAAGGAGCGATGAAAGCCCACATGGACGCGCCAAAATTTGATAGTTGTGTTTTTTAAGAATGGGAATTGTTCATATTTGGGGGCGCGGGTAGCATAGTGGTAATGCTGCGTTTAATTGTACTTGGAACTCGGGGAAAACGACCTCAGACTCGGGGAAAAGTGCAATGCTCGGGCAAGAACCATGAAGACCGAGTCAGAAGAATTGACGTCACAGCAATATGGCGGTGCACACAGTAACAGGTAAGCAGAATGAACTGTTCGTCAATTTTTAACTCTGATCTTAAGTTGGGAAAATCAACACCCAATTATCGACTTCCAACTTGCAATGGAACGCACACCACATGAGGCTGTAGTCCTCCAAGCCGGCGGCCTGGGTGCATGTCATTTCCCCCTCATTCTCTCCCTGATTTCTGAATCTATCCACTGTCTTACTTCTAAATTAGGGCACAAAAAGCCCAAAAATAAATCTTGAATATGTCCATGTTTGTCTTTTTAAGCAAAATGTGATGACAAAATCCTCTAATTTCAGATAATTCAGAGCCTCTGAATTGGAAATCTATCCAAAAAAACCAAACAACTATATTTGCCACCTCTTCCCTGTTTAGTCGTGAACATTAAGACATGTTTTGATAAGATACAAGTTAAGTTTTCGATGCTTCAATAAAAGTTTTAAGAAGCAGATTCCTTTTGTTTTTGTTGTGTAACAAAGTGAAGTCTTAAGTTGAGTGATCTCAGTGCGCTCTGGTTCTTTACAGCCCAGTAAACGTCCGTTTAACGGAGCCTCACATGTTGTCTTCTGTTTTTCCACAGCAGGTAGGAGGGGAGGGCAAAAAGAAACACAAGGTGTCACATTCATCATTAAAAAAATGCGTAAGAAATGTATAAAAGGTCAACATCATTATTCTGTGCGGGGGGGTGGGGGGGGGCTCATTACATTTAAAGAGACACACACCAAAACGGAGCGTTCTGAGAGAGGGTCACAAACCTCCTCTGGTGCTTGATTCATGTTATATTTTGACCAAAGCACAGCCAAGATGTTTCATTTAGACCACAGGGGGACCGTTTGAAAAGGTGGAACAGAGGGATAATATTCCCTCTTTGAAGATGATTGTAAAATTTGATCTGCTTTTTAAATCAGTGCACATAATGAACCACTTCGGGATAAAGACGCTCAGGAACCACTCACTGAAATAAAAAACTCACAGGCTGGTTTAGAGGTTTTTACTGGATTGACAGTCATCATAACAGGTTCATCTCAATCGTCTTCATGATGAGTTTTAAAAAAGTGTCCTGAATGTGTGACCCCATCGTCACTGGCCGGGCTCCGTTTCACGCCCTCTTCTTTTGATGTGTCTGCTCTGTTTGTTCACCAGCGCCAGCAGTCTGCTCGCTCCCATTCAGCAATCTGACACTCGCTAAATCCCTCACTCTCTGGGCAGCCGCGGCATTGTTTGCGTTTTTACACCAGGAGGTGAGAAACATGCAGTCTCATTTACACCTCTTGGCTCTCGATTCTGCTACAGAGTTCATTCTTCAGAAATCTGCTGTGACTTCTCACCTGCATGCAAATCCAGCGTCCTGATTGACTTTTAGTCACAGAGAGAAGCATCTGCTCTTCTGTCCAGATGGAACACAAGATATATTTTTGAATGAAGACAGCAGACAGTCTTTTTATCATTCATCTTATTTAGTTTTCTCTGCTCTCACCTTTATCCTGAGTTCTACACAAAGGCATGATGAGTGTCATCACTGGTGTGTGTGGGAGTCATTGGTGGTTCAGCAGGCTTCTTACACAACTGTGATTTAGAAACTTGAACCTTAAGTAAATAAATAATGAGAATGAGAACTTTTCAGGCAAGTAGGAGAAGTTATGTGTCCGGCAACTGAATTTGCAAATACTCAAAGTATTGAGAACTACACAAATATATTAGCCTGGAATAATCTGCCTGCATGGTTTTCAAGTATGAATAGTCTTAAACCTCTCAGACATTTTGATTTCCAAGGGGCATTATGAACAGATGCAGAACCCAAATTCATTTGGATGTTATTTGTTAGACCACCAATCAGAGCAACAACTCATGTAGCGGTTGGCTGTTAGCTCATTCCAAACCTAATTCATATTTTTCTACAAAATACATAAACTTCAGTCATGGCTGCATGTATCTGATACAACCATCTTTGTTGTTAATAAATTCCTCAGTAGTATCTCTTTGTTGGGTGACAGAAGCCTAGTGGTTAATGCCCATACCCCGATGTTTGAGGCTACAGAATCCGACCTGTGACTCCTTTCCTGCATGTCATTCCCCACTCTCTCTCTATCTCCCTGATTTCCGACTCTATCCACTGTCCTTAAATAAACCTGTCAAGAGAACTGTATATTCCAATAATATTTGAACTGTTGTTATCTGTTATTGACGGACCAAAGAAAGGTCAGCAGGGAGTCAGTCTGCCTCAGACACATCTGAGACTCAGCCAATACCGCAGTTTGCAGATTAGTCTGTTTCCAAGTCTACCAATTGATTAAAAAAATAAGCCAATGGAATTATTTATGTAATGTGCAAAATGTTAAACTAATAATAATCATGATAACTTCATTTATATAGCACCTTTAAAAACAGACAGGAAGTCAGGATAAGAACAGAATAAACATCAAGAGTCAGGACAAACGGAGAGGAGTCGATAAAATAATATGAATGCAAATAAAAGGGAATAAGAAAGCTACAACCCACAGGTCTCAAGAGGCAGTTAAAGCTGTAGAGCAAACAATTAAAGAAATTAAATACAAGAGGAAAGTCAACAAGCTGATGAGGATAAAAATGAAGAAGACGACGACAACAACAATCTGACACTCGCTTAATCGTATAGTTGGATTTGACAACTTTGTTGATCCTAAAAACAGAGACTAAAATGTGCTCTTTTTTTGTCCCAGTGGATAGTGTAAGGTCTTTAAAAACGTTGATTTGTATTTACTGTCTCCAGATGAAAAGTGGCTCTCTGACAGGATTGTGATCTCCAATGCAAAAGTGATGATTGTGAAACAATAATTACACAAGCAGCAACAGACCTCAAACCATGATTCACTTGCAGACGATTCATGCCCCCAGTTTGGAGATAATTCAGGAAATGAACCTGAAACAGTGTCGCTCACAGCTCTGAAGCCGAGTGTGAAGGGGAAAGTCATAGTTTATTTGTTCACATGAAAGTTTTTAGACTCTCCATGAAAGCTAAAATCTTTGTGAATCATCATCACTTCATCATGAAGTGTTCAGGATTAGAAAAGTTCACTTTAAACTCTGTGTGGTTACTCACTGACACATGCTTTAAACTCAGATGCTGCAACTTAAATAAGGTGCAAATAATTCAGCATTTACATTTCCTCTTGAGCCTAATGAGCTGCTGAATCATGAATCCAGTACATGGAAATACAATGAGCACTGTTTAGTGTGCTCGGCGGTTTTACAACTCATTGACAAAGAAACCATCGCTGAAACTGAAGAGAGGAAACCAAATAAATATCACGTTAAGTTCCTCTTGTCTTCACAACTCACACCAACACCATAAAAGGAGGGAGCTTCATTCACAAATTTGCACTCTCTGAACCCTTTGACAGCGCCTAGTGGCACCACAGATAACGTGACATGCAGCTTGCAGATGGCGGCGGCAAATGCATGCATGACAGGAAGGGGCTAAATTTCATTTTTCAGGTGCAGCAATACAGTAATTAATGCAAAAACATTTTTAACCACTGACTTTCAAGAGTTTATATGCAAAGAAATCCCTCACTTGATCAGAATTTAAGCTTGTGATTTATTGCACCGAACTGTATTTAAAGATGCAGCAGCCGTTTCCATGACATGTGGCTCCTTAGATCAGATTTCAGAGGTTAAAATAGACTGATTAAATGCTGTATAAGTTGGTGACACAGTTTGCAGTGACTCTACAGTCCAGTATTTTTACTACTGAAGGTCAGAGAGGGTGTAGTGGGATAAAAATAGAAAAGGCTCATTCAGCATTCGTAAGACTCCATCAGCAAATCTTCAATTAAAATAGCTGCTCAGACCCCGAGTCATTTAATCTCTTTATCTTCACCATGTGCTACATGTCACTAACGTGCACATGCGGCTTTATGGTTTTATGTGACTGCATATTTGTTATCTTCCCATCAAGTAATATTATCCAGCCGCCCTCACTGCAGATTATCTTCTTTTTTTTTTCCCATTTTGCTCAGATCTTGGATATTTCCCATAACTCCCCTGAAGCAGAGTGTGTGTGGATGAAAACAGTGCTGCAGGTGAGTGTCTAACCCAGCGTTCCCAGGCTCGCTGTTAAAAAATAGTCAGACAGCTGTGGGAGGTCTCTGAGTGCCTGTAACTTGGCAGGAGTGTGTTCAGAAGTATGCCCTCTCCTAAGTCAAACACCAGCACAGGCTGCTACATGCTCCCGTCCAACTGATCTGCCCGCCCACACATGGGAAAGCACTTTTCAGGAATCACGCTCCAGAGATCTCCATGCCCTGCTAAGGCACTTTTATTTCATTCAAACCCATCACTTTGTTTACGTTAAAAGGGTCCTTAAGCTAACATTTTGTACAGTAAAAGGCTATAAAGTTCCAAGGTAAATTTAAACAGAGCTCTCTCTCATCAAAGCTTTGGCTCCAGGTCACAAATAAACGATGATACAACTGAAAGTGAATTTAAACGCAGCTCATTCAGCCCATACTGCTGAACAAGCTGCAGCATACAGAGCCGTCACGCGTTGTATAGACATAGACCACTCTATGTTTCTAAAGCGCTGCATCAAAAGGCCGTCTCATTCCTGCCGTTGAAATACAGGCTCTGTCACGCTCAGTGCTGCTGAGCTTTTCACTTGTGTGGAGTTTTAATGTGGATGTATGACAGAGGAGTAATTGGAATTTATCCCAGAACCACGTCAGTCAGTCAGTCGGTCGGTCGGCGCTGTGTGCACAGGACAACTCTGTTAGCTATCGAGTAAATGAAGACTTTCCACAAGACTCCTGTGGGTTTTTTTTTTTTTTCATGAGAGCATGTGCAGAGAAAAATACAGATTCCCTCAGAGGATGAATGTGATACTGACATAGCAGAAATAATCAGGAGAGTACCTTTAAACTCAAAATAACATCTACATCAGTCCTTTTTCAGAGAACAAAGCTCATTACTGTACGCTTTTTGTGAATTCATATTGATTCCACATGGGTGTCCTAGTCTGTGAATTGTGATGGTGGAAGAGTAGCAGTGCGAGCTCCACATGCAAACACACTTGGACATGCACACACACACACACACACAGTGCTGTTTTTCCCCCAGCTGGCACCGCCGCTCCCGTCTCACCAAGGTAAAGCCCCTCTGTTACCCCCCATGGCGGTACAGTGGTTGATATAACCCCTCTGTGACATTCACATTGAAGCAGAGTCATCACAGGAGCCTAAATATCCCGCTTTGAACATGCAGTCTGATTAGGGCTAATGACACATCTTAATCATAGACTGTAAATATTAATGCATGAAGCTTGAGTTACGTCACCCGTCTGTTCCTGTAGCGAGCTTTGGAGTCCCATCGATGGCGCTCTCCATGCTGGAAATGCTGTCAACCTAACTTTCAGTCGACCTAACGACAGGCTGAGAGCTGGAGCTGAGGCGGGTTCAGTGTGTGTCGATCGCTAATCAGACCTATTCAGTTTTTTTGTACCAGGCTGTAAACATGTTAATTCTTTGAATGGGGCTTGTATGTGACTTCCCGTTCTTCTGCAGCCAGCCTCAAGTGGACACTCGAGGAACTGCAGGATTTTGCATTCCTGCATTGGCTCAATATTTTACCGGAGGTTGTTGCTTGATCTTAAATTGCAAACGTATCCATTTTCATTGTAGGGTTCAGTGTGGATCTTACACAGCAAACTTAAGACTACACCTATACTCAGCCTACTTTTTGTCTCAGTACATGCAGGACTTTGAATCTACCATCCATGACATATTTTTAACCCAGGCGTTTCTGTGTAAACATTTCTGTTTTACATGTTGTGCGCCCATACCCATGTTGAACACTGTTAAATATACACATTTAACTTCTCTAAACCCTGCAGCAGCATTGGCTTTCTGATTACCACTCCCAACTTCTTTTTAGTTTCTCTAAAAAGGTTTTGACACTGATTGCATGAAACTCTTTTCTCACCATCACAGAGGACGGTCGCTTAACAGTTTCAGACAATCATTCCACATAAAAACTCACCGAGGTATTTTTGGATTCCAGAGAAGACAACAAAGATACTGTTATAGTCTGTGGAAAATGCACAGCCATATAGGTATTGAAAAATTCAGTTTAGCTAAATCTATTGTGTTGAGCACCTTCACTCTGAGTCATGTTTAGGGGAAGTTTGCTCTCCTTATTTATGCATATAGTTAAGAAAACTAGTACTGTGGTCTAAAGGCGCCATTTAGAACTCAGATTCTGCCTTGGGGCCTCCCCCTTTTTTTTCTTCCTGTTCTTGTTTCTGCTAAGCAAAGTGTGCATCCACTCCCTATCGTTTTATATTAACCTTGATGAACCTTGATGTTTTCTTCTGTTGAGGGAGGAAAGGAGGGGTTTAAAAACCACAAATGACTCAAGACTTTTCTCATCAAATACTCGGCAGTCTACGTAACCGATGTCGCTTTTTATCTTCTGAAAAGCCACCAGAAATCTTTGCATATGAATCTTTGTACAATATTCGACATCAGAGGCGGTAGCAGCTGATCCGAGAGGATGCATATGAAAGTGATTCACTCGTCCTCCACTCTTTCCACATGAACAGTGGGGAGCCGACGAGTGAATTACCTTAGCGTTTACACAGATGCTGACATTTAGACAGGGCCATGAGAAAGGGGAGAGACAGAGCGATCAGGTTGCAGGCAGTGAATCATTTTGTGCGCCTCAGATTCTCCGTGTTTATGGTGTTGTGTGTTGTTAAGGGCTAACATAACGGATGGCACGGCTCGCTCGTCTGTTTGCCTGCTGGGTTTGTGTTAGCGGGTGTCAGTGTTGCTCTCTGGCCCCCCTCCTGGGTCTCTCCCTGGGAACAGGTCAGCCGGGGAGGCTGTGAATGTTGGTTAAGCAAACGCACATCAGTCAGAGCTGCTTTCTGACACAGCTGATGGAAGATAGTAAGATGTGGAAAACAACACATCACATGCACTTTAACTGCTAAGCGTACCTTTAATGCTGAGAGAGACTTCACTCTTTAACATTTCAATTGCACAACATTTGAGGAAATTGCATCACGAGGAAAGTTAGCGTGCAGACTCTCAACTTGATGTGGTAACCCGTCTATGTATCTTTAAGAGTAAGAGTATTTTGAATGGCCACCATGTTGTGCATATATGTTTTGGCTTTGCCGCAGCCCCTTGCATGTTTATCACCCCACTGACACTTCTAGGAATGGAGGTTGTCACGCCTTCGCAGAATGTAGAGCATGCTCTTTGTTGCTAAAATAAAACGTGCAGTTTCCTCTGCTTACTTTTTAAAGATTCACCGCAGCTATTTATTTTTTAACTTGCTACGAAGGCTTATTAACAGGCTAATTTAACGAGCCAGAGGTTAATATGCAAGATTTAGCTTAATGAATGGAAAGGTGCATTAAATATGTATCAAGAAAACCCACACACCAATTTGTCCAAGAATAATTGAGGGGATCTTTTCATGAAGTCCCTTGTGGCTGCAGCGCCCCAGAGGGTGTCAGCACTTTGAGGTATAATTTGGGGGAAGTTGCAGGAGGAGACACCCCCCCATCCTCCCTTTTTTCATTTTTTTTTTTTTATCAAACCTCGTGTACTTTCCTGCAGTTCAGGCATGGGTTATCAGAATTGCAAATAAAGCGGACCAGCTCCTAAATCAGAATTATTAATGCCTGAGCCTTTTGAAGTTTACTCTGAAGGGATGCACTCCTCAGACGAGCGGGATGAGACTCTTCTCTTATAGACTGCTTTACCAGATCATGTTCGGTGTAGCTGCAAAACAAATATTAGTATTTAACTGTGAAGATGCAATACATTCAAGCCCTTTCTAAGTGCTCATTTAAATGTTTGTGAGGGGCTTATTTACAGTAAATGATAAAAAAATATATATATATACAGCAGCAAAGTTGAAATGTGAATTATTCAACATTTTTGCTGTTTCTGTTACGACATCTGAATCTGAAGCCCATGTCTGATTATAGCTAAGGTCCAAACCCTCTCTGTAGCAGCCATACATGTACATTGATTTGTGCACTTCTCCACATGCTGAATTCAGATTGAAACCATTCACACTTACAGGAAACAACTTTTCTCCTCTCTGTCATTCAGCTGTATCTGTCCCCTTGAAGCTGTTCGGTGTTGCACTCACTGACGTTGTTTCCTCCTCTCTAGATCCTCGCCTGTGTTGTTCTATACTCTCTGATGTTCTCCACTATGGACACAAACGTCTGCTAAAAGAATGAAATGTAGAATTGTATCAGAGACGAGCTGAGTTATTGTGGCTCATTCAGACTGAACATTTCCCCTCGCTGCTTCACAATAAAAGTGCTTCACTGCTGAAACAGCCGGTTGCTGTTATAGTGGATCAGCCATAGAAAACACATGCTGTAGTTACCGCTTGGTCTTCTCTGCTATCCATGTACATTTTAGGCAGTTTGTTGATGTTGGATCAGTTCCAGATGTTTATGGAGAAATGGATCCAAGAAATGTTTCGAGGCAAACTGATAGCGGTTGTGGTTATTTTTGATCGACCTCTTCAGTGAAATTACTTACTTTCAGCTGCTTTGCACACAAACACACCAGCTGCTCTGCGTAGTCTTTTTGAGAAAGAAGCGGGTCCATGATTGTTTGTAGTAGTTTTATATCGCATACATGCTGCTTACTTAGTTAACACAATATTAATCAAGACTAAGAACACAAGATTTACAACTTTTTTTGAAGAACATAGTAAGCTGTTTCATCAAGTTACATACTTATTTTAGTCCCTTTCACATATGTACTTCTCAAAATGTCTAGCCTGCCTCTAACGTTTCACACATGGCTCCACGTCTCAGGAGGAAGGACATGATGTTCAAAAAAACCTGAGGTAGTCACAGTGTAATGTTTGAAACATATCCAAATGGCAGACAAAGCAACTGAGTACAACTCCATCTATGATGACAGTTTTTTGCATTTATTTTGTTGCTTCATGTAATCGGATGTATGTAAACAAAAGAGTGGCCCACTCACTCACATCGAATTAGCCTGAATATTTTCCGCTGCATTCACACATCTTCTAACCCGACTTCTTGTGTTTATTTCACTCGGGTTCTTGCAAGATAAAGTCCGGACACAGTTGCAGGGAGAATTTTAGCCATTTGCTCATACACATGAAGCTCACCCCAAAAACGTTTCTGGAAACTTTCAGTAGTGCTGTGCATGTGTGAAAGGGGCTTTTGTTAAGTTGCATTACTGGAGGAATTAAAAAAAAAGGTCAAATAGTAACCAGCTGAAAGAGGGTATATAGCTACCTTCTGTAGTGGAATCAGAAATACTCCCCTCATTAAATCAATTCTCCCTAGGGGCTTAAATACTGGGACAAGTACAGTAGTCTTAGGTTGGGAACCAGAGGGTTGCCAGTTCTAGTCCTGGTGTGGACCAGGTTTTTGGAAAATGGGTCTGGTAGCTGGAGAGGTGCTAGTTCTCTTCTTGAGCATCCCAACTGCTCGGGGTGATGTGCAGCCCCCTCACTCAGACATCTCTCCATTAGTGCAGGATCCTGTTTTTTGCATGCATGAGTATTCCAGCCTACTGTATGTGTGTGTAGCACATTTCAATAGCATTCCCCTCGTGGGATAAAGGGTTCTTCTTAGTCTGATTTACTGGCCTAATCGAGCAATAACCGCATCTCAACTTCACTGTGCATGTAAACATTTGACGGTTTCAAATCAGATTTTCATTGGAGAGTTTTTTATTTTTGTGTTCGAAAACATTTTATTTAACAACCAAAACAAAGAAACCGCGCCCTCTTTATGAATGCTTTACAGTACGTAAGGGGGGTAAAGTAAAAGCAAAACCTCAGCGTCAAAGGGTTTCTGGTGCACGAGGGCGTGTGGGGTTTTTAGGTCACACATGTAGATTCGTCTCAAATAATTTTCAATGATAGTTCACATCCTGTGTGAGCTCACTGCTGTGGACGACGAGAGACCCGCAGATCGTGAGATACTCCCTATGGAACATACCATCACAGGACTTCCTTATTCAATCCGTTGTACAGCCATATAAATCTGTACATTTTATCCAATAAGAAGCACTCAGACTTTGTGGAGACAAGGAGAACACAGAGGATACAGACCTTGTGACGATTGCTACAAAACAGCTCAACCTCACACACACTCACAGAAACCACAATTGCATCAAAGCTTGTAATTTTCAAGCGCAGTGGCGTTAAGGCATCTCCCATCTAACGTAGCGCCTGTTGTCCGGGATGAGTATAGTCCTGGAGAAGCAGCGTAGAATCATGTGTGTCCACAAATGACAGCTCAGGCCCAAAAGAAGACGCACAGGTCACAGAGTTCAACTCCACATGCGTCTGAGTTTCACCATCGAGTGATCAGAAGCTGCAGCTGGAAGAGGTCAAAGAGGAAAGAACATCTGATGAGTCACCATTTGGTAAATGACTCTAGGGGAATAACACCCTTGACCCCGTGAAGAAGCTTTCATTATTTAAACTGAATAAATCAATTATAGTCTTTGTGTGCAGTCACAGCCGCGAGACCAAACCTCTTCTTTTTAATATGCCGCCACATTCATAAATAGGCTGATTAGGAGAGCCGTGGGTGTGAGGATCATGTGCTGCAGTGTGACAGACAGTGAATGGCCGGCTGTGTTAGCTTACAGAGGAGGAGACCCGCCGATGCTGTGTACATGAAGGGCCCTCTGTGTCTCCACCGTGCACACAAGTATGCATCTCATTACTCATGTGGGACTGAAATAACTCAAAAGAGTTGGGTTTTCTGGGCTTCAGGCCTCTTAAGCTAAACCCTGACCTGCACTGTTCACAAACTTGACCCTCTGGCGTTTGTGAACCCATTTGTGTTTCTGTCTTCTTGGAGTGAAAGCGTCTGCACGTGTGGGTCAGGAGGCGATGGATATCTTATTTATCTGTATTTGTATGGATGCACAGCTGAGTGGGCCAGGACAAGAGAATCTGTATGAAGTGACATTTCTTGTTTGACATTCATTAAAATTGCAACAACAAGAGTCAAAATGTAAACAAAGAGACTTAAAACAACCACACAATTACCTCAAATGACCACCAGGATGCAAAACAGTCCCAGAGAGTAAAACCAAAAAGAGACCAGACAAGCTCGAAGAGATAAGAACGCTATTTATCAGAAAGAGTCGACAACCATTGACAGATTGATTAAACCAGTTAATCAGATACGCAGAATGATATTAAGATGCAACACGTTCTAAAAGAGAGGTATTAAAACCACAAAAATGACTACAAAGGCATAAAATAAAACAAGACAAAAACAGGCTTAAAGACATTAAAAAAAAACGAGGACATAGAAATGTTTAAAATACACAAATCAACCACAGAGACCCAAAAACCCTGAAAAAAAATGGCTACAAAAGAAAGGGGTCGGGGGAACAAAGAGCGACACAAATGACAAAGTGGAACCACAAAGCAATCACAAAGAGATGGAAAAAAGCAACCAGGGTGATGCAAATTGTCTACAAAATTAACAAACTTCAAAGACCCCCACCCCCCAATTAGAGGCCTGAAAACCCGTCCCTGCCGTCCTCAGAGTGAAGGAGCGAGTTCAAAGTCCACACCGGAGTGAAATCCTGTCCATATCAGCAGAATGTGTCCCACTGCTCGGTGACAGTGCTGTCTCAGAGGGATCGCTGTGCTTTCACACTGCTATCTGATGACTAGCCTGCATGATAAGTGCAGAAATGAGACAAAAAACATTTACATACACACACACACACACACACACACACACACAGTAACCAGGGTCAGTAATTAACACGAATCGGGGCAGAGGTGCCCTTGAAGGTTCATAAAAAGCCTGTAAAATGAGGGGGCAAAAAGCGCCCCTGATAATTCTAAGTAGGCTCTTTAGCATTTTTACCCGCTTGACATGTCTTTGATGGGCCGTCAAATATTCATGTGAGAGTGAGACTGCTGTCCCTCGTGGCCCACCGAAGGTGTTTCAGGAGCTTTTGATCAGAAACCAACCGAGAGTGCAGTGAGCGGCAGCACGTTCTGATTGATTGTCTTTGTAATCTGTTTGAATGCAGCCTTATCTTAGAGGAATAAATACTGTGTTTGTGGAGATGAAATTCTGATGTCTTATAGCAGGTTCAATAAATGTCTCCTCCAAAATGTCCTTAAAAAACAACCTAAGTATCATGATTTCACAGTTAAATTGGCACCTCATATCCACAAATCTGGATTATTTTATCTTTTTAAAGCATTTTATCACAGTCTTTACATTCAAATATCTAAAGTAATTAAAAATTGACTATACCCAGGTTATATATATATTGTTTTTGTTGAGTAGTTACATCACCTCATATTTCCAACAGTTTCAGACGTGTCTTGTCACAGCAGTGGAAACACCGGCTGTTACGTCGAAGAACGCTGCATAAGGAAGCGGGAGCTGCTATTGAAAGCTGCCGTACTGTTGCTGCATGTCCTGCTATTATTGCTGTTCTTAAGTAAAGATCTAAGTTCTTCTTCACTGTTCGCAGGTCAGCTCTGTAATTACTTCAAGCCACCACAGAGGGCGACAATGTACACATTCCTAAACATTAGCAGCAACGTCTGCGGCCGAAGAGTAAAATCCTGCAGTTCCTTGAGTGTCCACTAGAGGCTGGCTGCAGAAGCAACAGAAGTCACATACACACCCATTCAAAAAAGCCGTTTTTACAATAGACATTTATACGTTAACAGGCTGGTACAAAAAAAAAAACGAAATACGCTTTGCAGCTCTTAATGCACAAGCATGCACAAACAACCAAAGTCTGAATAAATTATAGACGTAGCCACCATCACCCATTGGTTTCTTGTTTGCTTATACCAAGACTAGAGTTCAGTAATTGGTTGCTTCCATGTTGGTTTTTCCTAGAGCCAGAAGTAAACCTATTTTGATTGGAGCAGGAGGGGAGTGAGGGGCCTGCAGACACAGAGTTATCAAATCTTATCAGTCAACTGTGGCTAGTCGGGATTTTCTGGCCTTAAGAGCCAACCTCTAGTGATCACTCGAGGATCTACAGTTGTTTTTTCGCTCCTCCAATTGCTTTATTTTTCAGCACCGGAAATTCCTGCTTGTTGACAGCACACAAAAAATATGTTCACACCCGAGTTTCCGGCTCCTCTGAACCTCCTGCTTTTACGTTTTAATTTGCCGGCTCATAAATCCATCGGGGTCCCCCAGCAGCAGGAAGCGGCCCGAGTCTCTTACAAGAGAGGGCGCCTGCACTGCAGAGTCACCCGGTGAACCTGCTTACCTCCCCCCCCCCCCCCCCCCCCCCGTTCCTGTCCTGTGACAGAGACCCACAGCTGCTGCACTGACGTCCCCATCCCTCACTGTCAAAACATGGCACCCACCCAAAACTGTGTTCAGTAGTAGCTGCTTCTGACCTGGGAACTCTGCCAAGGCCTCAGCAAAGAGATACTATATGTACAATAGTTGTATCATTCGACACTAATCCCCGCTCAGCTGAATAATGTGTGTCTGTGTGTGTGTGTGTGTGTGTGTGTGTGTGTGTGTGTGTGTGTCTGTGTGTGTCTGTGTGTGTGTATCTTGTGTGTTCAAGCATTTTTCAATGGCTGTTGCTGACCTTTTCTTTCTTTAATTTTTCTTTAATTAATTTTACTTTATTTCGAGTTCTGGTCCTAAACAAAGTGATTGAATTAAAGAGGACTGAATCAAATTTCCGATTTGCTCTTTAACTAATCAGGTCCGAATGGCTTTCTTTTAACAGTCTTCAGCAGGTGGACTGAATGGACCAGAGACCTCTGAGTACAAAGATCACTTAGTTATGGTCCCTAATCTGTAAGATTTATCTTTAAGCTCACTCATTTGCAGCTTGCTCTGACAGTTCCCTGATACGAGGGGCACCTTATTCAAATTGTTCGACGAAAGCAAACCCCTGCAGGCCTCAAATACTGCAGGTGTTTAGAGCGCATCTGCAGAAGCACTTGTCACCTCAGGTGTCTGGTATCTGACAGCTCTTGCAAAACACACTCATGAGAAAGTTTGGATAAGAGGGGGAAAACTGCTGCCTGGGTACTTTAAATGTGCTCTTCTTGATTAATCCTTCAAGGAAAAACATTCTGGGTGTTCCTCAGAAACGAGTATCTTTAAGTCACCCTTTCTACTCCCCCATAGTGGCAGCGGCAGGTGTGTGAGAGCACCTAAGCATCAGTGTGTTTCCCAGTATGCATATGGCTGAAGCAGGGTCGGCAGGGCTGCTGGGGCCAGAAAAAGGCGGAACACCCGCAGCTTCACGTGTAACGGCTCCATGTGACGTACCTGTTATTGACACTGAGCATTCGTCAGGGCTCCTGCGGGACCCTTGAACTCGAGAGGCAGTCCCTGGGAGCAGCACTGGAGGGCTGAAGAGTTCAGCACAGTTAATGTTCAACTCTTTTGATCTCTGCCGAGAAGTCGCATTCCCTGAATTCCTCACCATGCATTTCCAGCAGTCAAGAGACTATGAATGGCTCTACAGAAGTTAACACTCTCCCATGCCTCTGTTTTCTCTTCTTTTTTTTTTTCTTAGCTCACACCTTGGAAAAAAAGCGCTGCAGGAATAAAAGAGGAGAGCTCGGGGGTTTTTAAAACTTTGGAGCTCACTGTCAGGACGAGGTGCTGTAGCTAAATTGAACTTCTTGTCAGATTTATTTGTTCATTATCGTACACATTTCTTTCTTCAGAGACTGCTCTGTTTGCTGAAAAGGTTCTGAAAACTCGGTCTTAGAGGCTCACCTGTCCAACAATTTGGAGGCTGATTTGGGAGAGTCACCAGCTGATGAAGCTCACCTGGACCTTCACCAACACTGCTTTACTTTCTTTTGTTTTGCACCCGCGAAACCTCAATTGCACTTTTATCATTCACTCTGATATTTTGCTAGCATTGCTGATATAACTCATTTCCACTCTGCATTGTTCGTTTAGTTAGGCCTTAGGTTTAGCCAACCCAAACCCACATTAGCCTTCTCACTATGTAACAAAGGCTCCTGTGTTAATAATAGAAAGCTAAAGCTCTAGAATTTTTTATCCAAATTCATCATTTTGTCACGTGGAGTTCTGTCATCTTTCCTGACATCAGAATCAATTATATTTGTTATATTTTGATTCCTCAATTCCAATCATCAAAGTCACACAGCAGCTACCTGACTATTTCCACGCAGCATTAGCGTCCTCTCGAGCATCGAGACAGCTGTTGTTTAATAACATGGTCGTCGATTGTGATATTTATATTCCAGATCAAGCTGCCTTCGATGGAATAACCTGCTCCCCCGATATGTTAAGAGTGAGAATCCCACCTGATTAAGTGAGTACCTGTGTACATGTCGATGCTGTTGTCAGACGCCTATTACAAACTGAGCCTCTACTGTTAGTGTCCACAGGTAGCACTTTTAGTGGACTCAACTTGCTCGTCTGTAATTGCCCCAAAGGATTACATTAAAGCTATGTAGTTCAGTCCTGGCTGCAGCCGTGAACAATATGGAGGGATTTCAAAATGGTTTTAACCTAACAGTCATTTACAAACAACATTTGAATTAAGGCCCAGAAAAAAAAAATACAAATTTGCCCCTTTAAGAAACCCTAACTAAGCATTTTGCTGTCCAAGCTGAAAAGAAAGAGGACTTTTTTAGGGGGGGGGGGGGATTCTTTACTTTTTCAACTTCTCCATCAAGCTGTGACCAAAGTGAGCAAAAGATTAAGCGAACCGCCATGTCAAATAAGTCATGTAATCAGGGAGAACTCCATAAATCATTGCCAAATACGATGACCTAATACTACTGTGATGTTTTGTTTTGTTAGAATTTCACTCGCCCTTTCACTGAATTTGTCCATCCACTTGATCTGGTCAGAGTGACCAGCTGCTTTGAACTCTGGGTAAATTGAGCAACAGGTCAGGCTGAGTAATACAGGCCTGTTATCTGAAATGAACAGAAACTCTTATCCTGAACTACGCAACTGTTCTCACTCCACGTTTGAACATTTACTGCCTGCTGAGTGCTACAGACACCACAGCTATACGAAAACCTTTTTAATGACAGTAACGTAATGACACCAGCGGGAGGGGGGGGGGGGTGAACGTGTTGAGTAATTTGGTTAAAATGTCGGCCATGTGGATGCCAGACTTTACATTCAGATAAAACTCAGCAGATGTCAAAGCAGAGACGTTCAATTTACAGCCATATGATAATCAACACTCTGCGCGGTGATCTCTGAGCACCGCTGTTGTAAAATGCTGATTGATTGTGGGAGATGTTTTCTATTGTTCGAGCACCAGGCTTAGGAGGTTTAGTGTTAGAGTGATTAACTAATGGACGGACTTAATCCCAGGTAAGAGTCAGACGCTGGGGCCCGCAGCACAATGAGCAGCCTTCACTTAACCTCAACCAAAACGCTGAGTTGCAAAGCCTCCGTCACCTGGCAGGCGTCATTCTTGAGGGCCATCTGTGCTGAAGAGGAAAGGGCTGGACAAAAAGTACAGCTGGTCCGATGAACAGGGCGACGGACGACTGCTCACAGACCAAGGTCAAAGACAATTAAAGTGACTTCGGTGGTGCCTGTTGTCTTTGACATTGACATTGACGACAACAACGACAGAGAGCTGCTGCACTTGGATTCGGCAGAGCCTTTGTTTTGAGGGAGAAATGACTTCTGGACCAGATGTAGAATTATGGTGGCTCCCTAGGGACAGAAACACACCAGAGTGACAGCAGAAACATTAAGTAAAGTTGTTTGTGTGTTTGTATTGACCTTGGCTGCATTGTAAGAATAAAAGTGGTAAGCTTATGAGAAACATTTGCGCCAAGAGGAAAAAAACATTTCTTAATCTTAGCTGGTTTCATTCAGAGTTCCAATTTTCAACATTTTTCGTCTCTTATTGCAGAATAATCCAAGCAAAGCTTCAAATATCTGATCTAGATCCAGATCCAAAACAAGAGACCTCTTTTACCCTGATCCAGATCATGGGCTCTTGCTCCATGGAGCTCATTTGGAACATGTTGATGACATGGTTGTCAGCATATAGTGGCTGCAAATGCCCCAAAATGAAAGGGCTTTTTGATCAAAGTTTTGAATAGTTATAGTTTATTTTGGTTGGTATGTACAATGCACATAAAAGCTACATATAAATGATACATACTAATACACTATTCGATTGTACAAGCGTCGTGGTGGAATGTAATCACACTTTGAGAGAATCGTTTATGACACACAACCAAAGCTCACAGTTTATGTGCTCACACTGATGTCAAGCATGATCTGAGTGCTCGCTCTGTGCGTGTTAAATTATGACGGAGCGCTTTCAGTTGACAATGATTTCATTTGAAAACGTAAAAACGTTTGTCTTGGTTGAGTGTGTCAGTAACATTGTATTCTTCAGTCTTTCTTCTTTTACTGAATTGAATACACAGGTCACTGGTGAAGAAAAAGAGGCAAGAACAATGCGACTACTCTTAACTACAGAAATATGTTTTTACCGGTTTCCTAGAAAATAGGTTCGACTTTAAAGAAAAGTAAAGAGTCTTCAGGAGGACTGTATGCTCAGACATCAGTCTTTGAAAGTTAGTGTAGATTAAATGATGTGTCTGATTTATGAGTGAGCAGCTTTCTCATTCTTTCTGATGCATGCCACTAAGTGAACAACTCCTGAGGAAAGACTAGTTCCTCTTTGTTTTAACCTGTTTTCACATAAAGCACCCCTCAGATTTAATCTTAGCATTTCTTGGGTAAACATTAGCTGCTATAGAGCTGATTGGAAGCGTTTTAATGTCGCTGCTTAACGGTCTGAGCAGCTTAATGTTGTTTTTAAGAGCAGGGGATCATCTGCCTTCTGATGTGACTGACTGAATCTGACAAACGGATCGTTTCCGGGAGCACCTCTGTGTCAAAGAACAAATGGCTTGATGGCTTTATGTGGCACCTTTGCTCTCACACCATATGGCTGTGAGAGTTTCCTGTGGGCAGTTTGTCAGTTGTTCTGTCACTCAAAAAGCCAAAGAATGAGACAAGCATCTGAGCATGTGCAGAAGGTACTGTCATCGCCGGGCCTGAGGGGGGCTCAAACGGTTTGAACCTGTGAGCTGATTGTCCGCCCGTGATGGGAGGCACCTTTCATACTGACAGGAGAGGGTGAGGAGGTGGAGGTGGGGATGACCATGAGGTAAGGCCCCTTTACAGTGACATCAGGGGATTGGTGATATAATCCTCTTACTGTACTCTTTATGCTTTAATGGGATGGGAACACTTGGAGTAGACGTCTGTAGAGCCACATCAGAGGCAACAGAAAGAAACAAGACAGGTAAAGCTCTGATTTACCACACACACTGAGTCTTTGTCTATGCTTTATTTCTTATTGCATGAATGGCATGGAGTGAGGGAGGGAGAGGGAGGGGGCTAGCAGGGTCGTAAGTCATCCTCTACATCCTGCATCCTCCCTTCGCCCGATAAATTAAAAAGAGAACATTTTTGGAATAAAAAATGTGATATGTTAAAGTGAATTCAATCTGGTTAATATATTTATGAATAAAAAATAAATTACTATCTTACTTTAGGTCATGAGGTTTCAGTGGCAGAGACTTTTTCCAGCGATTTAGCAGAAAGAAGAAGAGAAGACATACTTTATTAATCCTGCAAGGGGAAATACAATTTTACACTCAATGTTGTTGAACACACACATAGGCTGAAATACACACACATGCACCAACAGGATCCAATAGACATGCACTAATGGGGAGATGTCAGAGTGAGGAGCAGTGCACAGGAAGTGAACTGGCACCGCTCCAGCTACCAGATCAATTTCAAGATTAAGTCCACATCGGGACTTGAATCGGCGACCCTCCGGTTCCCAACCCGCAAGTCCCTACAGACTGAGCTTCTGAACTACAGCACAGATGGTGTTAAAGAGACTAGTGAGGAGGATGATGAAGAGAGTAGAGAACTGTCTAAATGAGATTCATTAATAGCTTAAAGGTCCCATATTATGCTTTTTCTGGTTTTATATGCCCTTTAGTGTGTTTTCCAAGTGTCCTGTGCATGTTTAGGCACATCTATGTGCAGCAAATTCAAAGTCCTTTTCAAATTCAAAGTAAGCTAGCAGGCAGCTGCTACCTAGCAGAAGTTGTGTGTTGCTATATTTTTAGTAACATCATATGAATTTGTGTATCTCACAGCGCTACAGCTGGTTTTTGCTCATAGTTAACTGAAACTAATCGTTGTGACTATGACTTTGATTTTAACTTCTTATGGCTCCTTTTAGCTGCGCAGATAGCATGTTCGTTTCTAACACACACTTTTTTAACAAACCTGTGTTGGAAATTCAGTAACCTGCATTTCAATTCACCACCAAGGGAAAATCAGTCCGTGTGTTTCTTTGTCGTTAATATTTGTAAGTAAGGCTTCTTTGTGTGGAGAAAAGATATGTGTTTTTTGAAATAGAAGCTGTATGTGGTTGAGCTTCTCCGATTTTATTACATTATTTTCCCCCTCTCTTTAAGCTTCTTTTGTACAACTAAGGCTTTTATATGTCAGTAATGATGGAGGAGGAAAGCAAGATGGGCAATGACATGCAACAAAATTTCCCAGCCAGACGCCAAACAGGAACATTTCAGCTCACTGTGTGCCACCCCGAGGCAACCAGAGTGCTCATTAACAGTGAATTATTAATGTTATGGACACAAGATAATGATTTATTTTTACTTTGCTCAAAAGTCTCAGTAGCAAGTATCAGAAACCTTTATGCTTGATAAAAAAAAAAAGAAAACTGCATATTTTTCAGTAATTTATGTGGACTAGCCCTTTAATACACTTTCACAGGATTAGGGTAGCACATTGAGCGGCTTCAAACTGTGAGATATGTCACCCACTCCCCACAAAGACTCATATTTTTAGGAGCTGCAAATTTTCACCAAAAAAAAAAATACCCCCACTGCATTCACCCCCAACAGCTTCCATGCAATTATGCTTCATAGAGACGTGGGAGTGGTGGAGGTGGCGGTGCTGTGGGTGTTGTGGGTGTTGTAGGGGGGCTGGATTCTGCTTATTTGAGGACTTTCAGTGCTGCTGCTGCTGTTGCAGCTGCTGAATTTCTCACAGTAGCAATTTCAAGGACGCCAAAATGAATTACACATAGGGGAGTCTGCGTTTGGTAAAAATCTCTCCGCCTAATCCGCACAATCCCGTCCTCCTCGGCTAATTCCATATCTGCTGCAATTCAAAAAGGAAAACACACACCCGTATGTGCACGCACACTCCTGCATTCCCTGATCCTCTCACACTCACCCTTTCTTTTTTAGTGCTTTCACAAAATATTTGGTGAGCCCTGATCTGTGATTTGCATGAGCAATAATTAGGAGGCTTGGGGATTAAAGGCACCGCAGTTAGCTTGAGTGAGGAGGCGCGCGGTGGGAGGCATTACTTAATCGACAAGTGCCATTCAGATAATAAAGCAATGAATAACAAGTGCTCCCCGGTGCATGTTCCTGACACTTCAGTGAGAATACTATACGAGCTGTTAAAGGTAGGAAACACAGGAGAAAGGGAGTTCAGGAGATCTCAGAGAGCTGGTTGGCGTGTGTGTGTTTATTTATGTGTGTGAACCAGCAGCCTGTCTGCACTTGCTCCATCCTTCACCCTGCTCTTATCCCACAAGGCCTCGCTCCCTTTTCTCATCTGCCGGCGTCTTATCAGGGGACGTCTCGTCAGGGACACGCGTGCCATCGTTCTGACACTGACCGCGGGTCATTGAAATGCAAACACAGAACACACTAAACCAAATGGGGTCGAAGTGCAGCCGCAAATATTTGGCCAAGACCTCTTTTCTTTTTTTTTCTTTTTTTTTTTTCACTGATGGAGCCGGCCTGTTTATGGTCAATGGAACAAGGTTAGAGCAGATGGCCATTTGGCATACGAAGCATTCGTTTGAACCACCATCCTCAAATCAAATAAAGCCAATAGCACTAAAGAGGAAAAGACGAACAGGAGCCGACTGTCCAATCTCCTCTCATTAAATATTGAACAGGAGGAAGGTCAGAGTATGAGCTGGGATAAAATGATTCATCTTAAAACCAATACATGAAGAAATATATAACGTTAAGCGGCACTTTTCCACTGATTGAGCTGCAGTTATTCCTAGAAAACTGAGGGACCATGGGTGGAAACTGTGTGGCAAACCCTCAAAAACAAGAAGCAGTTTTTTAATGTCATCCAACTGTCACAGTCAGAGATATCAGGCGAACCAAAGGAGAGCAGCTCCCTCTATCTACCAAAACCAAAAGAGAAAGTGAGAAACTGCATCTCACTCTGTTTAACCTGCATCTGAACTACAACTGCATTCAGCACCAGGCAGTTACATCATGAGCAACAAGAGTCTTCAAAATAAACAACGACAGCGTCCCCTCTCCCGCCTTCACCCCAACCCCAAAACTCAGGGAGAAGATTCTATCTGTATCTCATTTTTAGATTGTTTCTTATGATTCAGTAATGTATTTATTACCATTTCCACATATTTATTTATTTCATGTTAATTTGTATAGAGACAAGTTTAAAGCAAGTAAAACAGCTCAAGGCTCAGACAACACTAGCCTATGTGGTGGAAGCTTGAGAAGTTTTTGATTTATCCTTGAAAATTGACATAATTAAAAAAGCAATGGTGAAAATAGTTGCTTCCCCCAACATGTTTCTGTTGATTGATCATATGGTAAACATCAGCTTTGATCCGGTGTAAGCCATGGCAGGACATCCCTTAAAATAAGGGTTTTGTGTGGACGGGAATCTCAGAGTGCTTTAAAGAAAATCGTAAAAGTACAAGAGGTTAAGGTCACTGGAAATGCAATCAGAGGTTTCCAAATACAACCACAGATACAAGATGTGATTATTTCTTCCAAGCTGTTGTTCTAGGATCAAGTCGTGTTTTTGCAGCCAGTAGAGTAAAATACTTTGACATCATGTTTCATCCAGGAGAGCCTGTTTGTAAGATTTGCGATGATCAGACGATGAAATAAGCAACAGATCCAGCAACGTGAATCTGCACGCCTCTGCAGGAGGCAGCGAGGAAAACACCAACGAACGAGAGACGCCTTCAGTTCAGTTTCCTTTGAATTAAACGACCACAGTACCTTGAAATAGACGTTGTTTGGTTTCTTTCTCTGTTCACGTTCTGCAGATTCTTCTAAAGACATCCCATCTTGTAAAACAAGAAGGGATTTTTTTAAACAGCCACAGCAACCTCCCACGGACATTTTTAAGAAACGCTGGATTTTAATGTTCTGTTTGTCATTAGAGGTGGAGATTTATCTGATAAAGAAACTTAAGATTGGGGCTGAATGTGGGCTGATATCAACATTTTGGCCCTTAAACGTTTGGTTGCAACTTGTTTACTTTTAAAGCTCACAAAGATAGAGTCAGAGGCCTTTTCCTTTAAAATAAAATATAGACTTATACAAAAGTAATGCCACTCAATTCAACAATAGGACGCAATTCAAACTTCTGTATATGACCGCTGTGGACGTAGCAGCAAAATAGAGAAAATATAATCATAGTGAGGCAAAACACCAAGCGGATAAAGCTTGCTCCAAAACGAGGGTGAACGTTGGATTGGCTTCACCCGCCTACGCTGAGCTAACCTGCTTTCTGCTGGACAGGCAGATGCCAAACACCGGCGGTTAGCTTGTGCTAGCGTGCGGTAGCTTGCAGTGTAGCTACAAGCAGTGAATGTACACTCTACGTCCTGCAGTGAGTCTGCGCTTGTGGTAGTGGTGAGCACAGGAGGAGGGGCCCAGTTTGAATGTTCTGTTTTAAAGCTGTTACAGACAATGCTTCCTGACTATCTACCTTTAAACTGTTTGAACTTTTGAAGCATGCATTGGTACAAAGCTTCTTTTTGATCAGTGCTTTTTGAAAAAGGGGAAAAGGATCGACTTAAATCTGCTCTTAAAGGATTCTTTCTCGACTGCTGTCTCGTTATCCACATGCAACTCAACCACCAACCGTCTGTCAGAGACTCCGTGTTGTTATGCTAGTAGAAGCTAATGTAGCTGTTTCTAGATAACCTGAAGAAGAGTTGAGCAGCAGAGTCGTCTAGTTTTCAGCCGGAATGAATGACATCAGTTGTGTCGCCCTTACAGGACTCAAAAAAAAAAGGGAAATTTGTGATTGAAAGCTCCACAACAACTCTATTGTTTCTGAAAAAATATGACAGAACAAAAACTGTCCATCCAGATCCCTTAAAATGAACACGTTCATCATAATTAGAAACAAGCTTCTGGTTAATTCTCCATCGAAATGTTTTCATTTTGTAATAGGGGTGTTAAATGATCATGAGGAAAGCCGGCTGAAACATGTTTTCTCTGTCATAACATCCCGTCTGAAGTGCTCTGTTGTGATCCAAGCACCTCGCTCCCTGGGAAATGATGCTTTTGACATTTATAGCTGCAGCGTATCCGTCCCTGACGCACTTGCTGTTTGCTCTTTGTTTTATTGAGCGTGATGAGTCAGTCTTTCCCTTCTAACTGTCCAGTGTGGACGACTCTGTTACCACGGCGATATATTTCCTCCAGAAGGTAGCTGCAGCATGATTGATCAGACGGTCGATGTGACCTGTCGGTGGCACAGTCTCTGATTTTAAATGTGTCATTTTGGGGATTTAGATAATGATCTCAGACGGAGTCTTTCCACAGTGCGTAGCATTTAGAAGTTCAGGGATGAAGCTTGTTTACACAGGAAACATTACACAGGAGCTGTTTCATCTCTTAGGGATGTGACTTTCTCACAAGTTTGTGTCATATATCTGTCAGTCAGGTTTAATCTGGATCTAAGCTGTTTCACAATTATCCTAAAAGACATGGCTCCAACTCCAGAACGTTTAAAGCTAAGGAGGGTGCGACCTTTTCCAAGTTTAGAAACAAAACAAAAAGCTTGATTATTTAACATACTCTCACGTCAGCCATTTCCTTTTGTCTAGGGTGACCATGTGTCCCGATATGTATGCTCAGGTAGAAATAGTGCAGGTAAAAAAATAAATATATATTACCCAGTGAGGAATTATATTGCGCTATTGATTATTGCACAAGGAGAAGTAAGGGAATAATATGTTCTTTAACCTGAAATACAGACAGATTTCCCTCCAGATTCTCACTGTCTATCGTCCATTCCCTGTGAATCAATCCTGAAGCAGCGAAGTGAAAATTAATTCTCTGAGTCCTTAAATAACAAAATAGCAGACGACTTGGAACAAAGAAAGCAATCTGACATTATGGTAGCGTTTAACGTTCCCACCCTGAGCATTATATCAGAGGAAAATGGACTCTCTGGGAATATGGTCAACCGCCTCTTAACCCGACCACTTTTATTCTCACTTTGATTTAAAGAACCTGCACACTGAATATTTCTCTTTCCTTGTAATATTCTAAATCATTTGAAATGTTCTGGGCTTCTATGAAGGACAGATGAACCTCTGCCGAATGCTTTTCACACAGTTTGCAATAATCAGCTGGTAAGTTTGTCACTGACTGTACATGCCATTCTTCATTCACTTTATTTAAATCAGAAATGCAGTCAGTGTTCTGTGACTGCAAGAGGTCATGACTAAGCAGAACATGTGGGAGCTGCAATGATGGTGTTAAATCAGTGCTGAGACACCAATAGTCATCGTTTTGATCTGCTGCGTTACAGCCTAAAAGTGTATCATTCTTAAAGTCTGTCCATAAAACTTTACCACTACGGTGAGGGGAAAACTCAGCTGAAGCATGTTGGACCCTTTTGTTTGGGTATACAAAGAACTCAGGTGTATTTCAAAGTTTGAAGTTCATTATTGACTTTGTAGTCTCAGCAGCTTAAAGGTCAAAACTGACTGAAGCTCAGCTCGTTAGCCATGATTAACAAGATTAAGAGGCCAAGAGGAACTTTGATTTTGGCGCCCCCTGTGTAGAAAAGCGGTACGTCTGGTGTTTTAAATTATTTGGATCATAACGTGCATTTGATTAGAAGGACATTAAAAGAACACATTTGGATAAATCACTTTGCTAGTCTCTTATTTGCGACCCCCGACATTAATTTGTGCCTTTTCACAAACTTTGCATGTCATTGCATTGCACTAATAGTTTTTCTTGAGGCGTGAATATACCTCTAGAGGCTAAAAAACTTATAAAAACTAAAGAGAACTGCAACATACTCTGATGGTTTTTGAAGCCTACCTATATGATTTACATTGTGATTTATTCTTGTAGACCACATTGACTGGGTTAAGTGAGAAAAGTTCTTTAGGTTAATTTTGTGTGATGCAAGCTTTGAATTTTCTCAAACCCAGTTTTAAAAATTATGAAAGACATCCCATTTTCACAGCCTGACACAAAGCTGTCTTTTTTTAGATTTTTGGCTGAAGCACAGCGGCCTGTAATGACTCAAAGGGAATCTGGCCTTTGTTTGGTTATCATCTGTAGCTTTAATGAGGATACCACACACCGACAGTATTTTAACGGGCTGTTTTAAGGCCTAATGAAGGCAGTGTTGGGTCAGACTGAACGTTAATGAGGCGGGCTGCTCAGGGACGCTGCCTTCGATCGCCCATTAATCAGCACATTCCTCCAAGCTTCAGACACTTTCTATTTTGTCCCTATCTCTCGCTGTCTGCCTGATTTTTCCCTCCTCTGTAATTACACAGCAATACTTCCCACTGGCAGCTGAGTGTGGGCTTTCAGAAAACCCACACACATGCACGCTAACCACGCGTTTGTACACTTTCCCCTCATCCTGTCAGGAACAGTGGAAGAGGCTCATCACTCTCTAAGTAGAGCTGCCGAATGAGACGAGCGGAGGCAGAGGGGAAGACGTTCAAACAGACAGAGAGGGGCAGAGGTAGCCATTAGTGGAACATCTCTGTAATAAACGTGTCTCCACTGAGCAGAGACAGTTGGTCCTCGAGTTTCCTTTTGACTAATCTTCCTGAGCAGTCTGAGCGAGTGCTGGCTGATAAGTGGCATCCATCCCTCCAGCACAGATGAAATGTTTCTAGCATTGTTTTGTGTGTGTGTGTGTGTGGTCATTACAGTGTGTCCTGCATACACAGATTAACTGCTCACACAAAAGCAGTTGCCTTGTGTGGTGGCAGTAACAGATTGATGGAACAACACGATATGTGGATGAAGACAGAAAAGTGAAAAAGTCCAAATCAAATGCAGCAGTAAGCAAAAGTTTCTATTTTAGTTTCGCTTGTTAGCAAATACCACAAGTAGGCTGCATTTAAAGAGATAGTTCTGTATTTTTGAAGTGGGGCTGTATTAAGGAACCTGATGATTGTATATTATAGTATATTAGCCACGGGAGATGGCGGTCAGCATGTTTTTTTTCTTAAAGGTCACATATTTTGTAAAATACAATTTATCATGTTCCTCTAATTCTAATATGTGTCCCTAGTCTGTCTACAAACCCCCCAATGATGAGTAAAGTCCATCCTCTCCGACTTTTCCCTGCTCCACTTTTCAGAGGAATGTGTGCTCAAACAGGCCGTTTGGAGATTTTACCTTCATGACATCACAAAGGGCAGTAGCTCCTCCCCCAGGTGGGTGACCCTCCCACAGCTCGGTGTTTGTTCTGCCCTCTGCGTGTGCCTTCTCACTGTAAACAATAGGACATGGAGCAAGAAAGCCTGAGACACCCAAGCCCTTCCAGAGAGGGGGCGTGGTCAGACACAGCTCATTTACATTTAAAGGTACAGACACAGAAACAGCCTGTTCTGAGCAGGGCTGAAATAGAGGGGTTTATAGTCATGATCAAATACAGGACCAGAGTGGATTTAGAACAGGAAACTTCACAGACATATTATTGGCACCTCTGAGACTTATTTGAACTTTCTGAAGATGAGTATAATATGTGGCCTTTAAAATTAGTTAAATTATGTGGAGCAAAACACCCTGTCTGCATAGCCATATAGACTAGCTTCCATGCCTGCACTCTGGTTGGTTTCGCCTTAAAGGAGCCGAGCTGTTGAGCATCTGTGCAGATATGTTTTCAGGCTGTTTAACTGCCAGCCAATGAGAAACAAGAATTACCCATTGTAGCTGTATAACAACACATCTTTTGTCTATATTTTAGAGCTTCTAACCCTTTTTAAGATTTATTTTTGGGCCTTTTGAGCCTTTATTTGAGAGATAGGCCCACAGCCTCCACACATGGGGCACGCGCACCGACCACCGCGCCCCCAATTGGGCCATATTTAAGCCAAAGCCATTCATACATTTTCAAAAATGCCAACAGTAAAAAGCCTTTAACAGCTTGAGGCACCTGTCAATCAAGATTTATAGCTCTCAGAGGAGAGATGCCCGCAGCACAAATCAATTGAACATATTGAGCTGTTGGGGAAAGAAGTTAGCAGCCATGCTAACACCCCCATCTGACAGGTGTGCTACATAAAATTCAAAGTTTATACATCACCGCGCCATAAAGCTGTCTCGTCTGCAGCTATTCAGCTCCCACACACAATCAGGCCGAACATCTAATCAATATCCTTCAGCTCAATTACCCCACGAGTGACTGATGCTGAGACATGTACTGAGCTAGTAATAGAGTCATGACAAGGGTGACATCCGACCTCAGAGATGATTTCGTTTGGTTCTTTCCTTTATTACGCTGCTTCATCTTCTGTCTTTCATAAAATGGAAATTCCCGCTGATAGCTTCGGAAGGACTTTAATTTCCCATTGTTCTCTGCAAAAAGCTTTTAAACAGTTCAATTGATTCTTTTCTCTGGGGTCTTTTGCAGATATTAGAACGCTTTCTCGCCTGGTCTAACTAAACTGAAACTAAAGCATTCCCTTTATTACCCATTTTGAGCAATAAATTAGTTTCACCACGGGGATTATTAGGACGAGTCATTTATTCTGAATGAGAAGGTCATCAGCTGTCTTTTTACCTGTGTGGAGCTGAGATAGCAGAGACAAAAATTCTGCCAACAAGAGAGATTATTGGAGAACTGCCTCTAAGTGGCTCTCAATTATTAAGCCAATTTCCTCCTCTTATGAATTTTTGTTTGAAAGCACTTACTGGGGCTGTAAATCATCACTAATGACACTGACGTCCTTCCTCCATAAAATACGACTTAATCCAGCTTTACTGGGCTATCATGAAGTTATAAAAGAATAACCAATCGTGGCACAGTGTTGGCAGCGGTAGGGAAATGTAATTATATCATCATTAGTTATTTTCACGAATGGTTTGACTGCAGATACAGTCCATGGTGTTTACCAGGAGCTGCGACAGGTGTGGCAGTTGGTATTGATTCATTCCTAGAGCCGAGTGAATAGCCAATAGCCAAAGGTGGAGTTTAGAAACACCCTCAGACCGACTGCTGGGAAGCAGGTGGGCGTCAGCTGCCCTCATACATCACAGCGCTAACAGCCTCTTCTGCAGACAGAGGGGGGGAAAAAAGTGCTTGAGGCAAAAGCTGGAAAAAATGTCAATAGAAATGAGACAAAAAGAGAGACAGAGGAAAACAGAAAGAGAGTGAACAGCGAGGCCTGAAAAACAGATCAAACTGTAGAGGAGAAAAAAAAAAAGGAGGTGATGTAAGAAGAAAAAGCCGGCTGTAAGTAAAACAAAGGAGTCAGCTGCTGGAGTCGTGCACGAACAGCTGGTGCCAAAAACAGAGTTGAGGACAAAGTGGGTTCTGTTTGGACTGGAGTGGGGCCAAAGCTGGGCCGGGTTAGCAGGCAGGGAGCGCTGCCAACACCAGAAGAGGCCTACGGGAAGATCATTATATAACCGTGAGGGGAAACCTCAAAGGCACAACAGAGATGCTCTTGACTCCCTAATGATATGGCTCGGTTTAAACCTATGTCAAAGGGGAAGGCAGGGAGACATTAAAAAGAAAGAAGGGCGTCTATAAAAAGACCGGGAAGAAGAAAAAGAGGAGAGTGGAGAATGCAGTCCATTGTTTATCCATTAACCACTGCAGCAGAAACCACGTTGCCTGCACTCTCTCAATATTTTCCTGCTTCAGAACAAACCACATGCTGATTCTGATGGATATATAATTACACTGTATGGAAATTCTGCCTCTTACACAACAGGTGACTCTGTTTTGATGGAAAAAAATGGCCAAAAAAAAAAAAACCCTACACATTTTGATTCACTTCTCTCAGTTTCAGAAGCTCGTTTGAAGAGAGCAGCGAAAGTTAAAGAACTGTGATTCTCATCTCCTCCTCCGCTGCTTTCCCTGTTAACAGAACAGCAGGTTTTGGTTTAGCATTCTTCAGAGTTTATAACCTAAAGTAGGCTACATGTCTCACTTTGGGAAACCTTTCTTTCCCACAGCCCACTTGTGCTGTGAAGCGTATGCTCACTGTGATGGAAACATAGCTAGAGAGACCTTGATTTGATGATGTGTGTGGAAAGTTTAGGTTACATCCAAAAACCAGACACAATCTAGTGAATTCCTTTATTAGCTTTCATAGCTATGCTAACCAGCTTGCTGTTGGTTGAAATGTATGATGGTGCTATCAATCTTCTTTACTAAAATTATCTGAATATAAGATTGAAAGAGCTGCCAGAATAATGCTACTTTATTTCTCGTGCAACTATGAATTAAAAAGTACTGGAGGACTTCATCTGTGTTTACGACAGCAAAACAGCACTGAGGTGTGCTAAGCTAACTGATGATTACAAAGGTTAGAAACCATCACAAACGCAGGGATTGTTTAGAACTATTTAAAAAGTTTAGCAGATTTCAATTAACACCATGTTTGGTAAATGTGTAGATAAGGTACATACTGTAGAAACTCAATAAACAGAAAGCATGTGAGGACTTAATGCTAACATAGATTAGCATTTGAAGCAGCTAAGTTAGTTGTGCCAAAACTCAATATTAGCACAGTCTTCATAAATAGCAGAGTCACAAACAGGGGTTTTCATATTTCATTAATCTAGTAGTTGGGCAGATTTTGAATTAGCTTGTAGGTTCTCTTGTCCAGCCCAATCCCCCAGGAAGTGTGCAGACCGATGAAACCAATTTGACATGGTGGCCAAACCTGGTATTGCGCTTGTCACGTGATGCCATTGGGCTTGAAAATACTTTTTCCCATAAGCTTACATTTAGAAAGAGACGTCAATTTACTAAACCATTGGTTTTTATGTCAGGGGGACTTGTGGAAGTTGTGGGCACCATTAAGTACACTCAGTAACTTAACAGCCTGTGTGAATTCTATGTTAGTGTCAAGCCTCGCTCTTTCCTTTTATATCAGGTATTTGACAGAGTGCCAGCCCTCCATATTGAGCCCAGCATGGAAACACAAGCAGCTAACTTATCTCCCTCCCATATGCCCCCTATGCATTTAAAACCCAAAGCCTTTGTTGCTTCTTCTCTGAGGTTTAGGACAAGTTAAAGACCCTGCCAAGTGGAATTAACCCTATTTTATATGAAGACTGAACTTCTCCAAGCCAACCTACACGCTACAGAATTATATAAGAGGAGCTCTGAGGACGCACTGGCTGCTTTAGCTGTTTCCACGTTGTAAAAGTTTTATTTTGAATTACTGGTTGATGCAAAAATGTGTTCTATACACAGCAGTGTTGAGTCTAAGACTTTTGAAACCAATGGCTTCATTGTCCATGATGAGGATTATGAGCCAACAGGCCCCCGGGGTACAAACATGTTAAAAAAAAAAAAGCCCCCAACCCTCTCCACACAAGATGAAGACTTCCAGCCTGAAAGAGACATGTGACATCGTACAGCAGTGATTCTTCTTGCTATAAATCTTGGTGGTTCTTTGTTCAGTTTTTGTGCCTCTGTTTGCCATTTTGTTTATACATTTGTGTGTTATCTTTGCGTCTCTTTTAGTGGTTTTGTCTGGTTATGTAGTTGATGTGTCTCTCTTGGAGGTCATTTTGTGTCTCCTAGCTTTTACTTTGTGTGTCTTTGTAATAGTTTTGTACGTCTCTGTGATCTTTTTGCATCTATTCTGGTTGTTTTCTTCTTCCTTTTTATTGGTCGTATGGTTGTGTCTCTGTTGGTTTGTTTGGCTGTTTATGTTGTTTTATGTCTGTTTGTGGTCATTATTGATCATGTTGCAGTCTTTCTCTGTCTCTTATTGTGTCTCTGATGGGATTCTCTTTTTGGTTGTTTTATGTCTGTTTTGTCTAAATGTGTCTTAAAATGGTCATCATATGTCCCATTGCATCCGTTTGGTTTCTCTTTAGAGTCGTTTTATCTCTTTTTTTTATTGATTTTCAGGATAGTGTTCTGCATCTTTTTGAGAGTCATTTTCTCTCCAACAACAAAAGTCAGCACTGTCTCCAAACAGAGGCTCCAGAGGCCCCCTGACCTCTGGGCGCCCCCCCCCTTCAGTTAGCCATCCCTTGAAACATGCGTTAATAAATATGTGCAGCATCAATGGTGGCCATTTTTTCACCTGTTCTGATTTCGTGGTGTGATTTGACCACTTCTGTCAGATCTTTCACAGAATGCATCCCCGGACAGCTGCAGGCGGCAGCTGCTGGTCTGTTACAGGGTGCAAACTCCCAACAATCTGTGGATTCATGCTGCACTTCACGCTCACCCTCTGATGGGTTGGCAGTGGGGCGCTTGTCAGACATGCCCGGGCTTGTTCCTAATTGTTCATTGGGGGGCTCAAATCCTGCTAATTCCTCATCTATTTTCTTCCTGTTAGCTTGCAGCTTTTATGCATGAAGGTGATTATCTTTTCATAAGACGACAAGGGGTCACCGTGATGTCATGTTGATACTAAGATAATGGCGGTAATGTCAAGTGCATTTTGGGTGTCTGTAAAGTCAAGTGTGTAGCCTGCAGCAAGGTGTTTCTGACCTCTTCCAGTTGAACAGCCACATGTGCATTATCAACCCTTTTTTCTCACAAGCAGAAAAAGAAGTTGCACAGATAAGCTCTGACCGCTAAATACGGCTAACATGTTGTGCTAATCACCGCCTTCATTGTTGGTTATGCTCCCTTTCATCCGTCCGACTGCTGTAGTGGATCTGCTGGAGCATGCAGTGAAGTGATGAGCTCTGCAGAAGGATGAGGCTTGTTAGCGAGGACAGATATTCCTGAGTCAGACTGGATTGGGAATACCGCAGCGAGTCAAACTGAATCAATGTAATCATCAGTCTCCGTCTGTCTGCTAATGGAAGACTATAAAAGCTAGCAGTGTAAAAAAAAGTTTTGTTGTAGGGTGTGATTAATCATAGGATCATAACAAAACGATTATTTAGAACAAGAAAATCATGTTCAAGTAGTATTGTCTTGCAAATCAAACCTGAAACATCTGCTGCTGTCTCATCAGCACTCAAAGCAGCACTTCAGAAAATGATGTCTCTGTCGCTCGTGCTCTTCACTTTTTTTTGTGTGTGATGCTGCAATAAAAGTCTGTAAATCGTGACAGCAGCCGGCATAAAACACTTTAATGGACACCCACTCTTCTCGAACACGTTCACTTTGAATTCAAATCACCTGATGTCAAAGTGAGAAATGTGTTTTGGCATTTTCTCACAAGTCATAAAAACAAGTGTAATAGTACATAAAAGCCGGAGGGCATTCAGAGCTCGTTGACACATTATTACATGCAGCATTAGGTTTTATTTTTCATTGTGTATTATTGAGCAAACAAAGAAAGTACATCTTTCAAAACCACCAGTTGAGTGTCAGGATACAGACAGCTAAGACTACGATCAGGAAATGTTTAATTCTGTACTGGTTCTACATCAGTTAAAAAGTGAGTCGCTGCACTTGTCATGTCCATATGATTTCCTTTTCCTGTGTTCTGCGGATCTGGTCTTTAGATTACTTACATGCACACTGGCTGAAGCACTTAGCAGAACGGATCATCTCATTATGTGTTTTGAAGATTTGACTGTGATTTAGACAAAATAAAACCAGATTGATATGACGTTTTGAGGCTGATTTTGGATCCTAAAGTGTTAAAGCAACAAACATCCAATCAAATGGTATAAATGTAATAAAAAGAAACATCCATTAAAGGAAGACTGTGCGGCATTGTACACATAAATATAACAGAAATCTATGGATGTCTCTCTGAGTCACAACTGTCTACAACGAGTGAGAAGCGTGAATCCTGCCGGCTGTGTTGTCGTCGGAGCTGTGATAACGTGCAACAGGACGGGCGACTCCACCCCCCCGAGAAGAAAAATAACACACTCACTGGTTGTTTTGATGTCATGTAAGCTTTTTATATCACAGCCATTCTTTGTCAATTTACATGCAATGTGAAGCTATGAGCTAACTAGAGTGTGCTATCATTAGCTCGCTAACACAACAACGCAGGCCACAGGTAAATCGCAGCTGGAGCAAAGGAGAAATATGTCCACCACTTGCGCTTCATGGTGTTTAATTATGGTGCGTTCCATTTGTTAACTCCTTTCTGTGAACGTTAGGGGAGAGGGGTTGTGGGCGTGTTGTCGAGGTAGAGCGGTTCGCTCCATTAGTGTGGTGGAGGTGTGGCCACACAGCAGTTTGTTTTGGTTTCATGCTGGTGCTCAGTGGCGACATCTACTGGATTAAAAAGTTGCACATTCTTCCTTTAAATCAGTTTGAAACTTCTAAAATAAGCTGCGTATAAACACAACCAGACTGACTTTACAGGGTTAAACAGACACATCTTAAACATAACAGCAGAGGTGTATGATGCCCCAACAAACATAGACACCAGTTTACACCTAACATTTAACTTATATCACCTCTAATAGTGCACAGAATAAATCTGAACAAACTCCATAAATATAAATGTAATTATCACTTCCAATTACTGATCAGACTTATAAATGATGGACTGTAGTTCTGACTTCCACTGACTGTGATCAGATGGGTTGGTGTGAAATTATTAAAATTGCTCAAGGACATCTGAACTCATTTAGGCTTTAATCATGTAATTTAAAGCTGTTGCATTTCATGCATTTAAGAAAAGGCCAAAGTTCGATTACGTAAAGCAGTTGACATTCTTCATTTTAGTCAGTTAACCTTTGTTGTCAAGACAACAATAACGACATGGTTAACGTTGTGATGTGGTTGAAACAAAGGCAGAGATTAGAGTTGGGCTTTAAATAAGTTGGCTATTATGTTAATTTAGTTCATTGCAAATTAAGTAATTTAATATGTAACGTTGTAACTTTCAGCGGTCCGTCAGCGCCGCACACTACTCGACCGTTTGCTGCCACTTTAGTCAATGCTAGCGTTTCACAGCGAGCACCACGGTCTGTCTCTGGTCTGTCGCCACAAAAATATCCTCCCCTCCCCTGGTATCTCCACCCATGGACTCCACCTCCAGCCTAGGACAAAACTTTTGCGCTGGTCCGCCATTTTTATTCTTGCTAGTGAAGCAGGGAAGTCTACCGGGAAAACTCAGGCGGTGGCTCATTGCATTTAAAGAGACACACACACCAAAACGGAGCGTTCTGAGAGAGCTGGTTTATACAGGGTTTTTTTTTTACTACTTTTTGACTATGTGACACACTTGTAAAATATCAGTGAGATGACACAAACCAAGGGACCACAACAACATCCTTGTGAACGTACAGGTGAAACCATTCAGTGAGACCAGGTGGTTTCTCATCTTTCATTTATTTTTCATCAAAAAGGGAAAAAAATACATCAAATGTTTTGATAAAAATCACGATCCTTGGATAGTCTAAAACTGGCTTTCAAATTGTGTTAATCAGTATTTTGACAGTGGGTGGTCTTTATCCAGATATCCAAACACAATGACACCAATGTATGCTCAGGCTAATGAATACTCTTTCTTTGTCAACTTCACTTAATGAATTGGTTAATAACTCATGCCTCCCTATACTGGACTTCAGAGTCCTGAATCACCGCAAAAGACAAGCAAACGGCTCTTTTCTTTTCTCAGAAACCAGAGCTTCTTTTATGGTCTCTTTTTTTTTTTTTTCAAAGCTACAAGCTTCTCTCACACTCGGCAGCTCCGGCGAGCTGGCACATCGTCCAGGAAAAAGGTTCGAGCTGCTCTGAGTGAGCGGACTCGCTGGGTTGTACTACAATCTCCTCTTTGTTTCCTCTCACTCTAATGGCTTCTTTATCATTTCTTCCTCTGTTCAAAGGCCATGCAGTACTTGACTGGCTGTAAATCTGTTTGGAGACTAATCTGCCACTACCTACCAGCTGCTCTCTTGGCGCTTGCCAGGGCCAACATTCCCGTTGCCATGGAGATAACCAGTCATGCCAGTTACACATAAGGCTTGGCACTGCGCCGAGCTGGCGGTGTGTAGTGAGCGTGTGCTTGCTTGTGTTGTGTGTGTGTGTGTGTGTGTACATGTCAAGTTAGCCTGGATAATGTGCGCCTGTATTGTTAAAAGTCAAACGGTGTGGTCTGTTTACCACCAAGGAAAGAAAAGGATGTTGAATAACTGCCATTATACCAGCTGTTTGTCAGCCTGAGCGTGTTCAGTGGTTACACACAGTACAGTATTTATTTCTGTGATTGAGTTTATGCACATTGTTGGAAGAGTTCAATCAAATGTTGCCTTTTGTTCCCATGTCCAACTGTAGAGAATAACGTCTGTTCTGCTTTAATCCCGTGTGCAGACACATCACTGATGGGAGGGAATCAGGTCAAACACACTCTGAAAATGAAGCTTCTTTATAATCTTTACTTTGAGAAAAGTCACCTGTGCCATGATGCGGTCTCATCTGCATCACATAATGCAACCAGTGTCTGAAGCTGCTGTTGTGCATGTTCAGGTTTTATAGAGGACCATCCATTCTTCCGTCCACATCTCCATCAATCCATCCATTATGTGCATCACACTTATCCATGATAGGTGGTAGGGGTGTAACGATTCATCTACTACATCGATGCATCGATTTATATTCCTGCAGCCATAGGTGCTCTGCAAGTTGCCCTTCACGGGGAACATACAGTTGCAGGAAAAAGTATGTGAACCCTTTGGAATTTCTTAGTTTTCTGACTAAATTGGTCATAAAATGTGTTCTGATCTTCATCTAAGTCTCAACAATAGACAAGCACAGTCTGCTTAACACAAACAATTATATGTTTTCATGTTTTTGTTGAACACAACATGTAAACATTCACAGTGCAGGGTGGAAAAAGTATGTGAACCCCTAGGCAAATGACTTCTCCAAGAGCTAATTGGAGTCAGGAGTCAGCCAACCTGGAGTCCAATCAATGAGACGAGATTGGAGGTGTTGGTTAAAGCTGCCCTGCCCTATAAAAAACACACTTCAGGTTTGAGTTTGCCACTCTCAACCATGCAACCTGATGTGAACCATGCCTCGCACAAAAGAGCGCTCAGAAGACCTACGATTAAGAATTGTTGACTTGCATAAAGCTGGAAAGGGTTACAAAAGAATCTCTAAAAGCCTTGATGTTTATCAGTCCACGGTAAGACAAATTGTCTATAAATGGAGAAAGTTCAGCACTGTTGCTACTCTCCCTAGAAGTGGCCGTCCTGTAAAGATGACTCCAAGAGAATGAATCACATTCGTGCAGAATGCTCCATGAGTGAAGAAGAATCCTAGAGTGTCAGCTAAAGACTTACACAAATCTCTGGCACATGTTAACATCTCTGTTGACGAATCTACGATACGTAAAACACTAAATAAGAATGGAGTTCACGGGAGGACACCACGGAGAAAACCACTGCTGTCTCAAAAAAACATTGCTGCATGTCTGAAGTTTGCAAAAGAGCACCTGGATGTTCCACAGCACTACTGGCAAAACATCCTGTGGACAGATGAAACCAAAGTTGAGCTGTTTGGAAGGAACACACAAACACTATGTGTGGAGAAAAAAGGCACAGCACACCAACTTCAAAACCTCATCCCAACTGTGAAGTATGGTGGAGGGGGAATCGTGGTTTGGGGCTGCATCAGGGCCTGGACAGATTGCTGTCATCGACGGAAAAATGAATTCCCAAGTTTATCAAGACATTTTGCAGGAAAACTTAAGGCCATCTGTCCACCAATTGATGCTCAACAGAAGATGCAACAGGACAACGACCCAAAGCAGAGGAGTAAATCAACAACAGAACGGCTTCAACAGAAGAAAATACGTCTTCTGGAGTGGCCCAGTCAGAGTCCTGACCTCAACCCGATAGAGATGCTGTGGCATGACCTCAAGAGAGCGATTCACACCAGACATCCCAAGAATATTGCTGAACTGAAAAAGTTTTGTAAAGAGGAATGGTCCAAAATTCCTCCTGACCGTTGTGCAGGTCTGATCTGCAACTACAGGAAACGTTTGGTTGAGGTTATTGCTGCCAAAGGAGGGTCACCCAGTTATTAAATCCAAGGATTCACATACTTGTTCCACCCTGCACTGTGAATGTTTACATGTTGTGTTCAACAAAAACATGAAAACATATAATTGCTTGTGTGGTATTAGTTTAAGCAGACTGTGTTTGTCTATTGTTGAGACTTAGATGAAGATCAGAACACATTTTATGACCAATTTAATCAGAAAACTAGGAAATTCCAAAGGGTTCACATACTTTTTCTTGCAACTGTACATTGATCTAAAATTGTTGTAAAATCAAATCGTTACACCCGTGGACAGGTTGCAAGCCAATCACAGGGCTTTCACATATACACAACCAGAGTCAACATTTATCATAGGAGTTTGTCTTTGGACTGTGGGAGGAAGTCAGAGAACCCAGAGAGAACCAACATAAACACAGAAAAGGACTCTGCCCGTCAAACCATGAACATTCCCGCTGTGAGGCGACTTCGCTAGCTGCAGTGCTAACATCTGGAGCAACGTTTCACAAATGTCACCGTTCGGAACAGATCCCAGATTTTTGTCATGGATTGTAGTTTGAATTGGCCACAAAATAAATAGTACTAACCACCTAACCACTGTCATTATTAGTTTTTTTTAGCAATACTATGTTTTTTCTGTGATGAGAAGTTGGATGCCACACTCATTTGTGCACATTAATACAAGTTACCACTGGGCAGCTGTGGTAGACTTGATCATTTCTCAATCAGACAGTTGGCAGCTCGATCTCCAGAATGGCATAGCAAGCAGCCTGTGAATGGCTGGGATTAGTTCATATCAACTCAGTGAATGAACAGAAGATTAGAAAAGACTTAACAGTCCAAATACCATTAGAGTACCAAGTACCTTAGCCCGTTTGCTTAATTAGCTCAATAGCTGAAGTACAAAAAAAACAACAACTCTATGTTTAATGTTCAGCTATTAATACCATTGAGCACAGGTGTTTTAAATACTGTATGAAATAACATACTTCATGGAGTCACCGTTAGCTACAAGGCAACTTACTCCAGACTCCAGGAAGTCACTGCCCCCAGCACATACCCCTCTTTCTAATATGTCGAGTTTTCTTCTTCGTTTTATCTGGATTAAGTTTGTAAATTAGTCATTTTCAAAGTGGTACTTGTCGGATTAGTTTCACCAACATGTTGAACTATTCCTTTAAAAAATAAACTCTGTCTCCAGCCTTGATGGTTTCACAGAACAGATGTTATGTTTTGATGAGCGCAACAAATATAAAATCACTATTGGGAGTTATATTTAGAGAGGCTCTTCGGTATGAATGAAGGATGCTCTGCAGCGTGCATATATCATGTGTGATGACAGTCTGCTTTACTAAACTATGTTCATGTTGGAAACTTTATCCAATGCGGAGCCTATTTCCTGCCTGTTAGCTCTTTGAATGAGATGTTGTGGACACTGAATAATTAAAGGATGAAATTCAAGATGATTTTAAAATGAAACTGAATTTTCTGTTTTTCTTTTCTTGCTGCAAACTCGTGCAAGCGCAGCCCCAAAACGTGTCACAAACTGAGCCTTTGATGTGTTTTTTTTTTATAAAGGTGTTGAATGTGAAGCCTCGGAGCATTTGACTTGAAGTGTTGAGAGTCACACAGTTACACTAAGGACTCACAAAAAAAGATAAAAAGCTATCGTTGTCCACCACACACACACACACACACACACACACACACACACGATCACACTGTGCACCTTCTCTTTATAGTCTCCTGTGTTTTCTAGGTATGCGAGAGGCCTTTCACTGAAGTCTTACTTCATGTGCAGGGAAGGAAACAGCTGTGGTTTGGTTGCTGCGGAAACCAGGTGAGAGCATGTGCTGTGTGTGCTCTGGCGATGACATCACACATTCCATGACGTGGACGTGGCAACAGAGAGAGGCGGAGAGGAGAGGTGAGGGGGTGATCTGAGACTCTGCAGTATTTAAAAGTGTTTAATTAAGGATTAATCCTCTCAGCGCACAAAGAGCTGTAAGGGAAACAAATTAAGGGAAAAACCTGCTGCTTCATTTATTATCTATTTGTCACTTTTATGGAATCAGTCTGGATCTGCTTCTTCCTCTGATTCACTTATAAGCTTATAAGAAAACTGCAGAGGATTTTTTTGTACGGATAGAATCGGTTATATCTGAACCAGTTCTCTTGCCCGCTTCCATCGCTGCAACACCTGTTGGTTTTCCGTTTACCTGGCAAACAGAGGTACATCCAAAACAGCCGTGTGTTGGTGTCTCTAAACCGACTCAGGTCAAAACTGAAACAGACCATTTTGGACCGGAATCAAAACTTAGGCGGACATACTGGCTGCTGAATTTCTGTCAGAGAAGCCAGCAGTCCTTAATGTCTGATGACGTAATGAGGTTATTTTATGATTTATTTCAGCAGATACCTTACAGATTGGACCTTTAACTTTAACTATGATTCTGATGTTTCCTTTTAATAATCAGGCCGATGATGAATGTCCTTACCTGTTGATCTACCGTGAGTTCCTCATTGCCTGCTTCGTCTTTGCAGAGCTGTAAGTTAGCTTTTTGCTGTTTGCGAGACTTGGAACATCATGGTAGCCGTGAATCAAGTCACATCAGCAGGACTGCAGGATGAATAATTTAGGATTTTTCTCGTCTTCTTATCCTCTGTCAAATTAGCATTTTGAATATGAAAAAATATTTAAGGTTTTTCAAAAATAATAAGAAAGAAACCTACGCAGGAGGTTTAATGTTAAAGCCCTTTAAAGCCCCCAGCCACTCCTTTATCACCTGCCTGCATTTTGTTTGGCTGCGGATGATAAAAACCAGCATGAAAAAGACCCCTCTCACCTGGCACTCAAACATGGATTTCCAGCTTGCAGCTCTGCAGATGTGATTACTTTTAGATTGAAGGCTCCCCTTCCAGACACTGGAAAGACCATTAAAGTCTGCTATTCAGGTTCAGCTGTAACTCTCAGCAGGTATCACTGAGGATGAACCTCTTAAGCTGCTTTTCACAGCGATAACAAAACAGCAATATGTCCTGTGATGAGCCGATGAATCGCTGGTCAATAGATCTACAGGGAGCTCTGCTGCTCTAATCTCACAACATTAGCACTTGAAAATAGATGAGAAAAGGAGAGATAAGAAAACGTACAGTATCGGACGAGGGAATATGCCGCTGTGACGCACTCAACAGGGAGAAATCATCAAATTAAAGCCTACACAATAGCAACATTGCTCGTTTTTTATACGGATCTGAAAATGTGCAGAGCTTGCCAAGTGTCCAAGAGGGTAATTGAATGAAGCTGTGATTAAATGAGCCAGGCATGAGTGTTGTCATAGTCCTCTAAATTAATCCTTGCACCCTGATTTGCATGCATTCAAATGCACATTGTCATCAGAAAAGACGACTGGAACATGCGTGGAAATGATTGTCGTTGACTTGCCAACGCCAGCCCTCCTCTTTCGTCTGTATTAATCCACAGCTCCTGGCCTCGGGCCATGGCGAGAATGAGTACTGGAGTTCGGCCTGCATGCCCTCTCTCAGCTGCCTCCTAATCTTACCCCTCATCCTGCAGGCTTGCTCCAACCCCTCGGCCCTGCTTGTGCGGTCCAGCCAATCTTTTTTTTTTTTTCTCCTCCAGTTCTCTCCTGCCCCCTAAAGCACAAAACGCAGAATCAGCCAGCAACGGTCACTTCTGTGGTCTGATTTCTTGAGGCATTTCTGCATACTTTCCCAATGCATTACGTTCGCTATATGATGAGCTTTACATTACAATAAATCAGTTTGACTGTAATCTTCCTCCATTGTCTGCATGAAGATGATTGAAGAGGGAGAAATAGCGCTTGGCAATCAAATATTCCCATGTCGTTGGTTTGCTGGCGTGCTTCTTTGAACCTCCTTGATTCACATGCATTCCTCTCCCAATAGGAGCTGTCACTTTGCGTGGACATTGTCCCTTCAGTGTGTGTGGCTATAGGAGCGTCTGATGTCCACTCCGGGCCACTTGTCTATGATGTGAATGGGAAGACAATAAGACCCCCAGTGGCTCCCTCTCTCCATGACCCGCCTGGGGTCTGATTTGCCTTGGCAAGGGGGACAGAAGCCCAAAACAAAGCTGAAGGAGTCTCCAGTGAAGGGGTGCAGAGGTCAGCCCCGACGCCCAGCTAACAGGCCCGTCCTCTAGTTTGGGCTCCTAAATGGGGAAAGGACACAGAGGCGTAGAGACAATGGGATAAAAGGAACCTCCAAAACCATTAAATTCTGAGGAAGTGATGGCCGTGAATGATGACAGAGACTGAATAGGGGCTCTTGAGGTGGGAGGTACGCTCCTTTAATGACCATGGATGCTCCATTATGGCAGCCCTGGGAGGTGGTGATGAGGTGGTACATTTTCTCCCATTAGGCCTCTCTTCTCCGAGCAAGGAGACACTTCCAGATTGATGCAGGAATCCCGGTCGGAGCTTCGAGGATGCCCCGCTGGGAGCCTCAACGGAGGGAGACAACGTGACAACATGCCAGGCCCCCTCCAGAGGAAGGACGAGTCAAATTACTGTTTGCGTGACGTTGAGCCTTTCATTGCTCCACACTTTGATTGATGGACTTTCCCTTTTTACATTGAGCCTATAAGAGGATGTGGTCATAAAGTTCATGGCTGATAATGGATACACTTCTGATTGACACAAACAATAACTGTCTGATTTTGCAAAGGCTAAAAGGGATCAGCACTGTTAATGATGATTCATTAATTTCTCTCTGTCAGCGCTAATACGAAGGACAAACAGTAGACATACACGTGTTTAAGTCAGCTGAATACATTGCTCCTCCATATATTAAACCTTAAATCCCTCCTGAAGCCGCTTATTTAGGTGTCTGCGTAAAGATTATATAACCAGCATATGTTGCTGGTTTCTCAGGACTGTGTGTTCAATCCTTCTTATATAGACAGATTCTTTATTCTTCCATGTAATCGTCAGACATTAAACAAAGCCGTATGTTTTTAATAGATGTAATGTAAATAACATGTAGCAGAAAGCAGCACATCTTAGAGACGAGTGATGTCATGATCTTTTGAATAACGACAGGATAACAAGGTGTTTTTCTTAAGAGATGTTCAAGATGGTATATTTTCATTCAGCATTGGACAAAGTTTCCTGATCCTCCCTCTCCTCCACTGTGGCTTGAAAACTAATTTATTTTCCTGAAAATCTTCACATGCTTTCCTTAAACTCCCCCGTCTTCTACTTGGACCTCATCCTGCAGCTGTGAAGTTCAAAAAAGAAAAAAGAAGCTTTTTCCTGCCTGAATCCCTTGTTCCCCTCTCTTAAAAGGTATTCGTTTTTCACCCTGGGAACCCAGTTTTAAAATAACTGCCTTGAATAACTTTTCATGATGTCTGAATGGAACCGCCTCCTAAGGCTTTGTGGTCACTGAGTACTCACCTTTTATCAGCTAAAAGCTCACGAGTACTTTGCATTGAACACTGAAAGTTTGTTTGTTTTGTACAATTTGCAACCAAATTAATCAAAGTTTTTCTGAAGCTACACATGCTGTTGAGTGAAATACCCGTAATGAGCTTAATGGCAAAAAATGAATATGTAAATGATTCACGTTTTATAAATCCTTTTGATTGAGGAGCATAATTACATTTAGAGTGATAAACACCTCAAAGTGATTAAAAGTATTGGTGTCACTTTAATGGTTCATGTGGCATCAATGACACAATTATTATAGATGAGGAGTGGAAGTTCTTCTGTGTAGAACGTTTGCTCTGTACCTTTCAGGGTTTGGAGGGAGTTTTTTATCCACATTTAGTACCAAAAAAAAAAGAATAAGTCAGGGGCCACCCTAGTTAAAAATAGTCTGTGCAGACACCTGAACCTAGCATAGCACAAAAACTGAAAACAGGTGGAAACAGCCAGCTTTACTCTTCTTTAAAAAGTAAAAATAAAATCTATCCACAGTTTCCTCTTTACCATAAATCCATAAGCAATAAACTGTTTGTTTAATTCATACAAAAAGTGTAAGTGCAGTAAGTTGTGATTTTAATGAGGGTCATTTTATGAACTTTACTGCAGCTGTGGCTCAATTGGTAGAGTCGGTCGTCTCTCAACCGGAAGGCCAGGGGTTCGATCCCCAGCTCCTGAAGCAACATGTGCGATATTGGGCAAGACACTTAACCCCGAATTGTTTCATCTTGAAGTCCTTTTAGACTATCAAATTAATAAAAAATAAACCCAACAAACAACATCTAGCTCCTTCACAAGCACTTCTATTTACAGCTGTTTCCCCCCTCATTTGACTGACAAGGTACCAGACTCCATGTCTTGGCTGAGAAGATACTGCATGTAGGTCGTCTGAAGATACAGATGTTACTCCACATGTACGTTAAAAAGCAGAAGCACATCTAGAATGTAATTATGGAGCCACAAATAGTTTGATTTAAACAAGGCGGCCACATGTTTAACAGTGAGAGCCCTTTAAAGCAACACTTCACAGCTGGCTTTGACTGCTCAGCAGTGCTGTCAGGAGGATTTAACTTTTTTTTATTTTTTCCATGCAGAAAAATGCAGCAGTCCAGCCAAAAATAGGCATTCCTCTGTTAGGAATTGCTTGCAGCATGATATTCTATAGCAGTTTTCCAGGGCCACACGTGGCTCAAATCTTGGGCGGCAAACTTTGAGCAGAGATATGGAATGTGACCACCAGCACAACACATTGAGAGCACACTGTACTTGGTTATATGCATAGATCTGGGTCAACAAAACAAGCAAGCACAGGCTCCATACATGTCCAAGACACTTCTGCACGCTCCTGCACTCCTCTCTAGTTCAGCAGGAAAGGGCACTACAGATGGTTGAAGTGCACTTGTTAAGTGCTTCACATGCTGCCTCTTTAGTACACAAATAAATAGGAGCAATGATGCCAGATTTAAAGCCCCGGGTTAGCAAGAGTGAAGACCAGTGGTTTCATCTTCAAGAGGTGGTTTGACATGCAGCAGAGATGGAGAAAGGCATGGCGCATCCATTGGCATGAGGATTTATCTGATCAAAGCAAGTGCGCTAAACCTTTCACCGAGGGAGCGCTCGCTGTCTGCAGATGGAGATCCCTGCTGCTGCAAAGTTAAACAGACTGCAGCGGGAGTAACAGAGGGGGATAACGCCTGGACTCCTAACTAGCTGTTACCATGCTAATATGCTAATGTCAGTATGCTAATCACAATTCCCGCATAGGCTCAGGGATTTAGCCGGAGCAATGAGCAAATTAACAAGGGTCAGGTTTCACCTCTGGGATAGTTCTGAATGATAAACATGGTTTAATTAGAGGCATGCTGATGGACATTACTGTTAAGCAAATCTGTTAGGTAGAATAGTATTGGTTTGCCACATGCATTAGAAGGTTGTAGTGTATGGTGACTTCAAATATTGGAGAAAAAAAACAGTCTAACTGATGAATTGATCTGTTATCTTAATGATAATTTAGAAGATAACTTTATTTATTCTTGCGACGACAACCGGCCTCCTCAAGAAAAGTTTGTTTTCCAAAGACTGCACTGTATTTGTTATAACCAAACTACAGTGCATGCTTCTTGTTAAAGGCTCTTTGTTTGTTAATTAAATAGGGAATTTGCTTTTGTGTCCAGAGCACTGCAGCATGCATAATTTAATTTTCCGTCCATAATAACCCCCGCCCCCCACCCCACCCGTGGCTGGTGTCATGGCCCTGGAACGAGTGAACTAGCCTTCCTTTTGATTTGGCTTTAATTAAAGTGGACTGATGGACAATTAGTTTGGTCTAATTTCCAGGATGGCACTGGTCTTCTTCTCACCTTTGAACCGCAGGGCTTGACACCAGTCTGACCCACTGGGCTGTACCTGCAGAGGGCTGTGTCCGGGTCAGCAGGGCGGAGAGGTCATCCATACTGTCACGGGCCTCTGATTTGTAAAGGAGTTGTTTGCAGTGATTTGACAGACGTGCATTCACTGCTATTGTTGTCACTTCAGTGGTTAATGTGGCATCAATGACACGGGTGCAAGACACACAATTATTACAGATGAGAATTGGAGGCACTTCTGGGTAGAACATTAAACATTTCCTGTTTGATGTCTCAGGGTTTGGAGGGATTTTGATCCACTTCTGCCAACCCAAAAAAGAATAAATGAAAGAAGTGCTTCTATGCAAATTATTCCTAAATGGTCCCACATTCATTTTCCTTCTAATTATGCAAAGACTTAGATTAGATCCTGCAGCTGAGGTGTTAACCTCCAGACTATACAGAGGTTAAACCATTGACTACTGCAGCTTTTTTTCTTCAATGAAAGCAGACTTCTCTTCTCAGAAACTTTTACTGTACCAGAATTATATTACCATCAAAGTGGAAAAGAGTCCAAAAGAGTTCAATTAAGTATTTAGCTCCACACAACTGGTGCAACTTACAGATGTATACGTTAAATGAAATACTGATTGAAACCCTTTTGTTTGCAACGAGAGCGCCCGCCTCACACATTAATGGCAGCTCTTTATCTTGATTAGGGAAAGCTGACCTATATGTGTTCTCATTGTGTTTATTGGCCTCATTAAGGTCTTCATGTCAGCTCGTCTCGCCCTAAAAGTCTCAGGTCAGAAATTAAAGGGCAGACAACATTAATTGAAAAGTCATTCATTTAATTGGTCGCTTCGTTAAGATGGAGTAAATGTAGAGGGTCGACGTCTGGACGTAAAAAAGAGGAGCAAGCATCTGTTCCACCAGCTATTGTGAGTTTGATCTCTTATTCAGAGTAACTTGTGTCCCTCTTTTGAAGAATTGAAGTGTGTCCTCGGGTTTCTTTTCAAGTCTATATTTTGCCCATTATCGTAAAAACAGATACAGAAGTAGTTCAATTTCAAATAGAACCAAATCATTAATGATGAATCTAATATGTAAAAATACTTAAAATGTGGGGGCCTGCTGCTCTTAACACAGAGAGGTGAACACACCTGTGTGCCTGTTTATAAAATGTTATGTCCACTCAGTGCTAAAGTCTACACATGGAAATTATTTGTATTCTGCATCTAGCCTTTCTTACAAAAAACTACTAAATTCAAATTTGGTTCGCCCCCGACCAGATTTACATGAAAGGCTAACGTGGCTAATGAAGTGTTCTTAAATAGTAATCAGATATTGTTCCACATTAAACCAAAATGTTGCCATGACGTCCTGAAAGGAACTCGTCTGAGTTATCTCATAACTGTGTAGCATGACCAGCGACGCCATGATATCATCGCCAATGGTTTTTCAGTCTGCTGCATGTGTACGTTAATATATGCATGCGCATGTCATCAGATGTTCAGTGTTTACGGTCAGAGCACACAAACACAGAGCAAGTCGTCTGGAAACAAATGTGCATTGAACAGCAATTAATCGGCTTCCTCTAGACGCAGTTTGGTTTTCAGAAGTCTTTTGGGGGAGACACTTTGAATTAAATGTAGCTCTGATTAGGTTCAAGGCTCTGAGAGGGCGATAATCATCCTGTTGAATAATAAAAGAAAATTTGACTTATTGCTTGTTGTTGAAACTCACATGATGAGACGGTATGCTGAGCTGTATTAGAGGACCAGACTCATAGTTATTAGCTGTTTGCATCCTGAAAAATCGACATGTTATTCCAGGGAGAGGCTAGCAAAGCAACTCCAGAAGAAAATCCTGACATATGACGAGACGGTACCCCTCACAATGCTGGATTCATTCACATCATGTGTGCTTTTCTTTCCTGAGTTACGTCTATTCTGAGAAAATGTTGAAGATATACTGTATAGGTACACATCTGGACAACAGCAGCAACAACGGCTATTCATCTGTTTCTAAAGATTAGCACAAGGGGTCAAGTGTACCAGCAGCACAGGGAAGACATTTTCTTTGAAATTAATAAAGGATGAAAGAACTCGCTTATGTGGCCTTGATGTATGTGGAGCTCTCAAGATGTCATGATGTAACAAGATGGATATGCACATGGAGGTCCGACATGCAGAACAATCAGCCAACAAAAACACATTGACAGACACGTCAAACAACAGGTCAAGACAGGTCAAATTAGTGTTAGATGAGCTTGTAATGCTTTGGACCAAAGTAAAGTAACCGATACACAACGATGGGTGTGTCCTACAACTTTGCTCAGCAGAACGGGATGTCAGGGTTTGGCCAAGTCTCGCCAAGTTCTGGTAACGTCTCGGTGAGAGCAGCAGGGAAACACGTCCGGGGGATTACGCCAACAACTATCTTGTGTTTGAAAAAACTTTGCAGAAGTTTAGTATGGACATCCAGCATTGAACATTAGATGTATGTATTTAAATGTGGATCAGCAGAATAGATCTCCTTTGAGCTAACTAACTTGGGGACGTATCATCCGCCATATAAAATCTGGTGGAGTTCATTATGCGGTGCATGTGGCGGCTAGCTTAAAATCTCATGTTTGCATGTATTAAAGTGAAGACTAAAGTGAAATAAATGTAAATCTTTAGCATTCAGTCATGAACCAAACTAAACGAGTCAGTGGCTATATTGAATATGCCGCAAAAAGAAAGCTAACAAGCCCATCAGAGAAGCAAATGCAAAGTGTGGTCTCAGTTTTTTTTTTGCCTGAGATTTATCTTATTTTGGTTTGACCAGCCTTTACAGCACATTTGTGAATTAATTCAATTGTAAATTACTTCATAATTCATTTAAATATATTATACGGAAGATAGAATTGACAAAAAAGAGAGAGGAAAAAACATTTTGTACATGCTAGGCAGCTTACAATAGTTACCTTTAAAGATTATCCAAAGCACTTTATAGGTCTCGTAGATTTTAGGTTATCAGCCAGGTGTGAAAGTTAGACTTGTGATTTCAAACCATTTCTCTCTGTTGTTTTGTTGTTGTTCTTCCCTGCCATTTCAGATCAGCCTAACTCTCCATCTGACCCTCTGTAACTTAGGATGTCTCCCCTATTGTGTGTTCAGTTCAAACAACAAGGCTCGGGTCCTCAATGCGAGTTCTGAGAAGCAGCATAGTGTGAGCGGACTGACAGCTGATTGCACTATGGTTTAATCTTGTTAGGGATTTTCAAAAGTGCTGCGTCCACTCAGATCTGGAGATAGGAGCGCCGTGCAGCCTTTGTGTGCAAAATTTCAACGCTCTAAAAAAAAAGGAGGTGGACAAAGGGCCCCCCTGGTGATGTCATTCCGCTGTCAGCAAGCAGGCCCTCGCTGCGGGGGGGGGGGGGGGGGGGGGGGGAGAGAGAGGGGCCAGGACAGGACATACTGTGACCATCACTGCCCCAACATGGCCCCAGTGCCTCACCCTGTGACCCCCTCTAATCAGATGTACCGGTATACAACCCGCTGGTGTGAAGTTCAAGACCCGAAACTTAAGTGGGAAAAAGATTCCAGATATTTTTTTACAAAAATCTAAAATCCCAACAAGCTATGTTTATTTCATATTTCCAATGATATGTGTCATATTCAGCCGTATTGAGTTACCATAAGGGCCATTAAAGGACAGCTGCCCGTATTTATCAAGGCGTTTTTTTTGACTTGTGCAGGACACTTGTGTTGTACAAAAGAACCCACATCATCATAAAGGTCTATTTCCTCATATTTCTGATGATGCATTGGCCAAAACTTTTAATTGGCCAATTATTATAAAATAAAATAAAACATTTAGCTTTTTAGAAATAGATTGTTATTAGTTTTTATTAGATTTGTGTTCTTAGAAGTTAAGGGGAGTTTCTGGTGTTGTTGTGTTGCTCTAAAGTGAGACCTTTGACTCTACTTAACCTCGGTCTAACATATGACACAAATTGAGTTTTGGTCTCCTGGCAGTTTTGTGTCTTTTTTAACTCGCTATGTGAGTTGTGTGAGGAATTGTTTTGCCAGCTCCACATTCCAGGAAACAGCTTCATAAATCTCAGCTGTGTGTGTGTGTGTGTGTGTGTGTGTGTATATATATATATATGTGTGTGTGTGTGTGTGTGTGTGTGTGTGTGTGTGTGTGTATTAAAGATAGGGTGTGTGTGAACACAGACAGACATGTCCTAACTTAGCAAAGTACTCTGTACAGCAACACTCGTTTCCAAGAATCTGTATGTCGCTGACTTCTACCCATTTTTAGAGTGAATCTGAAGATGTTCTTCTGGCTTATGTTACAGTACATATCACACACACGCGCGCGCACACACACGCACACACACACACAGAGTGACAAATATATAAGCTAGTGTCGCGCACAAGCAGACATCTTACACCTGGTGTCAAATATAGCGCATGCATCCAAGTGTTTGTGTGTATTTATGGGCATGAGTCATGTACGTTCATCTGAAGTGCTTTCCTCTTGGCCCCATCAGCCACACTTACTATTTCCTACTCGAAACATACTCGTGTCAGCCCCCGTGGTGCCCAGTTCTAAGTCCGAGCCTTTCTTCGCTACTGTAAATCATTTGCGTGACCACAACATCAGCAGGTCCCACAGAGGAGGGAGGGACAGTTATGTAGAAAGGGACAAGCATTCACAGTGATGGTATGGAGTTTGACGGATGAAACACAAACATCCCTTGGGGGCCGCGGGGCCTGAGTTGTGAATGACCGTGGTATGCTAAACAGGTAGCCTCTCACTATACTGGACGCGCGGGTGAACAGAAGCTCTTTACCACCGTGTTTGAGGAGTTTGAATGCCCTCATTTTATACTAAAACGATACAGTAGAGTGTCATATCTTAGCAGAGCTCTGGTCAATGAGCCTACCTTGCTTCACGTGTAGCTTACTTGAAAGGCGGACATAAACATCAACATTTAAAATAACTTACAACATTTAAATCGTGTGAATCACAACCATCTTTTATTCTGAGTGGAGTTAGGTTTAATGATGACGTGTGGATGTGGAAATTAGCCCAACAGTTTCCACAGTGTTGATGAAAAATTGGCCTACAGCAGATGAAGTGCTAACTTGTTAGCTGTGTACCACGTCCAGTCTTTTGTTTCAGCATCCATGTCCTGTGTGAGTATAAACTTCTCCACACAAAAAAAGTCTGCAGAATGTTAAGAGAGCGTTCAAAGAGTGCAAATAGTCAATGTACAACTTTTAAGCCAGGTAAATAGAAAAAGAGAGACATTCAAAGATGCAGCCGTGTCCTTCTTTTACATCGCTGAGACTACAGGGAGACACTGAGGACGACTATCTACGGTGAGCCTAAAGGGACAAAATAGCATGAGATTAATCGCAACTTTAAAAACAACAATGCATCCATTTCAGTCCTTGATTAATCAGGATTAACTCGTTAATGCAGATAGTCCAAATGGAAATGAAAAAAGATCCATGTGTTAAGTAATGATGCAAGTGGAAATTACAGGCCAGCAAAGTCACAATGTCAAGAGACTGAATACACAGACAATGGTTGTTATACGCGCTCTCCTTAAAGAGAAAGAATCCTATGTTTAAGTTTAGAACAATAACACGCTATGATAAATGATTTGTTCGTCTTTTTATTAACATTAGGACGCTTTCATTTTCTTTGTTCTAACACGTGGGCAACCAGGAATGACGTCTGGCCAGATGATGATACTTCAGAGCGTGGCCGTCCTCCTCATGGAAACCTCCTCTGCCTGCTCTGCTGTGACGTGGGCGAGCAGACAGACGCTCAGACCACCTGTAACGGCGTCTTGGCTGGCGGATGACTACACGGCAGCGCTTGGAGGAGGCCACGCGAAATCCATTGACGGCGGAAAAGCGGCTGGCCTCGCTCACGCGTCCTGAAACTAAGAAGAAGAGAGAAGAGAAAAAACTCCCATTCAGATCATTACCGAAGCAGCCGAGAGGAAGCAGCGTCTCAGGTTAAGTGTAACAGGGAAGTGGTGAGCCTGTGGTGGGTGTTTGCATATATAGAGCACATGTTTAAAATCTGAAGGAGTTCGACGTGCAGTTTTTCTCTCCTATAGACTGTTTCCCATAAGGACTAGCAAGGGTTTTTAATGAAAAACAATGAACTCTTACGGCATCTGGACTGAATGACGATACAGCGGTCAAACTCAAGGCCTTTATTAACTGCAAAGTGACTGATGTATGAGACAAGCAGAATGCAGAGGCTTCTGTTTGCAATAAGGACCTTTCATTTATATGGGAAACAAGGGGCTTTTGAAGTGGGAAAAAAAACACCACCTCTGCAATGTGTTCATTAAAAAAGTAATCATACCATCCCCCTGAAAGTTCATCAACCGGGTACTGAGTCACAGCATTTTGAAGCAGGACCCCTGCACTGCACGTTCACCCTCTACAAAGAGCTTCAATGAAGACAAAGCACACGTACCCCCATAAAATACCTGTATTTGGCCAGTTAATGATGCCTGCACAAATTGCCCCCAACCAAACCAAATAGCCTCGATTGCCGCTTAATTTATTGGAGACAAGTGCCATGCTGAGATCAAACAAGTCGCTCTCGCTTGTAGCACCTTCACAGCAATGAATTTGCTGACCCCAAAACCTTCTGCATATTTCCATTAAGGGCATGAGAGGGCCGGAAAAGAGTCGCCCTGAGGAGAGAAAAAAGAAAGGCGGTGGGCTCACATACGGTTTGGGTTTGTATGATCCTTGCAGCCCAATAAATCAGCTAGTTAGGAAATTTTCTTTATGCTCACAGTAGCAGGGAAGAAAAGGAACACAAGAGGCAGAGCAATAAGAAGCTGCAGGGGAGACAAACACATTTAACACATTACTAACAGATGCATGGACCTCATGTTTGTCCTTGCTGAACATGTTCAGCTCTAAGGATGCATCCTTAAATATTTTCTACCTGAGATTAAAACCCTGCAAAATATTTCTACAAGCATCCTGCAAACCTTTTTTTTTTTTTTTTTTTTTTTTTTTTTTTTTTTACTGGGACTGTTTCTCAGTCAAGGTGAGGCTTGAGTTTCATTACAAGACAGATTTAATGACCAGGTTCATGACTTGGAATTCCCACAACTTGAACACATGAGGAAGAATTAGTTTGGTTCTTTTGTTCTTGACATGAAACAGCACATTGTTAAAGATGCCCTGAAGGCAGGTTGACCAGAGCGCACCACGACAGGTCAGGATCACTGACTTGAGCTACTTGGTTGTTTTTTTTTTTTTTACCATTACTGGTTAAGCAAAGCAACAAAACATTTTTTAAATAGAGGAACATAAGCTACATATAGTCTACATCAGAACTGAGAAACTGTCCCCGCCTCACCTTAATTAAATTTGTAAAATCACACAAAGTCCTACAAGCACAGTTCAGACTTAGTTACCATTAACTGTGACTCAGTTGGTAGTGTCAGTCGTCTCTCAATGGGAAGGTCGAGGGTTCAATCCCCGGCTCCTGCAGCCACATGTCTGATGTGTCCATGTGTCCACTTAACCCCAAATTGCTCCTGCTGCTTGTCTGAGGCATATGAATGGGGTTAGTAACTTCTGATGGTCACTTTCCACAGCAGCCTCTACCATCAGTGAGTGAATGTGTAGGTGTGACCTGCAGTGTAAAAGTATTCACACGACAAGGAAAGAAATATACAAGTGCAACTCCATTTACCATTTACTTGTCTTCTCTTACTTCCTTCCTTTGTCTGGTTTCCCTCCATTCCCTCCTGATTCTGTCGGACTTTGAAGTCGGAGAACGTAAAGCTTTTCTTTTTGCCTTTTGGTCATTTTGTTTAGATCTGCAATTAGGTTCCACTTCTTGTTTTTTCACTACACGACATGTATAGGAGTAGGTTCAACATTATCTCCATATTTTCAAGATAACTGTTCTTATTATTTTTCCGTATTTTGAAGCATCAGACAGCTTCATCAAGCTCGCTCTGACGGGTTCAAACTGGAGATAGATTGACTCTTGACTATGCAAATCACAACCACCAGAGTAATGGTTATCTGTAGTAGTTGTTCTGCTCTATTGTGTTTACGTGATGATGCTTGAGAAGGATTTTTAAACGTCAATCAGCGCACCGTGCAAAGCTTTTTGTTTGACCTCTGCTTGGATCACAAAAGAAAAACTACTGCGCGGCCTCCAGTCTTTCCCCCCCGCCGTCAATAAAGACGACCAATCATAAGGCGGTCCTCTCAATGGTTAAAAAGAAAACACTGAAAGCTTCCTCCAGGGTAGCAACGGCAGCTCGTTTGTCTGCACATATTTGATGTGGGTGAATGTGTCAGGGTCACAGTCAGGAGGTCTCCAACCCGCCAGCGATGGACCCCATTGTTCATGGGAGACTCCCCTCTGTGTTATTGAGACATGCTAGTCATCTCCATTATGAGGTGTAATTAGGTTGTTGTGCTTATTAACTCCTATTATCAGAGGAGCACTGAGATGTCTACATGTGGCTGGTGGTTTGAGCTGGATTCACACACGGCTGTAAATTCATGTTGGCATCGTGTTCCCCTGATTGGCAGGAAGGAACGGACCAATGCGCATTTCTTAGAATTTACGACCCTCTCTTTCTTCTTAAAGAACTGTGACTTGTTTCAGACCATGGGCTATAAAACACTCAGTGGTTGTATTATAACCTCATAAACAAAAGTATGGTGGTGTACGTTCACATATTGATTGGGTTCTACTAATAGAAGAGTTTTTGTCAAATTTCCATGTAAATGACCCTGACATATAGACTGTTTAGTTATTCTCATTGGTGATGCATTCAAGGACCTCCTGATTCCAAAACGTTTTGCTTTATGCCAGAATATGATTGTGGTAGTGAGGCATTTGTAAAGCTCATACCTGTTGGCTGATTGCTTTCCTTTTCTCTCTCTGCAGCAGCATGCTGGAGCTGGGCAGACACACACACTCACTCACACACACACACACACACACACACACACACACACAGGCCTGAGTTGTAAGCTGTACTTCTCGCTGGAAAGCATTTTCTCTTTGAGTGTTGGAAAAAGAGAACTGAATGAACTCTGGAAACAACAGCCAGTGATATGAGGAATTGCTTATGCTGTTTTATAGAGTGTGTGTGCAGAATTAAAGAAAGTGAACACCAAGTTGCTGTAGCTGTGTGCATTCTTTGTGGAGCCCTCATTTGCATATTTCGTGCTCAGCTACAACAGGTTCAAATGTCAAGGCTCGTCTCCCTGCTTACTAAGAATGACATCGTCATATCAGGCAACGGTCATGAGCAATATTCACACCTGTAGGACACAGTACACGCCACATTCCTCCCTTATTGACTCAGTGAAGTATAACCTCCATCAGATCCGGGGTCTGACCCCCGTGGAACCTGAGGAATGAGGAGCTGGTTGGCAGGTGAGGGGATGAGCAGGAGGGGACACATGAATCCTGGCAGCAGTTGGACTCCGAGTCCGCCGTTTCTGGCTACGAGCCCAAATCCTCAAATGGGAATTTGCAACCATAACATACCCGCGGAGGGAGGAGGAACCTGAGACGTTCTTCTTATAGACCAACGTAATTCAGGATTTATTCATCTTAGCTGGAAACTGTACAGATGAGGGGAGCGATGACAGAAAGTCTGATTATTATCGTCAGTCTGTAGTCAGAGTATTTATTAATTTAGTTGAATTCTTTATGCTTTATTAATTCTAAAAGGGAAATTCTGGTTTACACTGTCATTAAGCGAGGTGCTACACACACACACAAAGGCCTGAAATACACACACATGCAAAAACAATTCCAGTGTCTGAGATATCACATCTGATGCAATATCACATTTGCAGGAACCGGACAAATGTGAGGTCATCTGTACCTTGACATTTTACCTCTTAAAGGTTAAAGATTCCCTCCAGGCATTCCTGAGGTTTTTTGTTAAAAGGAATGCGATGGGAAAAATGCTAAGAAAGGGTTTTATCCAGGATGTTTATCCTTATTGGAATATATTGTGTCATATTAAGTTAAATTAATCCTGAGATATGGCCTTTTTTTCCCCCCACTATCCTTGACCATTGAATCCAAGTGGAAATTTGTGACGAGTTTAAAGGAGTTCCCTCCAGGCGATCCTGAGATATTGCAAAGGCTAAAATCACACAGAATTAGCATCATGCTCATTTTAAAATACAAGCACCATATGTGCTTTTCTAAACTTCCTGCTGCTATTCATATTTTCTCCATGTCCTGCTTGTTTCTGCGGGATAAAACAAACCTCGAGAATTCTCGAAAACCAAAATGAGACGTTCAAACTGAATGAACCTCTCAGCACAGAGAGATCCGAGAGATAGCTGCTCAGTGTTTGATTTCTGCGCTCTTCTCATGCGAAAGGTCCCTGTTGGCTGGCAGAAGGAGATTGATTGCGACATCAATGCAAACCACCAGGGTACTCTGCGCCGTCTGATGGAAACGCTGTTTAGTGCTCAAGTCGTCAAGGTTAAAAGGCTCGTGCCACAGTGGGAGAAGCGGAGGAGGGAGTGGCACTCGACAACAAGCCCTCCTCAGTGTCTCTCAGACAACAGAGAGACAGAGACGCTGTCTTTTCACATTGCTGATCCGTCGATTACTGAGATCTCTCCAGAGGATCAAACCATGAATGAAAATGTCAAGTACTTGGACTGAATTTCAACACCTGAATTTCACAACAGCTGCTTTCCTTGAACAATTTACCCTCCCTCTAGTTTTTAACACAAAAATCTTTATATTTCTTTAATGATGTAGATCGGAATAACTGCTAATAATAGGTGAGCCACGTCTAATGACAGAATAACGCTCAATTTCATTTTGTTGTAACAGGCTTCAAATATCCTGATAATTGTCAGGAAACAGTCAGAATGGCCCTGAAAACAAAAGGTCCTTATTCTATGCCCCCCCGACTGTTCGCTTTAAGGATGCTGGACACTTTGTTTTCTGTTGACCTTGTGAATCTGAGCACAGATTGTGCACTAAAACAACTTTTGTCTTACGCTCCATTCATTATTTACACCTTCAGTGTTGAACACAGTGCTGCCGCTGTGATGCGAGAAAGGTCAGGGCAAAGTCAGGGACTAGTTCAAAGATACATTTATCTTTTAATCACCTTTACGCTGTTGCATTTCATGCCTATTTATTTATGCACTAAGAAAACCTTTAAAAAATACACTTTTTTTTTTTCTTTTTTTTTGTTTTACTGCCTTTATTCATATGACAGCCAATGAGAGACAGGAAATGGAAGGAGAGGGCGGGGTATGCACCAAAGAGTCAACCTGCAGCCAATGCATGGAGGACAGTGTATGGAGCCCCCTGCTTTACCGGACCCGACGGCAGCTCTCACTTTCTCACTGATACTGTGAAAAGGATGACTTTTTTTTCTCTCTTGCCTCTTAGAGCTCTCAAACCTCACAGCTATTGGGATGAGAGAGAGAAATGGGGCGGGGTTAGTCAAAGGTGTTTCAAATGCAGCACAGCGGCATTTATCAGTGTGTGGTGACATCGCAGTGAACAAGAGAAGAGCCCTCCACGCTCACTAACCAGCTGCAGTCCACTACAGAGAGAAGCCCTGGAGAAGTGCAGATATTGGATGAATTAGGTCTGAAGCTGCAGGCCCTTATCTGTCTTTTACTTTACTTTCCCCCACTGCACCACTTTAGCTCCACTGAGCAAATAGAAATTCACCAACAAACACCCTAACCCGGCACTGGCTTGTTGTTCCCAAAAAGTGGAGAATAAATGGCCAGCGGGCACCACCACCCATCAAACCCACCTTAAGTATCATCCGCGGCGGTCCAGACAGACATCAAACAAGCCGAGCGGATGATTCCTGCCCTCCCTGAAGACTTACTGTACGCTCCCCCCCTTCGCTCACTGAGCATCTTAAATGGAGCTGCCCACTGACCTGAGTGGGCTCGTGAATCACTGTGATGGCTTCCAGAGGTGGGTTCTCTGAAAGGTAAAAGGGTCATAAAATTGACCTTTTCATCTCTTTTTTTTTTCAGACCCAAATCTACAATTTAAAAAAAAAAAGGGAATCGCCCCAAAATCCCCGACAACATGTCTGACTACCTGGGAAAAGCTTTAGGACAAAATGTTACCACAGATAACAACATTCAGTGACGGTAAACAGTTTTTTTTTTACACTTTTCACACGAGAAAGAAAAGAAAATTAGACTCAATAATATTTGTTTATACTATAAAAGAAGATTTGATGATCAACAAATGAAAAAACTACAATAATTCTGTGCCTTGAGAATGAATTAATCAATTGCATGCATAAAGTTTGCCTAAAAACAAATCACAATAAGACACCAAAACAAAACATCTGTAGATTAAAAAACAAGTTAATTTATCTAACGTCATAAAGGAAACAGGGACAATTCTCCAACTAGGTAGCAGCTGTTTGCTAGCTGTAGCTAACGTTAGCCAGAGGCACACAAGTAGCTTACTTTCAGTCCATTACAATTAACTCTTTAGCTCGCTCCCCTTCATCCTCTTCATCCTCTTTATCCTCTTCATTGTCCTCACTATCCTCTTTCTTTGTTTTTTTGCAAAACGGGATGACCGCCGTCATGTTAGCATTCTCATTGTAGGAATTAGCATTCCCTGAATCGCCACAAAAGACATCATCCACTCTCCTTTGTCCCTTTGTGTTTTTCGAGAGTAAAGCTTTCCATATTTGGCTTATTATCCTTCACATGCTAGAATACACAAATGACTGTATTTTACACAGGATATTAGTATAAATGTCAGGAAGACTTTAAAAGAAATGAACAGTCACCTCATGATAACCAACAACAACAACTTATTTTCTTCCAAATGCAGCAAGAAATCCAACTTATGAAAGTGTGTACAGTAGCCTACATTTGGTATTAGGGCCACTAGGTCAGTTCCCCTCCTCATTATATATGTAGGGTGATAATTTTAACTTGGCACCTCACACCCATCAGTTTGATGCTGGCACCCACATCCTGTATTACCCAGGGTGCCCAGCAGAAGGTCAAATCCAGCGCTGAGGCCAGCTCTGAAATATGCCTGTGTTCAGCCTAATGACCCACAGTACAATTAACACTCTGCAGCTCTGCAGCTCAGCCGCTCAGCAGGTCAGCGCACAGATACCGACGTGTTTATTGGCTGTTGGCTTTGGTTCCCTTGTGGAGCCCGTCGTGCCCAGCTGATCATCTTCCAGACTGGAGCTGGAGGCGCTCCAGTCTGACACATGCACAGTACAGTGAGTAGAGCCCAGCAGACACACAGACGGGAGGCTGTGACACACATAGCAGCACAGAGGGACCAATGAGACGCCAGAGAAGTGATGCTCAAGTGCTATTTTCATCCTCATGTGATGCACAGCGAGGGCTTTGTTTCACTTTCCTCACTTTAGAAAGGTGTGTACATGAGGTCTATTCTTTACTCGCCATGAATAGAAACTGACTAAATGAAAAGGTGTTGAAGGCCACAGAAATGTTCTGGTACAAGTATTCTCTTTCTGTTTTCAATACATGAATATTAACCCAATTTGAGGTGAAGCTACTTTTTCAGTATAGTTTTTATATTTTTATAACAGTGTGAGTTTGTCAAGGAGAGAAGGCGACTTTTAAGTTAAAGACTTCATAAGCAACAATACAGGAATGCTTAACTTAAAGGTATGATATATGACTTTCAGAGTAGATGTCCAGTAGATGTCGCACTTGAGCACAAGTCTCTCACACCAAAACAAAGCTGTCCCTTCAGCGCGCCGCTTCCCCTCCTCCCCCACCGCTCCCTCAGTCAGACCAAAAGGGATTTGTTTTGTATTTCTTGTACCAAATAAACAATTTTATTCTATTCGGAGAGTCCATTATTTCTCCTTGAATTGTACTCCTCTGTTATGCCTCTTCATATGGCGTTCCTGAGTGGGCGGGGCCTTCTCTTTTTCTCCATGTGTTGGCAGGGCTAATGGTTGGACAGAGAGGGGGAACAAACATGTATGGAACATGTAGGATTCTGTTTGAAGTTGCAGAGGATAATGATTTCTGTTGAAACAGGTTTGTTTATTTTAGAAGTAAAAGGGGCGCCAATAGTCCAGCGGTTTGTGCGTGCACATCATGTACAGAGGCCGAAGTCTTCAAGAGCTGCGTACTGCGTTCAAGTCCGACCTGAGGCTGTTTTCCTTCATGTCATTCCCCACTCTAACTCTCTCTCCCCAATTTCTGACTCTGTCCACCGTCCTATCTTTATACTCAAGGCATAATAGGTTACACTATCAAGTTGTTGCATACACTAGCGTTCTTATTTGCAGTGTCATAGCCTTTCCAAGAGCGATAATGATATTGTGACAACATTTGCAGGGTGGTATAGCTTTCCCACATGATGGCGTGTACAGTACAGTCTTGATGCTCTTGGGGTAATAGCAGGCAGCTGTTGCGCCTCAGTGAATAGTAAAGCTACAGAGATTACCCTAAAGCCAAACCCCCCCCGTTATATAATCACATATTCTGGGCTTTTATCACCTCAGCTCACATGAGATGTCCGTTAGTTCTAATGCAGCTGACCCATTTTTCATGATTTTGCAGGTTTTTTTTCTTGCCAATCTTCATGGACCTAATGGAGATGAGCTGTTATCTGTGTACTCTGCCTCCCTGATGAATGACATAAACTGCGTGATTTCAAATCCTTTTGTCCTTTATTGACTTCCGAGCTCCTGCTGTGTCTATTTACTGGCAAAAGACGAGCGAGCAAAGGACATTTTGTAGTTTTTGGGGGAGAGTTTGTTCAAGTGTAGCAAACGGTGCATCATGGGGGCACACGAGCAGAAAACACCTGCACGTACGCACGCTCGTCCCTGCAGATTTCACTCCACTCAGCCCAATTATCTAATCAGGAGAAGCAGGACTGATCACGGGGAAACTCCCCCAAGATTTGTGCAGCTCCGATCACTTCTTCCTCCCATGTGTTGAACGCGCAGACACAGAATGTGCCAGGCCCCGTGAAGCAGGTGCACCTCGCCGGAGCCAGATTTTAGATCGACTGTCTCCTAGCAACAGCACCCAAAGAGGAGAGCGCCACCGGCTCCAAGGGCTACTGCTATTTACCAAAAAAACGTCCTCTGGCTCTGTTTGGCTGTTTTGGTAAAAGAAGAAATCTAGGCCACCATTTATTTTGCAGTCGATTGAACAGACAGACAAATACTTTATTCACCTGTTTGCAGTTTAAACCAGGTAAGAAAATATAAATGAGTGTTTGTGATGATCAGGTCACAGAGCTACCGAGGAAAGTTCTTCCAGGCTAGATATCCAGCAGACAGCCTGAAGGCAGAGTGTTAATGCTCCTCATTATGCATCCATCACACATGCTATTTTCTTGTCCCAGGTCGCTGTTTCCATCCACGCTGTTTTCACAATTAATGCAAAACATATCATTATATTAACAGCACAACATGCAGGTTTGAAGAACTGTTATTAGTGCTGCAAACAAATCTTTAGTGAAGAGTGAAATATGTTGTAGCTCCATCTTTAATCAATACATTTGAACATCTATGTATCATGCTAGATTTGCACTTTTGGAACAACCATAATTTAGCATATTGTCGTTGTGCAGGTAAAAATGTATCTGCACCTTTTTAATGAACAACCACATTACAAAGTTGTTTTCATGAGTCTGTAAACTCTGACTAATTTTCCAATTTTTCTTGTAAACAATCTGTGAACTTTGGTAATAATTACACGGAAAGGAGAAACAGACTCTGCAGTAATTAATTCCAATTAAAGCAATTCCTGGTAAGTGTCACCAGTCAGTGCACAGCAGGTGAGCTGCACACACAACATAGAGTGATTTGTTTGCAACACAAATGAAGTGCAAAGCTCACGATAAGACATTTTGAACTGAGTTAAGTTTAAGTGTAGTAAATCATTCAAACCTTATTTGTCACAACAATTTGTAACAAACTGCAAAGGTCTTTCCAGATCACTCCAGGGAATTTATTTGAAAACCTTGACCTTTATAGGCTGAGAAAACTCTTCAACATTCAGCTTGTTAGACTCTAATGAAACCTCCTCTGCCCCTTTAAAATACATGATTAAAAACCAGCTGCTTTTCTTGGTTCATTAACACAGCACTGAGTGGGTCAGTCATTACAAAAAACATTTTGTGCAGCTGAGATTTATCAAAAAAAGAACCTTGTAGTAGATATGACCAGATAGGATTGGTTTGGAGAAACGTTTCTAAAGAATTAAATAATTTCCATTTGATGAAACAGTTCAGCCATAAACAAATGTTTCTCAGTCCAACCATCGTACAGCTTCTCTGAAGAGTCAGAGTTTGCTGATAAGAAGATTTTCATTGCACAAAAGCCCTGTTTCCACCAAGTTGTATGTTCAGTTTAGTGCTGTACAGTACGCATGATGTTTCCACTGTCAAAAGTTAGGAATGGTACCAAAATAACCAACCCCTACCGACCTACTTTTTTGGTTTACCCTTCTGTTGGGTTGCCAAGCGACACTCTGCAGTCTGTTGATTGGTCAAAAGAATCGTCCCTTCCTGTGTGACAGAGGTAATAAGGACAAACACAAAACAAAGTATGTTTACATATCCTGTGGATTTTGAGGGAGTAGTTTCAAGGCTGTTTTAGTTTTTTGTGATTAATGTCAGCCTGTAGCACCACCCCATGGATGACCTCAGAGGTGCAGAGCTCTGCTGTACGTCCTCCATTGTTGACCCTTTCATGACAGCAGAGGTGTCAAGTAACGAAGTACAAACACTTTGTTACCTTACTTAAGTAGAAATTTTGGGTATCTATACTTTACTGGAGTAATTATTTTTCAGCCGACTTACGAAGATATCCGTGGCAGAGACTCAAGAGAACTCGAGTGAAATGTCCCAAGTTTGTACATTTACATTCCAATAAAGGCTTTTGATAACATGCTTCTGAAGTTTGACTTTTTGCACCATTACAATACTTATAGGCAACTAGTCATCATATCTTCCGCTCCATGGAACACATGTTAATGCTCAGTAGTACACACATATGGTTCTTTAATGTATTTGCATTGTACTAAAATGCGTTCATTTTCAATGGGCATAAATTCGTGCATCCCAAATTTTCAACATTAACATTTTAATATAACATTATAGTCATTATGGCCTTTAGAAAAAAACATTTGGGGGGAGGTGGGATAGTGCTCTATAGGCCCCTGTGGCGCGGCCTAAGCTTTTGTCCTTAATGGCATTTTTCCCCCTCACATTACTTTTACTTTTATATAGTTGAGAAACCAGTACTTTTACACTTTTACTTGAGTAAAAAGCTTGAGTTGATACTTCAACTTCTACAGAAGTCTTTTTAAACCCTAGTATCTATACTTCTACCTGAGTAATGAATGTCAATACTTTTGACACCTTTGATGATACGTAGCTGACGCGGTAATCCCCATTCTGCTTTCACTACACCTACCAACCTGACCAATTAAGGGTCAGGTAAGATCAGGGTTTACCTTGCCAAAGCATACTGAACAAAACAGGAGCGCTTTGTAGAAACAGGGCTTAAGGTGGAAAAAAAGGGGGAGGGGGGGTAAAAACCATGTGTTCAGGGGTTAAATTATCATGTTTACGAGATGATTCAGTATATTTCAATTAGAGGATAAATTACATGCTTATATGTTGTTGTTTTATGTTGTTTGTTTTGTTATCTAGACTCATAAATCTTCCAAAAGAGACACCCCATTATGACAATGAGTATAGTTATTGTCAAATAAATTTAGTTTAAAACATCTGAAGTGTTTTAGAAGTTTCAAATGAGGCAGTCCCTGTTATACCATGAAATGTTATCTATTGTCAATGTGCCAGTGCTTGATGTGAGTGCCGGCCATCCTTTCTCATTGTGGGCCGTCCAAGCAGAGATTAGGGGCCTGTTCTGCTGAATGGAGGCGAGGAGCACCTCTCTTTTTCTCTCTGGATGCTTTCACTCATCATGAATGAGCGTAATTCTGGGAAATGTGCCCCCATGAACAGTGGAGGGAACCTTTAAATCCAGCAGAGCCCCTGTGGGGATCTGTCTTTGACATACGACTTCCCCCCCGTGTGGGGAGCGACGGAGCCCGCGGATCAGTGAGGGCCTGTAATAAAAAAGTGTGAAAGCGGCTTCATGACGCTTCCTGACGCTTCTGGCTGCTTCTGTCCCTATCTTGATTTCAATCTGAAAGTAAAGGTCACCAAGTACTGTAGTGATGCTGCAGGTAATTTAACTGCTTCGGCTGCTTTATATTATGATAGATGTTCTTCTTTAGTGCATATTCTGCGCCTGATGTGGTGAAGAAGGAGATTTACAGACTTGTCAAGCAGTAATATTCCCTCGTATAGGTGTGTAACAGTGGAGAATAATGCAAAAACAAAGAGTGGTTAAAGATCTAGCACATGCCCGTCTCAAAAGGTCAAACATCAGAAAGCTGCTGAATGAGTGACACTGACAGATGTTGTCAATTCTTGGGGTGGGGGGTTATACTGCCGGTGGTTAGACGAGGGGTGGGGTGGGTGGGGGGGTTAAGGATAGGAACAGACAGCTGAGTGGGCCCGATGCTCTCCAGAGTCTGAACAGCTGAGACCAGGAAGGCCCACGCAGGCAGCTCAGAGAGAGAGAGAGAGAGCGACCTCTGGGATTCTGGGTTTTTTCTTTTCTTTTTTTTGATGAGGAAAGTCTGTTGAGGAAAGCCGATGAAGTCTTGTCTGCACACTCAGAGAGCTGCTCCTTAAGCTGCGCTGAAGCCATTACCCAAATCTCAGCAGAGTTGACAAAAAGCTGAGAGCATAAAAAACTGGCTTACAGGCACTCAGCTAATAGACAGCTGTGCTCGAAATAGCAGATAGGAGGCCGTGTAGTGTATCTGGAGCAAACAATGCACAACTGCTGCACATTATCACCAAAAAGGCAGCGCTGCATCTATGTAACGCGCAACGCTCAACAACGGTTTCACAGTTGCACAACAGATACCCAGCAAGTGCGTGGTAAGATTAGACAGACCACTGCCTGACTCAACAGTCTCACAACTTAAATTCACAACATGCACTTTAGGCCATTTTTTGATGACATCACAGCAAGAGTGTGAGGCTCCTACGCTGTTATATTCATGTTGTACTGTTGTCTTAATATTTCATATACTTTTACTGTTTTGTGTTTAATCCTTCAGGTGGCACATTAAACCATATTGCATCAGATTTGACATCCCATCAGCTACTCTCAGACAACAGTTAATAGCATTTAATCACTTCATAACTAATTTACTTTTGCTAGGAAATAACATTTATTGGGAGATAAACATTATGCTTAGGCTACCAGGATTTTATTCCTCTCCTAGCTAAAGGTTATACTGTTTAGTAGCCTGAGTTGCTGAATGTTAATGCTAACTGTTGGACGGGCCAATGTTTAAACTCTATCCCCTTCTTTTTTAGATAGATAGATAGATAGATACTTTATTGATCCGAGGGAAAGTCAAAGCATCCAGTAGCAGGTTACAAAGACGAACATGACATGAAACATTAAACCACAAAACCGACGCCCCCTCTCCCATACATGTATATTAACCCGAAATTTTTTTTAAAGAATACCCCTAGATGAAACAAACTTAAACTGTGCAATTAAAAATAGACTTATACAAGAAACCTGTTTAAAGCTCAAGGGGAAAAACTCTGCAAAACATTAGCTAAGGTGGTGAGGTGCTAACATTAGCCTAATGCTACACAAAATGCTACACAAAAAAACTGCAAAATGGAGGTGCTACCAAAGGGGCTTCTAAAAATCTTTATTAGTAACATTGAACACTAATCTGGTTGTTAAATAATGCTCACTAATATTGAGGTGGTGGGCTAATAAGCAAACATGCTAACCAAATGGGAAGATTCCCCTCCAGACTGTCTGCTGTCTTTCAAGGTGCCGATTAATCAAAAAGGGTTAGAATTATATACATGTATAAATATTTGTAGTCACTCAAATTGACTGCTGTGTGTGTGTTTGGACAATTAGTCGCTATGTGTGAGGACCTCCTTCTATCAGACACACACACACAAACTCTTTGTGACTGATTTCCAGAGTAGGGAATGCTAAAAGCTCTACGATATACTTCATGGTCGGGCATCAAAGGATCCTGGGTGTACTCGAATGCTCAAGCTTTCATCTCCACTCTGCTGGTTAAGTAAGCCTTGAGTGAATGATGGGAACACTTCAAACAGGGTAAAAAGGGAAAGAGCTTGATGTACAGCAGCTCAACGGTTTATGAATTTAGCATGAGGAAAAGAAAGACACAGAAGTTTCTTCAGCTACAGCGAGGATGTTTTCTCCCTTGATAGCGATGTTAACACCCGTTCATGTTTCACCCACAAACACGGCGGCGTTCCCCCTCAGGAAGGTCTCTGGAGCACCACAGGTAGCGTGAGATGTAAGTGATCTGAGGAGGGCCTCTCTGCCGTACAGACCACCTTCTCACAATAACTCACTGAGGGTTAAGTTGAGCGCTCAATGATGTGCTCAGTTACTCTCCCGCCGCACAACATGACCTATGTCTGCCAGGATCGCTCCACTGGGCCCACTGTCCTTCCTCCTGATAGCTATCTGAGCAGCAACATCTGTTTTCAGGCCGTATTTACTCAACTAGGACAGGAGCAGATCCTGACACTCCCAGGAGGCTCCTTGTTGGGTCTAAAGGCCATTTGAGCATCCACAATCCATAAAATGAGGCATGTTAGAAATAAATGGAAATGAGATAGCCGTATGGTGTGTGGTGTGTAGTCAATAAAGTCAATAGTATATAAGGAAACCTTTTTCCATTTACAACTGTCTAATATTCACACTGAAGAGAAAACAAACTGTAGTATTTAACTAAAGCCAAAGTGTTTCATGCTCATGCAAAAAAGTAACATGAAAATATTCAGTAGATTAATTTGACATCAATCTAATTTAAAATCTGTAACGAATATTGGCATTACTTTTTTCCAAAATATGATTCATATGTAAATAAAAAGCAGTCTTTGCCTAAATACCGGGATATCCCTCCTAGCTGATGAAAAAGGCTGGCTCTGTGATCGGCTTTACCACGGACTCACTTGAGGTTACTTTCGAGAGAAGAGAACGAGGGTCGTACTCAAAAACGGTTCTGATCTTTGTAGGTAACCCTTTGCACAGTCTGAAGCTCCTTCAGTGAGCGACTAGTGATGCCTCAGTGTTGTACTGAACAACTCAGGAGGTCTTTTGTTCCAGCAGCAGTCAGATATCTTCGTGAACATTTGTAAGTTGTGGCTCTGATTCATGTCTCAGATGGTTTCAATGGTGTTTGTTATTTATTTACTGGTTGTGCATTGTGATTCAATCATCATCAAACAATCATTATTTGTAAAGCGCAAATTCATAACAAGTGTTATCTCGAGACGCTTTACAAAACAGCATATGGTAGGCCTATAATGTGCCTTTGTATTCCTGGCGTTCCGGTTGTCCACACTTCCTTGCCGCTGAGGTGGAGGTCGGAGCAGGCCGTGCATGAATGAGGACGGGAGTGGTTTGGGGGAAGACACAGTCCGATGGTGGTGGCTGGGCGTCGGGCGATGATTGTGCGGTCGATATTGTTTGCTGTGACCAGGTGGTAAATGAGTTTCCCCATTTGGGATTTATATAGTTTTCTAATCTAATCTATTGGCCCATATGTCTCTTATTCAGGTTGGATATTTGGACCGTGACCATTGTGCTCCAAGGTGTTCATCATTTCAGATAAAGATTGGCAAAACCTGGTTTCTCATTTCTAACGGATGATTTGGATTTTTCTTAGACTTTGCTTTGATTCGTTACTTCTGATTGACACTTTACATAGCAGCCTTTTGCATCCGTGTGAATGTGTAAGTGTGACCAGCGGTGTAAAAAGCACTTTCAGAAGACTAGAAAAGCGCTAGAAAAGCTCAAGTCCATTTACCATTAACCATGAGCTTTTGTAGAAAATCTGCTTGTTTTTTTTGCTTGAAGCTGTTTAGATCAAAATGCCACAAATAAATAAACAAGCAGAAAGTGAGGTAGTTTATTATAGTATTCAGATTTACATGATTATCCTTAAAGAATCTAAAGTGATCATAAAGAGGTGGTCGGGAGGCAGAGATATGGACGACCAGTGGACTGTTGGGCCATAGGTGTCATCATGTACATACTATTTTTTATGTGATGATGAGGTCCAAAGCATAAACATGACATGTTGCCTTTGGCTTACTAACGGGATGTAAACACAATGTTTTAATCCTTTTTGTCAGATATGATGTAAACAATACGACAAGAGGGAAGTCTTTGTTGCAAAACAAAACAAGTATAAACTGCATGTGGGTCAGAAAGGCTGTCGTTAAAGACACATAATGACAGATGAGTGATAATATCTTTAACTTGTATATTAGATTATATAACTTTTATATTGTAAATAACATCATATAGTTCAGTTTTCATTGTTTGTCAGATTAAATGGGCTTGTATTTGTTTGCTGTTGGGGAAAAAAAAGCAACAGTATTCATGCCCGTTAACAGCCAATCTTCTCTCTTAACAGTGTGTCCAAGGAGGAAGAGGCTGCCATGGCTGACCATCTGGATGCTGGACGCTTCAGAACTCAGAGGTGAGGGATCGATTTTGGGGGATGCATACTAAGAAGAGACCGGATGATGCAAGATATTTTAGAATTTGAAAAGAGAAGCAGACAAATGAGTCAGGAATCATCTTTGTTTGTCTGAGTCCTCATTGTTTAACTTCCTTCACTTGTAGAAGATGTAAACAAAGATGTAACATTGTCCAGTCCATTGGAGGTGAGTTTCTTTGGGATAAAATAAGATCAAACCTGCACAGAATAAAGCGAGAGATTGGACCTTGGACCTGCTAATGACTGACTGGTTAGCCGCAGTGGGAACACAGATGAATAATAAATCAAGTACTTTAGGAAGGTGAGGATCTGTAGGGTAACGGATGGCCCATCAAAGTCCTGTCATCCCCACTGACATGGCCATGGAGGGTCGGCAACGCGTGACCAGAAGCCGTTCTCGGACCGGGCCATAAGATAATGAGCGGGAGTGATCAGGCTGTCAGATAAGGGTGAAAAACTCTGATGTGGCAACACCGTCTGTTGGAGTAAGGGAAGCGTGGTGTTTTCAAAACAGGAACACTGGTGGTTACTCATGGGTGTACGCATGTTCAAATTATACACAAAACAGAAACTCGAACATACAGGACAACACTCCAGGTCCAGGTACACTTCTTTTTTTGAACATATTCATTGTTTGGTGCACTCAGAGTTAAAAACAGTTTGGAATTAGCTGTGTGTTTATCTCCTGTGAAGTGATGCATTGAAACTGAATATGTGAGCATGGCGCCCCTGAGACAGATTTGAACAAATCATGCAGGGATCAGATGTCATCACTTAGAGGTGAGAGAGTGACTCAGCAGGAGAAAGCCTCACCTGTTAGAGCAGGGAGTAAGGAAGCATGACCACAACTGTGCAACAAAGGTTTCAGTGAAGTGACATCCAGAAAATACTCCTCAAACTCCTGATATATATCATAAATGATTGGATACAAAAATCGAAATCATGCACCTTTGGTAAAGGATGTATAGGCTTTAATATCGGCTTTATTGATTAATGAATTTAGAGAGTTACTCTTTGAGTCTGGGCTCGTCAATGATGTGACCTTGAAGAAAAACAAACAAAAATACAGCAGCTGTGAGGAATAGAAAGAGGAGGACTTAATGGAGGGCGTATTATTTCAGCAGAATGTGACAGTGTTACCAGAATTAAATACAAATATTTACCCTCAACCCTGCGCTTCTATTAGAAAGCGGCGTTGCTCTCTCTGCAGGGACGTGCAGGTCAAGGAGACTGAGCGAGCGAGAGAGCAGACACAGCGTGCTGATGCTGACGTCTTTGAGGCCAACGGCGGCTCATGGATCCAAGCGGCGGCGAGGGGGGATCTGTCTGACTTTGGTGTGAATAAAACATGCCGTGGCATGTTGGTAGCGACGATCGAGGAGGCCCCCTGCATTATTCATGTTGAGGAGCAGGAGAGGGTGAGGGGTTGGTGTGTGTTGTAAAAGAGGAAGGAGAGGAAGAGGATGAGGATGGGGGGGGGGGGGGGGGCTGTTAGGCTCTGCAGGGGCATGTGAAGGTGTAAGGGTGTTGCCAGGCTGCAAAGAAGGTCGTCCACCCAGCAACCAGGCTCAGACAGTTATCGTTACCCTGAGGCTTCTTTACACACTGACAATGATCCCCCTCTTCAACTCACTGCAGGCTCAACTGTCCAAAGCAAATCCATGTCATGACACGTCTAAAGGGAAGAAGAGCAACTTCAGCTTTTAATAATGCTGATTAAATTGTTAAATGTGATTAGAAAAAATCAGCAGCACCAGAGATGCTGATTGACAGATTTGCCATATTATAACAACATATAACAGAAAATCAATACCTGTTTCATAGTAAAAAAAAATCTTTACAGTGCACGCTTATGTGTCAGGCAGAGATGAGGACGGGATGCAGGAGTCTAGTGATATATCCTTGGCCCGGCTAACCCCAGAGACGGGGTTCTCCCATAAGAGCTGAATAAGTGTTTTCCCTCTGCAGAGCTGAGCGCAGGGGAGCGGGAGGAAATGTGTTCCAGTCAGCAGCTCCTCTCCCAGTCAGGGAGAAGCAGACAGACAGAAGCTGCCAGCCAAAGCTGATGCTACTGCTCCACCTGCAGGCTCACAATCACATCAAGCATGTGTGTTTGGATGTGCTGCGTTGTGCAGAGGGTGTGGACAAGTAAAAATCTGCTTCACACAGGGAAGTTCTCTGCCAAGCACAAATTTTATTGTATCAGTTCATAGATGCTATGACAAGAAAAGGAAACAAACAAACAGTTGATTACTTATTTTGAGGATGAAACCTCAAAGAACAGAGTCAGGTTGCAGGTTGCAAAGTTTCTCTGATTGACTCTGATCTATAAAGGAGAGTATTTGTTTTAGTATTTGTTTTAATATTTGTTTAGAGAGTATTTGGGTTTTGCAGAGAAGACAGTAGCTGTAAACGCTGAAGTCCATTCATTTCTCATCTGACACGCCCTGCAGAGTGGTCAGTGAAGACGCTGCTGCTGCTGAAAGCTGTGCACTGCAAACAGTGTGCATGTTTGAGGTCATATTCAGGGCAGAATCTTTCAATAAAACTCAAGGACAACTTGAATGTTTCTTGGGTTTTGCTTTATGCTGTTAGAGTTATTTGCATGATCTTTTTCTTGCATGCAAAAAAAGAAAACCCAAAATTATTGAACCAACACTGGAAACAGGTGCAGTGATGATTAAAAATGTCACATGCAAGGATCTGCACCATTTTCTCTTTTTTAGGAAAGATCTTTTATAGTAATCTTTTTGTTGAGGTAAGGTCATAGTGATGAGAATGCTGCTGCTGAGGGTTAGTTCATTCAAAAAGGATACACATTTTGTGCTGGAATCATTTATTGAAAGCAAAAAAATAAATTTAATTATATTTTTGATGCAGTTTAAATGAACTACCATTCATTGCCTTTTCTTTTCTTGCAGGCAGACAACTCCAAACACAGATGAGCCTGCATGGGAAACAAGTGCGGTCATGATTAATTAACCCCGCGTGCTGAAAAATCTGCACTACCTGAAAGTCTTATTTAAGCTTGACATCTTTAACTGCGCCCTTTCTAGTAATGTAAGATAATCCTGCAGCATGAAGGCTGAAGGTGGAGAGGAACTGAGTAACCATGTGCCAGCATGGCTTGATTACAGTAATGTGAACGCTCAGTAGCAGCTGGTGCTTATCGGCTCCGACTAAAGTCAGCACAGCAGCACTGCACTGCACTGCACGGCTGACACACCCAACACACACACAGATACACACACACACATACACTGTCCGGTTTCTAATTCAATATAAATACACTCATTCAGCCTTGGGAGGGAACATTGTGGAGCCAAAACCAGAGCTGGTTCATAATCTAAAGATACAATCTGTACTGTTTAAAAAACGATCTTGTTTCTACATCTCTAGCCTATTCAAATCGAGCTGAATTCATTGATTTTTTTTTTTTTTTCGGAAAATGTGAACATTTCTAAGATATTGACTTGAAGATCGGGAAAGAGAAAACAGTTTGTTTAGGGATGTTAACATCAATCATTATTCATAGATCTTGTCAAGAAGAGCTGTCAGAACTGCATGTATTTGTTATCAACACAACATAGCATCACAACTTTTCAGGCTTGAGGTTGAATACTCAATCCTGATTGGTTAATCAAGTCACTCTTGGGTCTGATACTGGTCAATAGCAGACCACTGATGTGAAAATAGCACGTAGAAATTTGAGGAGTGATTAGGGGACATCTTAAACCTCCGAGGTGAAGCCTACAGGTGGATGCTGGGGTGGAGGTCTGGCTGAGTGAGAGTGCAGAGTGCGGGGGGGGGGGGGGGGGTGGGGGGTGGCTGGCAAGGAAGGCAATACGCTGCTAATTGGAAGGAGATGTTTTCAGGTGATTGTTGAGTATCGGCCATGTCAGTCAGTGCTGCTTGAAACTACCTGAAGTAGCTCACAGGCGTCGCCTCATTCATCATTTTCCAAGTCCATAATATTTTGTCATTTTACAGAAGGTGCTGTGCCCAGCCAAGACAAAGTCCTGCACATAAACACACCTCAGCCTGTCGTTCGAACACCTTTGTTATTTGAAATGATCTATTAATTATTGGGCTTTTCATTTCTGGATGGATCCAGGCGGTTTCCCCCTGTTCTCACTCTTCATCCATCATGCTAAGCTAAGCTAAATGGGCTTACAAAGGTCTTTTAACATTTCCACACAGTCAGACCCAAGACTTCCTGTTACCAAGAATAAAAAACTGAAAGTATTTCAACATTTAGCCTGCAGAGGACAACCACAGAAACGCAGCAACCTGGTGAGACCACAGCAGCAGATTTCACACACGGCCAGGGCCTCTTGTTGAGTTCATTCAGACGGATATTACTCAGTGACAGGATGGCTGGAGAGAAACCTGGATGGAGAGACTGTAACCACAGTTGCACAGTCATCAGGACTCAGAGCCATGATTTATGTCCCTGCAGAAAGACAGAAAACGGTCGACTCCCTTCAGGACCTCCGTCTGAGGAAACTGCAATAGACAGTGTGTATCAAAAGTGCAAGTGGAAGTAAAAGAAGGCCGGACAGATTTGTACACAAAGACAAAAAATATCAAAGTTCAAGCTAGGCATTAGTCTGACCACAGCAAAGAGGTTATTCTTAGTTTTAAATGTGAATACTATTGTTGTGACTGGCCTGTTAAAGCCGCAAAACATCTGAAAGAATTTGTGAATGGTGAGATGATGTTTCAGAATAAATGTTTCATACTTTGTAAGACTCTTAACTATGTCACATTTGGAATACAATTGTGGAAATCTTTCATACTTACAAATTCCTCACACACTCTAATATATTTATTCAAGGTCATACTTATCCATCATATCATTTTCAATTATGTATGATACTTTTTTTTTACCTGAAATGAACAAGTAGAGTTTTCCAAATATGAAAACTGACAGCTATTTGAAGGTCACTTTCATGAGCATTTATAGCTTCGTTAATGGTTACAAAGCCACCTCCTATGACTTTGTAGATGTCATGAACTTAGAAAACATCTGTCTGGAAAATGTATAAAAAATGAAAATTACAAAGCTGCGAGTTAAAGGAGCAATATTTAACTCCGAGTGTTTAAAATGGGTACTGCAGTCCAAATTCAAAACATTGAAGAGAGCTGTGATTGGCTGCTTTGGGCCAAATGTGAGTTTGATGAGCGCTGCGACTCCGCCTCTTGAGCAGAAAAGATGAAAAATGTTTAAGTTTTATGCAAGCCCAAAAACTGCAAGCAGCCGCGGAGAAGAGCGTCTGTCCAGCGTGCTGTCCAACCTGCGAATTATTGCATCTTAGAATGTTTTTTTAATCAAACCACCTAATCCAATTACCCACTTCCTGCATTACATTACATTTTCAAATTCAAATTATCCGAGGATGTTTTTGTGCAGGATTTCATTAAAGCTTCTTTGAGGTATTTTCAGTTGTTTATGTTGATTTTGGCGCCCCCTGTGGACAAAGCGGTTTCTCTAGTCACTTCGCTGATTTTGTCCTCTGAATGCATTTGTATTTTTTCTGATGGAAAATCTCCCCCATTCTTTCTTTATTCTTCATTCAGACCAACCTCTAACTGTAAATCGTTGCCATAGAAATGTTCAATAGGTTTCTGTTTCCTGCTTTTTACTTCGTATGACGCCTACCCGGCAGTAGTTAAGAGCTTAAACAATATTGAAATCTCTTGTTGCTGATGATCTTGCTTGCGTTTTGAGGTCAAAACAAGGCTTCAGTATTCAATTCAGTCTGTTTTATAATCATTGAAAAACTCCTCTCAAGAGCTTTAAAACTAAAAAACATGCCCTTTCTTTGTTTTAGAGGAACTTAGCTGTACCCTCTCACTCGTGTGTCGCAACACTTTCACTCACTCTTGGTTCCTGATAAAGCTCTGATGCTTTGCCCAAGCCAATAGTCCTATCTGCCAACGGACAGAGATTACAGCACTCCGGGTTTCACTTTTTACTGGCATGAAACATGATCCTCAATAAGCCGTTAATGTTTTGACACGACTGATTAACTAAGACTCTCCCCCCCACCCCGATTAAAGCAACGTGCAGGAGGAAGTGGGATTCTGGGGGTGGTATGGGGGGTGGCTCTGCATCTGTGGCAGTGTGTCAATGCGGAGGGGTGGTCTCAGAGGATAGCCGTTGTCTTTCTCAGAAAAGTGAACTTGTTCTCACCCAAGAGACAGATGAGCAATGTGTTAGGGCCCTGCGGTTCATGGACAGAACTCGGTTCTCAGGCTGATGGGGTTTTCACTGGAATAAAAGAAGAAACTCTTTACTCAGAAAAAACTGACAGTTGTGCCACTTCAATGAGCCCCACACAGTAAAGGTTTCAATGATTAACTGTAGCAACAAGAGACAACAGCCTCATTTTACACAGGGAAGCAGTTGAATACCTTATAAACACAAAAAGACACAAATATTTACTGTAAGAAAACACTTACAGGTGAGACAAATGCAAACCCTGATTCCCCCAGGTTGAGGAAAAACACAAAAGAAATGCCTCCTTGGATGCTCTTATGATAGTTAAAGCAAAATCCATTGCCCTCTATGGTTTCCCAATGTACAAACAATGGTTCTTGGAAGTGCAGAAAACACAATGAAGTGCCTTTTCTTGTGGCACAATGTGAAGAAAAACTGATAAAATGCTCTCAAGGTCATCATTAGAAAACTTGTTCTCATGCCTACTTTGGTGTCAGTCCAGTATGGAAAGGGAAGGGGGCTCAGAACAGGCCGTTTCTGTGTCTGTAGCTTTAAATGTAAATGGGGGTTACTGCCCTTTGTGATGTCATGAAGGGAAAATCTCCAAACGACCTGTTTGAGTACACATTTTCTGAAAAGTGGAGCAGACAGAAGACGGGGAGGATGGACTTGTCTCATAATTGGGGGGTTTGTAGACAGACATTAGTGTTAGAACATGTTGAAGTGTATTTTGCATAATGTGACCTCCCTGACCTGGAAGATTGCGCGCTTCAAAAAGAGTTTTGTCCCCTCAGCGATTAAAGTCCTAAACAAGCTTCCATGCTGACCCCTTCTTTGTTTTGTGTTTCTACCTGCTGTTATGTGTACCAACCGTGCAAAGCTGTGAGAACAAATTTCCTCCTGGGGGACAATAAAGTATTGTTTTGTGATATGATATAGAAACTAAAGCAGCAAAGAAAACTAATGACCTTTTAAATGTAAAGAAAGTGAACTTAGTTACTTTGATCACTCCAAACAGCAGTTTTTATGATTTGACTGATGGATCTGATACGGCGCAAAGGAAACTTGTGTTCATTGATCTTGATGTCAGAGTTTCCATCTCGGCCGACTGCAGCATGACTGAGAGCCTCTGCACCGAGGGGGTGACGGTGGGAGCAAGGTTACTGCCGCCCTCTGAGAAGTGATCCCGGTGACGAGCACACAGCTTGTTCTCTACGACAACATTTGAGCCACATTCATTCATTTTTAAAAACAATACTGCAACTAAATGTTAGTGGCTGCACTTTCCCATTTCTACCTCTCTCTTTCCTGAAGGACTCATGAACCCACCCAACATGAAACCACTATATTTCCTCCCGCTCCCCTCTCTGAGTGAGTGCAGTGATGCTGCAGAGGACACACCCATCCTCACTCCGCTGCCTCGCTCTCTTTGACCCTGAGAAGTTCTCCAACACGCTGCTGATAGTGCTGCAGTGCCCACCCAAGAGTCGCCCCCTTCTCACTCTAAAGCGCCACAGTGAAGAGGAGAAAAGGAGAGGAAGGTTAAACATGAAGAGAGAGAGAGAGAGGGGAGGGGCTTCTGTTTTTTTCCTTTTAGAAGCCTGAAAGGAAGAGAACATGGAAAAGAACGAATGAATAGAAAGAAAAGATAAATCTTTCATTTGCAAAAGGCTTTCCTTTGCACTTCTGTTTTTTTATAAATGAGGGATTAACTAAAACAGTGGTGACAAAAGGCAAATGGATCATGTCTGAATGTTAGCCCGTCTAGTAAACGAGCAACTAAGAAAAACATTTCTTATATCTCTCAGTTTTTGTATACGGATATATCTTTATCTTCATGAGACTGGAACTAATGCATCCAGTTTATGTTTGACACATGCTTTCATTACTCAATGGATCAAGACGTAAAGTCGTCAACTGATGATATGGAGGATGGCGTGGTGGGAGCTGTGTGTGATTGAGTTTATGAAGAGTTTGCATGTTCTCCCCGGGTACTCCGGCTTCCTCCCACAGTCCAAAGACATGCTCGTTAGGTTAATTGTTGACTCTAAATTGCCCGTAGGCGTGAATGTGAGTGTGGCTGGTTGTCCATCTCTATATGTCAGCCCTGTGATTGACCGGCGACCAGTCCAGGGTGTAACCCCGCCTCTCACCAAGTGACAGCTGAGATCGTCTCCAGCCCACGGGACCCCGAACAGGAAAAGCAGAATAGATAATGGATGGATGGGTTAATTCAACGTACACCGGCGTTAAGACCAATCACTGTGCACATTGACACTCAACAGGGTTCTAGGAACTAAAATAGTTCATAGCTCCCGTGGTGCAAAATCAATAACAAAAGGGGAGAGGCTTCCAACAATTTGTAGAACTATGAAAAAGCTCCTGCAATTTTAAAAAAAGCATATTGTATTAATATTCACCATCACTGAGCTGTTTGAATAGAAACTTTACAGCCTCTCATTTTTAATATATTTAATGTTGGGCTTTTTATGCCTTATTTAGATGACAGGACAGTGGATAGAGAAAGACATCATGAGGAGAGAGTGGGGAGTGACCTGTGGGGAAAGTGAAGAGGGTCGGCTGCCTACTTTGAGGACTAGAGCGTCTGTATGTGGGACGCACAACCTAAGTGCAAAGCCAGCCAGCACATCGTTTCCTCTTTAATCAAGCTGTATGTTTAAAAACTGTTTTGCTCTCTGTCTCTTGTGTTGTGTTGTAAGTGCTCGAAATCGCTCTTAGTCTCAACACTGGTCTCGAGTCCACCTTTTGAAAGTCTCGGCCTGCACTCGGAATCAAAAGCTTACTCTGCCTTGCCTCGGTCTCAGACTGGGCGGACTCAGGATTTTAAATCAAGACAGTCAGGACCACCACTAGACTATTTTTCCACATCATTTCTGTGATTAGAAGGAAAACGCCCCTTTCTAAAAGAATGAATAACTTCAATTCATTTGAAGTTTGATTTTATCCCCGTCACGGCCGCAACCTTCCCGATGTTACATTCTAGGTGAGTGACATGCTGCACATCAGATGATGGTTTTTCTGTGATATTTATGGTCCTGGTCTTGTCTCGGTTAGTGTGGTCTTGACTACAACACTGGTCTTGTGGTTAAGCAGAGAAAATCTGTATTATGTTGATTTTCAAATAAAAATAATCAAAACAAAACCTTGCAATAAATCTTCCTCTGGGCGATCCTGAGATGTCGGTACGAGCCAAGAAGTCAAAGCGGACGAGGAGATTCATAGAAAACAAGAGTTCTCCTTTTAATTTCTCCAACCACATCATACTGTCCATTTACAGTACACACTCCCAATTTCCCAAAATTAAATCTGATTTTGAACACATCACAGTTTGAAGTTTCCAAATCAAAAATACAACACGATGAAAAAAAAAAAGGACATATGCACAAAAATTAAAACCTATAAAAAATATAAAAACAGAACTTTTCAATCTCATTTTGACAGGTACCATTTCAAGAACAAAACATGTAATAATGCACAATAGAGCAGACAAATCAAACGGAACCATTAGTTTTTTTAAATAGAAGGAAAAGACATCCTTTTCATCATGCACAGGATGTGATATTAAATAACGAATCAAACAAAAATAATATATACTTCTCTATATATCTCTCTTTTAAATTTTCAAGTCAAAGCACTCCCGTCCCTTCCACAGGGGAAAAACAAGACGAGTTTAAAAACACCGGAGGATCCACCATGTTTTCAGTAGCTGCCACTGTTGCATGGCCTTTATATCCAAAACATTACATCGCAGCAACATCTTTTTGGCACAGAAAAAGATGTTCATAATGGCAGTAGCATTTTGCATTATAAAAGAGGGCGGAGCAGGAGCTCTATTTCCAAGATAGAAAAAAAAAAAAAAAAAGCAAAAAGAGGAAAAACATTCTGTGCACCGACATCAGTCAGGAGAGTGGCGTCTCCCCGCAGCAGGGTGTGAGGCAGCAGTTGTAGCAGCAGCTCAGTCTACTGCAGCATGCTCTTGATAGTCTTGTTGGTTGATTCATCGTTAAGATGCTTGGTTGTGTACCTGCAGGTCAGAGAGAGTCTTTAATTTAGCAAAGTACCAACACAACAATGTGAAAATACTCCATTACAAATAGACTGCAGACAACAATTTTATATGATGGATGAAACGTATCAAACTAGGGGTTGCATGACTTCCTTTCTTCTAAAGTTGACTTTCCATGTGTTCAATATGGAGTGGATGACATCTCGTTGCTGATGACCTCAACGATAAAGACACAGGAGACGTTGCAAAACTTAACGTATATGCTGCTGACAGCTTTCAGGACTGTGCTCCAAAAAAATCCATATGGCAATATATCGTCATGTGCTCCTTGCTAATACATGTACCGATGCAGATGTTACAGAATCGATACGGCTGCAAAGCTGCGATGACAATTTTGAAAGACAGTTGACCTATGGTGCCGTTCACAGTAACAATATAGCAATTTTAATAAACGTTTTGATCCTGTGATGCAAAAACTGTCTGCACACGACCACTACGATCTCCGTGCACGTACTTGAGCTTCTGCTTTGTGTTTCCTGTTCCGTCAGTATGTTGTTCTCTGAAATCTTGTTGATATTGAGATTCTGAAACAGAGCATGTTCTCTGTGTTGTAAGACTTATGCAGACCACAAACAAAAGACTGGATGTGTTTATTTCACATCTTGTGGGTCGGTAGACACTCAGGTTACCCAAATATATGTTCAAAAACACTGTACAAGTGGATTTTTCATAATATGTCTCCTTTAAGACTGTTTGTGCAGCATGTAGTTAATCGCCTCGTCTGACTCCTACCCTGTGGCAGCAGCAGACATGCTGTTTCGAGGTTTCAGATTTATATAATTTGTATTTCTCTCATGAGACCATCAGTATTCATTTAGTCTGTTTCATAACCAGTTAAAGAACAGCCCTGTACTAGAAGTTACTTTACACCACTGCATGCATCTACAGCGTTTTGTCACCATCTGTCAGCTCACAGATGTAACCACCGACATATAATCCAACACTTTTCCATGCGAGTGACCTCACGTGACTGGGCGTGCCTCAGGCCCCCTGTACACAGAGAGGCATACAGATGTGAGGTCACCACGGAAACAGGGCCGTCAGACTGAGCAGCTGTGAGCATTAGGCGAGGCGGGTGAAATTTGGGAGACTGTGAGGGGGTGGGGGGGGGGTTGAGGTGTCAGATGTAATCTGCATTTCTGGAGAGGCTTCGACACCCAACCTTAAACGGAGCGCAGAAGGCTCTCGCAGCTGACCGGATCCCCCCGCTGGACTCGCGGGCGAGGGAGCCGTCACAGTGAAATAAACCCGGAGTGTGCTCGTGAACAGGCACCAAATATCATTTCACTCACAGCTTGAGCAGCCGAGTATTTTTCAATGAGAGAGCGTGCACGCTGCCAGACTGCACCTATAATCACGTTACATGGCGGGCTGCAGGGGGAAGAACACAATTTGGCGAGGACATGAGCTTACCTGAGAGCGTTGAGAAGGCCTTCGACGCTGTTCTGAGGCTGATCTTTGAGGACTTTGATGCAGCCTTTCATCTGCGGACACAAAGCACGACTGTTAGCTTTAAATAACTGTGAGGAGGGATTGAGGTAGAAAACTGCACTCACGTCGATTTTGGACGACTTGGCGAAAGCTCCCACAGGATGGACGTAGTCGTAAAGGATGATTACTCCCACCATCACCCGGAGGCAGAACGACACCGTCTCCTCGCTGGTGAATCGGCTGCGGTACTCCCTGAAAAAAAAGGGACAAGGAGCGGTCGGATTACACGTGTAAATGTCAAGTGCAAGAAGTGAAGGAGCTCTCAAAGAGTGCAGAAAGTCACTCACGGCGTCTCCAACATGACCTTACACACGCTCGCCATCGTGCTCAGGCAGACCGTCGTGTTCTCTATGGGCAGGTTCTTGTTCTGTGGGAATGCAGAAACACAAAAATAAAAAATAAGAAATGACGGCAGCCTTTTTAAACATCTCTTCAAAGTGTCCTCCACTCTCTTTCTGTCTGGCTCACCTCGGAGACAAACTTTGTTGTGCCGTCACTTAATGTTTTCAGCATGGGCGTGGCGTCAGCGTAGAACAGAGATATCCGATTGGCTAGTTCATTGTTGACTTCATTCTCCCCTTCTGCCTGAAAATCATCAAATAGAACTACTTTTAATAATGACATTCACTGTATTCTTGCTTTCTTAAGCCAGAGTCGGGGTCACATACAGACTCATGGAGCTCATGAGGTCTACAGTCTCTGTAAGCAGCATCATCATTTAGAGATCTGACACTCTCAGGCGGTGTAGTGAGAAGCCTTCAGGAAAACAACAGCAGCCTTTTGACTCATCTTAAACTCGTAACTCCTTTAATTATGTCCCCTTGTGTTCTGTAGCTTCATATGAACATTGTGACACGGTAAAGCTCATGGAGACAGAAGGGCCCGAATCGATCTTTAGAAATACAATTTATCTTTGCAAATCCTCCCAGCTCTTCTTTTCAGTTCCAGCAGTCTCAAATAAAATCAAAAACCAAGAAAGCGTTCATGTTTAAAGCTCACTCAGATTGGAATCATTTACCTGTTAATATTCGGTCCATTTCATCTCTCCAACGGTTCACAAATGCCTCGTCTTCCTATTTCAGAACCATTTGCGACGGTCCATGATCACACCGCTTCATCGCTAAAATACTATGAAGTTTGTGTTTTTACTATCCCTGTCTTTGCTTTTGACCTGCGAGTGGACAATCCACTCCTTATGCAGAGGTGAGTAGGTTCCCTGGATTCTGTATGCCTCATCATCTTTTGATATTACACATTTTTGTTGTTGTTTTTTTTTCTTCTTCTTTCTCCCTTTGTTTTTGTTTCTTGTCTTGTGCACGTTTGGATACTGCAGCAACAACAGTCCAAGTCCTAGAAACCAAATATTTGGAAATGTATTGTTTTTAATCACCAGAAATTGCAGGCAAACATCTGCACACTGACCCAAAACACTGCCAATGAATTTGTATAATGTGGACAGAATTATCACTCATAATCCAGTTAAACCAGCCCGTGAATTTAAATGGACTCCTGCTGCTCTCTCTCTCTCTCTCTCTCTCTTTTTTGCTCGTGGAAGCTTTGCTTTGAAAATATCACCAATAATCTGTGTTTGTTTTTAAAAGCCTTGGTACTTTTCAAAACTATTGAACATTAAAATAACAGATTGTTTTAGTTTCAGACACATGCTATTGAAAACATTTGACAACTTTTCTATGCAGGGACATAAAGAAGACAAAGTAGGAATTAAAAACAGAAGAAGTCCAGCTCTAACCCTGAGTTCAGGATCTCGAACAAACAGTTCAGTTGAAGACTCACCATATTTGTAGTCTCCGTTAGCGAGATATCCTGACTGACTTTGATCGAGCATGGAGCTGGGATGTGTATCTGTTTTTTTTTCTATTGGCTGTGTTGCTTGCGTTGTTGTTTTTCTTTTTGTAAATAGATGTGCCGGTCTAAGGAGCTGATTGGAGCATCATTTTCCGGCTCCTACGAATGAAACGCTGTGGACAGGTCTTTCCCGCTATAAAAGCAGGAAGATGGCGCTTCCTGGATTTCCGCCACGCACGCCACGTTTACTTTGTTAATCCGTTTTGTGAAGGGGTGTTAATCACTATTTACTTTAACCTCGTTTTCTTATGTTTTCGGTTAGTTAGGGAAGTACGTTTTTTTTCTTCTAGATTTATCAGGTTAGGTCGCTTCACCAGTTGACCTCCGTTTGGTTTGTTATGTTCTGACACTGATTCATCCTTATCCTTAGTTATTCATATTGCCACTTTTAGTATATCCTTGCTTCTTATTTAATTTATTAAAGATAAATAACGTGTTGGTTGAAAATTTGAACTGTTCTCTGTGGCTGCTTGGGAAGTGAGGGATCTGGGTCTTTGTTCATGTCATGTCTTTGTCTTCCTCTACACGGGTCAGAACAGAACTGAAACGTTGTCTCATAATGCTCAAAGTTTAGTCACTTCATCATTGTCATGCAGCTCAGACAGGCTGTGAAAGTGCACATTAAAACATTCAAGTCACAACTGAACATTTCCTGACATAAAAAAACAACAACAACAGTGAAGCCTCCTGGTTTCCCAGCTGACTAACCCATCCTGCTGCTTTCTAGTCTCAGACTGAAGCTCACTCTGTTCCCCGTCAGGTGTGCTTTCAAAGAACGAGGTGTCTCTCGAACAGACTGTTCTAAATGTGTCCGCATATTTAAGAAAGATGAACTCTTTCATGTTTTTTTTTTCATTATGAGAACAGCAAAAGAAAATGAATAATAGTTTCCCAAACAATTCATACCGATTCATGTTTAAACAAATCATGACATGTGAGCTCAAAGAGGGTTTTTTTGGTTGTTTGTTTTTTTTACCGCAGGGACGGATGTGTTTCATCTCAGATGTCTGACTGGTTGGGTCGTTCTGAGCGGTGACTAAATTTGTGCCGCTGTGAGACGGAGCTACGAGGGAGGACGACAGCCTGAGCGTCTTTCAGCAGTGACAGGTCCTAACGACAACTTGTCTGGGCCCATTTGCCTAATGGCTCATTCTAGTCTGGAGGATAAAGCCAAGCTGTCAGACGGTCAAAACCACCAGCAGTATCCGTTCTTTCTTGCGACGCGGGAACAATGAAATCTCACCACTTCCTGCACCTAAGTATCATTTAGATACCCTTAAAGCCTCTGAATACAGATGTACAGCTTTTAAAGTACAGCATGCATGATATGAGAGAGTGAATGGTTTCTTGAATTTCAATATCATCAAAGCTAATGTCTAAAATCAATACAGGAAAAATCACTTTAATAGTAGCGAGTGAGCTGCTTCCTTTTTATTGCATGTAAGTTACCCCGGCAGATCTCTGACCTGAACATCGCTGTAGTTTTATTAATCTGATCAGGAGCTGTTAGCATGAAGACTGAAGGATGGACACGTTGTGGTGACAGGAAGTCTGCCTCTCATGCACTTTAAAAAAAATCATCTCACATGTCACTAAATTAACTTACTATGAAATAAAGCTATAGAGAATGAGCTGGGTTAAACTTGAACTGGTGACCTGATGTGTCATCAAAAATGTCAAACAGAGCAGGTAACCGTGTCTTTAATCATGAAGTTACACGAGGACAGAATGAAACCTAAAAAACAACAAACCTTTTTTTTTTTTAAATCCCTAACTGATTTTCTGGCCACTTGGGGGCAGCAGAGAGATGCTGCTAACACAACAATGACATATTATCTCCTTAAACAAGGCAGCTACTATCCAAAAAGTTTGCGAGAGCCACATGTAGCAGAAACGGAGAAAACTAGAGGTCCATATAAAACATTTGACTCTGAAGTTTCTAAACTCTCCCCCAATGTTTAGCTGCTGGCTGCCGGCTTTGTGTATCCCGCCTTCTGTAAATGTTAATAGCTCCGTTTGGTTGCCGCTGAGCGAAACAACTTTTTTTACTTCACAATGAGAAGCTGTTTATGTCTGCTGTATGAGACTTCAGCCCTGAAATAAGTTTTACGAGTGCCCGAGTTAGCTTTTTAGAAACACCTTTTATGTACCAGCTATGCTATTACTTATTTTTAATATAGACCTTTGTTTGACAACTGCTTTGAAATAGTTGATTATCTTTCTTTCTTTTGTATTCAAACTGAAGCATCCTCACCGCCCCGAGAGGAAAAGGACAAGATGTGCTCACCGGTACATTGTTGATCCGCATTCGACTCAAGGTTCTTCTGTAGTAGCTGAAGTCGTTCTGGATGGCAGGATTTGTCATCTGCAAAAGGAAAAAAACAACACAATTACATTTTAATGCGGGAAAGGGGGGGGGGGGGGGGGGGGGTGTTCTCTGCATGTCTGTAGGTGGCACTGCCTGCAGCGGGACATTCAGCTCTGGATATCAAACACGCCATCGTCATGACAGAATGCTTTAGCCAACAAGGCAGAAACGTAGCTTTGGGGGGAAATGGCATAAAAAGAAGAACACAGATACAATTACAAGTTTATTTTGCTGAACTGGATTTGAATCCTCTGACACTTATCCCCCTTCACATCCACATCCCCCTCAAGCTGTCAGGAGAAATTTGGTTATTTGGCTGTTGTAGTGGGATGTGCATTAGTACAGATTGTGACAACGGGGTCGACCACTAGAAGGCTGACAAAAAGGTAGAAAGGGTCTCATTAGGGAGAGGGCGGCTAGGACAAATGCTCACTTACTGTCTGGTATCATTTGAACTTCACGTAAATCTGCAGGAGTCGGCTAACTTTTAACAAAATAAGCATCACAGTGAAGCTGTCACTGACCCCTCAAACCCGAAGTTGACCAACCAGCGGGCTTCTTTCAAACGTCACCACCAGTGAGAGCTCATCATGTGGCTAATTATCCTCATCCCTGTATAAGCCTGTCACATTCAAAGCTGCACTGGCAGCATGCTAATCCTGCTACAATAGGCTGGTACTCTGTCTGCGTCCACTGTGTGCACCGAGAGAGACAGGCTGCTTCGACGGGGAGGGGCTGCACGCCGCGCACACACACACTTTAACTAGGTCAGAAGCCCATGCATGGGTGTGAAAGATTGATGAATAGGCCTGGCATGCCACCTTGCAACCCCCCCCACCTTCATGTTTCTTGCTTGCCAGCGTGGATAGTGGGCACTAATTGGGACGTCGCGGCAACTCGCCTGGGGGTGTCGGGGTGTAAAGTTTTTGTATCTCAGGAGTGAGGATGTTAAGGGGGAACCAGTTCACCCCCTGTCCAACCAGATAAATACTAACACGATTACTTTTTTGACAATGGGCGTTCGACCGACACCCATGCTTCCCCCCAGTGTTTTCTGGGTCGCACTAAAGCAATTAAAGGTGGAGGAATTCTTAAAATGTACTCCCTCAATCGTTTATTCTGCATTTTGCAGTAATCAGCTAAGGACCAGAACGATTTACAGAGTTCTCTCCCTGCCAACACCCTTATTAGCCATTCCACTGGCATCCACTGTATAATAAACAGCAGGGCAGTACCAGGATTCTAATTAAATGCTCATCATGCGCTCACTGGCTGCAGTCGGAAAAATCGCACGGACCTCGAAAAATCAATTTGAGGGCATCAGCACTTTGATGGGCTACAAAGAGGTCCGGTCTGCATCACAGGAGGAGAGTACAGAGTCTTTATCAACATCACAAGAGTCCAGTTTGGAGGTCTAAAAGAGGAGACTGACTCTTGGGGATGTGCAGGACGAATGAACAGACGTACTTTAAGCTCATCAAATCGCAGTGTGAAGTGCAGGATCTCTGCAAACTGCCGGGCCAGAGCCTGCTCCCGCTCCAGGTGCTGAGTGGGGTCGTCGTAAGTCTCACTGGTCAGAGCTCCCAGGAGGCTGTGCAGCGCCGCCTCTGCGAGGAGAAATGAGACACGACTGAGTTAGAGATGCAGCATGAAAACATGTTCTGTAAAAAGGACCCTGAATAAGACCTTGGGACACATGCTGACGTGTCTTCAATGTCAGCAGTGAAAGACGCTGAAACAAGTTTCACATTCAGTTTTTTGTCATTAAAAAGAGTCGAGTTAACAGCTTCAATATCAAAGACGCAAAGGTCATAAAGGTCAAGTGTTGTCTGCCAAATGGAGAAGAGACGGATATTCAGAAATTAAATTAGGGACAGTTAGTCAACTACTGAAACGATGGAGATTCAACTCACTATTCTTTCATCTCTGATACATTACTTATTTGATCAAAACATGTCACATTAATGTAAGAAAGAGCACGAGGTTAAGTCTCCAACTCTCCCGTTATTATCCGAGTAACAGGACACGCTCAAACGTTATTTTAGATTTGATATGAAGAGAATCACTCGTTGATTCTTTTCTACAAAGTGAATCGGACCTTCATAACTTGTCAATTATTCATCATGTGAGTAGATATAACTTCTAGAATATTTGGGTTCTGATGTTGGTCTGGTTTCTGTTCCGGTTGTTTCTCTGTTTGGGTTTTGTTATTGTTGTTGTGTCGAAGCACTTTGTAAACGCTTGTTTCTAAAATAGCTATACAAATTAAGTTTGAATATTGAATATTTGAGGGGAAAAAGATCATTAATAAGACTTTTCATTCCGCTCTGGGACTTTTTAGACAAACATTTTTGACTTTTTATTTACATTTTCTACACCAGAAATGATATACAGTAGCTTTGCACCTCTTTTCTCTGGTCCATAATTCAAAAGTGTCAGATTCATTTGAACATATAAGGAAGTAGATACAACTTTCTCTCACTAAATAATCTACTGATTGATGCTCAATGAAAACAATCTTTGTTTGGAGCCCACATGAACAATAATCAGGTACAAAAAGCATCCGTCAGTATTGTAGTCTGTGTGTTGGTGTTGAGGTGAATCATAAAGAAGCGGGAGCAGAAACATCCTGAAGACTAAAAACTGTTGTGAATGCATCTCTGATGTGTGTGAAATCAATATTGTTTATATTACCCTAAAACACAGCATGGCCCCCCGGGGGGGTTTTCAATTTGTTCAGTTTATGACACCCTGTAAGCTCAGGCACCTGATTCAGATATTTCACACAAAAATATTCAATGGGGGAAAAAGAAGAAGAAGAGAAACAAAAGTGTAAATTTACACGCTTAAAAAAAAAAACATCTCTTAAAGCGATCAGTCGGATGTGTGAGCGGTGTGTCAGCCAGCTGAAGCATCCTGATTAGGACAGATATTAGGGCAGCAGTGGTGTCCAAACTCCTCGGGGCATAATGCCAGTTTTTTTTAAGGGAGGAGGGGGTTGGAGGGAAGGTCCAGGGGGGCCAAGGGGTGCTCCCCCCCCCCCCCTCTCAGATGCAGATGAGACATGGGACTAATTATCTCATTGCCATGAAACGGGGAAGGGAGGGAGAGAGTGAAGGAACAGGATTCCATTCAAGCAGGATTACACTCATTGTTTTGACAGTCAGTAAATACAAAGCCTGTGCCATGGCTTGACAGAGCATACCCACATACCCAGAATTATGCATGCATGACGAGCACCGGCAGGGAAATGAGGGAAAGATTAAGTGAAATGTAGTGAACAAGTTCAGAGCAACAACAAAAAACACAAAAAAAAAAAATGATTTGACAAACATGTCTTGTTCAAACACACAGGTTTTGAAAAGGAGACAAAAAAACATAGAAGCTTTAAAGCCCAGAGGGAGATCGTATTTATAGATGCAGACGGTGTTTAGAATTCAGTCTAGACGCCGGAGAGAGGCTTCAGTAATGACATAACCCTGACGAGCGCCACGTCTGATGCAACAAGGCCACCGCGTGCTACCAAATGAGCGCGTTCTCTGAATGTATTCAGAGTGTACTTTAGGATTCTTTTTGATTACATATGATGATGAGCATGTCAACAGAAGCCAGAAGCAGCGCATTCAGGGCGCAGTGCACTTAAGATAATCATAAGGGGACTGTCAGAAGAGGACACAGCGCTGGCGGTGCAGTGCAGTAGATTGAGCACGTTTGCCATTCGGTAATGACTCCCATCTGCTTGGGCAGCGTTTGCAGCGCAGCAGCTGATTAAAAATGGCCTTAGTGGTGCACTTCTTCCTCCCCTCCCCTCCCCTCAGCGTCCCAGTCAAAACAGAGGTTAAGATGGAGCTGCTCGCAGGCCTTCAGATATGAGCCACTCTGCTATGTCGGGAAGTCGAGCAAGCGGGGCGGGGGGGGGGGCGGGGATGTCTGATCGCATCAGGTCATGGCAGAGCAGGCGAGCAGAATGCGGGCACGTAGGCGCTTTACTCGCAGGGAGAGAGAGATGGTCAGAGAATGGCGGGACTTCAGACTAGACAAGAGCCTACACTCTGTAACAGACCAGACCAGACCAGACTGTTTAACATTAATAAGACTAATAAGCAAAATTAATTCAAGGCATAAAGCAAGAATTTTTTTGTTTTGTTATTTGGGTATTAAGGCAACGGTTTTGATCATGAGACAACTGTTAATAACATAATTTACATCATTGATTCATTTTTTTTTTTTTAAATATATTTCTTGGGTCTCTTTGCCTTTATTAGATAGGACAGCTGAAGAGAGACAGGAAATGTTGGGAGGACAGAGAGAGAGGGATGACATGCAGCAAAGGGCTGAGGTCAGATTCGAACCCACGGTCGCTGCACTAAAGACTACAGCCTCCATACATGGGGCGCACATCATAACTGCTAGGCTAGCGGCGCCCCTCATTGATTCATTTTGAATCATTTATTTAGCAAAAATTACAATTTCAGAATTTCAAATGTCAGACCGTTGCTGCTATTCTCTGTTTTATAATACTGGTAAATTGAAAATGTAGGCTTCTTTGTCTGTTGTTTTAAAAAAGCCTGGAACATGGTCAATGTATTTATGTTATTAAGACAGTGGGGAGAAGTTTGCATGCAATGTTTGGTAGTTTAAAACAAGATACTGGGTACTTGTGCTTTTGTAACAGTGGTATCAAAACAGGTGTATGTATCATCTTATTTTACTAGAATCATATTGGAAGTTAAATAATCTGGTATCACAACAACTTGAATATGTTACATGAAAGATGTCACCTTTTATTCCAGGCAGACCCGAGCAGACAAAATCTAGTTCTGGCAGCAGAAGATAGACCTTCTTTCATGTAATATGCTTAGTTAATCATTTGATCATTGCTTTTCAGTTTTCCAGAAGTGTCAATCTAGTATCCATCTCCTGTTTCATAATGCTGTAAAATTCATACTCTGTGTTTATTTCTCCTAGATGGAACAAATGTAGCAGCATGAGCATATCACTTTGGATTCTCTTAGCTTTTGAAGCTTAAAAACATTTATTTTTCCGGTCAGCCATGTTCAATTTCAGTCAAATTTTGCTGTCAATGCAGAAATCAGTACTTGGAGCAGAATAAATCCATTCCTTCAATTCAAATGCAAAGCTGGTTGCATAATCTTGTCTCCATAATATCATGCTCGGTAGTCGTGCTCTGCAGATCGCTTCACCCGCGTGCAAGAAAAAGACTTCCAGCTTCATGCATATCAGTGCGGGACGGCGGGCTGCGAGGCCATCACGGCCCCTGAAGCATAAAGTCAAGGCAGAGAAGTAGAGCAGCAGCCGAGGATGGGAGGTGGCCTACTTTGTTACATAACAGCCATCGCCAGACGGCCTCCGCCCACCGCTTCCATTGACTACCTTCTCCACGCTGCCAGGATTACAGGGTAGAGGCTCCACCCCCCCCCCCCCCCCCCCCCCCCCCCTCGGCCTAAGGGTCATAAGCAGATAAGGGTGCAGTAAGCCTGCTCCCCCTGCCCCCCCTATATCCATGCTAATTAAACAACCTATATCCCCATCCTACACAGAGGTCAGCGTGCAGTGCAACGCAAGCAGCATGTGGAGAAATGCATCGCTAAGGGGGTCTGAGGCATGTTTATATAAGGCTGGGGTCTATGTTATATATATGTGTGTGTGTGTGTGTGTCGCATGTCTGTTGACTTTTGCAGCTCAGCGGTCAATAATTCAGATGCACATGCAAACAATTAAGGTCACGTACGGAGGTTATATGCAAGTGCTGTTGCTTAAAAAGACCTTTTACATTTAAGGGCGTCTGAGAGTCAGAGCTTTAGAATAAAATCTGCAGAAATTCTCACACATTGGGAGCTTTGCAGCGCCCGAGTCGCACGAAAACGATGGGTTGCATTTGAGCAAAATCTCCCAGGACACCTGAGGCTCGGTGTGATGATTGTTCCTGGCCTACATTTGAAAGGTGCGCGCAGACAGATCTGTACCTAATCTCTGGGAGAACTCGTAGAACTTCTTCAGCTTCCCCACCAAGGGGACCACCGCCGCCCACGCCTGCTCCTGTAACGCCTCGTCGTTGGGATTCTGGATTGCCTGGAAACAGAAACATTAAGAAACCTTTCAGTTTACAGCTTACAGTGGATGAAGTTCATTTTCATGGTTTTAATCACATTTTAATTCAATATTAAGACAACATATCTGTGTGTAGTGACCCACAGATACTCCACTGATTTGACTTATTAATGTTTGCTTACGAGTCTTACAGCATAATGCTTTTTATGGCTCATGTAAAATCTGATCAACCGTCCCAAATGACATCACTGGAGTAAGTGTCATTTTTGAAAGGTAGTCTTAAAATCTCTTTAAAAGCTTGAACTGAGAGTGACCTCAAAACTCACATCTGTCAAACAATACTCTTGAGTTACATTAGCTGCTACTAAAACAACACGTAATTCTGACACTGACTTGCATTATGGGTAATGTAGGCCCAGGTTTCAACAGGGAAAAGAAAAAGACAATATCTCAGGATGTGAAGTATTGATTTCCGTTTATAACCTGCATGCAGATTTCCAGACTGTGCTCCTGGGTTTCCATAACAGTTTCATTACTCACTAATATCTGAAGCGACAGAGGGCGTTTGACCGCACTGTTCACTAAATCACCGTTTTTCACTTTTGTTCTGTGTGAAACCAAAAAGTTCTGGTTGGGAATGTAATGTTTGGTTTTCCTTTGCCTGGTGGTTAAGTGTCTTGCCCAAGGACACATCCGACTGTGTCTGCAGTAGCTGGGGATCGAACCCCTAACCTTCAGGTTGAGAGACGACTGACTCTACCACTGAGCCACAGCCGTCCACTATTTACAGGCCAGCGCTGAAGACTAGAGAAGAGATGTCAGAATTTAGAGCGATCTGTCATTTTAATTTGCTGAAAAGGGTGATATCGCAAAATAGAAACAGGCAATGAGTAAATGATTATTAGATTTTTGAAACATCAGATCCAGTAATAGATAATCTCCTCTTGAGCTAATAAACCCAAAATAAAAGGTTAAACGCTCGCTTTGAGCCAACACAGCGTCCCTCTGAGCCGGTCCTGCACAGTTTCAAACAGTGTACCTCTCTGATCTCCTGCCCCGCTCCCTTGTACGCCTGCAGCTCATCCAGGATCCCCTTTGCGTCCTTTAGCACCACATCCACCTGCTCCCACACCTCCCGCTCCGCATCTGTGGGCTGGGCATCTGCAGAGAACAACAACAAACAAAAACAAGGTCAGGAGGGCAGAGACAGATTGGTAATCTAATCCTTATCAAAAACCGGCTTAACGTGCTATCAAAGAACTCGAGGAATTCTATAAAATCCCCTCATACGATTTTGAAGTTTAATAAGCATCTTCTAATTATGTAAATGAAAGCTCATTGAAATAATCTTCCAGCGCTTCCAGTTAAGATTGAACACCGCCCACTTTCCTGGCTGAGAGGAGGATAATGGAGCATGATAACAGAACACAAATGACACGGGTTAAGCCCCTTTGCAGATCCGTAACAACTGGATGTGAAAAGATGCTTCTGTTTGGGATTTTATTTTTTCATAATTATTTTGGTTGAGCGAAAGCAACACGGTGAACCTTCTCCACCACCTGAAGCGAGAACACCTTGCCAAGTGTGATGACTGTAAACTCCTGCTCCCCTGCAGGAGAAACACCTAAAACAGACCTCGTACCATACCGCCAACTACACTGCAGCACTTTACTCCATTTATCTTTCAGTCAGTTATCTTATTTGGAAAATGATTTTAAATTAAAAGCTCGCTGGCGTTTGAATTTAAAGTGTTTCAGCCTTTTAAGAAATGGCAAAATGTAGAGAAGCGTTAAGACGTGTTACATAAAGGGTTTTGTTCGAAAATATAATTGTGATCTTCTTTCATCTGAAAAAACTAAAAAAAAATCACCTAGAAACAGTGTGAGCTGAACAAGGCTTTGTTTTCTCTGAAGGTATGACTGAGTCTCTGGGTTTGCCAAGTGTGAGAACACTACAGTGCAGGATCAAGCTGAGTTGAGGGGCCTTAGGCTACACAGCAGCTGAACTTCAGTGCTTTATATCTAAAGGGGGGGCTGAGTGAGGGGGGGGAGGTTCTGCTGCAACTCTGCCCTGATTGATATTCTGAGCACATTCCAGCGTGCAAGAGGCAGGTTGATGGAGAGAGCTGAAGCTCTTTTGGTAAGATTTGGTTCTTTTGCCGCCGGGGAGAGCGTAGTGTGAAAGATAAGTAGAATGGGTGAGGAGATTTAAGAGTTCCAGAGTTGATAATGTTATGGTAAGATATTCATGTGATCGATATCAGGAGAGGGAGCCATGAAGTTTAAAAAAAAAAAAAAAAAAAAAAAAATACACTCACTTTCAAAATCGAGGAAAAAATTGGGCTCCTGTTCCAGATCTGTGCAAGTCAAAACTTTCAGTAGGTTCCCCATGTTAGGATACCTGTCGAGAGAAAGAGGAAATTCAGAAAATAAATCAATACATGAGAACAAAATGCAGCAGCAATGTGAGCAGGTGGTGACACTCGACTGTACACATGACATCTCAGCACCCTGCTCCTGCTCTGCTTCACTGGCCCAGCGCCCCACATGCTCCCCTTGGACCTCGATGTGTGTGTTTCCTGCACCCAGTCTCTCGACAGGCCAGATGTCAAACCAAAACGTCTCCAAAAATAAAATTCAGTTTGGGTTTTTTTTTTTTTCTTCTTGCTTTGTTAAGTTTCTTTCAGCAGTTACTGGCAGTAGTTTTCAAAGTTATCAACATCACAAGCCTCCGCAGAGAAATCCAATATGTTCTTATTTCATGCTCTAATCTACACATGATGCTTCTAAAAGAACATGTTTTATTACACATGAAAAGCAGATTATCAAATAGAAAACATAGTAAAAGTACCTTTTATAAAGTCTGTTAGAGTGAATGTGAGAGGCTTTGACTCGACTCTTATCTTCTCTGCAGAATCAGTGTCTGCAGGATGTGTAATGCAGCGTCTCAGTTATAGGAGCTGACACATAACATCAATATTTAAAATGCCTTAAGCACACCCAGTAACACAATGTAACATCTACTGCAACAGCTCAGACTACAGAGCATACTCTCTATAATATCATTTTATACTAATGCACTCAATGTGTCATGAAGGACTAAATGTAACCCCGGGAAAATGAGAAATCAAGTGCAAACAAAAAGTGATTAAGAAGCGGAATGTGAGAGTTAACTAATCAGTATTCATTCTGATGATTTATTCTTCATCTGAATTTTATCTTATAGTGAAGTTGTTAGGACTGTCTCGGGGATCGGCCTCTAAATGGTACAGTGGAATAATGATCTGCTAAAATGAAGACACACCTTTATAACAGGGCCAGACTGATATTAGGGAGAGAACAAATCTGACACAGATATATCAGCTAATATGTTTCTTAGCTCTATCTCCAATCTGTAGAGGTTTATTATGTTGTTTACTGGTTTTGTGAGTCATGAAAAGGCATCAGTATCAATTCCAGTCTGTTTTAAAACCAGTTAAAAATTCCTCACAGGAGCTTTTAACAACCATTAATGTGAAAGCGAGAGTGAACAACAGATGCACCATTTAACCTAGCTTCTTCCAGCTTTACCTCATAACATATGCCAGCCCCTCAGTACTCTTTAGCCCCGCCCTCCCATCCAAATATGATCATCTCTGGCTTCACGACTGACAGGACATAAAGACCAAACTCTCAACGTTAGTGTACAAACTATCCAATCATGTGCACATATACTGTAGATTACTCAACGTTCACCTCAGCTGTGACTTCTGCACTGAGCAGTGATAATATGCACAGCTCTGTTCTCATCTCACTCCAGGAAAGGGCTGATTTGTCTCTGCTGAAAAGGTCGACAGACATGACAAGTCTGAAATCTGTGGAGAGAAAGTGTTTTATCCCCGTAGACAGATTTAACCCTCTGTGACACGGGGGGAAGACACACCAGATGAACTCTGGAGTGTTGGTTCAGAACAGTGACATAGCTGCACTTGGGCAGACAGATGTCATTAGAGATGAGTGACAGGTTAAAGGCCGAAGTGACTGACTGATGACAGGAGAAATCATGGCATTGCAGGTAACACTGGGAGACAGGGAGGTGCTGCAGCCGAGCAAAGTACACACTCAGCAGTGAGGAGCAGAGGGTGGGATGGAGTTGTTTTAAAATGCAAGAGATGCAACGAGGAGGGGGGGGGGGGGGGGGGGGGGCGCAGTCAATGGGTCGAGGTGGAGTAGGGGTCGTGCATCTATGAATTCTTACACCTTGTAAAAGGGAAGCAGTGGGTCATGTCCTTACTTTCAAAGAGAGAACAAAAGTGATGAATAGGCATATTTTGCACAACTGTTACCAGGTACTCCGTCGACACAGACTATTAATAGTCTACCTGAGAGTCAACGCCTTTGACATGTAAATGCTTCCATCTCTCAACACACTGAAGAGACTCTGGAAGAACAAAGAGTCGACTTTTGAAGTCGTTTAAACACAATAATAAAGACAGAGAAGTCTCTGTTCTTAGCTCCTTAAATGTAGATATGTTCTGGTTTTCCTCGCCTTCCATTTCCATAAACTAATCTCTCCAGGTTTGTGACAAGACTTTAAGAGATGCCGCCTTTGATATTTTTTATTTAAGAAACTGATGAGCTGAGAGGTGCATTGAAAGAGTATTCAGAAAAAGAGGATCCTGCAAAATGATTATTTGCAATCCTTGACTTGAATGTGATCTAGAAATGCAATTAGACGGTGGGTATTGTGCTTTTTCTCCCTTTATAACTTAAGCAATTTACTCTACTTTATCCTCTTTAGCTTGCAAAGGGTCTTTTTCCCCCTTTTAAAAAAACTGTCTCTCACTCGACCTAGTGACCACCTGCAAAAACCCACCTGCCCTGTCCAGCCTCGTCTCCTTCCCTTCCTCTAATGTGACCTGAATGTCTGACTGTGCCAGCGCCGGCACCTCGCCGACTGTCAGAAAGCACCACCTGATCCAGCCTCAGAAGGGATGAGAACTGTCACTGCCCTTCACCCTGCTGGATGATGTGGGCACTGCCCATCAGCTGCAGGCCTCCTCTGGTCCTCTGCTGCCACCTCTCAGCCACTCGCAGACTGAGCCCGGCTGGCAGAGCTGCCAGGACTTGCAGCGCTGCAAACGCGGGTGCTGGCAGCCTAATGGGCCCAGTGCAGCTCCCTTGGGTTGCTTGAAACGAGGTCATTTTAAGGACGGGGATTTGCGTGGCCACATTTCAAAGTCCAGCTGAGGATCTTCAAGTGTACCAGAAAAGATCGGATTTTCTTTGTATGATTTACAGCTTTTTACATCATACGAGAAAACTTAAATTCTATCCTAAGAATTATAGAGAAACATTTACTAATTAACCAGTCCTAACTTTGGACTTCTTATACAGCAAACCCTGCCTTTAAGGATAAAACAATGTGTGTTTGTGAGAGTAGCTGGCTGCTGACTGATAGCAGAGTGAGAGGATGTATCAGAGAGAGACTTTGGAGCTGAAGTCCCCCCCTCTCTCAGTGGCTGTAGTAGCACCCAGTAGTTCAGGCATGTCCCGGGCAGCACAGAGAGCCCGACAGCGGCCTTGTTGTTGTTTTGAACCCCCCCACTGAGCCATCGCGTGCTCCCAGCGAGGGAGGGAGGGCTGCTTCTAAGGCCAGGGGCAGAATCTGACAAGCAGGAGCCCGCGCAGCTTTCTCATTGGCTGAGCCGATCTACCCAACAGCTCACTGTATCCATGGAGGCAAAAAAAATTTGGTGCCATTGAAAACACTGCAGCAGCCAATCGTAGGCGAGCTCCGGGTGAGGAGCGAGTACAGTAGTAGTAGGACTTGAAAGCACATGAATATATTAATACAGATGAGGTAATGCGCCAAAAACAGCGGATTAGCCGAGGAGTGAAGTCAACTGGAGATGATGGAGAAATATTTAATTCCACTACTGAGCACTTAGTGATTTAATGTGATTCGATTATTTTTTTTGTGTAGCTCAGCAAATTCTCATTATTTTAAAAAAGATTTTTAAAAATTTGAAGACAAAATAAATGATCAACTAAAGTAAATTAATATCAAATTCTAATCACAGCTCCATATGATGATTTATTTTGTCACTTGGCTATAAATAGAAATATCTGAAATAAAATGACAACATTTTTGCATTTACTCAACAAAACAAAAATCCCCATCTTAAATATTTGCAGATTGCAGATGGTGCAGTGAGGTTGAAGCTTATTTTGGTAACGACACCAAAACAGTGCCACGCCCATGCAGCAGCCTGACCTCTGGATGGCACTGCCTTTCACCGTCTCCACGCTTTCATCCCCTGCTTTTATTAAAAAGCGCTCAGAGAAGCAGGGCACCGATGAAACCGAGCACTGCGGCAACGTCCCACATAAAATAAAAAAAACAACAGCTCAGGGGCTGATGGCTGGCTAATGCACGGGAGGGATAGTGCTGACATTCCACTACTCGGGCTGCAGCGTGAGGAGCCACGTGCCCTGCTGCTTTACTATGATAGAAAAAAAAAACAACGCCCTCCCCTCCCCTCCCCTCCCTAACGGGGGCGCAGCATCACGTGGGCTCCGCCGTGGAGAGGCTGAGAGCTTGCCTGGGGTGTGGAGGAGGGGGGGGGGGGGTGTTTGTGTGGAGGCGGCGGGGTGTGTGTGTGTGTGTTTGTGTCTGAGAATATGTGGGTCTAAATTAGAAAAAAGCTCCTTCAATGTCGTCTATACGAGTAGTAAATAAAAAAAACATGGATTTGGGTAAGGATGCGTGCTGGTATTATTGCGTGCATGGAAGGGGAGGGATTGCGGAGCGTCACACTGCAGTAAAGGCGGGCAGAGCTCGGCAGCTTTAAACTTGACCTAGATTTCCCGGGTGACACGCCACATCGCATTAGCCCACTCGGTCAGACCTGGACCCGCCGGAGCTCGCTGACACTGGCCCGACTCGACAGGCAGAAAATGGGGGAGCACTTCCCAAATGGGACTGGCATGTGCCCCCTCCCCCCCACCCACCCCCCACTGGACTTCTCCTCACCCCCAGAACACGTCTGCCAACCCTGACAAGCCGACTATATGTGGCTTTTGAGGCACATGGCAATGAGGAGAAAAAACAGGGTTGGGGGGGGGGGTGCTGTTATTGGTTTGTTTACGGGGGTGAACTCGATTACCTCGTGGCCACGCCTCTGTTTTGTTGCCCCCATGTTGACATCAGATAATGCCCCCCTCACCCAGATTCTGGCAAATCAAAACAAACCTCACAGGGAGAATGAATGATTACAACTGAGGGCGATACTGGAGGTGAAATCAAGTATCAGCTGTCGCATCTTAGTCCTGAAACCTCACATGCAGCTCAATAACCCCACCCCCCACCCCCAAATCAAGACTCCTGTAAAAGCCCCCTGCATCAATTGACCACAGCTGTGATGAAGCCCGTCACCATGAATGGGAATGAACACATGAAACCGGCAGTTTGTCCGGAGGAGCAGATCAGAGGAGGATGAAAGCGGGGCGCGCTGCATCCTCAGCTAAGCCCCTTCTCTTTGGACAGCACCTGATGAAAGTTGGAAACCATGGCAACAGGCACGTACACAAGAGTCAGCTAAAACACTGGATCTGTTGAAATGGAGCTGTGTGAAGAGGCTCTCAGCACTGCTCTTCAGTCACGTCAATACGACACTTTAAAGCATCAAAAAACACACAGAGGGATGCTGACAGGCTGGGACCATGTTAATATCAGATCAATCCATCTAACTAGACTTCATACCAACTCCACATGGGCCTGTGTGATCAGCTCAAGTGAAGATGCTGCTCAATATCAAGTAAAAGCTGGAGATGTTTTACGTGAAATTAGTCTAAAGTGTCCAAAGAGCTCTTAAACCAGTTGATAGTGTTTCTACAGACTCGTTGATTCTCTGAAACATCTGCCTCACCAACCCTCCTTACCCTGCCCTTGAGAGTCCTCTGACTTCTTCCTCAGTTGTGTTAGGAAGTCACAAAGGGGGGGCATATTGACTCACTGTCATCTGTCTAAGCAAGCAGCACCTCCCTCAGGGGGGGGGGGGGGGGGGGGGAGGGGGGAAGCTACCTCCTAAACTCATGAAAAGTAAAGATCCCCCATTCTTCTCCAAAAAAAAAAAAAAAAAAAAAACAGCCTCGAAGCGTCGTTACTCGTCTGACCTTCTGACTGTGACTCACCGGCATCACTTGCTGCACCCTTAAAAATCACAATCTGTCCACACTCCTAAACATTTAGGAGCATCACACTTTAGTGAAGTGCATGTTGGTGTCAAATTAAAAACCTGATTTTCAAGCAGAAATACACGGAGCATCACTTTTAAAAAAAAATGTTTATCCTGCACCGTATTACTCTAACAGGATTTTGGGTGGGGCACAGAGGGGGTTTTAGGATGGATGATGAGCACCAGATTGAAGAGCATCGCCGTTTTTATTCTGTGAGCGAGGAGCGCCATCTGGAGGATGAAATGAACACAAGGAGCAGATGGTTGAGGGAAGACCACTCCCAAACCTTTTCTCATTCAGAAACAGTCACTTTTACAGCTGCAGTAGTGACTATTGTCTTTGCAAATAATCACTTCTCTCAGATTTCACAGATTTTCAGAGAAATATAGAATAGATAAATATAGAAAACAATTCTAACTCAGTTGGATAAGATAGATAGATAGATAGATAGAGATGCACAACTCTTGCCTAATGTTAGAGCGCCATCCAGTGTTCACAAGCAGCCACTTTGGAGTTCAAGCGTATTTGTGCAAAACATAATTCAAATGACATTTCTGCAGACTAAACGCAAATGCCACTTTTCATACACATCTTCCAGAGGGTGAGGCTCTCTAACGTCTGCAGAGGAATGACAGCAGCCGGACATGCTCCCTAAAGGAAACCTGGGCAGGAAGCTACACAGTGTCAGCCCTCCAGAGGCATCAATAATAGATAAGGGAGGAGAAGCTGGGAGCTTTTAGCTGACATAATAAGCCACTCTACATATCACACCCAATCAGACGTATCATCTCTGATGACCTGATCGGCGGGCGGGGTATGAGCGTCTTCCATCTGCTGAGTCAAGAGAGAAGCTACGAACACTGGCAAATTAAAAACTGTTGTTTTTTAGCAGGATAGTGTGTTTTCTTAAAAGTAGAAGGATTAAAGGAGCAGAACACTCAGAATATAATGCCCGTTAATCTCAACAATAAACAAAAGGCAATCCCTAATTCTACAGCTTCAATGTTACAGATTCACTCATATGTTTTCTGAGCCATCACTCATGTAAATAGGAACACACTACCAGGATTTCACCAGCAGGGGGCAGTGTTGGTCCAGATTTAACCATGGCAACAGGAGAACCAAGAAAAGCTTCACCTCAGGCTACTGTAGCACACCTCCCCTGTGGCTGAGCAAGGCTAATCCATCCTGAATATATTCACACAAAACTCGGCCCGCTGCATTAACTCGTCTCCTTTCTCCATTTATAATGCAACACTGCTCCCCTGTAACGGCGTGCTAGCTAAAATAGCATGCCATTCAGGGCTATTTCAGTGAATGGATTTGTGTCTTACTAAGGCAACTGCGGCAGCTTGACATTAGCCGACACACACACACACACACACGTTTCTCGCAGGGATACACTGACTTAGTGATCCTATATCTGAACCACCTGAGGCTTAGCTGTCAAAACGGCGCAGCATTCCAGCACCCCAGCTCAGCCAATCGAATGACGGCTGTGTGTCATGGTAACAGTCTCCAAGGAGACATGGAGGAAAATACAATAGGGATGGGCAGACTTGCAAGCAAATATAGTTCCTCTTTACCGTGGAGGAAAACACAAGCAGGAAATGAGTGAGAACCTGAATTTGAACTACACTTTGCTAAATTATACAGGCTTTGAAACGACCAAACACGGCAAAGTGACCGAAGAAACAAGTACTTTTACTAGAAATGATGCGTTGTGCGTGGAAGCTGGCAGTCTGTCGTGAGAGCAGACGCCGGGCAGTGACCCTGCGCCCTGTGGTTACATAAACACTACAGCCTCTCAGCGAGACAGCGGCAGGAAGCTGGGAGCACCTGCATTACTCAACTGCTTTTTATGGCCCACAATGCACTTCATTTCCTCAGCCAGTGTTACACATACACCCACAGCACGGCACATTAACAGTGTAAGAGTCATAGGTGCGCCACAGGCAGGCTTATATAATGACGTGTCTGTATCTCTGCAGCAGACTACAACAGCTGAAAAACTGAATCCCTGATCAGTTTCACAGCGCCTTAATTTAGGGTGACGGGTTCTAAACAAGTTTATCTTGGTGAGAGTTCATGTTCCCCTTGCTAAGGGATTAAATATACAGAATAATTTTCTGCAGAGAGACACTATCTGTGAATCTTAAGTGTGATTATGTAAGTGAATGCATCGGCGCCCCTTCATTATTCTGTCTTTTATGAGGATGTGAGGGTCACAGAGGGGACAGTTAGATCCAGAGCCAGCTGAGGCACAACATCCACAGAGAGCGAGGTAACGTTCATAACATTCAAACTTTAAGCCAAAAGTGTCCCAGATACATTTTTATTCCCCTTTTTGAAAAAAAAATGTGACCTATCTATTTTTTTGGAGCCTGAAAATGGAAGGAGCTGCATTTCCTGCGAGCTATACCAAATGTAAACAGAGGATTTAACACGTCTCAGTTACTCGCTATTTTTACACAAGGGCTGTAAGTCTCTTCCTCCTACCTATTCTGAGACCACATTTACATGGAAATCACCTCAAGTGGAAAGAAAGCAAGAAAATAAACTGAGTCAACTGCCATTTAAAGAAATGCCTCCGTTCCATCAAAGCCCTTCTAGCATGCAGCGTGACCCAAATTGCTTTGAAACAAAAGGGGAGAAATCCACGCACACCAACAGGCTTAGACGTCGAATACTTTTCATTCAAATGAGGATCAGATATGAATTTGGCCCTTGGATAGACATAAAAAGGACAAGTAAACAAATAGCTGTAGATAAGCAGATGGTAATCTGGAGGAGAGAATGAACGTTTATAGAGTGGAAAAAGAACCAACTGTAAAACTTTGCATTGATAAAAATCAGATTCACATGTTTCCAGGTGTGTTTAAATATAACCAGATCTTTATGTACATTAAAGGAGCTATTATTAGCTTTATTATTTTTGTGACCTTTATCATTGTGGAGGCAGCTTTAGTGTGTGCAGCACTGAAGTCCATGACACACTTCCCTTTGGGACACAATAAAGTGTACCGATGTATCATACTGTAACAAGACTACACCAAGAGATGAACAATGACCAATAAACATTCACAAATTCAACTTGACTTGGCTATATTTACGTTAGTATGTATAGCAATATAAATGACTATTATAGGTGTCAGTTTTTTTGCTATAAATTCTCTCAAACTGATTCATAACTGAATGAAAAGGTCGATTGATGACCACACTCAAGGTACATGATTCATCTTGGAGTTCATTTTTTATTAAAGTCAAACATTTTAGGATGGTTTTGATGCTGATGAGAACTCTCAAGAACAGCTGTCGATGTTGTGTTTTGCCTCTGGTCACTTCCTGTTAGCACATGTGGTCACTTCCTGTCAGCACCTGTGTGTCCGCTCAGACTTAAAGCTGTTTGTTTTTCTCCTCTCTAGATGTTCGCTTGTGTTGTTCTGACTCTCTGATGTGCGTCACCTTTGGATAAAAGTGTCTGCTTAATGAATTGTAGAAACAACAATCGTCTTCTTCTTCTTCTTTTACCGTTGTTGCCAAAACATTATTCCACTCATTGAGAAAACACTGTGCGGATCACTCAACAGTTAAAAATAATTAGTTTCAGCCTTAGGTGAATCCTTTGAAAACAACTCTCTCCCGAGTGTCTCGGTTCTTACCAGCAGTGGACTGTCAGGAGCAGGGAGGCCCGGCCTGGCAGGTGGCCCCGGGTCACAGTCCTCCAGCAGAGGTCAGCCTCTGAAACACAGGTAACAAAACACCACATGTGATTATCTCATCGAAAGGATAAACAAGTTAGTTTCAAAGATTCTTTAATATCTTTAATATGCGCGGACAGATAGAAATAAGCTGTAACACTACTACACAAAATAAAAACTTCTTATCTTAAAATACTAAATGGAATCTCCTGCAGCTTTCAGTTTGAAACACGTGAGAACTTTACTTTCTTTTTGGCATTTGCGATTGAAACAAACCCGTGAGATACCTTCACTGGAGCACACTTCACACAGACAGACTTTGAGAACAGGAACATTACCATAGAGGTTACAGAAAGCCTGTCAAGTGTGCAATAAAAAAAAAGCTGTCCTCATGTCCTATTTCCTTGTGAAATATGAGCTAATTGCAGATTTAAAAAAAAAAAAAAAAAAAAAAAAAAACGTGGCACAAATAGACAACACACACACAAAAAAAAAACACACCACTTCCTATTGTGCAACACTTCCTCTGATTCACTTCAGGTTTTCTACAATGCTCCCTGCTTCATCCTGTGAAAGCTCTGCAACACAACACACTTCATTCAGTGGAAGCTTCAGATCTCTAAAAACATGCAGAGGCAAGTGATCAATTTGTGATAAAACTGATTTATCCCAAAACACACAGATGCAACACAGAGTCTATTAAAGCCACAAGTTTGTTTCACTAGCCCCGGCTGAAAGTACGAGCTCAGCAGACTGTGACACCATTAGGACCACGGCATTTCTCTCTCCGCCAGCCTGCATACAAACGCACGGAAATAGTGCATTTGTAGTTGGTCATGCATGAGTGTGATCTGACTTCAAACCTTGAAACTTCAAAAACCCACAAACGGATAAGAGCGTCTGCAGCGAGATTGGTCTGAGAAACAAACAAGAAAAAGAAGCACCCTGGGTGAAATAAGAAAAACAAACAATGAGTGTAACGATCCTTCATTCTGACAGTGGAATCCTTCATGAAAACACAGCACGGCTGGCTCGTAACCCAATAGAGCTGACATGTCACAGGGGGCAGTGTGGGGGACATCTGTGGCGGAGCATCATTGGAGTCAGCTGTGCATCATGCCTACAGCTGGGGGCCACGCCATACGGCCAAATCATCCCTTGAATGAGCACAAGAGGTTACAGGGGTGACAGTCAGACCTAGAGTATGTGGAGCAGTACTTCACTAAACTATGGACTGTGTACGCTGTATAAGAAATTACCTCGCCACATTTTACCAACAGGAAGCTTGTTGTTCTTCTCAATTTAAAAAAAAGCTATTGCATGTAGCTAACATTAGCATGCCAATAGGCTCACAATGATAGTGTGATCATACTCTTTTTTTTTTTAGCAGGAATAATGTATAACATGCTTACTATCCTGTTAAAGGTTAACTGGATAGTTAACCTAAACCTAAACATTGTTAGTTCAACCTCTGGAGACCATGAACGTCTGCACCAAGTGTTACACCAGTTTATCCAATAGTTGTCAGCCTGCTGGTGGCGCTACAGAGAAGGAAGTGGATTTTTAAAGTCAATAGGTTTCATCCTCTGGGGGGGTATACATGGCTGCACCAATTTTTACACCGATCCACTTGATGATTGTTGAGAAATTTCAGTCCTGAACCAAAGTAGTGGACCATCAAACAAACCGACTACTGTAAGCTGCTGCTGCTAGCATGCTAAAGGACGGAAAAAAGCTCGGATTAGTAACTACTAGCACACTAAGTCTGAGGCGATTTGATAAACAACTTGAATAATGTTGCGAATACTTCCAGTCCAAATAGTTTGACGTTGAATTATTAACAAGACTTTGACAAACAACAGTCATCACTGCTGTTCTATTCAAACCCCCGTTATGCTAGGCTTACGCAGGACCAAAGTCTACAGTCATTCATCTCAGCGCTACTGTGGGGGAAAAGACTCACATGATGAGATCATTCAGAAGTGAGTGTGTGTGTGTGTGTGTGTGTGTGTGTGTTGCCCTCAAGCAACCATTTAATCAATTGGAAAAACTACAGTCCACTTAATCAGTGTCACTGTGGGGGTTTAGTGTTGTGTGTTAAACAGTTACCAAAGATGCGTCACATGAGGAGCTCTTTATCCTGACAAAAACTTGAATGAAGTCATTAAAAAAAAAAAACAGTCACACCATGAGAAGAGATGAGTAATGGCAGCAAGTTAGTGTTTAACAATCGTGAGAGTCAAAAGTCTGAAACGACAAATACTCCTCGCCTTTTCAAACCCATATTTTCTAGTTTTGATTTGTTACTTTAAATGAACAGAAGCTACACAGCAGACGTCGACATCGACATCTAAGAGGGAAACATGCTGTTCACAGCGCCATGGACACGTTACATCTTCAGTAGCAGCATTAAGTCAGCATTTTGTTTTGTTTGAGTTGACTCCACCACATGAAGGGGTCAATGCATGTGAGCCATGTGTGGGCCAGCTGTAAACAGTGTGTGTGCTAAACGTGACTGTAGAGCCAGAGAGCTGATCAATAGGATCCATAAGGGGAGTACGTCCCCTTGTCACACACTATACATCACATTATATACCCCTAACAGGCAGTTTATCAAACTAACTTTATGAACACACCCTTATCCAATCAACCAGGGACTTATCTCCATCATTTAGTTGTTAAAAAGAGATTGTAAAGTCTGAATTTAATTCATCTGAGGCCCATAGTCGTCACAAGTCGTCACAATAGCAGGATTTTTAACTTTGATAAGATACTAATAAAAGTCTAAAGCCTTTTAGGGTACCATGGCAAGAAAAACAGAAGTCTTATTCACCTAATATTAAGAAATGTATTGCTTAAAGTACTTAATAATTACAAGTAAACTCTTTCACACCGTCTGACTTGCACACATACATTGGCAATGTTTTTTGTAGTGAAATGTTGCCAAGAAAACCCCGTACAAATGACGGGCGTACAGGTCACGTGGAGAGGAAATCCTCAAAGCGAATCGTCAAAACTAAATGTGTGTTGAGGACTCATTGATCTCTGCAGGATTCAGAATGTGTACAGCATGTCAGGTAGTTAAGATCCACCATGAAACCAGAGTCTGACACATACAGCAACAGTACAGCAGCTTTACGTAGCAGTTCCAGCTTCCTTATGCAGCAGTCTTTAACCTCCTGTGTTTCCATGGCAACAATAAACATGTCGTGCATGAGAGTGGGAGACCAAAAAAACAATTCATCATTATCAATTTCTCAGAAATCTATTGCGGAGAGCGCAAAACCGACGCCAAACAGCCAGTACAACCCTCCTCACTCCTCGTTATCCCACAAAAAGATCCCACATTTTTTAAATATGATGCACCATGACAACCGTATTTTACAGAGGACTTTACACTGAGTAGTAGTCCGCTGATTTAAGGTGTAACTTGCCTACGTCGGAACCATCTCAGCTGGCAGATATCCTGAAATGTTAGATGTGCATAAACTTCTTTCTATTACGTTCAAACCATGCTACGTCTGAACTGACACATATCTGGTGCAATCCAGAAGTTTTTTACTTTTTGACACTATTAATCATTAAAATACAGAGACTGCATCGTTTTAAACCACTTGGTATTGAAAAGCATTGGACAGTCTGGACTCGCTGTTGTGCAGTAGGTGAAGTGTTTTTCCAAGATTAACAATCCATCCTGAGTAGGTTAGTGATTTTTATTTTTTTGCAATTTTGATTGATACTTGAAGAACCCTTCTGTGAACTTCTACAATTCTACAATTCACTTAGCAGACGCTTTTATCCAAAGTGACGTACATCAGAGCGTAAGTACAACACAAGCAAGGATCTAGAAAAAAAAGGAATAATGTCAGTAAGAGCAAACGATCAGCTTTGAGTCTGATTGGTCACACAGGTGCTGACAGGAAGTGAACAGAGGCAAAGCACAACATTGAGGGCAGTTCTTGAAAGCTCTAATCAGTATAGAAACCATCTTATAAGTCGTCGTTATCAAAGAAAAACAATCGTGACAACCATCATCATCATCAATAATATGGAGACCATCATCATTAAGTTAGTAGGTATTCATGAAAGAGCTGGGTCTTTAGCTTTTTCTTAAAGGTGACGAGGGACTCTGCAGATCGAATGGAGTTTGGAAGTTCATTCCACCCACGACCCACTATCAATATCTACTCAAAGCAAGTTTCGATTCACCCACCTAGCTGAGAAGAACTTAGTGGTAGAGCTACTAGAAAAGTCAGTAGAGTTTATCCATGAGTGTATTATGTCAATAGTTATTTAAGTATTCATATAAAGTGTTTTTGTAATAGTTGAAGTTGTGAACTGCACCTTTAAGACGGACTGTGTAGCTAAGTTACCAGTGGAGCGACATCACAAGATGTGTTGTCTTTGAAGTTAGTTTGAGTGGAGCTTCTGTCATGGACGGATGCCTGCAACCGAGCTCCTACTTTCCTTTTGCCTCTCAACCTTAACAGTAACCTGAGGGTTTGTGTGGACGTGATTTTGCATGTATGAAAACACAGCAGCCGTACAACCAGGCTTTGTAAGGTTGATGTGTAGTTTGTAACAAACAACGGGCATTGTGGGAAACCCAGACTCGTGTGGTTGTGGACTTTTGGCTGACTTAATGTCACCAACGCTCTCCAGACAACGTTAACCAAGAGTCACCGACCCAAACTATTCCAGTTTGTAATATATCAAGTATGGACCAGAATCTATGGAGCAACTACTAGCTATAAAAAGAATGACACCCAGATCATGCAGTATGCAAATAAGGAGAGAGAACGTCTTACTTTAAGTGGAGAAGATGCAAATGAGCAGCTGATTACGTGGCCTTGGTGTTTCAAAACTCAAGACCATTAGAGTGATGAAATGAATGCACAGGCAGGCAGTCAGGGTAAAAAGTAGGACGGTATATTTAGAGGTTGGAGACATCAGAGGAGGCAGCAGGATTGATGCGGGGGCAGCAAGGAAACTGTTCCATGCAAAATCTGAATTAACAACACCAGCATGCTGATCTGCCATCTGTGGCGACTCCCCCTGCTCCATGTGTCCACTGACATGTGGGCGCCCACAAGAGGATCTCGAGTCCGCCTAGTTTAACATACTGTAATAAAATGATTGCTGCCCCCTCATTCAGGCGGGAAGGATCATTTTTACTAATATTTTCGTAATGGAGAAAGACAAATGTCTTATAGTGGCTGTAAAGTATATTTCTTTAATACCAAAGCGTTGGAGATTTCTACTGTGTGTCTTCTTTAGATTTTCTCAAATCTGAGCCCAGTGGGGTTTTCTGAGCATGTCTGAAAGGTGTGGGGGCAGGGTCACACAAAGTGACAGCTTTTTCTCTTTAGAATAGACCTTGTTATTTATAACCCTGTGTGGAGAGATTCAATGCAAAGTCCACTACGTTCTTTTCTCCACATTTTCTCTGAGGATGCTGCTGCACACATAGACTGCCTGCAGGAGGAAGGGGTGGGGGGGGGGGGGATATATGTGATGGCTCCCTTTTCTCATTATGTGCCTGCTCAGGTCTTCAGATAAGCCAACATCACAGGACGGATGTGAGAAAGTTGAGAGGAATGCTCGAGTCTACCAGCCCAGCCTGAGCTGCGGATCAAAAAAAAACTGGCACACGTTCTGACTCACACACATCAGAGACACACATCAAGAGTACACTACCAGCTGCCCCTGAAGGCTAACAGCACAAACCATCGAAATGAGGAGGACCTAACGAACAGTTGGCTTGTGTTAATCAACAAACTGTTCAATAAAAAAGAGCAGACAGCCACAGAGATGCTTTAAATCCTGCTACTTTAAAGTCATTTGTAGAATCAGCATATCGTGATATCTTCTCTCTTTTAGGTCAGCCATGTTCAGAAAAAGGCCTGCTCAGAAGGGGGGGGGGGCATAGTCAGCCTTTCCTCCTGAGTGACTCAAGTATGTCATCATTGGAACCATGATCTGCTCATGGACAAGAGCAGGCATGCAACAGCGTGTGTACTCAGCATGCAAACGAGATTAGGACAGAGAAGTCCACGCAAACTCGTATTTCTCAATCCATCATCGAGTGATAAAGTTACACTACATGAAGCTTTTGTAGTCGTAGGTTAAGTATCTAAACTGCATACATCACAACAATAAGGAGAAAGTGTTGCTGAAGTCACCAGCTCTGTAGGATTAAGCCGTGTCATGATAATGGTGTTAGAGCAGAATGCTGAGCAGGCCGAATCACTTAGAGGAAGTTAATCCAAATAACTGAACAAACAGCAGCAAGCTACAGAGAGGGATCAATACAGCTCTGCATAAAGCCAAGACAGCAGCACCTGACCTGCTGCCTGCAGCATGAATCATAAATAATAAACTGTATCAATAATACTGCATTCAAGTCCTCAAAGCATTTTCCCAGTGTATGAAGTGGGAAAGTTATCCCTCTGACTTGTGTTTTCACAAGCTTCGATTTGTCATGTCGAAACAACAGACATGTTTTATATTACTGAGAAGAACTCTAATATACGTCACTTTACTTATTTCTGAAGATGTATTTGTGGGCTTTTTATGTTTTTATTGAGAGACGGGACAGAGTGGAGAGAGTAGAAATCAGAGAGCGAGAGCAAGACTAACCACTAGGCCACCGGAGCCCCGTCCTCAGACTTCCAAGTAGTTGTTATGACTAGAGCCCAACCGATTAATCAGCCAGCCGATAATATTGGCCGATATTAGCATTTCAAGAGATTATCGGTATCTGCTCATTTTTTCGCAGGTATGCGCTGCGATGTTTCTAAATTTATTCACGTATACTGTATGTGCAGTAACGTTCCAGTTGAGGGGCCATCTGGTCTACGTTACATTGTGTATATGTTAAGTGTTTGAAACCCGGATTTGAGGGATGAATGCAAATACATGTCTATATCTGTCTTTCTCTACAGATCGAACATTGATCCAAGAACGATATAAACCAACATGTCCGATTTTTTATCTTCCTAAAATCGATATCGGCCCCTAACGTCCCATATCGGTCGAAGTTATGACTTTATGGATCATTTTTAGAAACTTTTCCAATTATTCTGCTACAAAATGAATGAAAATTGTAAGCACACGGTGACGGCACTGTACATTTTTTTTTTTAAGTAAATCAAGTTTTGGAGAAGACTCTGTTGTTGTAGAGGTGTTGGTTGTTTTTGCTCTCTAAAGCGTCTTTGGATTGGATGAGATACAACGAGAGAACATAAAGAGTTAATGTCCTCCCACCAGAAGAAACCACAAACACAACCAACATAAACACAACCAAACTTAAACCAGTGCTTACGGAGCTTTAATGGGCAAATCAGACATTTGTATTTCAGTATGTTTCTGTTTTAAGGTAAAGGTATCACGAAGCTGATATTAAAAAGTCCCTGTGGTGATGTTATCTGTCCTTCCTTCACTTTACAACAATAGCAGATGAGACGTGTGGTATGACTGGAGTGAACCTCATACCGAGAATAACTGCAGAAACCCAACCTGGGACCAGCCGCTCTGTGACACTGGGTGTGTTTAAGGGGAGAGGCCTCCAGACCCCTTATGACTTATGACATACCAGACAAGTCAAACATGTAGGAATCTGTGTTTTTCTATATTCATGTGAGAACAGTTCTCCAAACATATCTCCTGGACTGTTAAATGTAGCTGTATGAGTCTGAAAAAAAGTCTCTGCCCTAAAGGTCCTCGAAGGACTCCTGGAAAAATGATGAATAATTAAAATAACTACCACTACACTCACTCTGCCGCTGCATGTGTTATCATCCGATCTGCAGTGTCTACAGTTGTCTGAACCAGACAATACATTTGCTGGAGATGGTGTGTGGTCAGTAGACTTTGCAAGAAGTAGGGCAGGACTAAAAGAGAAACTCAAGTTTGGATTTTAGCGCTTTAGATTAGAACAGTGAAGAGACTATTTTGTTCATATCCTTAACTTCTCTGTGCCCATGATGCAAACTAAGGTGGTCAACCTTTTCTATACGTCCATACTTTTTGAAATCCTGCATTTTAAAACGATACAATATCTGTTGTTTTGATAATGGATTGACAGCTTTAAAAGGACTATGGATCGTCAGCTATATCTATATATATATATATATAGATATAGATATAGATATAGATATAGATATAGAGAGAGAGAGAGAGAGAGAGAGAGAGAGAGAGAACGGCCTAAATAGCACAAAATCATTGGCAACAGTTTTGTACAAAAATAGTGCTGAGGTATTTGATTTGTGTAATCTAGGGAGCACTCAAACTCAAACTAGGCAGTCCATACCGTGCCCAAGCACGTTTGACCCCAGAAGTCCAGTTCAATAGACCAGTGTGTGAGTGGTTGGTCCCTCTTAAGCACGGTTCACATCCTGGTCCCTGGCACAGTTTGGAGAGGTACAGTACAGTTCATGCACGGGCACAAACACAGTTACACAACGTGGACATGAAGTATGATCACCGCCTCCGTTATCAAGACATCCCCGAGCATTAAGGCTGTTTCTGAGCACAATGACTCAACATAAGCCACATCAATAAATAGCCTGATTCTGTTTTTTTTTTCCTGATGTGCCGATGAGGACTCCACCACGCATCCTCTTTTAATTAGCAGATGCATCTTTGCGTAGTGTGAGTGCGCCCTTATAGACCGTGTGCAGGAGTTTGTTTGCTCATTTTTTGGAAATTAAAAACAGGAAATGACCCAAAATTGGGCGCCAAACAAAGTTACAGCCAGATCAGCAATATATGCATTACAAAAAAAAGGCATCATGTAATAGCTGAAAACATGATAATGTCCTCTTGTTAGCTTCTTCTGTTACATATATTCTGCCCAATGATCCACATTCTCTTTTCATCGTAGCGTCACAAGTCGATGCGGTGAGCAAAAAGATCTGAATGGTTACTTCCTGAACTCACTGAATTAGATCTTTTTTCCACACTTTAGTAATCTCCGTAGCTCCTGCTGCAACATGAATCCAAAAATGACATATTGAAGTCTCTTTCAACGTTGTTCACTCCTCAGTACTATCCCATCCATCCACACCAGAGAGTGAGGCATGGCACAACAAGTTGCACCACGTCTCAGTCCTACAACTGGAAAATTGTCAGGTATTTGTCCTTAGTTTTCCAGCAGACATTCACACCTCGACACTAACTTGAAGACTGAGAGAGCAGACGTGTGGCTCCATCTATTACGGAAAATGTCTTTACATAGAGTGAAAGGTGATACTTCCTTCTTTCAGAATGCAAAGAGGCAGATAAGAGGAAGACGGATTGCCAAATAACCTGCAAGCGTATTATTTTACACTGCAGACCTGGGTTTGTTCATGTTTACTTTACTGACATAAAAAAGTGCATGAGAGGTAAAAGTAGCAGCATAGTAACACAATGAAATGACTTCTGCCCTCAAGATAGTGGCTTTGATTTACACTTGAGCATGTTTTCTAAAAGGATCTTTCACAGTCTTCAAGCGGAGCGCGTGAGACGTTCGAGACCAATTATTATTTTTATTTTTTTTCAAAAGACGTCACAACCACAAGAGAGCTGCACTTGCAATCTAATCTGTCTCGCTGGGGCGTTTCACTTCCACTTTCACTCAGTGTGAATTCAGAAAAACTAGGCGGAGAGAAAATCACATAGACCTTGCATGTCATGGTTCAGTTGTGCCCATCTTATGCACAGAAAAAAAACTTTAAAACCGTCCAAGCTGTGAGACGGTTTCAAGTTATGTTACTGTGCGTGTTTACCAGCAGTGAATCAACATACCCAACTGCTGCAACTCATGATGCTGGGATCCTCTCAGCAAAATCACATTAAGTCATGAATTTGGCAAAGTGATTCAGGAGATTTTTTTTTTACATTCATGTATTGCAACTATTTCTTCAGGAAATTGCCTGATGCTTTTTTTTTTTCCCCATAACTACTGAAAAGACAGTTTGTGAAACTTGTATTTCTTTGAGCTATGTTTGAAATGAAAATGATCCCACACACACACACAGACACACACACACACACACACAGACACACACACACACACACACAGACACACACACACCAGCTCTAAGCATGCTCCAGCTGTCAGTGTGTGCATGCATTTCCTTTAATGCAGCTTTAATGGTGCATCATTTTCGCTGCCTGCAAAGCGAGCAGTCTTTAAATCCCAGCAAGCCACACGGTTAGTTTAAAACTGCATGCATGGATCACCTGGATAAGATAGTTTAGCCCTGGCTAAATACTCCTGGTAACTTGGCGTTGGAGATATATGGGTCAAAGCGTGTAACATTCAATGCCTCTGGCCAAATAAAGGAAGAAACCTCGCTGGCAGCGTCTACCTTAAGAAACCTACCCTTGATCCGAAAAAGAGGAAGAGAGGCTTCAAGCTGTAAAACTCAAACAATTTTCAACACTATTTGTATTTTTTTTTTTTTTTTTTTTAAACTTCACAATACATGGGGGTTTTGAATTCGCCGGACACGTTCATGATTCATCATTAATTTAACAGTCAATGCATGCCACACTGCATGGCCACCGGTGGATGGTAACAGCAGTGAGTTAAAGAAGACAGTGGGAAAAAAAAGCGAAATAAAGTGGTTAAATGTGTGTTTTTTGTTTTACCTTGATGCTCGTGGAGAAACACGGGAGTCGACGTGTGGATACCACGCTAGAAGCCAGCCAGCAGTATGCGGCTTGAAAGGAGAAAGAAGAAAAGCGATTTGCTGCGGCTGCTGTTTCCGGGTTGGTTGCCGAGCGTCACCGTGGCCGTCAAACGAGAGAGAGAGAGAGAGAGAGAGAGAGAGAGAGAGAGAGAGCGAGAGAGAGAGAGAACGAGAGAGAGAGAGAACGAGAGGGGGGAGTTCGGTTTGACCCACCTCTGAGCGCGGAGGGGGAAGTTGTTCACCTTCCTCCTTTAGAGTGAAAAGAGCCCCGCCCGGGCAGCCCCGACCCCCTGCCGTGTTTCAACATCTACTTGAACATTATGACTAACTCACCGCGGCTTCTTTCCATCCTTTAATTATCGTCTAGATTTGACACTTTTTAAATTCCTACGGAAGTGTCCCAAAGCAAAAAGCTAATTATTCCCTAAAAAAAGCTCTAGGTGGCGCTAGGGCTCCAAATTGACCCTCCATTTTGACCCCTGAGCCACCTTAGTTGTAATTAAGAAGCCTACTTATTCACTAGGCTGGTTAAGTAAAGTAAGTACTTAGTATAGGCCTAAACATATTAACTTCCATTGGTATTATTCTGGAATTTATTCACTTAATATGTAGATATAAATTCAGTTAAGATAAACTTTACAAGTGGCATTAAAAAAAAACCCACTTAATTTAAAGTGGGTTATTTGACTTTAACTGGCAACCAAAGACTGTAAATATTAAGGTGTCAGCTGCAAGACAATGTGTGCCATGCCTTGCAGTCAGAACTGATAGTGTGAGATATGAGTTTTAGTATCACTGTTATCTTTAAACCTGCCATAAACACAATAAAAACAGGGTGGGGACTAAAGTTTTTTAAAGACGCGTTCACGCATCCAACTATCTCATGAAGTAGGTGCGTAGGGCAACAAACTATCAGGCAGGGTATTACCAATTTATTAGAAAAATCACAACGCTTCGGTCCCTCTCAACCTTTGTCAAGTGTGTTTTTTTGTTTCTAATAAATTGGTGATACTTAGCAAATGATGAGGTCACGCTGTGCCACTCCTTTAATCGTTCTCACTGCACTTCATAAAAAAAAAAAAACATTGTGCAATATGTTTAGTATTCATTTATAATGTCTTGGTGGCAATGACGTCATAGTGACTCTGATAACAAAGAGACACATCAGACTCCAATTAATCCTGATCAGGCTGCACACCTGTCTTTAATTATGAGGCCGAGTCGAGCTTATAAAGTGATCCTCGCTGCCTGGTCACATCTATCCATCCACAGAAGAATTTGGAAGTGTGAACGCGGTCGGCTCATCTGGAGAAAGTGTACACTAAAGTTGTTAGGTAAGGAGCACCCACCTTTGAAGCATGGCGAAAGAGAAGACTCACGTTAATGTGGTGATCATCGGCCATGTGGACAGCGGCAAGTCCACCACCACTGGCCACCTCGTCTACAAATGTGGAGGTATCGACCAGAGGAGACTGGAGAAGTTTGAGAAAGCTGCAGCACAGGTGAGAACACACACCTGCTGTGAAACATTGCACTTTGAAAGGTTGGAATGTTTTTTTTTTTTTTTGTAACTTCTGTTTTTGTTTTCTAGATGGGGAAGAGTTCCTTCAAGTTTGCTTGGGTGTTGGACAAGCTGAAGGCTGAGCGTGAGCGAGGAATCACCATCGACATCTCACTGCTGAAATTTAACACTCAGAAATATACCATGACTATAATAGACGCTCCTGGCCACAGGGACTTCATTAAAAATATGATAACAGGGACTTCACAGGTAAGCAGCACATGACTGTATCATTTTTAAGGACGTTGTATTACATTTGTAACCCCTTTAATGTCTTTTCAGGCTGATGTTGCCCTCCTGGTGGTCTCGGCAGCCAAAGGGGAGTTTGAGGCAGGTGTGTCAAGAAGTGGTCAGACCAGAGAGCACGCCTTATTGGCTTACACTCTAGGTGTGAAGCAGATCATCGTCTGTGTGAACAAAATGGACCTGACTGAGCCGCCTTACAGCCAGAAGCGCTTCGATGAAGTGGCCCGAGGTGTGAGCAGCTTCCTCAAGAAGATTGGCTACGACCCGGCGACCGTGCCATTCGTTCCGATTTCCGGCTGGACTGGGGAGAACATGATCACCGCAACTCAGAGGGTAAAGGGTGATTTTTGGGAATTTGAACTCTGCTAAGGAAGCGCAACTTCATTTAAGTGTTACCTTCATGCAGATGCCATGGTTTCAAGGCTGGAAGGCAAGACGGAGGGAAGGAAATGCAAGCGGCAGAACTCTACTAGAAGTCCTGGACTCGATTCAACCACCAATTCGCACCATTAACAAGCCGCTACGATTACCCCTGCAGGACGTCTACAAAATTGGAGGTGTAAATGTTGCTCAAAGCTGACTTTAATCATGCTAATTTGAAGTCTTTTGTCCAATCAGTAGGTGACCTTAATATTTACTAATGAGGCTCAGCAGGTCTAATGTGAACTTGTCATTCTTATTGTTGGAAAACAGGACTGAAGTTGTTTAACAGCTTGAGTTGGTTTATCTGGTCTCTGTTTCATCTGCAGGAGTTGGGACCGTTCCAGTGGGTAAGATTGAAACTGGTGTCCTCAAACCCGGCATGACTCTGATGTTCTCGCCCGCCAAGCTCACGGCAGAGGTGAAGTCCATCGAGATGCACCACCAGGGCCTGCAGACCGCTCTGCCAGGACACAACGTAGGCTTCAACATCAAGAACGTGGCCGTGAAGAACCTCCGGCGTGGAGATGTGGCCGGCAACGCCCAGCAGGATCCTCCATCAGATGTCAGCAGCTTTGAGGCTCAGGTTGGTAGAATGACTTGCGAGTTAAATATTCATGTAAAAGTTGCCCTCCCTTTTTGACTCATGTGGATTTTTCTGGCTCTAGGTGATCATCCTGAATCATCCAGGGAAGCTAAAAGCAGGCTACTCCCCTGTGCTGGACTGCCACACAGCCCACGTCACCTGTCGCTTTGCAGAGCTGAGGGAGAAGGTTGACCGCCGCACAGGGAAGAAGCTGGAGGATCATCCACAAATTCTGATGTCGGGGGATGCTGCCACAGTCAAGCTGGTTCCAATCAAGCCCATGTGTGTGGAGAGCTTCTTCACATACCCTTCTTTAGGTATAACATCAAACCATTTCAGTGTGAATCTCTACAATGCTTGGTTTTGCAGTTATCACAGTTGGATTTCTTGTGCTCTCAGGTCGCTTTGCAGCACGAGACCTGAAGCAGACAGTCGCTGTGGGAGTCATCAAGTCGGTGGAGAAGGACCAAGTGTCAAAAAAAGCCCAAGTTTCTAAATAAGTTTACCAGTATTCTGGTATTACTGATTTGAACAGTTTTATTTTGTATTGTTTGTGTTTTGACACAAAGTATTTATGTTGTCTTGAAAAGTCTTTCTCCTGTGTTGATGTTAAAATCCAAAGAAGGGCAAGAGTTGGATGTCGAACTTTGGTTGAAATAGAATAAAAGCTTTATTCAGCAAACTGCTCCTTGAAACTGTCTTCAATAGTTGAAAGTGCAAATAAGTTTGTCATTCCTGATTTAAAAAAAAGTTGTCTTTGATGTGAACCTTTGTTTAATGGGACAACTCCTTTAAATATAAGAATTGGTTGAAAATAGTTGTAGCTACAGTTGGGCTAAATAAGGAAAAGGGCCTCCTTGTACCTTTTCTGGCAGAGGGCTGTTTAAATAATTTTTGGGCATCTGTGGCTCAGTTGTGTCTTAACTGGAAGGTCAGGCTTCATCCCCAGCTCCCGCAGCCACGACCTTTAACCCATAGTTGCTTCATCGGCAGTGTATGAATGGGATTAAATCACCTGGTCACTTCATGTGGCTGCTAACATCAGTGTAAAAAAGCTACAGTCCATTTACCAGTAAACCCTCAGAGGGAGATACCTTGCACATGTTCAAATTTCATTAAACCATTGTTGGCAACCAAATGGTACCATGAGGGCTATTTTTCAGTATTTACAGGTGTGGGTCAAGCTGGAATGTTAAAAAATTCATACTTTACTATACTGTAGGGTACATCAGAGCTAGGAGTGGTTTTGCTTCTTTAAAATCACCTCCCTGAGTGATCTACTTTATCTTGAGTGTTAGTTATTTCAATAAGCTGCTTAGAAATGCTGCACTAATACATACCAGAGATTTTCAAATTCCAAGGGGAGGCAGAGACAATCTTGAAGCCACACACAGCATACAACTATAGAAAAGGATCAGGCGGTGTTTAAGTACAGCACTTTTAATGATACAATGGGTTGATGGGGGGTTTGTTCCTTCACATGGGAGAGAACTGCAAGTCAGTGAGGACTGGGGTGAAAATACATCGGCTCTCCGGCCTTTTACAAAGTCCACTTCTAAAAAGACATCTCTGGTTCACAGGCAAACCTGGAAATGTACTGGATCCAGTAACATGGAATGATATCAACATAACTCCAACTTAAAAAATAAAAAATAAAAATTCAAGCTCATGAGGTTTTACAAGACGTTGAATTTGTGAACACAGGATAAAGTGGAACTCACTGTCTTGACAGAAAATCAAGTTATTGCTAAGATGTCCTCTGGAGTTTCCCGTACGTGTCGTTAATAGTGGCTTTAAAAACAGGATACCCTTTGTGTAGTCCTGCTTGATTAATTATAGTGGCTCTTCAAACCCTGAGGTGAGCGTCTTTGAATGCAGCACTCCACTCAATTCCAGTCATTGTTACACCATGCACAGAGAAGGTCAAAGGACTGTGGAGATGGCGTCGAGTTCACACACAGAGCATACACACAGTGAACAGTGTAACAAGGAGTAAATTAGTGACCTACAGTGAACCACAGGCTTTGATATTCCACCACACAGTAGCAGCAGGTTTCTATACTGTAAAACAACCAGAATACGTGTACACACAAAGCAAGCAAGAACAAGGAGTACATTTAATGAAATTCTTTTCACTGCGGGGAGGTCAGTGGGAGACTCCTGCCTCTTCAGTCGATTCTGGTGGCAAACAGGTATGCAAGACACAAATAGTGACGTGACCTATTTCACATTCCATTTCTTATTTGTCTTTTTTTTCCCCAGAAATATAAGCTGATAATTACTCCAGGGCCGGCGAAATTAGTACGGATAAAATTCAAAACCTACCGCCCTGATGCTTAGTCTGAAAGGTAGAGAGAGAGAGAGAGAGAGAGGGAGCAATGGTACATGTTTTGTACAATAAAACATGTATATACACTCACACACAAATATATATATTTACATACATATATACACAGTAACAGCATAAACATAGACTTTAGGTAAGTGCTAGGGTTTGAGAGTGGCTTGTTCACAGCCGTGCTATAGGGTTAAGATAATACTGGTAAAGGAAGAATACACACATTCTTTGTACAGCATGGATGAGGCATCCATGGCTAGATGAGCCTTCTTGGGTTTCTTCTTCTTTGTTCTTTTGTTTTTTCTTCTTCTTTAGGACACTTGTCATTTGACAAGAGGTGTTATTGTAGCTATTTACAGGACCTCCCAATTTAGGGAGAGAGGCATAGTGCAAGTCTGTCTGGCTGTCAGTCACTCAGGATGTGCACAAAAGACATGGGGAACACCCCCTTTCTGTCCGGCTCTCCTTCAATGTGCCCGATCTGGGGGGGGGGAGAGAGAGAAATTGAAGAGAGTGAGAACGTGGGAAAAAATAAGACCCAGAGTTTTCTTCATTTCAAATGCTGCAGTTTTGGATTAGTGTGTTCTCAAGGCAGAAAGCTGCAGTGTTGAAATGAAGGTTGTCAACATTTTTAATACTTCAATACTTTATATTACCACGTCTTAAACAGTTTCCATTATTTGAATGTTCAATCCAAAAGTACAGAAGTTTTAGAACAACTACAGATCTTTAGTCATATTTTAAAAACCGAAGCTGACAAGAGCAAAAGAGACGGAGAGCAGTGGTGGTCCATTCACATTCACTGGTTGGTTCAACTGGATTATGAATGAAACGTTGCACAAATAAACTGGCAACACTGCCGATGTATTTGTGCAATTTAAAACTTGAAATTTTCTGTAACCTAAAACAATACATTTCACAATATTAGATGCCGAGGGACTTCATATTTTATTACTGCGGTGTCGAAAACAGGCCTCAATATCATTTGATTTTGAAGATCTTTTTGCCTTTATTCAGAGAGGACAGAGTCAGATATTAGGAGAGTGAGCGGAGAATGGCATTCTGGAAATTAACCTTGAACCTGGGCAGCCAGCTCTGTTTCATTGGGCACTATCTAACCACTAGGCCATCTGCTCCCCAACATCAGTTGAATTTGACTGGTATCATTTTGGCTTTGTGACAACCCTGGTCGAGAGGTTTCTACTTACCCACCACTCCTGGTCCTCCTCTCCTGTAACTATGATCACTTCTCCTTCAACAAAAGTCAGCTCGTCATCATTGTCCGCCTGGCAGTCGTAGATCGTCTTCACCCGACGGGCTTTGCCCTTCCCCTGAACACACAAGCAGCAGGAATGTTACCACACCAGCATATCATCCCCACTGGTGGACACTGGAGGTATTGCAGCAAGAAGTGAACAAAGACGTTTTTGGTTTCCTGAGTTTCAATTTGCATCTGTTTGGTTTAACAAAATGTGGATGGATTGCACCTGATATCGGCCAACTGTCACACATTTGTTCAAATTATGTGGGGGAATTTTTGAGTTTCAGAAAACTAGAGTAGTTAGTAGACAAGTTTTTTGGACTGTTAAGTGTCCTGCTCTAATATGTCTCAGTGTTTTGTGGAAAAGCTCCAATTTCAAAACAGGAATCTAGGGAGGAAGTTGTTGGTACACATTAGTATTAGCCAACTGCACACACACACACACCAAACAAACACAATTTCATACCGTGTTGATCTTCCTCGGGAGGGGCACTGGAGTCTCTGCAGTTCCTGTTGGGGTCCCGTTTGTGTCTTCAGCAGCTAGTTGGGTGGGGGTCCCTATATTGGCCTGCTGATTAGGTGAGGGTGAGTCTTGAGGCTGCGGTTGAGGCTGAGGCGTAGGTGGAGGCGGAGGCTGCGTTTGAGGTCTCTGCACCGTCTCCCCGGGCGGTGGCCTCGGAGCTGACTCGCCTGTTCCAGGTTTAGGGGGGATGTCAGAGAGGTGAGGCTTCGGGGGGAGGTCTTTGAGCTGGGGTTTAGGCGGGAGGTCTCCCAGCTGAGGTTTAGGAGGGAGGTCTGAGAGGTGCGGCTTTGGAGGAAGTTCTCCAGGTTTAGGGGGGAGTTCAGAATGCTGAGGTTTTGGGGGAAGGTCGCTCAGCTGAGGCCTCTCTGCCAGCGGAGCCTTCTGCGGGGTGTCGGTCGCAGGCGGAGACTTCTGGAAGACCTCTGGAGGGAGGCTGGGCTTATCCATAGACGGGTGGTGGATGGTGTCGATCTTCCGCAATGCCACTGTGGAGAGCAGCGGACAATTATTTTACAACTTCTTCAACTCAACAGCGTGAAGTCAAATGAAAACTGAGACCACGACCGCACCTTTCTGAGGTAGTTTGGGAAGAACCCTTGGACCAAGTGTAGACTTTGTGTTGCTTGAAGTAGTGCTGAAAAGAGATTTCCAAATGGGGTTAAACTAGTTCAGTTTGGTGAAGCTGACAACACAAACCATCTTACTTCTGTAACGCCTCTGTTACATCCCCCAAAACTGTTTCTGCAGCTGTAACTTTTAACATCATGATCTAAGATGGTTGTACTCGATCAACTGGAACACATTTGATCTCAGGAAGTGATGCAAAACATGTCAGACCAGGTACGCCTCAAACGTCACTGCGGCCTTTTGATTCTTGGTACCTTTGCTGCTGAGGAATTCCTTCAAACTTGTTAGAAACTGGAGACATCTTGCTGGCAGGCGGCGGGGTGGAGTCGCTTCCTAAAATATTAACATCGATGACGACAAACAGATTAATCAACACCATAACAGAACGCTGACCAGGGGCTTTAATTTAATTAAAATGTGGAAATAACTGAACATGCTGTGATGGTTAAAAAGAAAAAACAATGAGGGAGGCGTCGTCTGGCTGAGCTTTCCATGAGCCTGTGATATTTGGAAACTGAGGTGATGCAATCATGTGTCATCCTCTAATTAGTGGTCTGGAGGGGGGGGGGTTACTAAATGTGGGACGCAGAATGCACAAAACACCAAAGAGGACAAATGATAAAAGTGGACCAACAGTCAAAATCTCGACCATCATACACGTACAGCGGGGGCGACAAGACCGCAGGTCAGATGACTGAGGTGTGTTTGGTTTGGGTGGTTTAAAGAAAACTTTACTTCGCTGTAGATCAAGTTTAAGTTTTTCTCACTAGCCTGTCGCGTCTCTTTGTGCACTTTGAAAATACGTTACCTGGTAACTGTTGTATTTTTCTCATAGGATAAAGTGTTTCACAAAAGATGTACATATACCACAGAATCTGTACACTTCTCCAACTTTCACATTTCTCTACCAAAACTCCACAGTGCACCTGGACGTCTTAGAAACTCAATTTGTATAAATCAGAGATGAATGACATTACAACTTCTGCATCTTCAAATTGCACAAAGAGTCATCGACAAATAAATGTTTCTTGGCATAAAAATGAATTCTAGACTTTGTGATGATCTGATCAAATGGTCTTACAAGCTTTCTCTGAACCTTTAAACAAAGTGTATCCGTCTTTGTCAGCAGAAGTTTGTTGGAAAAGTTCAGGGAACGCTGGTACAGTAAGAGGACTTGAGTTAAGAGCATCTGTTAAAGTAATCCTTCACTTTGGTAGTCTAGTGGTTAGGGTGCATGCCCCATGTACGGAGGCTATAGTCCTGGGTTCAAATCTGACCTGTGGCTCCTCTCCTGCATGTCATTCCCCACTCTCTCTCTCCCTGACTCTATCCACTGTCCTGTCTCTAAATAAAGGCAAAAAAAAAAAGCCCCAAAATGAACCTTAAAAAAAAAAACCCTGTATTTTGGATAATATAATATTTGAGCCTCAGGCTTGCATCTCACCCCCAGGCAAGCCCCCTTTACTGTGTGGACTGTGAGAGAGCGGGCTGGGTGGGTCAGACAGGGTGCGTTTGTGTCCAGGAGGTGGGGGCGGAGGCCTCTTCTTGGACAGGGTGGAGCTGCCTCCTGGAGTGAGTGTAGAGGGAGGGCCAGATGGGGGAGGAGCTGGAGGAGCGATACATAAAACACATGAGGTGATGAGGACCCCGCACAGAAAACGTCATCCTACTCACAACCACTTAAAAAAAACCTCAGAGAAGGTCAAAGAGAAGAGATGATGATGAAGCATGGAGAAGAAAAGAGGTGCTGAAAATACGGCGAGAATTTTCAGGCATCTGTTTTTTTGAAGGACAAAATGAATCGACGGGACGTAAAATCATTTAGGGGGATTACAATTTGGGATTTGGACACATTTTTTGTGTCTAATAAGTGAATTTTGTTTGTAAATGTGCCCGTTTCAGTCTCTTGGGACTCCACTGGTCACTAATATGGATAACAGTAAGATGAAGGCAGCAGATAGAGAGCTCAGCCAGAGAGGATTCAGCTGTGTTAAGAGTTTACAGCTCAAGGATGGTGGCAAATTATTCCAGAAATTGAAAAAAAAATAAAAAAATCATGTAGGCAAGATTATCTTTATGCAGCTTGCCTACATGGTCCCATTATCTACTCAAAAGAAAAACACCACCACCCTTTGAACCTGAGCTGTAAAAGGAAGAACAACTGAGGGACAACTTTGATGTAAGGGCACACAGCCGAGTAAGGGGGAGAACGTAAAAACAGGATATTCACTGATGTATGGTCGAGTGCCAGCCAGTGTGGCGTAGTGCGAATGAGAGCCAAGGAATGCCAAGTGTGGAGCTGAAAGAATAGAGAAACAAAAAAAGAGAAAGAAAAGAGAGCGAGATGAGGAGTGTGGGAGAGAATCTACAGTATGTCAGTTTTTTTTTAGTTTTTCTTTTTAGTTTTTTTTTTTTTTTTTTTTAAAGAAAGAGCTGCTCCCACACGAGAAAAAAAATAACAAGATGAAATCTTATCGGAGGCAAGAGAAGAATAAAAGGAAAAAGAGAAAATGGCGCAAAGCTGGCCCCAAGGGCGAGCTCTTCAGCACCCACTGAGAGAGAGAGAAAGTGTAGCATCTGAAGAGCTAGCATGTAAATCTAGAGGATGTATGTGTGCCATTTTTAGCCTCGTACTTCGGCTTTTAATCTTATTTTTGGCTCAAGTCAACCTTGTTTCCAGTGCACTTTGACCACTTAACGTTCAACAACTGAATAAGAATAAATCCTGAGGGTCGAAGCTGAAAGGTAGAGATGGGCAAACGATACCAAAGCTCTGAAGCTCCACCTGTCTAATGATCCGTCCTGTATCGATTCTTTGTGTAGGAGCTCGTGTCCGAGGAGTGTCATGTGACTGATGACGCTCAAAGCTTCACAAAGACTTACATTGATTTGTACAGCTTTGAAGTTTCGATGCCTAACTAATGCGCAGATTCTGTCTGAAAATGTGCAATGCGTCAGCGTCTGTCACATGGGTGTATAGGATTCATCTTTGTACAACGGGAGGAGGAGGAGGAGGAGGAGGAGGAGGAGGCGTGTTGTCCATCTGACTGAGTTTGTGTTTGTTTACTAGCTTAAAGCAGATTAAATCCGGCAACATAGTCTTAATTTCAGCAGCTTCACTATTTAAGTCAGATGCTAGGTGCAAGCTTAAAACATATTGTTTTTACTGCCCACATTTTTTTTTTTTAAGGATAAATATTTCAGTACACGTGTAAGAAAAACGCTTCAGGGGCTTTGGAGTTGATTTGCACTGGAAACAGGTGAAACTTCACATGTCATGTTTGAAGAAAAATAAGATTCACACTCTCAAAAATGGCGTTACAATGACTTGTTGAGATGGATGTTGTGCATTGTAAGCCTTTTTTAATGTTTAGGACGATGAACCCAAGCTGTGACTGTCCCTCCACAGAGACAGGAATGTTATCTTTAATCGTAATACTGCAGAGACAGCAGCACATCCCACAGTATATACTCTGTGTACATTGTGTCAAGGTTAATGATGAAGACTGTATCCAGCTTCTCGTTCACACACTGACTAAACCAGCGCCTCCCTGCCCTCTCCTGAGGCCATGTTTTCCTGAAGGTTTACTGTGTAAGCAGTCTTAATGACACCTGCAACCCGCCCTCTGATCTGTGTGTTGACAAATTACATTCCACTGCAGGGTGTGTAAACGTGTGTGTGTGGACTGACTGACAGCTCAAAGGAGAAACTTTGCAGAAAAGTGATGAGGAAGCATTTCTCTGCAGCTAATCCTGTCCTGGATATCATCAAACATTGTCAGACAAAAAGTAAAGTACAGTTACTTACACAGTAATCAGACACAGTACAGTATAACCTTTAAGACCATTTTCATTAGAGGCTGGAATTTAAAAAAGCCAGAGATTTTAAAATCTGTGGATGTCTGAAAATAGATGCAGCCCTTGGAGCGGGCATGTCTGACCTTTGCCCTGGTTCCTCGGAGGCAGCGGCGGTCCGTCGGCCACAGGGGAGGAGGTGAGGTCAGTGGAAGCGCTGTACATCTGGTTGGTGAAGGCGCTGTAGGACAGACGCTGCTGTTTGTCCCTTTGGCTGATGAAGCCGGGCAGGGAGAGCTTGTCGTGGGGGGACAGGCTTGAGGAGTGGCAGAAGCTCTGAGGCCTCGGGGAGCGGTCCTTTTTGATGGGACTGGGCTGCAGAGGGACATAAGGCGGGGGGAGACGGAGCCAACATAATAAGACAAATATGTCATTTAACTAAGAGGTGTGGTCTCTTCATTAGTGAGCTTCCAGCAGAGAGCTATTCTTTTAAATAGACTATCGAATCATTCATTTTACATGAACTGAATGAACCTTTTTTTTTAGTGACAGGGTTGTTTTTTGGACATTGACAATAAAGCAAAACACACAAAAAAATAAGTCCTAAGTGTCTAAGCTGTAACCCCGTTCAGCCTCCACTAGTCAGAGCTGTAGCTCCAGTTCATGTGTCTGCTCTCCTCCTGATGCACAAGTGTTTCTCATTGTTAGTTTCATGGTATCAAGTTGGCTGAATACATGTTTAAATACAATCTTTAAAACAAATGAATGATGGGGCGCTCGTAGCTTAGTGGTTAGTGTGTGTGCCCCATGTACAGAGGCTGTAGTCCTCCAAGCGGTCAGCCCGGGTTCAATCTGTGGCTCCTTTCCCGAATGTCATACCCCACCTCTCTCTCTCTCTCTCTCTCTCCCTCCCTCTCCCTGATCTCTGACTCTATCCACTGTCCTATCTCTAAATAAAGGCATAAAAAGACCAAAAACAATAAAAAAAACCTTATCATCGAGGTCATCATCGCTCTCGTCCATCTCCTCCAGTCTGAGACTCCACTCGTACTCCACGTGGATGTGAGGGTTAAACTTCCCCTCTGCGGCCTGCACAAGCTGACACACACAAACACAAAGAATCAGCAGCTATACGAATAAAAGAATTCATGAAAAATATAAAAAACCATTCTCAAACTGAAAGGAAAAATAAGCAACAACATTTAAAATCAAATCTAACCAACAACAAGAATTGAAGAAAGTAGAAACATTTGGGTAACGTTAACACAACAGGTCACATCATTTATTATTCTTTGAGTGTTTTTTACGTACAATTATCCCTCACAAAGCTCATAGAGTTGTTTTATTTGCTGTTACATTTGTTTATCGGAGATTTAACCCTGCTTTTTAAAAGTCCTTTTTTCGGTTTGCATGCTCGTTTGAGCGTAAATAACAAACATATATGCACAATTATTTCCACTCTGTTGACACTGTGGCCTCAGGCTGGAGGCAGACCTTTGACTGCCATCTAGTGTTCTTACTAATGTGCCTTAAATCTGGTCACAACACGTTAAATCAACCACAATCTAAAACACAACATGCGTTTCTTTCAGTTTTTAGCTAGCTGTGAGTACGTTTGGGGGGGTTGAGTCATTTTTTTTTTGACCATTAAAATCCATCATGGTGCCCAAAAATGAGCAGCTTGGCAGTGCTGTACTTACTGCCTCCTCACACTGAGTGTTCCTCAGTCGCCTGGCAACATCCAGCGCCGTCTCTCCGTTCTGATTGGCTGTGTGGAGCGAAGGGGATAATCAACAGTTAGAGCCTGATACGTGCGTACAGATGACTCGAGTGAGAGAGGATGTGACTCACTGATATCGGTGGCCGGCTTGCCCCTCAGGAGTAACTTGAGGCACTCGGGCTTCTCGTACATGGAGCAGTAATGCAGGGCCGTGTTCCCCCACTCCGTCTGCTTATCCAGGTTACCACTGGGAGAAAACACACACACACACACACACACACACACACACACACACATTTTCAAGACACAAGTCACAAGCCTGAGAGGGGTTTTCCACGGTGCTGCAGCTTCAGGTTAGTGTGTTATTACGCAGGATTTGAGGATAAAGCATGAGAGAAACACAGAAATATTGGCGGTGAGCAGCTAAATCTGCATTAAAAGAGCACATTTTGTTTTGGTTTCTGCAACAACAAAAAAAAAACAAGCATTCGTTGAGGTAAATAAACCCCTTCAGGTCTCCTTTAGCTCACGGAAAATAAGTTCTGATTGTGATGTCATACAAGGACAGCTTTAATTAATGTAAAGGTCCCACTTGCTCTGCAGAGGCCGTGTGCAGTTGGAGCAGTGGTGGGTAAACAATTGAAAAGAGAGGAATAAATTAAGGCAGAGAACAAGTGCTTGACCCATTTCTGTTTGCCTTGTGGGAATCTGAGCTGAGCTGTGCAGTGCTAAGCTTTCCTCAGCTCCTGCACTGCCTCACGACTACAGACTGAAGCACAGAAGAAGAAGAAAGAGTCGCAGCAGCAGACAGGCGGATCACATTTGATACTGTCTGTTTCCACAAAGCTGTTGTTTAAAGTGTAATTGTGCTCTAAAATGCTGTTGTGACTTGTTTTTTAAAAAAAGGGATTCAAACGGCTGTTTGCCTCGCAGGGAAAACCCAAAGCCAATCTAAACACTTGTACAATTCTACTCTCGCTTTAAGAGGTGGAAAAAAAAGCTTTTAAAAAAAAAAAAAAAAATGCACCTGTTCTGCACGAGGAAGTCCACTAGGTGCAGGGAGGTCTGGTCAGCAGTCCGTACAGAGTAGTGCAGTGCGGTCTCTCCAGCTTCCTGCAGGGGGCCATCAAACACAGCAAAGACACGGTGAGACAATCTTTGGCAGCATCCATTCTGTATTCTCTCCCTCTGTGTCTCTTACAGCATTTAAACAAGCTGCAGTAAACAAAATGGCTCCTAAAAATAATATTTCAGGAGGAAAGAAAGCCAAGATTTGTCCCTTTTCTAAAGATTCTTGCGTTAATTCCGTTCATCTCTAACAATAAAAGCTAAAGCTGGATGCCTTTAAATATGGAGATATAAGATATCGAAATCTAAGGATGTCAGGGAGATACGTGCTGCATCCATGGGGTGAAAGGAAAGGATGTATTTAGACACACATTCCTGTCCGTGCCTGGTGTTTGTGCAGGAGTGGGATGTCACTGTGCTGCCTGCAGCCGTTCAGATCTCCTGACAACAGCAGATCAGATATCTGTGAGTCAGACTTCATAGCGCAGACAGCAGCAGCTCCCTCCTCCATCCACAGCTATCCTCTTTTATCTCGCTCGCTGCATTGTACATTTAATTTTTCATTAGGGGAACTACCACGTCTGTGTTATAAAACCTTGACCCATTTATGTCAGATTAAGTCTAAATCAGCCGTGTTGTTTACGGTGCCACATCTTCACCATCCACTGGCTGTTATTTCACTTTCATCCACGCTCAAAAGCGGCAGTGGTTGTGAAACAAAGAGAAAATCAGGCTGAGCCGCGGAATAAAAGGCAGAGACATGAATTAAGCTGCCGGGGATGTCGTCATCTGTAAGTATGAGCTCAAACGCAGTGATGCTGTATGATGTGATGGAGGCTGCTGTTGGATAACACCCCCTGCTGGTGAGGTTATCCAGATGACTCTGAATTCTCCAACACTTACACATCTGATCGTCCTGCACGTTAATATGAACCAATGTGGTGTAATGATGCCTAGAGCTCTCTGAGGGATATTTCTTGGCTTTACAGTCGAATATGAGATCATTTGGTGAGTAACAGAAATGTACTCTAGCCATGAATGAGAAGCGAACGGGCGGAGGGTTAAGGTTTTGTAACTATTCAAAGCAATACACAAACCTAGAACCTCAATTTCAGATCATGTGCAGCTTAGATTTATGAGCCAACACAAAGTCAGAAGACTAGCTGGTGAACTTAGTGGAGCACTTTGATTCTAATGAAGGCAAAATACAGAATAATATACAGAATTTAAGAGGGAATGAATATTTTACTGGCATATCTGAGATGGACACATATACAGTATGAGAACAAATCGGCTGTGGCTCAGTTGGTAGAGTCGGTTGTCTCTCAACCACAAGGTCAGGGGTTCAATCCCCAGCTCCTGCAGCAACATGGGCGATGTGTACTCGGACACTTAACCCCGCTGCTTCATCATGCATGTGTATGAATGGGATTAGTCACTTCTGATGGACACTTTAAACAGCAGCCTCTGCCATCAGTGTGTGAATGTGTAGGTGTGACCTGCGGTGTAAAAGTGCTTTGAGGAGTCAAAAGACTAGAAAAGTGCTTTACAAGCTCAAGTCCGTTTATCATTTATCCTCTGTAGCTGCTGGTTGTGTGAATGAAAAAATGTTCACCATCAAGTTTAAGAGCCGGGTTTAGGTGAAGGCAGAAACTCAAAGACAAAAAGTAAACAGAAAAATAATGATCTGCATGACTGATTATGCCACACAGGAGGTAAGTGAGTAAATGTTATTTTTTAAGGCTTCAGCTAACCAGTTTAGCTCTGTTCATCAATCCACGAACTGAGAGGACTCACCGGCCCCACCTCGGGGAGCGGCTCCATAAGCTCCACCCCCTCTGCGTACACCTGGACGAGGGAGAGCAGATCCCTGGACTGAACCGCCTCAAACAGCTCGATCATCTTGGCTGACGCAGACGTGCACGTCTTCCTGGCAAACTTGTGGTCCACATATTTAGCATTGATGAATTCCTTTCTCACCGTCCTGCAGGAGGAGAAGAGGAATTCGGTCAACTGTTCAGACATTTTTAACAAGTCTGGTTTCGATTTCAGAGGACTCACATGTCACTGGATGGAGTGGGCTTTGGTGAGGGGGTCGTGAGGTTTCCCTCCATGATCTCATTGAAACTACTGTTCCCTACATTCTTGGCCAGCTGAGGAACGAGAAGAAGGAGTCCCGATTAAATCATGAGAAAACTATCTCACTACATTTGAACAGAGGTGAAAACAGTAAAGAGCATGCATTCATTTCTAAGACTCACCAAGAGTTCTGAGGTTCCCAGCTTGTCGAGCTCCATGGACTGGATGCGGGAGATGTGGACACCCATCTCTCGATGTATTCCAGAGCACTCGATGCAGGTCAGGATCCCCAGGTTGGTGGACAGCCACTTAGGATCTGAAAACACATGAAGGATTTAAGGATGTTCTCTCATGCTGTTGGTCTGATAAATCCATCCATCCTGTATCTATACTGCCTATCTTGTTCGGGATCGTATGGGGGGTGGAGCCAATCATGTAGTATGGTATAGAGCTTTGGCCTCTGGAAAGTGACGGATAACAGATTGGTTGGCAACAACTCAACAGAACAAAATATGTCAAAAAAAACTTTGTATTCATACTTTATATACAAGAACCTTGTCTCTAAATGATGCTATTTCATTAAAAGGGGTTATTAATGCCGTTCCATATTTTCAGTCGTACATATATGGTCATGTAACTATAGCAACGGGTTCTCTGCAGTGGGCTTCCTGATAGCTGGCCAATCAGAAGAAAGTGGGCTTATAGGGAGGCGGGCCTTAAAGAGACAGAATCTAAAAATTGCCTGCGTCAGACAGAGGGTGCATCCGAATTGTCCCTCCTATCTCCTTTCACTATCCACTTTACCTTAACCCCGCGAAAACGTCATGAGGTCAAGGAGAGATGTTAGGAGAATTCATAAAGGACTTAGGGAAAGGCGATCTCGTTGCTCTGACAATCCGACCGCATTTTCCACTAGGCGACGTCATTAAATGCGACGGGCCGGCGGAGGTTAATGACGTGGGTCTGCCGTGTTGAAACTACAATGTTCAGAAAATGGACTACAAAAAACGCATCTAAAAAACTCTTTCTGTGCCTTCTTACCGGTGAAATAATCCTAATTACCACAAGGTTGGGATTGAAATAAAAGAAATATAGACTACCAGGCTACAAGTAAGAAAAGTGAAACCATCAGCTTCCTGTCCAATCAGAAATCAACATCAACATAAATATGAAATTAATTGTTACATGTATGCAAGACAAGAATGTACAACTGAAGAAATGCACAAAACATTCTGAATTGAATGAAATATGTTGAATAAAACATCATCTGATAGAAATGTCTCTCATCTTTTTATCTCTTACATGATCTGTGTCACTTCACGATCATCGTTAATGTTCGAGAACGGTCGGATGCGCGAGTCGCTTTAAATGCTGCGGACGCAAGGAATTGTGGGGCGTCAAATCTCATCTCCTTTGGTAAAGGATGGTCCAGTGTATCCTATGCTAAAGGAGGTTATAAAGGAAGCACTGACCCACCTTTCCTTAACTTTTAGAGAATTCGAACGGCTCTTATCATGGCCGCCACTTAACTGCTTCCGGGGTTAAAGGTAAAGTGGATAGTGAAAGGCGATAGGAGGGACAATTCGGTTGCACCCAGAGACTGAACTGAGGGTTTTAAATGACACCATGAGGAGTTTATTTTAGCTGTAAATCATGCAAAGCTACTGTGTCACAGAATGTAAACATAAAACATGAAGTGAGCATATTAAAGCCGCCTTAAACATGTTTTATAGAGTAGAGTAATAGAATAGATAATGTATTGATAGGAGCCACTTCAAACTGCATCATAGAGACCGAACCCGTTGCGTAACCTTCTGCCATGTGTTCAGCACCCTTATGAAGCGGTGTAGCAGAGCTGTGTGACGACTTCACGGAGCATAGAGATTGACCTGCATTACCACCGACGTACTGATGCACTCTGGGAGATTTAAGGGGGCTTTAAACGTAAAGCTGACTGTGCATGTTTCAGGGAGTTTCAGGGAAGCTGTGAGGCAAGAGATGCTGCTCCATCTGAAATCTGACAAGTGAACACCAGACAGACGCACAGCCCAAAAACAATGAGTCATACACAGAGACACGAGCATGTGCACACACACACACACATACAGACACACCATCACATCATAATAAACAGATGTGAGCTGGTGATAGGTCACACAGCTCATGTTAAGCGTGATGAATTGAGGCACGGTGACCTCTATAGCTGCTTAATGCTAAAGCTGCAAAGCTGTCTCTTATAAATGGAGATCCTGGGAGAATATCAAATGAGATGAAGTTGTCCTCGTTCCACTCCGAGCCGACGGAACAAAGAGGTGACCTTTCAGAGTCATTACCGTGACCTTTAGAACGTGATGTGAGTTTTATGCGTTCAGGAAAGAAAAAGCGAGTCAGGGCAATCCGGAAAATCTATGACGATCTGATAAAGAGAGGCAACAGGAATCAAAGAGGAAACAGAGCTTAAGTTCACATCTGGAACATGTATTACTGCTGAGACCCTGAACATGCAGCAACAAGAGCACCAACATCACAAATTACCCCCCCCCCCCCCCCATCCCTTCTCCATGATGCAGTGCAGATTGCAGGGGTCGACGGAGCGTGTGTGACTTATGTAACAACGTGATGTAATGATGTTGTTTCTCAAAGCGCAGAAATGTTTCTTTTCCCCTTCAGAGCATAAAGTCCTCCCGTCGGGCGGTCGGTCGGTCGTCAAGCTGCTGCAAGTGTGTTTTTGTTGACAGAGGAGATTGTGTGTGTGTGTGTGTGTGTGTGTGTGTGTGTGTGTGTGTGTGTGTGTGTGTGTGTGTGCGTGTGTTAAGTGTCAGAAGGCCTGAATGTCTATGCCACTCCTGAGTGCTGAGTCTATGCTTCCTAATGCGGGGGAGAAGAGGATCGAGTTATGTCCTGAATGCTAATAAAGCTCTTGCACACACAAACACACACACATACACACGAGCGCTCACTGACGCAAACACACACACGAGCACTCACACAAACACACACAAAAGCACAAACATGCTTGATGGTTGAAGGCTGCTGGGGGATTTGCAGAGTAGCTTGTTCTGTTCACGTCTAACTGAAGGACACTTAGTTCAAGGCAGCCGTGACATTGCAAAGAAATCAAGATCGGTGTGTGGCTTTAAATAAAACATTGGCCTGGACATCGATCAGAAAATGCTGAGGTGAAGGTGTGTGTCATTTCCCGTATCAAGGTGAAGGTTGACTAAGCACAAAGCAGGAAAAAAAGGGATCTAAATATAAACTGTGTGTGGCGCCGCAGACAGCAGCAGTACACACCTGCAGCGCCGCAGTCGCAGCACACTTCGTTGCCCGGCATGCGCAGCACGTCTTCTATGATGGCTTTGGTCAAGTCCTCCAAACCGTCCTCGCCTCCGCTGCTCTGCTCGCCACGGAAGGCCATGTTCAACGCCTCCTCTTTGCTGTTGGTCAGCACCGAGATCCAGCTGTATGAGGGGAAACATCAACGTCAAGTAAGGTAGTCCAAATGTTCTGTACTTTTTTCGATACCACGTTCTTTAGAATGAAATAATCACCCCGTGAATCCCGCCCCTAACTGAGGTGATAACAAAAGCAGTATTTCAACATTTTTATTCCCTGGGAATACTCCTACTTTAACCAGCACTACCAACATATTCTCATTATGTATTCATTTTTTCCAGCAGCATTTATTCACAATAAAATGGTAAAAAAAAACCTACACACACGCAGCCACTCGCACACTGTGGTCATTAAAATCATGTAGACAGGAAACGCTGTAGCTGCCTTTCAAACATGGCCCCCTGCAGTTCACTACACAGCGCAATCTGCCCCTGCACTCCAGCCACTGAACTGGCCCTCAAACACACACATTAACACAAACACACGGACACACACTGGGCTTTACGGTCCTGACGTCAGCACTTCCTCTGTCATTGTCCCTCAGCCTGTCTGCAGAGGCTGAGGCCAGACAGGGAGGGGGCTCATAAACCGAGGTGTTAGACTGTCTGTGTGTGAAGAACCACAAAGATATTCTGGTCCACAAATGCATGTGTGCGTCGAGCCTTGTTTTGTTTCCTTTAAATCAGGTCTTATAATATCCTCTGAGCCTAATTGAAGGGGAGCGTGATTGTGCAAAGCAGGAGCCCTATGGAATACTAAATATTTCATGGAGCAAACCCAGGAAGACTCTTGCTTCTGCTGCAGTTTAAAGTGCGTGACAGAAGCGGCAGTGAGGAGCAGAAAGCCGGATCCCAAAAGACAACGTGTACGTACAGATACTGAGTGTTCAGGCAGCACTGAACCGAGAGGCACATTCACAAAAAGGCAGCAGAGGGAGAACAGGCGAGACCAAAACTTTAGAGCCACAGATCAAAGAGTGTTCTGTACGTTTCTGAGCATTTCAGTGACAAAACAAGATGTTATAACCAAGTCTGAGTTATCCGGCGCTTGTATAGAAATGTCAATATAAGTTTGATATTTCAATTTGCATTACACTTAAAGAAAATTGTATCAGCAGCAGGGTGAAATATCTCATTAAAATGACTAATATATTTATCTTCAGCTCATATCTAACTTATTTAAATCTCTTATTCTTTCTACATTTTGAAAATCTGCCAAAAATATGGATAACTTGGGCAAAAAAATAAATAAAAACAAAAAGGGATCAGGCTAACAGTTCAGCCGATTTAGCATGACACTGAAAATATTGTCAGAGAGATAAAAAAAAGAAAAGAAAACAAAAACATAGTTGCAGAGGAACCAGGAATGTGATCTTCTTAACAATACATATTTTTATTATTTGGTTTAACTACATAACGCACAAAGCATCTGAAACGCCAAACAGTGCAGTCAAAGAGTGATGCTAGCAGTGGCTAACTTAGCTTTGAGCTGCTAGGCTACAGCTAGGTGAAACTACGACATGTATCACCTCGCCTTCAGATATTTAAACTGTTCAACGTGTTACCGCGTGTTAAAACAAAGAAACAGCAGGTCCACAGGGTTAGCTGTTTCGGACAGAGGCGCTGCTTGTCAACAGGCATGGCAGGCCACTGCTTGGGGCCCCAGATCGGCTGCAGGGGCCCCTGAGGGCTTACAAACCTAAAACAAAGCAGTGGCCCAAGCGCTGGGACAGACATAATGTAGATGAATGCTGGTTGGAAGCCCCCCCCGCCCCCCCCCCCGCCAAATGATTTTCCCCTAGGGTCCCACCAGACTCTAAAATCGACACTGGTTTCAACTATTTAGTTATTTTAGCTATCTGATAAGAATGCTAACCAAGCTAGCTGTTTGTCCCGCTAAATCAGCACTCACTAACATTCAATATTTTATGTTTCTACTTTATTCGTTTTGAAATATTCAAAAAGTGGTTTCTAATTTGATAAAACTAAGTTAAATACTAAACGTGTCTGAACATGTGTCTGCCCACACACAAACGTGAACGTGAACGCCACGCATGTGAAACAACCGTGTGACCGACAGCGACCTGAAAAACAGCAGAACCACAGACACCACTGCGATCCTCGCGCTGCCACCCACTCTCAGCAAGTCTCTCTAAAACTGAAACTGTCTCCAAGTGTGACAAACACAGGAAGGAGGCGCTCACCAACCCGCCACTAATCAAAACAACTCTGTGACAGATGCTTGCGTTGAGACATCACTTCATGATATGTTAGCTTTTAATGCACATTCACATTGAGAAATCATCACATACTCTCTGTCAAGTGTTCAAAGACAAACTCATGCAGAAGCTATTGAAAACTGTGGCTGTGTCTGAAACCGCCTACTTTCATACTTCATACTAAATGGGAAGTCACATTGAGTTTGTAGTAGGATCTGACATCACAGTGCGCCAATTTGTGTTTGAGAAATACCCAGATGTACTTTACTGGCCAGAATAAAGAATCGGGTGAATACTGGTCGTACTAAACCGCCCCACAATGCACTTTGGCACTCAGACCGTCCAATCGCAGAGCTCCTCAGCCAGCCACGTAGCAGCTTAAAATAAAAGTTCTGTGCTGCAGTACATTTTCAAACAAATGTATTAGTAACAAATGTTTGCATATTGTTGTTGAATTATATTTACAGACTGACGGTCGTGCTAACTTGACGCTAGCTCATGGAACGTAGCTCCGACCAGTCTACTGAAACCTCCTACTGAAAAGTGCATACTGTGGCTTTTCAGAAAGGGCCAGTCTGCAGTATGTTGTGTGTGGTTTCAGACACAGCCTGAAACTCTGAAATACTCACATGACAAACTCTTGTTCATCTTCAGCTTGGAAATGATAGGTCCGGTTATCTGTGGAAAACAGGAACAGTCTCATTGGGGCATCACATCTGATACTGCTTTATAATTAAAACACGGACAGTGCACAATAAACTGTTCAAATAATCCACCTGAATGTGTGACACCTGAAGGATAAGCACTCTAATGCTTTACAAAAAGTGCAGATTCTCTCAGGTGAGCACTAACTGTGATTTCTTGTAACCCATGAACCAGTTTTGAACGTCTTCTCAATGGCGGTCATATTCATTTTTTAAGACTTTTTCCCCAGAAGAATACTAACCGGGTCCTCGATGTTTTAAAGAGGCAGGAATTCCCAGCTGTGTACGATCTAAGTTTTTCAGTTATCGACCTGTAAAATATGTCCATATTCTGTATATTATCTGTAATCTAGTATAGCATGCTCACTGCACCTTAATCTGTATATTATAATCTGAAGAATATACTTATATTTATAGCATTTATCTATATTTATAGCATCCCATTAATCCAGCCATATATACCCAATATTTCACTTTATTTTTTAGTCTACATCTGTACATTTTGTAATTACTTGTACATAGCACAGATTCTTGCACTTCTGGTGAGATGCCAAACCTCATTTCGTTACTCTATACTTGTATATGTGTAATGACAATAAAGTTGAATCTCATCATCTCATCTCATCTCATCAACATGCACATAACAAAGATAATCTGTGAGGTAGAACAAGGTTCAGTGTGAGTGTTTTGACACTTACGAGAAATGAGATCAAAGCACTTCCTGTCCTCTGTACTCGGCTTGACCTGGCAGGTGAGCAGGTTCAGTTTGACCGGCTGCCTGTTGGACTGTAAACACAAACAGGTTGACACGAGTAAGACGGGTAAATAAACAATCACAACAAGACAGTTAAAAAAAAAACAGACAAAAGGTTCTCTGTTACTTTTTAACAATCAAATGTCAGAATATAGTAAAAATATTCTCATGATGATAACACAGTAACAACATCGATGTCTGAACATTGATGGCTTGGCTGGTTGAGAGAACGGCCCAAACTCAAATATGTATGATTAACAAAGAACAGAACTGAGCTGCAAATCCTCATAAACAGTATGAAGGCTGGATTTACAACATGTTTTTTTTTTATTAGCTACTTGGTTAGCCACTCTGTCAGTTTTCCAACATTTTTTGATCCAGACTGAAGTATCTCAAAACTAGTGGATGGACCGACAGGAAGTTTAGTACATCTAATGGCAGTTCTTTGTGAGCATGTGAGCATGTTAGCATGCCGACATCCGCATTAAGCTCAAGCTGCTGTGTCGGTTTTCCGCTTAAAATAGCTGCTAACAAGGCTGAAGACTCTTAAAGCGCTATTTCAATCATGTAAGGAAAACGACCAAAGTAAACAATATAATCAGTGAACCTGAGGAAGCCACAATGAAAAAAAACACAATGTTTTGGGTGCATTGAACTTCAAAGTGAATCTGAACAATCCTGGTGTGCGCTGGATAACTCTGATCTTTACAGTTTATCATTTTGAGTTTATGCACCATATACTGCTTACTATCGCAAAACACAGCTGCTAGCACAACAGTCTTAGTGCTGCTGATATGAAACACAGAACAGCACAAAGTATTTAAGAACTTGGTAACAGAAACTTTGATTACATTTTACACCACAGCTACTAAGATTGTAAGGCGCAGAACCAGGACGAACTCAAGACTCCTCTCGTCCCCTTTAAGAAGCCGGACTGTGCTGGCTGTGTTTCGCACTGTAAAAATGGGCCCAGTTGGCACATGAACACTGAGCATTGTCTCCTGCCAGTGCCCAGGCCGAGGAGGGGGACGGGGCACGTGCTAATGAAATGCTAACAGGCTGTGATGAGCTTTGGAGGACGGCTGGTCTGCTGGCAGCTCGCCATGTCAACAAGAGTCACCTAGAGTTCAGCTGCCATGAGGGCTGAAGGAAAGAAGTCAGCGTGGTGGCAAACCGCCTCCAGGCATGGAGCAATGATTATAAGCTCTCATATAGCTACCTCTTAGTCGACAAGAGTAGACAGATTGGTTAAACTTTGAGTGGCTTGAACTCTGAGCAAAGTGGAAGAATGTTTCTTCTTGAGAAAAAACACTTCTTGTAGAAGTTAGAAATGATGTTATCATGTTTGAGGAAATTGTGTGTTAACACTCAAAACATGAAAACAGCAGAAGTTAGAAATAAACTTGCAGAAGCTCACAGATCCACATGTTATACACTGCTAGAGATCACGCTCCCTGCTAAGGTACATATAGCTGGACACAAGACACTTCAGCAAAATGTATCAAAGCCTAAAGTAGCAAGGAAATGTCCAGGGCCCTACATTTTTTAATTTAGATGACTGCAAGAGGCGCTCGTTCATTTAAATTGTTATGGAACAAGAACCAAACAGCCAAAACAGAAAATGAAAGAGACATTACGTGCATGTTCAGAAACCTTCATGATTCTTTTATAGAGGCCCTAAGAGGACATTCATCCATGGATCTTATTTTACTTTTTACAGGGGCAATGAAAACCTCTGGGTTGTCTTCCCGAGAGCTTGACTTATTTATTTAGGCATCTCTGTAAACAGCGCTGCTTTTCCCGTAACTACAAGTTGATTTCAGACACTTTCTCGAAATCCAGAGTAATTAATTCATTCTCACAGGAAAACAAGCTTCTTTATCTGGGCATGGCAGCATACATCAGTGGAGAAATGCAGGAAAATGGAGTCAAATAAGATATGTGGATGTGTGTCCGCTTAGGGCCACCGTATTCCAAAAGCGAGAGTGAGAAACATTCAGTTCATGTCGATTTTGGCGCCCCCTGTGGACAAAGTGGTACCTCTAATCTTTTTGCTGATCGTGTCCTGAACATGTTTAAGTCGTGTTCTTTTTATACAAAATCTCATTCTGCTTTCTTTCAAATCTTATCAAGAATATTTGCCGTGGAAAATGTTTTTAAAAGAAAAGCGGTTTCGGCGGATTGCTGTTAACCAAGTCATCTGACACCTACGCTGCAGCAGCAGTACGTTTCCAGCATTAAAAACAACTGTATAGAAATAATCTACATTTACGCTGCTGGTTCCCTTTTCTTTTGTAGGTCATACAGAGTTATCAATATCAAGTTTAATCTCTTTCATAAAAAGACAAAAACTCCTCATGGGAGCCATGATTCAAAATGTAATCTTTCCTTTTTTTTTTTTAAGTTCCTGACTCACTCCTATCACTGCCACAGTAACATTAACTGACTGACTGTGCGTGGCTCCTCAGTCCAGGATCTCTCTTTATTCTCAGGAGGAGCTTAAATGATAAAAACGGGTAACACAATTCTTTTTTTTTTTCTCTTCAGTTTTGATTCTTGCAGTCCACACAGGAAAGAAATCATAACACATCTGCAGCGCTCTCTGCAGCTGTACACGAGCTGAGACGCTGCTACAAAAGTGCCAGTATACGCAGTACGCTCACACTCGCCCTGAGATGAGTCACCAAGGCGCAGCCGGCTGCAGGGGGGAGGGGTGAGATGGAAGGGGGGGGAAGGTTGCCATGACAACCCATCTATGTCAATTGCACTCCGCCAGCCTCCAGATTGAGAGAGCCCTGCACAACCTCCCCGCATGATGTTTCTCCCTTTGATCCACGCAGTTCCTCGCAGGGGTCAGGGAGTCTATATGAGTGTGTGTGTGTGTGTGTGTGTGTGTGTGTGTGTGAGACTGTGTGTGTACCTGCATGTGTGTGTGTGCACATTTGTCTTGTACTCACCGTGGCATGAGAGATGGTGAGCATGCCCCCCTTCACTGAGCACTGCCTCCTCTGCCACACCTTCCTCAGCCTGTGGGACACATTAGGAAATGAGTTCGCATTTTTTGTCTTCCCAGTTTGTCTGCACTCTCAAAATGTAACACAGATAAACGGCGCTCTGCTGAACTCTAAAAATAATGTTTGATTGATTCAATTTCATTTCATTATTTACTCGTGCAAAAATAAATATTTTTTTGTTTTACAAAACATTTCAGTTTTGCAATAAGAGAGCAGAAATCAAAGTCAAAAACAGAGAAAAGATAATTAACACCAAAGAAATAAATCATTGTAGCTCTGCAAACAAAAGTGGCAAACTTGTAAGCATTACATCAAACTACTGTCGCATCCTGTTGTCATCAATGCACCAAGGCACTTCAAGATATTGAACGTTCATTTTCATAACTAAAGGTGATTTTAAATCTTTATAAGAAGGACAATATGAAAGAAAAATGGAATTCTTACATGACTTAGCATAATTAAAAACAGAACAATGCATTCCTCCTGGATGTTTTTAAGCCTGACGAAGGATTCCTTTTCTAAACTTTTCTGACCTTGGCTTTTGACCTTTTCTAAAAGACCTCTGACTTCTTTTTTTTTGTAACATAAGGTTCAGTATCAACACCCTGCAAATGAATGTGTGCCTTTGCATCTTACCCATCACTCTTCTTCAGCAGGTAGCCTTTCTTCTCGCAGCCAAACTCCTTGTTTCCCTGCAGCTGGTGCATGCTGTAGCCGCCCTGCTTACTCTGCGAGTCCTGTGCAAACCATCACAATAAATGCACACACACATAATATAACGTTTAACACACAGTTAATTCAGAGGCACGCCTTAATAACCATGCAGCACTAACACAATCACACCAACAACGTATCTTCCTCAAGCTAAAGTCAGGGTGCTAACAGGAAAGCAATATCTACACAGCATGCCCTGCAACGCCTCTAAAAGGCCAAACCACTTCACTGTTGAGCAGAACAGACATACGCCAGCATGCTCCACATGCACCAGCACTTACTCTTCTAGACTTGATTCCAGACAAGCAGAAGGCAAAAAGGAAGGAGATAGAAGGGAGAGGTGTGAAAGATCCGGTTCAGGTGCAGGCGGTGAGTGTGAACGAGTGAGTCGCCTGCCCTGTTAGCCGTCCAAGAGCACAATCTAAAGGTGTTTAGTGTCTAAATGTAGTGCTCACTGTGGGTGCTATTAGCAAGAGAAGCTACAAAAAGTGTAAATTAACAACATGCAGAGAAACGGACTGATAGTGTCGATAGTGTGAATCGAGGGGACGGTGGAACGAGCACACAGCTGCTGTACAGGAGGGTTTGTTTATAAAGCAATCATTGTTTTATGGCACAGTTTTTAAATGTGTGAGATTTGGTGAGTGGCTCTCCACTGAGCAGCCAGTGAGGCACAACACTGGTCACCAGCAAAGCCGACCACACACTGGCTACCAGCATGGTACAGCACTGGGCACTCGCTCCGTGCTGCAGGAGACCAGAGTGGCCAGAGTGGGAGGAGGTGTGTGATAAAAATGTGTCAAAAGATCTGCAAATGATCAACAAATCTGTGTGGTACGTGGAACAATATGGCTGGTATGTATGAATCACATAAAGTCTTTATGGCTGCAGAAATCCGCCTGCTTTAAGTGGAAGTTTTGACCTGTGCATGTGTGTGTGTGTGTGTGTGTGTGTGTGGCTGTGATCTGCCTACCTCCTTCTGGTCCAGCTGGAGGGAGGACTTGATGAGATCCCGCAGGGCGGTCAGCTGCTTCTTCTCCTCATCCTGAGTTTGTTTGATCTGAGGAGGATTAAACCAAAGGCTTAAGAAAAAAGATACACCAGAATCTAAAGATGTTCTATTCCAGTGTATATTGTTTTTTTTTTAAAGGCACAATGACAACAAATGCATCTTCTATTCTTCATCCTGTAATTGTCAAAAGAAAGTTGCGTGTCCAAAGTCATAATTTAAAGTAAATACAGAGAAAATATTCTGCAAAGAAAGCTGCAAACAGCCTGTCAATTTTTAACACACGTCCCGCCTCTGACAAGGCAATAAGCCATTCACAGATTAGGATTTTTGGGAGGCCAATTACATTTTTATTAGTCTGTCCACTTTCAAGCCAAACAAAAAGGATGATCTGCTGTGTTGGTGCGGAGTTGATAAATGCTTAGAACAAAAATATCTCACACAAGTATCGACACTGAAATCAATAACATTTCCTTTTTAGAGAATATAGTTCTGAATTGTCCCTGTTTTTCTCTGCCACATTTTTATTCCAACCTACATGTGGACTTCCCCAGGCATCAACAAACAACACATTAATATGAACTGCATGTCCAAAAATATTTTCAAGGTTGCTTTATCAAGTGAGAAGTGAAACTAAAGCTCCACACAGTGAACTGATGGATCTCAAGTGTCAGGTTTCATCACCACTTGACGATCTAAATGTCTCTCTCTTAGAGTAAATTTAATCTTTGAAAGGAAGAGAGAAAAAGGGAGATGATCTCTTGACTGCTCCTTCTTGTGCAAGGCTTTTCTATATTTGAGAAGCTGGTAGTTTTTCTAGTTTCTAGTCTCCGTTGTAAACTGAACGGGGACAGTTGCTGCTGTTGTGCTTCCTTCTATCTGACAATAACTGCAGGAGCTTTATAGTCTAAAAAAAAACTGCAGCTTCAGGAGAAAGCAGAGCTGAGTTATAAATAAGAAATGATGATGAGTCGACAGTTCAGGCACATCTATTTCTAAGGTTTGCTTTTGATGCAGTAAAAATTCTACTACTCTCACTTTTCAGTAACTAACTGAAATGTAAACTATTGAAGAAAAACAACTTAAATCAAGGTTGATTCAGGGGGGAAGTTAGTGGACTTTAAGATTATCACTGTGGTTTCAATAAACTTAGACTTCATTCACTCAGATTAGCCAATCAGAATCAGATCTTTACGTTTAACGACCCGAGTGATATATAAACCAGTTACGAGTTGGTTAGAAGAATGCAAAAGAGCGGCATGTTTGCCTTTTATTGTTGATTAAAAACATTTATTAATGAATCATTCAAATTGACCATATCTTAAAACTACCGGGTCATTTATTCTTTCCTAGTTATTGCTCAATGATAGCAAGGAAGGAAGCTGTTCTTGTGACCTTTTGTTGCTCTGACCTTGTGATGTCCATACTGAGCAAATGGATGTTAAGATCGTATTTTGCATACAGCAACTTCCATTATCACTATGAATAATTAAGGTTCTTAAGAGAAGGAATCTAAGTTACTTGCCATAGAGTTGTAGGAAAGTCATGCAGGTATATATAATTCCTTCATAATAACTAATAAAAAGTCAATATGCAGCTTCTATGGATGATTCTAAGCCTGATTAAATAGTTAATATGAGCAGCTTAATTTAAAGTTTTGCCTCGTTTACTGTGGGAGCAAAACCCTCAAAGTGCAAGTATTCATGAACACATCAGCACAATCGTTCAGCCTCGATTATTTAAAGAGGAAAAGCCCAAAAAAAAAGGACGAAAAGAAACGGTAAAAGTAAAAGTATGAGTATTTACATTGTAGAGATCAGCTGCCAGCTTCTCGATGTACTGCTTAAGCTTATCGGCTGTCTTCAAGCCATCCTGGAAGAAACTGCAGAACAAAAGGAAAACGTTAATGCCATTAAAAATAGAGAGACGCGTCTTTTATTGATGGGAATTACAGCTTTGCAAATGACAGGTTACGCTCTGCTCCTCCTGCTGTGAAGGTCAAACGCAGAGGAGGCTGGTGCAGTCTATGTTTAATGTATCGCTCGCCTCTGCTGGCGCCTTTCGGGGCTCTTGGCACAGAAATCGTAGCTCGTCGTGTCCATAGCAGATTTGCAGAGGTGCTAAGCGCTCGCTGAAATCCATTACTGATCTGTTGGTGGGACACACCTCGATGCAGCGCCACAGCTGCAAATCACCACTAATGACCTCACTCCCTCCACCCTTAAACAACACTCTCTTTTCTTGAGAGCACATTTCTCCCTTTCTCCGCTCATTACATTACTTCCTCCGTCGCTTCTCTCCTATGCTTGTTTTTTGTTTTTTTTTTCAACATGAGCATGTATGATCGCACATCTCTACTCCCACGACAGCCACCTCTGTGTCAAGTACTAATGGCCTCGCAGAATGTCAGAGTAAAGAGCTGCAGTTATACAAAGGCTTCACGGTTTTACCATGCTTTACCATGTATTTATAAATACATTCAGGAATACGTCACTGACATATTTTCTGCTTTTAAATTCAAGTATTTGACAAACTTTTTTTTAGAGACACAATTTCCTCAAAGGTATTCATATTGTTGCACCTTTTTGTACAAAAAGAGAAACGCTGTTGAGAAAAAAAAGGAAAAATAATACAAGAGTTGGGAGAGCCGTTAGCCGAGCGGTTATGTTGCACACCCCATGTACAGAGGCTGTAATGCTCGTTGAAGCGGCTGTGGGTTCAAGTCTGACCTCGGCCTTTTGCGTCATGTCTTCCTCTACTGTCTCCTCCCTCTCTCTTCAGCAGAACTATCTAATTCAGGCAAAAGGGGCCCAACAAAATAGCGTTAGTGTGAAAGACTGAACCTGCTCAATCCCTCAGAGAAGTCGGCCTGCTCGTTGGATTGTCAGAATCGTTGAATGTTGACAGAATTGTCAGCACGTCGTTTGATGTCAACATCAATAAATATGTGTGGTTTCAGATGATCAAACCTCTGTCGGAGCATACTGACATCTTTATTGCTCTATAATTGCCATGCAGATTGCTAAATTCTGTTTACGTTTTGATTTAGAGGAAAGACTCGTTTCAAAGATGTCTGCTACTTTGAAGTTGTTTGGAAAGATGTCACCATCTTTCCCCTGATCGATGACGCGTTTGCATGAGTCCATGTTTCCCTGGGTGGTTGAAATGATGTCATAATACAAAAAAAACAACAACATCTAGGCAGACAAATACACAAATTGTGTTCAATTACCGGCTATAATTTGTCGGTTCTGATGGATAAAAATGAACACAATTTGTGTTTTTTCTGCTGTTACACACTTCTCTTTATCTCCCCATCTAATCCATCACCACTGCAGCGTTTCCATCATCACGGCCCAGGTTGAACGGATTAACCGTAGAAATATATTGCTTTGTCCCGGTGTTATGACAGGACCTAGCAACGCTGAGAGAAAATTTGTCATTCTGTCACAGGCCGACGTGAGCTGCGTTTGTGGCACGGAGAGCACCAACTTATTTACCCAGCAAACCCCACAGCTGTCAGAACATATCTGTGTGACGACCCGTGCATATTCATGAGCGCTATATATACACACTGCTGTGCACCCTCAAGATCTGTGAATCATACTGGAGGCAGGGAATGGATATCAATATACCTTATAGATTTTTCAGCGAGCAGGAAGAGCTTCACACTTGGGGGTTCAAGGGATTAAGGTGGTACTTACTTGCACTGTGCGTGGTAATACTTGATCAGGTTCTGGAGGAGGTCCACTCCTTTCTTGGTCTTGATTTCATTTACTTTGATCAGGTACTGCAGAAAGAGAGGAAAATGTGCAGAGTTCAGCCAGGAGTGAAAATTCAGGGAGGATTTTCTCGGTTTTAATGAGGTGTTTCTGCTTTGCCATGGCCACTTAAGAGCATGAAGACTTTGAGTTATGACAATCACATCTGAGTGCGCAGACGCTTTAGGAGGGCTTTGATGTATGAGCTGAGGGAGTTTGGAGCAGACTGTACACACATAAGAGAGGATACCGACGCTCTACCTTGATCTAAATAAAGTTTCAAAAGGATGATAAGGGATTTTTTTTCAACATTAGCATTACAAAAAAAGAAGAAGAGAGGATTGTCTCCAGAGACGGGGCTTTGTAGACTGCATTCGCAGTCTGAGGACTCAAAACAGACGAGGAGTCCTCAGACGGCGCTCCCGACGATCAAACAAATAAAAAGATAATCTTAATCTGAGCTAATCCCACAGCATGCCAATCCCTGAGAGTCACCGACCACTTTCAGCTCCACATCAAAAATGTCATCTTTAACTCAAAAGCTTTCCTGAAGTCAATTCTCTCCTTGAATCACGTGTTTGGATGCACGTACATTAGCACACAAGTGAGTGCACATGTATGTGCGTGTATGCATGCATGCGTCGTCTCTTTGTGTGCCTGACAGAGGCTGTTTGATGTGAGGTCTGAGCGCCGTGCGGCTTTCGCAGAGAGCCGCGGCATGTGCGTGTTTGGACTCTTTTGTGTGAATGAGCAGCCTCGCTCGCACGGCTGTCGCGTCGGAGCACAACAGAATGCAGCCCGCTAAGCGCTGCCTGTCCGCGCACTCCTCTTTCACTGACATCCCAGGATGAAAAGGGCGAGAGAGTGAGAGAGTGAGAGCATCCTGTAATCTGGTGATTGAGTAACACGGAGAGAGAATAAAAAGGGGGGGGGGGGGGGGGAGAGAGCGTGAGAGCGAGAGAGTGCACGCACACAGAGAGAAATGAGGTTAAGTGGGATGAACAGATTGTACCACTGACTGCTGCAACTGTCGCGCACGCACGCACGCACGCACGCACGCACGCACGCACGCACGCACGCACGCACGCACGCACGCACGCTCGCACGCACGCACGCACACACACACGCACACACGCACACACACACACACACACACACACACACACACACACACACACACACACACCGCAGCAGAAACAACAACGGTGGGTGGAACAGCATCTACATCCACGATGGCTGTCGTTTAGAAAATCTCTGATGTTTGTATTTATTATTCTGTCTCCTCTTTTCATCGGGAGATCATCGCATGGATTGAACATCCATGCGATCCTGCTTGTCAACAGCTAAGGCAGGCAGCAGCTTGGGGCCCCAGGCCACATAGGGGCCCATCTGAGGGCTGACAAACTTTACACCATAGTCGAAGATCAAAATTTACAACCTTCTGCAATGACAGCAGGACACCTCCCTAATGGGGCCCCATCTGAGAGCGCTCACTCTCATTGCCCTGTTAGACATCTAAAAGCAAATAGCAATGAATCTTAAAATACATATGCAGCTGGTGAGATATCTGTGTGTTCAGAGCTGACCACTGAACTATGGTTGGCCTGATAATAACAGATCATGTAAGTATAGAAACAGCGTCATGCAGTAAGGCCACAACAAATCATCATCATCATGCTGAAGAGTGAGCTCACAAACAGAGCTCTGAACAGGGTTGATAATTATTAATACATGTGAACTAGAAGAAGCTAATGCGAGGTGTAGTCAGTGCTAATGTAGCGTGGGAGAGACAACTGTGTTTTTTGGCATCCTGCATCAACTGGAGGCGGATAATAAACAACGGATGATGAAGCGACTGATAATGAAGTTGGACTTGTGTTTAGTGCTTATTAGAACATTTTAGCATACTGAAGAAAAAAAAAAAAAACAGATAGTGGAAGAGGGTAAACTTCAGATTTACTCAACAGAAGCATGTTAGCATCGTGCCAGCACTTAGATCATGTAAGTAGAAAAAGGAGCAGTCATCGGATGAGAGGCGTGGTACACCCTGGATTGGTCGCCAGTCAATCACAGGGCTGACATATAGAGAGACGGGCAACCAGACGCACTCACATTCACACCTACGGGCAGTTTCATAGTCACCAATTAACCTGACGAGCATATCTTTGGACTGTGGGAGGAAGCCGGAGTACATGGAAAGAACCCTTGCATGCACGGCCTCACTGTAACAGCACTAACCACTGCAGTGTCGTCCAGCCTCTTGTTCTGTTATTTATTCCTTTTTTTTTTTTTTTTTACTGAACACCTTGTTAGAAATAATAAATGCAAATAAATGTAAGTTAATTTGGCCTCTTCTGCTCCGTAGCAGAGCAGTAGGAAGTCAGAACACAAAATGTGGGCGAGGAAACACCCCTGAGTTCACAAAAGGCAGAGAGCACAAAAGACTGCAGAGAGTTTTGAAGTGAATAATTCACAGAGCTAACAGCAGTGCAACAGCCATCGGTCCATTATGTAACTTGAGTAAGAAAGAAAGGGAAAAAAAATAAAAAATCCTAACAGGATAAAACAGTGAACAAGGCGTAGGCGTCGCCGCCCACCACCAGAGAGGTTTTTGGCGAAGCGGAGTGAGCTCTAACAGTTTGTTCTGATTCTCCTGGGCACATAAAGAGCTCACATTTGTTCAACGCTTAATGCTAGCTGTCAGATTGCTTTAAGTACAACCAGTGAGCATTAATACCAAAGAGAATTCAAAGTGTGTCACAAGATGCTTCAAAGCAAACAAGTTCCCAGAACCAGACACTTGAATTAAAGAGGGACCGTTTGATTCCCTCGTTTGAATCGTTAGCGTCTCACAATCTGAATTTTTGAATGTTATATTCCTAAATCTTACCCACTGCATAGACACTAGTGCCTTTCATGCCCTGTTAATGTAGGTACTGCAGTGTGTTAAGACCTGCTGTAATCCCTAACCATGGAGCTGCAGGAGTGTTTCATCTATTCTATAAATTATTCAAAATCATCCAAGAGCAAAAAGTTAACTCAAGATTCCAATATGGTTTTAAATGCAGCCGGTGAAATAGACTTCCCATGCTGTAGGATTTGAATAAGTGGGTGTTTGGACCAGAAATAGCCCTGCGTAGGTGGGGGAGTGTTGCTACAGGTGCCAATAAGAATATGAAGTATGATCCAGGAAGGTCGGCTTGAGTGAAAGAACCAGGAGTTTGAATGATGTGAAAAGAAAGCATTTCAACTTATTAATGCTGTACTGCTTTTTTGGTTGTTTAAACTGTATTTATTTTTGGCAGTGTAAATCAAACAGAGCAGATGTGGAGGCGTATATTAAGAGTTTTCGGCCGAGTGGCTTTCCATGAGTGCTTTTCAGACCGCTTTATCTGCAAAAGTGCCGTATCTAAGCTCAGCTGTTATCACGTCTTTATAGATTTAGTTTGACTCTGTGACGGCGTTATAGTCTTTTCCTAGTCTGTGAATTCACATTGCATTTCGGGTGTTGTGAAAGCACGGCACAGCAGGAGCTCCACATACACACACATGGTCAGACTTGCGCACACACACACACACACACACACACACACACACACACGGCGCTGCTCTCCCTCACTGGCTCACTTTGCCCCCATTTCACTTCCAGAACATTCTGATTGAAGGGGGCAATGTCACAGAGGCGTAAATACATCGCTGCTGGAATCGGCAGTCTGATTAGGGCTCCATCCCTGGGACTTTTCACAATGTGTATCCCTCCGCCTCAGCCAGGAGTTCTGAAACTAGTGCAGAAAGAGTTTGTCCTGATTAATCTCACCTGTACCTCTGAATCACAAAATAGAGACTTATTTAACTCGCTGAATGATGAATAAAAATATATATTATAAATACATGAACATTAAACTAAGTAGCTCATCTTTGGTAACCATGGATACAAACAGAGTAGCAGAGAGCAGGAGAATGTTTGGGTTGCTTAGCAACAGTTCAGTTACAGCTAAGATCTGGAAATAGTGGAGTTGGTGTGGCAAAAAAATCCAATTATTTTTTTCTCCTGTTTTCTTCTGTATGCTGAACTGGAGTATAAACGTGTGTAAGGGAAAATGGCCGACGATGTGTCCATTATCAGGATTTAATGGAGCACGTTGAAGGCCTGAACCGTCCGATGCACAGCAGATGTTTTCACCGGGTAGACTGGTGTACTTTATATATAAAGCAATATCACGCTGGAGGAGGAGATGTTGTACTGGATATCAACACTGCTATAATTATCTTCAGCTCTCGGCCTGCGGCCTCACGCCAACCGATGCAAATTCAAAGCAGTGCTGATATTCAGTACAACATCACTCCCTCTCATGTGATCATGCTTAAATAATGACGTCCCAACAAAGAAAACAAAGGACTCAGTCAGTCGGTTATGAATCTGTGCTTCTTCTTTTACAGTCTTAAATGGGATCATAATATCTATCATGTTTTGTTCTGTTTTAAGTTGAGGTTGTTTTAAACTGTTTTACATTTGTTGTTCTTTTTTACATGTATTTTATTATTTTATAAAGGCAAAACTAGGGACGGGCATTAAAGATTAGCTTTGGCAATAAGTGCTGTGTAGTGTGTGTCATGGGCTTACTTTCTGTATTCACGTCCCTGTACAAAGAAACATCAAATAAATTCATTGTAGTTCACATATTCTCCTTATTTAATGTAATGCCATTCTAAAATGCAATAAATATAGCTTCATAAAAAGGAGAGGGACTAGCAAATACCCAACAAAACCCTTAAAAACAGGCCAAAATAAATAATAATTTAAATGAAAAAGACAAACACAGCGATCAGAAAAAAGGAAAAAAAGACTCCAAAGTCTGGTCTTTGTGTGAGACAAAATAAGAAAAAGAAAGACTAAAGATTAAGTGATGACAATATTGAAAAGGATAATCTGGAGGATAATGGAGCAGTACAGATTGAAAAAGGAGCGAGAGACGAGCAGGGGAAAGTAAATCAAATCAAAAATACTCTTAGAAAACAAAATGTAATTCATCACAAATGTGCATTTCATCTGCAGCTTCCCCCGAGAGCAAAGACAGATTACGACTATTCTTTGTCGTTCAAAGGTTAAACAGAGTTCAACTGTTTTAGCCGAGCCGCCGTCTCATTTAATTAAACGAGGAGGCCGTTAGAGAGTGCGGATGTTGTGTGACAACCTCACACACAACACAACATGTCAGGATATTAGTTTGAAATGCTTTTTTTTTTTTTTTTTTAACTCAGATCTCAGATGATTTACGATGAGACTACAGCACACATGTACAGGATTCCTATGATTTCAAATAGATAGCAACACAAATTGTGTCAAGAGGGTTTTAACCTCTGACCTGTCAGTGACTGGACCTGCCTAAAGTTGGGGATGCGCTGTACGATTTCAGGTTCAGTCTGACCCGAATTTTGAGTCACACAACTAACTTTGGGGGGGCGGGCACGATGGCGGATTACAGCCCGATCTGCTGCTCCCAACCGGTCGGATGACTTTCTGACATGTTTGAAATTTGGTCTTATGACATCCTACCCTTATACCCTTATCACAGCTAAAAAACAAAAAAAAAACATCCTCCAGCTTCGTTTTAAAACCTTACCTCACACATCTGGAGCTGGAAGAGACGCCGCTCCTTCTCCATCTCCTCGGCGATCTCAGCCCCGGTGATCTCCGTGCGGATCATCCCGTGTTGCTTGGCGTGCTCTCGCTTCTCCTTCTCGATCTTTGTACTGACACAGAGGAGAGGACAGTGACTGAGACGACCTGTCCAGGATGGTTCAAACTTATATCCCTGAACATCATTACCTCAATTTGTTTATTTATAGAGAAGTTGGATTAAAAAAAACTGTTGCGTCATAAGAGGATCAATGAATGGACAATAACTAAGTAATATATATATGGACAATATATTGAAACAGCAACAACATTAGATCAATAAATACACTAAGTCCTGGTAAAAATTGCTTTTAAATGTGCCAAATACAGTTAGAAATGTCTGGTAATAAAAGATGACTTCAATATAAAGGTGAAGAATTAGTGCTTAATTGGATTTGTCTTTGAAGTGTGTGTGTGTGTGTGTGTGTGTGTGTGTGTGTGTGTGTGTGTGTGTGTGTGTCATATGTGTAACAGACACAGAAAGAAATGAAGTTATCGTGTATTTATGATTTTCCCTTTACTTTGTGACATGCAGTCAAATGTTGAGCAGTGTAATGTGCTGCATGTCTCTCTCTCCTGGTGCTCAGGGATTCATCCATTATCAGGTACTGCACAGAAGCAGATTAATAACAGCACTTAAATGATGCACTTACAACTTGGCTTCGTAGTCTTTCCATGCTTTGTCAAAGGGCTTCTTTATGTCCTGCAGAAACACAAGAGGAGAAGCACACGATTAACCTTGGAGGCGGAGTTCTTTTAAGAACAGGGTGCCAGCAAACGCCTCAACCCCCTCCTGATTTATGCCCCAGCAAGTGACCCCGCCCCTCTGTGTACCCCGAACATGAAGGGTTCATGACCCAGTTACTCGCCCACACGCCTCCAGCTCAACGCAAAGGCAGTGTTTACTTCTGCAAGATTTACAGAGTGATCTGCTCTCCCACCCCCCCCCGTCTCCCTGCGCTCATCTCACATTACTCCCAACATGAACAGAAGTTGAGAGATTAATAAAGAGATGTGCTGAAGAGGCGTTTCATATGTCCATCCCACTGCTGAGCTGTGCAACGGAAGAGGGCCGAATGCGTCATTAGAGAGAAATGCAAGGAGGAGAGGCAGTTTTACAGCGAATCTTACCCCTTTCACGCCTTTCAAATCGCCCTTCAGCAGCGAGTCCAGAGTGAAGATCACATTGTGGCTGAGGCTCTGGAGCTGGGAGAGGACAGAGGAAGGAAAACAGGGAGATATTATATCGCTGTTGTCACCAGAAAACTACCTAACGCAGCGATCAGAACACAACACAGAGGCAGGACGATACGGGAGAAAGATGAAGGTATTCTGCAGTTCTATTTCTGTCATCAAATCTAAAGAAAATATACAAACAGAAGAACGATCTTCTTTTGTTTTTGTGCATTGTGAAGTACGATCAAAAACTCCCCTGCTTAATTGTTCCATGAAAAGCTGTTTGAAACACACGAGTGATTCTCATTGTTGAAGGGTTTTTTTTTTTTTTTTTTTGGATCTTAATGAATGAACTTCTAAAACAGTTTCATGAACACATCCTGCAGCTTTAAATAATCTAAAGAGCAGAACATGTGCATCTACCTGAAGCAGGAAATAGTCCCTAATAGATACCCCAATCCTGTTTTAACGCATGTTTCTCTAAAACCCTCTTTTTAAAGAATCACACACTCTATATAACTAAATATAACTCCTCTTTGATGGAAACAGGATTTGGAGCTGGACAGCAAGGTGATGGTCAAGGTGTCAGCAAACTGTTGTGTATTTACAGAACCAACAGGTACAAACTAGGGCAGAATTAACGTCAATATGCCCTCCTCCTTGCTTTGCTCATGGTGGATAAACGCAGTGTCTCTGGGTATAATCTGACAAAGAGTGTCGTCTAAAACGTAGACGACCTGGAGAAACAGTTTCACTTCCACCTGAGCGGAGTCCACGCGGTTCTGCCGAAACTGACGCGTAAAGCCTACACGCTCACCACCCGTTACGAGGAGGAGGTCGGCTGCAAGGAACTGAACGAGAACCCGCAGAGGCCTCGAACCCGCAGACGCACGCCTGTGGGACCGGGAACCCGCAGAGGTCTCGACCCCCGCAGACGCGCGCCTGTGCCGCTGTTTTCCTGTTTCCAACTCGTTTCATTACACTTTAATGATCTAACTGCTGCTGTAAGGGTTCAAAGTAAACACACTTTATCCTTCAGTGAACATCCGGACCTCTGAAACCCTTCAGAGGTCAAAGGTCATGGGTCAAATGTCCGTTTTGTAGAGTGTCTAGCTAGCTAATAGGAGCTAGAACTCATCATAAAGCTGAACTAAACTGCAGTTAGCAAACATTTTCTGTGTGTTTGTCTTTGTCCCTTCCCCATTAGGCCTATTATTTTAGCTGTTGTTAAATTAAAATGAAGCATTTCAGAATGATGTCTTCATTGTCAACTAACGAGCCTGTTCTGTGGACAAGGAGAAGAAGAAAGCTCTGGAAAATGCTTTGTTGTTGTTGACAACTACAAGAACATTGCATAATGTCCCCCTCATCCTCTAACCTTGAGTGCAATGCATCAACCGGTTCATGATATCTGCTGCTGACCAAAAACATCCGCAACAAAAATAATAAGAGTGTTGCAGAAGTCAGCCCCCCGTGTCGAGGGGTCTATTGAAGAATTAGCAGAAGCCTGCGCTGCCGGCTGCAGCTCAGGCTGCTACACTTCTGCTCAGCAGCTCTAACCATCAGGATCAGCGAGGTCATTTACAACGGTACTAAGCATTTAAGCCCTTGTTGTTGTTAGCCAAGTCCACACAGACATACTGCAGTGGTCAAGGAAGTAAACAACACACTTAATGGGCGCTAATGTGCTTCTTAAGTGCCTGTCTTGCATACAGCCAAAGTCAGAATCAATCTTCTTCTGGCCGGCTGCCTGTGAGCTCTAACGGCTCATCCTGGAAACTGTCACTCTCGCCTGTAACTTTCTCTTCGTTTCCAAAAAAAAAAAAAAAACACTCAGATAGAAGCTGAATATTAGGACACAAGGCATCCAAATGCGTCTATAAATTCCTTACATTTAAGCCGATAACACATGTCGGACATCTAGGACAAGCACTATTCATCAATTCTCATTTGTAGTGCACGCACATACCAGCAGCCCTCAGGGCAGAGTTATTGAAGTCTAAAAAACTCAGTCAATAAAACACTCAGAATGGCAAAGACGAGAGAGTGGAGAGAGAGAGAGAGAGAGAGAGAGGAGAAGGGAGAGACGAGGAGGAGAGTTTACTTCACTTTGCTGCAATCTGCAGGTAAAGCAAACAGGTGGGTGGTTTAAGACGGTTTCCAAACACTCACACTCACACTCACACTCACAAACACACACACAGTTGTTCCTGGTGCTGCCAAGTGTATTTATGGAGTCTAATCTCGCTCTCAGCTACACAGGAAGAGAGGGAAAGAGCGAGGGCTGGCTCTTCTTCCAACAACAATCACTCACACAGGATTCAAACAGGACACATTATTCAACAGAAACATCAGGGGAAATCCACGACAGACAGATAAGAGCCTCAACCAGGGGGAGGGGGGGGGGGGGAGGGGGACACAATATAGCCGCAGTCAGCTGCTTTACTCTCTGACTGAGATGACGGTTCAAACTGTGCAGGGGAATTGTGAACTGTTTTGTCAAAGAGATAGATGAACTTATTTTAATCAGCTGGGGCCTGTAGGCAAATCTCCATTAATACATTCTTAGGATTTTTACAGACATAGTCAATCAATAAACGGTTCACCTTGTCTGCTACATGCCTGACCTCAACGCTGTACTCTAATGTAATCCTAATCTTAACCTTAAACCCAAATCCTAAACCACTTAGAGGAGAGAAGACAAGAAAAGAAAAAAAAAAAGCTCTCTTTGGATGTTTTTCCTCTTTGCATCCATGTGAATGCAGAAGCACATGAAGGTAGAGGAGCACTCTGCAGGAGAATCAGTTACGACTTCATTACATGCGCACGAGGTGCTGACGTGTCGGACTCACCAGGTTCTTCAAGAGGGCGGACAGCTCCTTGGTGAGGGAGGAGAACTTGACGAAGGCCGTCCCCAAGTCAGGGTTGTCCCGGCTGATGAAGTTGCTGCCAAATTTGTCCAGAGCCTGAGCGTAGTTCTCTTCATTCTGGACGTGGTCTGTGTAGGAAACACAAAGGACAACCACTGGTCAATAAACTATGGCTAATGATTAGCATGGTTAGCACGAGGGCTTGAGGCGGCCTGCAGTGTTTGCAACGTCTTTATGAGGGTATACAGTCAGTGCATGAGTCCTGAAGGTAGTAATGATGATTAAGTGAAACATTCCCTCAAAATAACTGCAGGTAGTTCGTTAGTCAGCTAACTCAGATACTATCAAGTCTTTGATCAAGATTTTCAGGCCTTCAAGAGCGACTTGATTTAGTTATTTTCTTTAAAAAAAAAGTTTGTTTTGGATGCCCCTCAGTTTTCCAGGCAAACAGCAAACCAATGGGTGTTGCAGCAAAGGGCCAAGTCTTTTCATGTTCAATGATAAACAAGGCGAAGCTGAAATATTCAACAGATCCTGCAATGGAAAGTCACTTTATCGACGCAGCAACACAACCGCTACAATAACAGACCTGTGACTTGAACCTGAGATTTGTGATCAGTGGCAGCTCCAGAGAGACTTCAGTTTTATTGGTTTTGACTCGAGTAAGTCATCTTTATTGTCAGCAGAGAACGACGTGCAGTTCTCCAGGTCTGTGAAACTCTGCAGGAGCCGCCATTCAACCAGCAGCGTCCATCTGGCCTTGTCGTTAAGAGACACGAAGAAGAGCTGGACCGGAGTGATGTTTAGTCTGCTGAGGGAGACTCCTGAGAGGAAGGTTAAGTGAGACGAGCACCCTGTAGAGCTTTTTCCTGCAGCAGCCATTTTGAATTTTTATCACACTGGAAACTCAAATGCTGTCCAAACAGAGCTGCAGTTTCCATCGAGGATGTTAAATTCATGTCCTCTTTGGATTCGTTTTTCTTGCATTTTTAAGCTCTTTTGGTTTGTGTTGATTTTGGCGCCCCCTGTGGACAAAGCTGTCTCTGCAGTATTGGTCCTATGCCACACAGACTTTAAATAAACATGGATGGACAAAACCTGTGGCGTCAACACTTGGTTATTGAAGGGGGCTTTTGAACCCCGTCGATAGCTGTCGCCATGTTGGAAATGCTGACACAACCTAACCTCCAGTCAACCTAATGACGGGCTGACAGCTGCAGCTGAGGAGTGTTTTAAGACTCCTGAAAAACAGCTACACCGCACCCACCCGTCAGTCAGGTCAGCCACAGGCATTATTGTGAAAAAACGTTTTCCTTAATAAAATCAAAACAGATGAGTTGTCATGTCGAGTCGAGACATGAGCTAATCAGACCTATTTTGTTTTTTGTACCAGGCTGTAAACATTTTGATTTCTCCTGTAAAAACGTCTTTTTTTGAATGGGTGCGTAGGTGACTTCCGAGGTTTCTGCGGCAAGCCTCAAGTGGACACTTGAGGAACTGCACTTTCGCAGTGGCTTCATTTTTCAACACCAGAGGTTGCTTCATGTTCTGGACACGTGTATGAAGTATTTTTTCTCTGAACCCGACTTTGTTTTCAGTAATTTCCTTTCTCTTTGTGCCATTTCCTGCTGCTGCTCCTTTAAATTTGAAAGCACTAAACTAGAAAATACTGGATGGCTTGTGTTGCCATAAATAAAATATATTGCAGCTTCCACAGATGTTAGCTCTGTCCTTTAAAGAGACTTCCACAAATCAAGAAGGACAATCTTCCTTTTGTAAAGTGCGGCATAAATCCAACTGTGGTCACTCGAGCACACTTGGAAAATCGAAGTATTGATTGGCTTCTTCATTGGAACAATGTGTATGTGTTGGGCTGCACTGTAAACACACACCATCTGATCATCAGCTGCTTTCTGGAAACGCTAAAGTCAAGTTACCAGCAGTAACTACAGGCACCAAATCAACAAGGACTCAAACTATAGGGCTTATAACTTCAGAGCTGGGGGCGTTTTGTGTGAGAAGCTTATGACCTCTGTGTTTATTAAATGTTGGCACAAGATTTACCATAATTTAATTTGCAAAATGCACAAACGTCCCATCTCAAACATTTCCTTTTTCTTTCGTACATCATGCGGTATTGGTTTCACTAACTAGATTTAGTCAAAGTTACTAACCATTGTTTTTTTAAACTAAGAAGTATTTCCAGTTGTTTTGAGGCTTTGAGGGACAATGGGAGGAAGATAAATTGCCTTTTTTGAGCACAAACAATCTCCTTTGTGGCACAAACATCTGAAACTGTCAATTTTCAGGGAGGAGGCGGCGCTCAGAAGTATTCAGTGGAAAATTACTGAGGATCCATGTCACAGCAGCGAGCAAAACAAACTCAGGTGTTGGTTTTTGGGACAGCCTGAATACACACGCACATGAAATAAGAAGCACCATCTGTCCAACAAAAGGCAATGTTCCAGACAAGAAAGCAATCCTTATTTTTAGTCACGACATTGGAGAAATCCTGGACTTTCCTTTGGGGTTTTTTTTATTGGAAATGGTTTTGACCACACAGCCAACAATCAGCGTGTGCACATTCAAACACAGTACATTTAGAAACATGACTCACCTTGTCCTGAATTGTAGATGGCCTTCACTGATTTCTTCACCTTCTGCAGAGAGGTCCGATCCTGGTCCAACGCCTGAAGAAAGAGGAAGAGAGGCGGCCTTAATATTTGTTTCATGCTTAAAGAACATTTCATCAAAAGAAACCAAAGATCATTTTTTGAAAGTCTTCGATTTTATGCTCCAGCGAACTTGAGGAATCTCAGGGCATAAGAACAATATTTGCTCTGTGATTCAAAGCATGCATACTCCACACAGCTAATGTACTAGTGCTTGACCTCAATGTGGCAGAAATCATTATTTCAACGCTGCGGGAGCAAAGCCTTTGTGCTCTCTAACAGGCAAAGTCAATGTGCACTTTAACCCATTTTATCATGATGATTATTCACGATGAAACATTTAAATGCTGGAAGAATAAACACTGCCACTGAACTATTGCTACAGTGACTTATTTGTCTCACTTCTTCGTAATTTCAGAGATTGATGATGAGAGTTCAAAGCATCAGGGAGGTAAAAGAGGGCCAGTTTAAATAGAAACACTCCACAGATGTTATGTATCATGGTGCTGGTTACTCATTCAACAATAATGCATTGCTATATCACGCCCTACAAAGTCATTTAGGATGAAGTGATGACAGAGGGACCCTTGACCTGACTCATCCACCAGCCCCTAAAACAACTTTATACAAGGAAAACTTATTGTTATCAGCAAACTCCACATCCAAGTTCAATTCATCATGAGTTTTCATCGCTGAGTGGGCTCGCACTCTGTCAAGAATACTTAGAAGAATACTTAGAATTCTTAGAAGAAAATACAATCCAACACATCTGCGTGCATGAATGACTTCCCCTAACCTTACCTAAAGCAGACAAACTTCATGACAACAGCCTGATATCTAATTTATTTAACAAAGACTAATCAATAGTTCTTTCCAGGATCCACTTCACAATTCAACACCCAACTCAGATTGACCCCGACTGCTACCAGTCCAAAACATACATCTGATCGAGTGATAAGTCCCTGGTGTGTGAAAACAATGTGATTAAGTTTCTAGTGATTGACCAGCTGTATGTCTCTGATTATATGGCGTAATAATAGCGTGCTAACATGAAACAAAGATGGCTATTCGCTGAGAGAATACTGCTATTGGACTCCAAATCTGTTCATACTTGGAGATTGCAGAAATTGCTGCAAAACGGTTGATTGCTTAGTGGTTATGTCCTGCCCCATGTTGGAGGCCTTAGCCCTACAAGCGGGCGACCCAGGTTCAAGTCCGGCCCGTGGCTCCTTTCCCACATGTCATTTCCCACTCTCTCTTTTCCCCTCTATCCACTGTCCTATCAAAAAAAAAAGGCAAAAAGCCCAAAAATAAACAAGCATTAGCTCTCCCTGCTGTGAGCAAAACAACTTGAAGAGCAACATCAAAATCTTTCATAGTGAACACACCATCTGTCTGTGTGTCTTTTTAAACTGAGGTAATTAGGAGACTGGTTAGTTTAGAAAAAGAAGCACACAAAGAAGAACACAAATCACTGAACTGTTTCGACTTAGTGATTTTAAGACAGTGAGGATGAGTTTTCAAAGTCGACAGCACACTCTTTTCTTATCCATCTCCTCTGAGCTAGAGGGAATGGAACCATAACTCTGCCATGTTTTCCCATAATGGATGATAAACACCATCAGCTAAACCATCATTACACCAAGGTCAGGCGGTTAAGAGCAGAAACTCACACACACAAACACACACACACACACAGTCGGCTAATTAAATTTCACAACATAATTAAGCTGTCCTTGGCCTCCCCTGGACACTTTTACACAGCTCTTCCCCAATTACAGCCACAGTAGTTTGTCGCCGTAAGGGCCTTTCTGCCGGGCTGAGCCCTTTGATCCCCCCTGCATATGGGAACTGAACGCCCAGTACCCCCTCGTGCTGCCTCATCATTTAGCCCTGTGTCTGTTTGGATAAACAAACCGGCTTCTGCCAATAAGGAATGTTAATAATACCATTATCTTGGCCAATGCTGCCTATAATGTTGTGTATATTATTATCTTGATAACTACCATAATGAAATCCTGGGGCAGTATGAAAACAGATTTAAACAGACTTCCTTTTGGGAAGCACTCTTAAGCAGGAGTTGATTTAGGAGTTGTGTTAAGAGAACACAATTCTGTCTACAGCAAAAGCCAATCAGAAAAACGCCTCAACATCGATCTGTTTCTGGATAAAGAAGCGTTTTCTTCTATCAACAAGTGCGCTCTTTTTGTGAAGCTGTAGAGCTTCCCAACACGGGTCAACATGGTTAGCTAACACACCAGTCAACAGAAGTGAACTGAAGTGTTTACAACGCACGACCAAAGCCCAAAATGTATTTGCTCACACAGAACAAGCCCGATTGTTGGGCACGACTTGAGAACTCACACTGTCAGGTAAATCACAACGAAGCATTCACAGCTTTCACAGATAAGTCAGATCTATGTTTATTTCAGTTGTCTCATGTCGATTTGGTTTGATTGGCTGGAGGAGAGCGGAGGCTCCAGAATAGCGGAGGTGTCTCCAAACAGCAGTTTGTTTTGGTTTAATGCTGGTGCTCAAGGGCGACATCTACTGGATCAAAAAGTCATCACATTCTTCCTTTAAGCGGCTTTTGCAGCACGTCACACCACGCCTTCTTCAAATTAACCCGATGCAGTCTGCAGATTAACCCATTCAAAGAGAATCTGTGATTATTCAGAGTTTGAAGTTGCTAATGAGGACGACGAGAAGCGAACAGGTGCTGAGGAGGCAGATTGACTTTGGTGGTGCTCATGTTGAGAGCAGCTGGCGCCGCCACCTGAGGGTCACGCATAATCCACACCTAATTAAATATTCAATTCAAACATGAAGAAGATTTTACAGGTTCGCTTTTTTTTTTTTTTTTTTTTTTTTTAAATAAACTCTGAATCTATTTCAGTGAATACTTTGGCTGTTTGTTTTTAATGACAAGGCTGAGAGCATGCTGTGTCAAAGTCCAAACGATGTATCACAGAGGATAAGTGATAAATATCAACACATTGGCAGGATTTCAATGGTAAATGTGACTAATGTAACTTGGAGACATTGTGCTGTAAAGCCGTTATCTCACAGCTTTATAGAAAGAGAAAAATCAATAACACAGACTTGGCACGCAGCTGCAGCAAACCCTTGAAGACAGGCAGGAATACATCCAAAACGCTGCTTTCCAAAGGGCCAACAACTATTTAATATCGTCAAAGGATTGGTTTTATCTGCCAGGGACCAATGGAAAGCTCCAACTCAACCCAAAAGGGGATTATCAATGTGACAATGCCAAAACATCTGCGGCCGCCCGTCTGAGTGTGATGCATACGGAAGATTTATTTTATGACACTGAGAAAAAGAAGCAAATAATGAAGCACACTCATTCATTTCATGGTGTGTTATTTGTCTGAGAAATATCCCTGCGCTCTGAAAATCAACACGTCTGTGTCAGAATGCTTTTAACTGGAAGCGTGTCAGAGACGGAGTCAGAGACGGAGTCAGAGAGGTCAGCAGCCGACTTGAGAGGAGTTGAAGGTCGTCGGCCTCGCATGGTGCCTCAGCAGGAACGGATTCTGCGACCAGCGTGAGCACCAACATCACAAATGTCCTTGAAAAGTCAATAAAGATGTCTACATTTTTAGTTAAGACGCAGTAAAAGCATTTCTGACGGGTTTTTTTTTCATGTTGAAATCTAATTTTTTTTTGAGAGTTTAATACCAATTTATAAAAACAAAGAAAATCCATTTTGAGCAGAGTGGTGATGAGCTTTGTTTTGTCTTGTCAAAAAGAACTGGTGGAAACAAACATCATAAAACTTCCATAAGCCATTAAAGTATGACCTACGTGACCAATGGGAGATGACTTCCTGCTTCCCAAACGGCCACACAAACACGCACAGTCATGCCCAGGAGGTCAGAGAAAATTGGAAGGTGACTGGGTATGACTGACTGGTGGCTGTCTCAGCTTCACGCTTCCTGACTTAGGCCTTATCCTCCTTCAGCAGCCCTGCCGTTTCCCCTGCAGCCGTCCTTTGACAGGAAGCAGGAAGCGGCCAGGCTTGACAGTGTCCTGTCCCGGGTCGGCTGCACTCAGTCTAATGACACCAAGTGCTCCTTGCTGACAACTGGGGAATCACAACAACACTCTTTCTGACTGACTGACTGGGAAATGTTTTCGCTTAGTTTGCTGATCCACTATTGAGATTCCTGCTCTGTCAATCATCTCTTCTCATTTCCTCCTCAACTCATCCCAGCAGCCGCCTGTGCTTAAAGGTTAACACCCAGGTCTCCCCAAATGGCAGTTCCCCCAATGACCACTTGAGGCTGGTTCAAAAAGTAACTCAATCCCCATGAGGCCCCATAGCTATATCGCAATCGCACTTCCGGGCTTGTTAGCTTGTTCAGTGTCCATCATATTTGTTGTCCAGTAAATTGGAGTCAGAATTGCTGAGATAATAAGCCAATAAGAGTGAGAGGAAGAATGGATTGTTACGTTTTCACATGCTGGACAATCGCCACTCTCACTGGAGATGGTGAATGCTAAATGGACTCGAGCTTGTGTAGCCCTTTTTTTTTAGTTTTCTGACGCTGTTACACCGCAACCACACCTTCACATTCACACACTGATGGTAGAGGCTGCTGTGTAAAGTGATCATCAGAAGTAACTAAACATGTATACACTGTAGACAAATCTGACATGTGGCTGCAGGAGCTGGGGATCGAACCCCAACCTTTCAAGTGGAGAGACAACCGACTCTACCAACTGAGCCGCAGCCGTCCCAATATATTGACTTGTTAGGGCGTGTTGATTATATTCCACTTCTTTAGTTTAATAAATAAACAGCTGTGGTCAGAAGCCATGACATCAGAATCACCATCGCCGGGAAACACGAGAGCTAGTTCGTTCATTCAACAGCTACTGAACACCATTGAGCTTTGATAAGTTAACATTTGCCAACCCTTTAACCTCTCCAGCTCCAACTACTTATCCAAATATGGTCACTTCAAGCTCCTGTTAACCAACATGGCGGCAGCCAAATGCTAAATTCATACTTAAAAAAGACAGTCTTCAAACCAATGAGTGACATCATTGTAGCTACATCCATTATTTATATATTATGCTTCTTACACCTCCTCGCTCTCTACTCCTCCTCCTCCTCCTCCCAGTCACTTGGCATCACACCCTAGGACGATTGTGTGGTTACCAAGGAGATGCAATCTGGCTGTCTCACGCGCCGTCTCTACATTCTTCACCATGGAGCCTGTTGCAAGCTGCACTGACCAACTCTCCAGCTCTCTCTTTGTCAGCTGTGCCACTGTGACAGATTTTACTCTTCACACAGCAGCGATTGGGACACGGGTTTTCCAGAATTGAGAATATGCTAATGAATTTCCTTGAAGAAGAAAACAGGAAAGGGTCCATTTATCAAGGGACTTCCCCTAAAACCAGAGAGCAGTGCTAAAAACATCCACAGTTATGCTTTCTTTAAGGAAAAGAAACATATCAGATCATCAGATTCTAATTATGTTTTATTTCTGCTTCCTTTTACAACAATGTATTCTCATTTCCTCATTTCTGACGCATAATTACACAACATCTACTACAAAAATGTACTAAAATACCTTAAAAGTGTAAATCAATCAAGCTTGTCTTGCTGGTGGTTTGTTCTTTCTGTTTGTCAAATCATTTAGTGTGTCTGTTAAGTCCATGTGGCATGACTCAAGCAGGAAGGGTGGGGAGCCGTTTTCATTGGCAGGAAACAAATGCACATCCCTTGCTCTGGAGCTGCAGCCGGAGAGGCCTTCAGCTCTCCAAGTGGAATGGTAAAAATGAGAGGATGTAACATTTCCAAAAGCAGCTGAGGTCAGATGGCCTATTTCTGTCTCTAAAACACACAGACGGTGCTGAAAAAGAATGATCAACTGCCATTGGTTTTGGTTTTGATTTAGGTTTAAGGATGCATCAGAATGAGCACATGGCTAATGTAGTGTGTCCTAAATGGTTGATAAAATGGCAGAGACTTCAACATCAGTCAATTGTCTGAATGAACGGAACATGTTTCAAACCCCTGTCAAAGATGTTTATCTCCTCAGGCACTCACAAACATCTTCTACAGAGGAGATCGTTAAAGATATAATGTGCTACTTTTAGAGTAGATTTCGAGTAGATGTCGCACTTTAGCACCCACTTTAGTCTCCCAGACCAAAACAAACACAGTCCCTAAGCGCACCGCCTCCCCTCCTCCACCACCCCTCCCTCACTGTTTGAACTAAGTGCAGCAGTTTTCAAGACTGAGCTCCATGAAGATATGCAGCCCAAAATATTTTCTTTGGTTTGGAAAGTTCCTTGGTTCTCCTTCAAATGTGCTTCAAAACTCTGTCATTGTGCCTCTACAAACAGCGTCTGTAAGATTAAACATTAAAATGATATATTTTACAATTCCCAACAAGGCACTTTATCAAAATCTTTGTATTTCTTTCAAATTAATTAATCCATCAATTTTCATTTTTGTAGTAACGATGCATAACAAATATTAACAAACAAGCAGCTGCTGTCTCTATCGATGTCACCACTTCCTTTTACATTTAGCGCCTGATCTAGAACGGTTTTAACACACAATGACTCGCTGTAATATGAAATCCCCAGCGTTAAATTACCCCAGGCCTACTGAGAGCCCATTCTCTGATTTAACACTGTGTCCAAACGTCGTCATGATAGAATATTTGGAAGTGTAAGTGTTTTCAGATTAAAGTTTCCTGCTCTACAGTTTATGGATGCATTTTGTCTTTTATCAGCCAACTCTCAATTTCCATTTCAGGCAAACTGCCATTAGAGCTTGAATGTCCCACAAGGAAGTCCAAACCACAATGAAATCTCAACTGGACCTGCTGTGAACTGGGCCGCCATGCGAGAAAATATGACTTTGACAAAGGATTAAGTGGATTTATAGATTGACTGCGATGATATACCAACCTCTTGTAACCTGCTTTCCATTTCTGTGCCTGAATTCAAGAAAATCAATACATAGAGTCAGACCTTCCAACCTCCTTTACTGGCAGTTCAACCTGCTAATGTTATTGGCCGCTACAAAAATTCAATACAAGTCAGAGATTACTTCATTATGTATGCCTACAAATAGCTTTGCTATTAGTGTCCTGCTATATGCTCTGACATAAAGAGGGAAATGAACTGCTCAGCTGTGTGCTAGCTGTAGTGAATTTGGTGAGACCACACTTTGAATGAAGCCACATGCAGAGCTGCAACGATGCAAAACCCAATCCCTTGCTGCAGATCTCCCGATCCGAAGCAGAAAGTGACATGCATGCATACGGCCAAACAAAAATCAAGCCATGCATGCCCGCAGTGTTACATTCACACATCATTTGGCGGCTTGTTTTTCACCCCCTGCGATGCTCACTCTCACTCAGCCCACCGCTTTGTTTCAAACGGTGTGAATGTTTTCACGATCACACCCACACACTGCTGCATTAGCATCTCCTAACATCATACAAGCAGCATACCTGTCTGTGTGCTGTGTTTACCAGTCAGGAAGTCATTATTCATGTGACGCAGCTGTTACATTATTAGATTCAATGTCATTAACACCACATCCTCAGAAGAACATTGCGAGGAACTCACAAAAAAAGTGACAAGTGTCCTTTCCTCTTAGGTGTGAGAAAAGAAACAGGAACATGTTTGAAGTTGTTTGTTTCCTGTTAAAACTTGAGAAAAAGAACTTTACAACCAGTGACATGACTAACTATAACAAAGTATTCTGTTAATAATGGATTCAATAGAATCTAGAAATGCTAAATGCTAAGCAAGAAGGGCTGCAACTTTGTTTAAGAAGAAGACGTAGTCACTGTTTTAAGATGTGAGATTAACTTTTTTGACACCATCTTGTTTTTTTGTTTTTGTTTTGCAGCTTGACGTGACAATCATTGCAAGAGATTATCATGCATTGCCAGACCTCGATCTTAACTGAAGGGTTGCCATGGTTCCGGCCTTGTCAATCAAAATGCATCCATGTGTCGAAACAGGACCATGATTTACAAAATGGCAGAACCAGGAGCCTACATGAAGTCTATGAATCTAAACAATGATTATTGTAGACCTTGATTTATCTTAAGTGTTATTATCGAAAAGTTTATCAGACATGACTGTATGTGTCTTGTGTATCTTTGAAGCACACTGACGATCCTTTGTCCCTCTCACAACCTGCAAAGCATTCTTTTAACTTCCACTTTTTTTTTTTAAAGAAACAGAAAGCTTTGTGTTAAGATAAAACTCAACAGTGTTAAACCACCTCACCAGAAAAACAACAAACCATTGATGGTGACTAAGATGAGGAACTCAGGTCACATATCTTTTTTCTTTTGCATTTGCACAATTGTAGGACAAGAATTAAGCGTCACAAAGCATCAGTGGAGGTTAAAAGTTCATTCTTCAGACTCAGAAACAGAAAATGAAACACAAAGTAGACTGACGTGGAAATGTTGCTGTGGATTAACTTCTTGTCTAAATAAGCTTACATTTCCTGTGAGGAGTTTTAAACCAGTTATGAAAAGGGCTTCAAGTAAAAGTGATGCCTCTTCATGAGCGATAAAAAAGCAAAGAAGACAATCAGTGACGAGAAGGATGACAAGATTCATCACTTTTCTTTTTTTTAAATTTCTTTATGGTTTCTGAAGCAGCAGGTGATGTTTAGAATCACGTCATAAAGGGGTCCACTTCCTTGTTAGAGCACGGTTGCGTTCACATCTCCCGTGGATCATACTCGAGGACGCAGGGTATCGTGTAAACCGAGACCACCTGTTCGAGCGGACTCGGGCACAGTACCCTCGTACGGTAAGAGTACAGAACGTTTGCGTCACACTGAACAAATGAACCGGACTTTGGGGTCAAGTGTACTCGGATCCAGGCCCGGGTCCCTAGTTTGAAACCACCCTAAGAGATTATACTACTAAGTAAACCTCAAATGGAGTAACTACTTAGTGAACTTTGTGGTGAGATTTTGAGTCTTATTTTGTGTAAATGTTGTAATTTTTCTTATCAGTTGCAAACATGTGGTTTACATTTTTTGCAAAGTCAGGTCAAACTAAGAGAGAAAATTGTGTTCATTAAATCAACATTATGTGCAGTTTGAGCACTGATTAATTATAACAGAGGGAAGAAGAAATACTGGCAAAAAGCCAAAACTTATCTTGTAACAAACCAGCAGCATGTGTGGGTCGATGAAAGATAAAACCAAAATAAACTACTACGAGTTCTTATCTCCTATCTTTCACTTATCATTGATCAGCTGATAAGCCTGGCAGCCCTGCTTCCTACCAAGCAGCCACCCGCATCGTAAATCTTCAGAGCACACTACGACAAGAATGTGTTTCCTTGATAAACATGCACAATCCGGAGAAACGCTGGTTTTTTTTTTTTTTTTAGCCGACGGGTGACGTTGCTGCACACACGGCTCGGTCATGAGTCCCTAAGCAAAGTCACAGGCGGCAGACTCTGCAGAGCGCTTTACAGCATTCCTAGAAGTTTTTCTGCAGGCGCGTCTCGAATTTCACACTTTATGGGACTCTGCTGGGAGGGAGAGTCCAAAACCACAGGTGTATCCACTCCCACTGGCCATTTGGATGTTTAGATACGACACCAACTGGACACAAGAGGAGCAGAAATAGGCTTTCATTGCGACTACCAACCACAGTCAATGAATGCACATGTCGATTTAGATTTGACGTTTTTGTTAGTGACAGAAGCTTTGATCGCTGCGGTCATGGTGTGAAAAATGAAGGAACGCTTTTCCCTGACATTTTAACACATCCTAAAAGATGTAAACAGCTCGTCTTAAAAGGACCTTCAGTGCTTTTCCTCCAGGCTTGAAAGACCTCAGCAGGCACTTTGCTGTTCTGGGAAAAGAGGTCTTAAAATTCAGCATTGAAAAACTGCATCAATTGTTAAGTTGTGGCACACACACACACAAACACACACACACACACACACACACACACACACACACACACACACACACACACACACACACACACACACACACACACACACACACACACACACACACACACACACACACACACACACACACACACACACACACACACACACACACACACACACACACACACACACACACACAGTCCAAGGCCAAACAGCATCAAGGCTTGCAGACAGAGATGCACTGTTTACCCCTCAGGCCTCAACAAGACAGCCGGCCGTCAGAAGACAGCACCGTCTCCTGGTTCTTTAGAGCGGTCCTCTGTAACTGTGTTACCACTGCTCTGAGAAAAATCACAGGAGAATTAAAAGTAACAGAGATATGGACGGAGAAGGATGAGGAGGTGGATGATTTGTTCCAACTGAACAACAATGGCGAACCCCAAAAAGATGAGAAAACGCATTGTTAGCATCTCTGTAATCAACTCAGCTCTTTTTTTCTTTTTTTTTTAATATTCTGCATCAGCACCATAGCCAAGCTTCGACATCCTGATGCCTTTTTACTATTTTTTTCTCCAACGCGGCTTAGTAGTGGCGTTCGAGAATGGGTTTTGACGTAGCGGAAGCACGAGAGGCCAGATGTGTGAAAACAGCAGGAGATGCACAAACACACTCAGACGTGCTGTTATCCCAGGACAAGAGTTTAAAACTTAGATAGGATACCAGTCAAAAATAAAACCATACTGATACCTGTTTTGATACCATGGCAACCACAATACACGCCCTATGCAGCCAGTATTTCCAACATTCTTTTAAGGCAAGCATATAAGTTAAAATATTTTCAATTTATCAGCTTAAGACGCGGAGGCACAGCACTCATCAGTGTCACCTTAGGCCGAATCAGCCAATCAAATTAAGTAGACATTTTTCCATTACATTAAAAGTCAGGTGTTACAGGGATATACTGTACATATCAAGTCAGTTATTTTAGAAATGTTGTGTAAATGCAACACACTTGAAACAGTAGCTGCACCAATTTCCTCCATCAGAGGTTAAAATGGCTGTCAATAGAAGTGGGTTTTTAACACCATCCATCCGTGTGAGTGGGAGGCTGCAGACAGATGTTAACACTGACCCACTCTTCCTTGACTAAATCTGGGGAAGAGCAGGGGGATCAGCGTGCCGGAGCAGAGTCTGGTCTGGGCTAATCCGCCGCCGGCTAATAGCGCTTGATGATATACAGAGCGCAGCTGTGGCAGGAAGGTAGGCCAACAGCTGTGGCCCACAGACCGATTATCAGATTTCAGCCACGGACGGCAAACAGGCCGAAAAACAAGCGACACAACAGAGTCTCGCCTCCTGCTGTGTGAGACAGAACAAATCATGAAATGGCTCAGGGGTTTGTTGGTATTTATATATGTGGAGATTTAGAGACGCGTTATCCTGCCAGGATGCTCTTTTCTTTCATGCACGCACATTCCTGAAGCCTCCGTTCAAGTTAAATAAAACTGCAATTTCTCCGAACAACTTTCCCGACCTGATGCAAATTACTGCAGACGTCATCATATACACACAAACAGTATGAAATCTAAATGTATTTACACGATGATTGGTACTGTCCAAATCTGCCTGAATTGTCATTCTTTTGTTTCACTCGTACATTTTGTGTGAATGGAGTTCCGACTTCAGGGATGCGTTCCTGATGACGTATGAGACCGGCAAATCAGAATTTCCGACGTTGGGAGATCAAATGCAAATACTGACGGTGAACGCACCATCAGTAGCCCGAGTTAAAATTCAACAACTGTGCAATTCAATTCAACTGCTCTGTGCATCAACAGCAAAAATTAAGCTGTACATTAAAGTGTTTATTGGCAACTTAGTCCTGTTTATGTGGAATTAAATTAATCACCAAGATAGCATTGTGAAAGTCCTATCTGTGGACATGTTATGTTGCTTTATCGCGCAAAATACCCGGAATAGCGAACAAAACAAAAGGAACTCCTGGAGGCGTCCATGTAGCTTGTCCGACTCGTCCTGGAACGCGGTCAACTTCGGGTGTGACGTCATCACCAGCTCCGACATCTGAGCTCTGAGGTTGAATGGAAGGAACCATAAGAGTCAGCTAGCATGAAGAAGCAGCAGTAATGCAGCAGTGCATTCGTTATATTACATTTGAATTCTCACAAAACTCTGAATTGAATGCCCTCAGTATCCCCTTCACTTTTTTCCTTTTCTATCTGCTCCACTGTCAACTCGTGTAATAAGGGTCATCTGACTGATATAATGGAGCCATTGATGCCTAAACGCTTCAAGGCAAAGAGTTTAAGTTGGGAAAACACTCAAGATTTGTGTTTTTTTTCCCCGTGTCTTTCTCATAGTGAGCATTTTAAACCAGACTATGTGCCTGGAAATAAAGCAACAGTCTGACTGTAACATTGAATATATATAAAAATGTTAATAGTGTTGACAGGTGCAAACAGGTCGGTATTTCCTGGATCAAAAAAAACTCAAGAGCTGCAAATTCATCTACAAATGATCTCACACACGAGTCACTCTAATCTCTGACAGATCTTTTAGTTAACAGTGAAAATGTCAAAACTTAGTTTGAGGATCCAGGAAATGTCATCTTTTTCTTCTTCTCTTTTTTTTTTTTTTTTAAACAGTGCAGCCAAACTGGAACAAGACGTCATGTGAGTAACTATGCCAAGGGACGAAAAATGCTCCCATTCTCTCACTCCATATGATTCACTGGGTTTGGCGACACGAGGGACCAATGATGAATAAAAAGCCGTAACTTCATCTATAATTGAAAGTGATGCAGCTGTGCTCCTCAGTTGAAAATGCTGCAGAACGGAGCCTCAAATAGGCAGCACTCAGTTTGGTTATGTAAAGCCAAGTTAACCGGTCTCCTCCTTTCTGAATTATTCATCATTTCTATCTCAATCCTGGTGGGGGGGGGGGGGGGGGATTTAAAATCAAAATATCAAGCCATACCAAGCAGAGAGATAGAGGAGTCGTTAAAAATAGGAATAAAGGTTTGTTAAAATAATCTATAATCCAGTTTTATTAAGGGGTCCTTAGCATGGCAAAGTTTGGGAACCCCTGCCCTAAAGAGCTCAACACTTACAGACACACTCACGTGTGTGTTTGGTGTTAATGACGCTAAATAAAGGGAAACATTCACCAACAGACAAAACATAAAATAAATGAAATAACAAAAATGAAAATGAAACTTCCTGGTTTAATTTGACTTTCTGGTAGTTACAAGATAAAGACCGGCCAACGAAGCAGCCGACTCATCGTCTGTGACTGCATGACCAAAAAACGAAAGGAAGAAAAGGAACAAGGATTTAAAATCTGTGTGTGGTTTCTGTTACCTAATGGCTCCTTTTGTTGGACTGTGTGCTACATGTAAGAGGCTGAAAACACAAATTCACTATGTGAAGCATAAACACAATCACACAGCGGACATATTGATGTGTAAAAACAAGGTCTTCTTTACTCAGAAAGGTTTCTGTGTGTCCATATGGATTTATATATTCATTATTAAATAACATATCAGATGTGTTTCCTATGCAATGCCTCATCACGGGTTTCACATGATGTATTTAGAGTCTTCTAAACATACAATTTAACTAACTAATTAACTGAGTCTTTGACAGATTCTGGACTTTGATAAGATCATTTACCGCCATTTTGATAGCAAGCAGCACGCTCTAACTCCCACTATCTGATAACCCAGATTTTAAAACTACAAGACATTATGGAGCGTTCCATTTGATCTCGGAAGTCGGGAATTCAGAGGTGCCGTTCTGATACGTCATCAGGAACGCCGCCCTGAAGTCGGAATTCCAACTCGGACTCTCTAAGAAACCTTGAGTAGCTCGAATGAAAAATCCAACATGGTTGCTACGTGCATCAACACTAACTTCTATCTGTGGACATGTTGATATGGGATTTCTGCGCATAAACGTATCACTTGGTATTGGCTAACAAAACAACGGTATTCCTGGAGGCGTCCATGTTGCCTCACCGACTTGTTGCCAACACGCAACTGGAACGCGGTTAACTCGGGTGTGATGTCAAGTCCCGAGGTAAATGGAATGCACCATGATTTCATCTTTTGAGGGTTGATATGATATGATCTGATATGATGCATTTTCTGAGCTGAAGATCAGAAAATTGGTAAAAGGAGAGACGCTTAGCTGAATTTACTCTGATAAATAACCATATTATTTAGGAAAGCAAAATGTTTCTGTTTGACCTCCTCACGATTTGTTTCATATGAAAATACATTTTTTGGACCGTTAACAGCATCGAGCTGTTCTCATTCCTGTTGCCTGAGAGGCTTTCTCAGAGCAGAATAAATAATTGACACACATCTCTGCATGAGAAATGTGTTTCCCGATGACAATTTACATTACAGTTAAGATGTGTTCAAAGCCTCCACGGGGAACCTCAAGGCAAGATTCGTCTGTAATAAGACATCACACTTCTAATAGGAGCGACACTGACTGTTTTAATCAACAGAATAAAACACTGCATCAGTTTTCAGCATTATAACTCTCTCACACAAAGGGTTCACCAGTGCCTACATCTCTACATACTAAGCTTAAACGGTTATATAAGTCGATGATGTAATGTAAAGCAATGACGTCATCGACAAGTCTGCAGCATAAAGATCCAAAAGATGCAAACTGTAGCTTCAGGAAGCAAAGAGAACGAAAGCTTTGGATTTTACAGTTCAGATTTTTAGTTGATTTTAACAGGATCATGCAAAAAATACATTTGGGGAGTTAGGGCTTACAAATCACAAGAATGTTAAGTCGTCATGGGACTTTTTATAAACTAGGACTTTTGCATTATTAGTTCCTGTATGAGGACTTCAGTGGTTTGCGCAGTGGTTTGGAAATAAACTCCTCATTCAGCTTTTTGATGGCATCAACCTCTCGGAGCTTAACATGCAGCCACTGAAAAGCCTGTTATATAAAGTAACAAATATAAAAGGCCTCTGCCTATTAGGTCAAGCCCAGCCATGCTTGAATAGAATGACTGTGAAAAGTCAACATTTTTCTGCTCGGGCCCATGTGATGTGGTGCGAGAGGCATGCTCAAAGGAATGCCAATGCAGTGAGGGTTTCCCTTGTATCGCTCCGTGGCTCTGTGTGGTTTAGGAGAGCAAACCCGGTGACGCAGAGTGCCATCTGTAGGGTAGAGAGGCAGACAATGCACGGCCCACAGGGGGAATAACAAGTGCCTTGCTGCTAATTTTAACTTCCATAAGAGAAAATGTGAGCAGGCAGGAGAGTTTTAGAGCAATAGCCTGTGACATTTTCAAACAAGCAAATGTCAGATCTTCTGTTCTCTGCTGCTTCTCTTTCAAGCACACAATCAGTCCTGCAATTACAGCTGGTTGACTTGTATTATGTGTATTATGGGAGGAAAAATTCATGCACTTAAGGCTTTAAATAATTCTGTGCTGCATTTTGTACTTTGTGCGTCAACTTTTGAGACTGCACCTAACCCTAAGACGTTAAGGCATGCATATCTTCACTGTACTTTAAAATAGGTGGCAACTTATTGTTCTTTCCTTTTTTCATGAATCTGCTGTTGATGTTCTTAATGTCTGAAAAGACAGAAAAACATCCACCAGTTTCAAGATGAGACTAAAAAAAAACTCTTGTTTTGTCCAACAACCAGTTCAACGACTAGTCCAACAACCAGTTCAACGACTATTCCAACAACCAGTCCAACAACCAGTCCAACAACTAGTCCAACAACTAGTCCAACAACCAGTCCAACAACTAGTCCAACAACTAGTCCTACAACCAGTTCAACGACTATTCCAACAACCAGTCCAACAACCAGTCCGACAACCAGTCCGACAACTAGTCCGACAACCAGTCCTACAACCAGTTAAACGACTATTCCAACAACTAGTCCAACAACTAGTCCGACAACCAGTCCTACAACCAGTTAAACGACTATTCCAACAACCAGTCCGACAACTAGTCCAACAACTAGTCCAACAACCAGTCCAACAACTAGTCCAACAACTAGTCCAACAACTAGTCCGACAACTAGTCCGACAACCAGTCCTACAACCAGTTAAACGACTATTCCAACAACTAGTCCGACAACTAGTCCAACAACCAGTCCTACAACCAGTTAAACGACTATTCCAACAACCAGTCCGACAACTAGTCCAACAACTAGTCCAACAACCAGTCCAACAACTAGTCCAACAACTAGTCCAACAACTAGTCCGACAACTAGTCCGACAACCAGTCCTACAACCAGTTAAACGACTATTCCAACAACTAGTCCGACAACTAGTCCGACAACCAGTCCTACAACCAGTTAAACGACTATTCCAACAACTAGTCCAACAACTAGTCCGACAACCAGTCCTACAACCAGTTAAACGACTATTCCAACAACTAGTCCGACAACTAGTCCAACAACCAGTCCAACAACTAGTCCAACAACCAGTCCAACAACCAGTCCTACAACCAGTTAAACGACTAGTCCAACAACCAGTCCAACAACTAGTCCAACAACCAGTCCAACAACCAGTCCTACAACCAGTCCAACAACTAGTCCTACAACCAGTCCAACAACCAGTCCTACAACCAGTCCAACAACTAGTCCAACAACCAGTCCAAAAGACTGAATAAAAATCTTTTTAAAATGATGTAACGCGGTAAAAAGCAGCAAAATCTTATGATGCCGAATCTGAAACCAGATATTTTTTTTTACAGCTATTCTTATCTATAAGATAATTAATTCATTGACTGTAGAGACTTTTCATTAATTGGCTTATCATATAACTCCTAATCACTAGTTTTGTTAATGGCAACTAAAAACACTGAAGTCTGACATCCTCTTCAATCTTGAGAAATGTAAATTGTCACTGGTAAAAATAAACATCACTGGTAAATCAGGTTAAATCTGGCAGGGTCACAATTACACAAACCTACGGCTAGATTCCTGTCAAGATTATTTCCGATCATGCTGTTGGTGAATATTTGAGAGAAAAACAAACAATGGAGCAGAAACGAAAGCAGCTTTTGGTCTTAGCTGTGGGTGTGTGTGTGCAGTGATTTGTGTTATCTGTGGTGACTGAGGCAGCAACATTAGCTGGGTTAGCATAACAAGCTAGCTGTGTGCGAGTGAGAAATTCCTTCCTCCTAAGCGGCAACCTCAGGTCTTGGAAAATGAAGCCAAGTGCGAAAAACTGCAGTTCCAAAACAGTCCACTTGAGGCTGACTGCATGCCATTAAAATGCCCATTTTTTTACAGCAGAAATAAACTTGTTTACATCCTGGTTCAAAAAACACAAAATGCCTGAATAGCTCTCTTTACTGATAAAAAACTGTAGAAGGATAGTTAGGTAGTTTTAGTCCTCAGACCTCCCAACCCCCCACTTGACACCCCCCCTCCCATGGGACAGTGAAAACATCCCACTGTGAGGGGACATGTGTGAAAGAGTAACTCAAGAACAGGCTGTCCTGATCATTTCTAGAAACTTTCCAGAGTCCTTAAAAGTGTGAAAACGGCTTAAGCTGCTGAAATAAACTTTAGAATAAAGATGGACAAAATGTGCTACCAGCTATAGGTGCTCCAACTTTCCCAACAGAAAATCACACAAGTGATTCAACACTAGTTTCTGGGAAACGCGGAGGGGGAAAAAAAACAGCGATTGAGTAACTCTGGAAATGACACCAAAATAAAACCCAGACACATCCACCTTTTCGCTCTGCCACCCTCACGCACACACACACGCACACACACAAACACAATGCCCCCCCCCCCCCCGTCTCCTGTGTCTCCGGCAGTCAAGACAGCAAGCCAGGGAGGTTATTTTTGAGACTTTATCGCTCCATCTGGCTGCTCATTGTTTTCCGTATTACTGCACTGATCCGAGTAAACAGTAAACATCTTTGTGTGCTCTGCTGCCGCCACAGGGAGACAAAAGTTACAGGGTGGAGGCTGTGACTCATGAATACTTTTGTGTCATTATGCTCTGATCAATAATTGATGTGTGGTGCTGAATTAAGACAGTAAGATGCTGCAACTTTTTTTTTTTTTTCTTTGCATCTCTACATGAGTTAGAGGGATGACTTCCCTGCTGCTGTGGGACAACTCACCGCCTCAAGTTACAGCATTAAATATTCACGCAGTACCGCTGCATAATTTACCTTGTCAACAAAGCAAGGAAAGGGAAGGGGAGGGGGGGGTGAACGTTTTAAGTTAAAGGGGAGCTCAGCAGAAACTCTGAGGTTTTAAACAAACTCCTCTCCGGGCAGAAAGGCGCTGAAGGCGGTTTTGCTTCACTGCAGCGGCGGGATGATGCAAGGACACTCTTGCATGTCTGCGCAGGGATCAAACAGGGTAGATAATTTCATAAAACAGGCACTAATCTAGCAGAATTCAGGGCTTAAGGCTGGCTGGGTGTAGCCTGACAGTCTGACAATCCTCCCTCTAATGTTCCATCCGCATCTCGTCGTCGTCTTCTTCTGTTAAAAAAACAAAAAAAAAACAACACTGACGAGCATGTTGCCTTCTCTTCAGCACCACCATAATGCTCTTCCTCGTCATGTGATCCGTGCAGGAAAAAAAAAAATTCCTGAGCGGCTATACTGCAGCCCATGCAGCGCACATGGCGGCCCTTTTTCTAACAGATGTTTTTCGTTTGTGCTGCTGCAGCCTCTCTGGGCCTTTTTTTTTTTTTTTTTCAGAGGCACGGAGCCAGAGAGGTGATTCATGATGCGAGCCTTTCCCTTGTTACAGAGCGTGTGCTCCGGGTTCAGAACAAACACGGCCCTGGATCTGTTTCGGTTGATTTTATTGTCCTTATGATATAATAAGCTCGTAAAAGGATTGGAGATATGTGAAGTGATGGATGGCACAGGATGTGTGTGGTGTGGCTGTAAGGACGTTGAAGACTGGACGAGGCCTGCTTTTTGTCTCCTTTACAGAAACCCATCTCTGGTTACTGTTTACATCTGATCTGCGCTCATTTAAAACGGGCACGTATTAAAAGTCGGGGTATCACGTTTGGATGACACAAAATCCCGTGAGTCACATCTGCAGCTAAATGTGGTTTAAAGTGAGAAATGAGGTCAACGCTTTGGCATTACCGGACAGCTAGGGAAGGTGTGCACTCCCCCGGTTGGATGCTCCATTTAATCATAGCAGGAAGGATGCCAGTGCAGGAGGGGGGGGGGGGGGGGGTAGGGAGCACATACATAGACGCAGAATAACCTACCTGCCTGGCCTGATTACACTCCTCCTGCATGATTAAAGGTGACACGGCATCACCGAGCGCGACTTTGGGTGTGTTTTTGATGCATTAGGAGTCGATGTAATGTTTTCTGTAAAGTGATCTGGCCAATGCGAGAGCGGGGGAATCTCGATGATCCTGAATCCAGATCTGACTGCCAGGGACTAGAGATGTTTTTTTGTTTTTTTTCTTCTCCCCTTTCTCTGTGGCACACACACACACACTCACACTCACACACACACACACACACACACACACACACTCACACACACACTCACACAGCTACAGCCTGGCAGCATGCTCTGAAGCTGTGAGTTATGTAATAGTGAACACATAGAGCTGCAGGCCTGAGTGCACATCCTCCCATTCCCTACACGCAGTCTTTCTTTCTTACTCTATTGCGTATCTGTGGCTAAAGAGAGCAGCTATATTCACTAACACACAATGTGAGATGTTACACACCATCCCCTGCATCTTGCTCTAGAATAACATTAAAAAGAAAGAAATGCAACTTCACAGCAGCTGCAGATCAACAGGTGCAATTATTTGCTTTTCTTTGAAGTGGGTGTGCAGCATCATGATGCGTTTTGAGGCTTCTTGGGATTTTGTAATCTGCCAAAAAAAAAAAAATTCACCATAGAATTTAAAAGGTGTAAGCATGTAGCATTCAAATAAGATATTGTATGTACGTGACAATATGTATGTGTTGTGTAATCATGCATCTCCAATCATCCATCCATCCATCCATCATGGTGCAGCTTTTGCAGGCAGGCTGACACCGTGGCCTTACCTCCTCCAGCACATTCACTGTGTTCCTGCAGCTCTGCAGTCGGGTGGTGAAGCTGGATGTTGTCGGGGAATTGTAATCCTCTGTTGTCTCCGAGAGAAACTCGGACACCGATATTTGATCCGGCATCCTTTAACCGGGTGGGGGGGGAGGGAGGAGGGGGTGGTGGTAAAAAAAAAAAATGCCCACAGGAGGGTTGGCGAATGAATGCTCAGAAAGACAAAATCATGCAAGATTTAAGAAAAGAAAAAAAGAAAAAAATAGTGGAAAAGGAAAAAGAAAGGCAAGAGGGAGTCCGGAGAAGTCGGAAGAGGAAAGCTGTTGTTGTTGTTGTTGTTTTTTTTTTTCCTTAAACTGTGTGAAACTATCGAGATGATCAGGACGTGTCTTCTTCTCCGGGTGACTTCTCAAATGACTTCACGGTTCCCCGGGGGCCCACGGGAGGAGGGAATCAACGAAATACCTGCAAGGCTGTGTCCCCTCGGTGTGTTCTTCTCCTTTGCAGAGGATTGTCTAAAAGCGACGCATTTAAAAATAGTGTCACTCTGCGTCTAAACTAAACCTCGGAGGAGAAACCACCGTGAAGAATAGCGGATGCCCTCATTACGCTCTGCAGATGTTCAATAACCCCCCGCTCGTCGTCAAAACAGCGCCTCTCTTTTGAAATGTATCATTAGTCCGAGGTCCGCCGAGGTCGTGTCGAACTGCAGCGGGGTTTGGTCCTCTCTTCTTCGGCCGTTTAGTTTGTGTGGGGTTTTTTTTTTTTTTTTTTTTTTTTTTTTTTTTAATGCTAAACGCTGCAGCAGACACATTCACTGCCACTCTCTCCAGCTCGGCCGCGCTCAAGCCTCTCAGAGCAAAAGCTCGCAGAAAGGAGGTAGGACACTTCCGGTCAAGGTTTTCAAAATAAAATAAAATAAGACGATTCTTTTTTTTTTTTTTTTGGTTAACAACATAATTATATTTTTTGAAGAACAACAAGTAGTCTGTGTGGAAAAATGATCTCTTCTTATATAGCAGGATAATATATGCTTAAGCCTGCTGAATGTAATTTATAATAGCTACTGTAGGCTGGTGATGTAAGATAATCTATTGGCGTATGCTCAACTAGTTTAGCCTATAGTGTTTCCAAAGGTGTTGTAGTTACATGGTTGGTGTGTTCAATTAATCAATAAATCTCTATTTGTATAGCGCCAATTCATAACAAAAGTTATCCTGAAGACACTTTAAGGAAAAAGTCCTAGTTGTTATTTTTCTACAAAGGCCCAATATTAATCCATCATGAGCACCAAAATACAAAAAAAGTGTCAAGAAAAAAACTTCCTTTAAGAGGCAGAAACCTCGAGAAGAACCAAGAACCAGACTCGTGTTGAAAAAGACCATCTGCTGAAAAACTGTGTTTGGCTAGAAGGAGATGCAGGAAGACGGAGAAGGATAGAGACAAACAGAGCAACAACAACAACAACAATGAATAAAGATTTAGAGCTGCCAATGTCAGCAATACTTATAAAAGCATGTGGAGTATACGCAGAAACAACCATCAGTTAGCAGCTGGTGAGGAAACAGGGAGGACTGATTATGTTAATTATAGAGGTGTTTAACCGTGAGTAAACCATGTGACTCCTCAAAGTAGATGAAAGTTCAGCTCCTCATTAAGTATTGCTTTACATGCCAGATGGGCTAAAAGGTGAGAGGCACTTAAAAAAAGAAAGAGGAGCAGCCAGTTACTTTAACTTTATGCTTGTAGGCCTCCTTATAAGTGATTTCACTATGGTGTAGAAGTTGAATCATTTTAGCGCTCCACTTGAAATACAATGAATCATTAAAACCCAGTAACCCTGAAATTACAACCTCTGGTCATATAGAATGAAATTATTAATCATTATTAACACGAATTAAACTATTTTTGCCACACAAGACAACGTTTTCTCACTGCGCTAGAGGTGTGATGTTTATTTTGAAATCTGAAATGATCCTTTTCCGGTATGTTGTAACTATGACTGGCACCTTGACGCAGCTTTCACCCACCCACCTCGCCTGGGTTGAAGGGGCTGAGGAGTCGATCTGCGCATGCGTGATCTGGGATCTAACTGCAGGCAGAGAGAGAGTGTGTTGGACTGAAGAGGCCTGATCAGAAAACGACGATGTACAGGAAGGAAACATTTCAGTGTCGTTTGATTGTCAGAAGATTTAAAACCCCGAGAATCGTTATAATAATGTATTTCACCTTCATATTGACTTCTTACCTTTAGAAGCAGATGAACACAACTAATATCCATTTAATCCAATAATCCCACGTTAAGGGTGAATAATCTGACATTAGGACAATTCCTTTTAAACGCACGAAAACAAAACCTAAAGAAACACTTTGCTGAGAAGGAATGTGACCTCACCATTTAAATTATAATGTTTTTTAAATGTCTTTAAATGTGTTTGGTGAGGTCTGGTTTTGAATTTCATCAAAAGTTTGTAAGTCTAGTAGTTAATAAAAGCATGATCATGCGCAGCTATGGGCATTACATTCATTTTCCTAAACTAACATGGCAAGGTCTGATAAAACTGAACATGGTGGTGTCAGAGTTTGCACTATAGTGCCCCCTACTGTCCGAATACAGAATACTAGGTCAGCTGAGCGTTTCTTTCCTAGGGATTTAATGTGTTTTAACAAAGTCTTACATACACCAAAAGAAAGTCTGTGTTTAGTATTTGGCCTGAGAAAGTCTATTTTATACTTACAAGTCAATAGTTGTAAATACATTGTTTTATTCTTATTTTATTTGCACTTCTTGTATTTTCCCCCACTGGGGATCAATGAAGGATGATCTTATCCATCACTTTATATTAAAAAGGATTTCCACATAGTAGCATAATTTAATTTTAAACAATTTTAACCAATGTCTCATCTGTCTGTGAATAGCCTATCTTCAAAATGTTTGAGTCAATTCACCTTCTCATATGCAATTAAAGGTTTTCCAAAGGAGCAGGATGCTGCATCTCTATGATTTGATCTTTAGTACACTGAGACAAACCCTTATTTGTAGGCTATTTAAATGTCAACTTTCCATCTGTTGTGATAGAAAATAAATCTTCTCTTATCCCAGATGTGTTTTTAGACATGTTTGGAGTCCAGTTATATATTTATTTTTATCCATTCTTAATAAGTAAAGCTGCCTTGTCCCTGTTGAGCTAATTCAAACATTGAGCGCCATCTTGTGGCCTTATGTTGTTTTAAAAAACTTTTTTACAAGGTAGAAATAAATTAAGCAGGTTAATATTTTACTGAAAGTGTCTGTTAATCAGTCTTCTCTCAACATGTATATTATTTTTATTGTGTTGACTTTATTTAAATGACAATGAACATGGTGCAAAAAGAAAATGAATTAAAAAAAAAACACGTTCATAATGTAAATTAATTTCGATTGATGTCTTTATTCCAAACATGTAAAAAGAAGAAAAGATAAACTGAAATAAAAAAACATGTAGAAAATAAATAAAATAAATACACAACATCAGAATGAAAATTCAACATCCTTCATTCGCTCTTAAATGCTCGAAAATGAGTGGGAAGAAGTTAAAACGTATCTAATCCTACCCCTTTTAACTCAATTTAATAGGTATTAATTTGTATTAATTATAAAATAGTATATAATGTAAAATAAAATAATTACTTGTATACCACTATCGCATTTATCTAATTACACCATTTATGCATATTTCCATAACTTTTGAATCTAATAACAGTATTAGCACACAAAAAATGTATTACCAGATAATGTAAATATATATATATATATATATATATATATATATATATATATTCAGTATTACTGGAAGGAGATACAATTTTCGGTTGAATAATTTGCGTTTTATTCCCAAAATACTAAACCGGAAGTTCCGCTTCCGACCCGCCACGTGTGTTAGCTTGACTCCTGCGAGTTGACGGAGGTGACTGTTGACACTTTTTACAACCGCAACAAAAAAAGGTTTAAAACGTGAATATCATCTCTGAGTACCCGGATGCAGCAGGTAAACAACGTGTTTGTCCTCAAAGCTTCGCGTCGTGAGAGAAACAACAACAACAACCACCAGAGTTCAACCTGAATGGCTGAAGGCTCCTCAGGTAACGTCGACTCACCTGGTGCTGCTTTTAAAAAAAAAACCGTTTTCATAACAAACTAATCATGTTAAACTGTCCTGACGCAGTTCTGATCGTCAGAGTTGAGCTGTTACATCGGACTGCCTCTGAAACTAACTCGCTAACACCACACACACTCAAGTTAGCTTCCACAGCTAGCGTTAGCTCAAATAAACCTTCATCTTTTAACCAAGCAGATTATTTATTAAAACTAATTTGTCATTTAAAACGCATCTTTGACTTACTAAACTGTTAGTAACTCTAACCTTTAGTCCCTGTGTGGTCAGGGCTGTTAGTAGCTGACGTGACAACACGTGACAGTGAACTGTGAACGCTAGCACCTGATTTGAATGACGTCACAGTTCAGATAGCTAATTAGCCTTAATATTTCACATGACGTCATTTTTAGTTGCGTTAAAGCTAGTTAATTCACTGGTTGCCATGGTTTCAGTGTGTCAGATGCAGATAAACAGATTTTCTGTGATTATATTTTTATTTAAAACACAGTTTCAGGTTTTAACGCCGTCATTTCTTCTCCCTGCAGACCCACCTGATCTGAACCCACCAGATGAGGCGTCACGCCAAAGGCCCCACCAGCAGAAAGCCAGAAGAGGCCGGCCCAGACACGACAATGACAGAAACCTGAGCAGGAGTAGCCACAATCCGCCTCAGCCGTACGGACACTTCGACGAGGGCCCGTTCGGCCACGAGCGTTCGAACGACGCGTTCCATCACCGTCCTCCCCACCAGGGAGAAGACGGGTCCAGGAGGAGAGGCAGAGGTCGAGGGAGGAGAGATGGGAACGAGAATTACGGCGGCCCCGGTCCCTGGTGGCAAAGACCCGGCGGTGACTTCGGCTCGAGCAGAGGCGTGGGAGGCGGTCGGCCAGGGGGACATCCCGTGGATGGAGCTGATGGACACAGCTGGCGCAGAGACGATGTAGGTCGGAGTTTTGAACAAACCAATGTCGATCAGGCTAAAAGACCCAGGAAGTTTAGCCAGGAGCTGAGGAGAGGGCAGCTAAACGGAAAAGGGCCTCACCTGAGGGAGAACAACAATGCAGCAGGAGAATTCCCCCCTTCAGACATCAGGGAAAGAACCCAGAGGGGCAGCAGGACAGGTCCCGACTCTCAGCATGATGATCATCAGAGGAAGCAAACCGAGGTCAAGAAACGGCAAGGACCGGTCAAACCGCCGAAACTGCCGCCTCAGGAGGAAGCAGGATCAGCGAGGGGGGCCAGTGGTCATGAAGACTCCGGCCACGCGAAATCATTTCAGGATACTAAGGCTAAATCTGGAAGAGGTTCTGGACAGCAAACACCCTTTCCGGCTAGAGGGGGGCGAAGAACTCCTCATCAAAACCACAGACTGGGTCAGAGGAACTGGGATAGGGTACCAGAGAGCAAGGAGACACAGACAGGTGAGACAATATGCACATTTTTCATCCAGCTGCCTCAGGGTTCTTAAGGAGTTTATCATCTTTAGTTTATCTCTCTTAACCACTCCACTCCACAGGGTGTCTCATTGAACAGCTGTCTGAGGAGAAGTACGAGTGCATGGTTTGCTGCGACATCATCCGGCTCATGGCTCCAGTGTGGAGCTGCGTGAGCTGCTACCACGTCTTCCACCTGAACTGCATCAAGAAATGGGCTCGCTCTCCGGCCTCCCAGGCAGACGGTAAAAGCAATAAACAAATGTCTGGACATTTCACTGTCAGCCGCACAGACCCAGACTGCTCTCACAGTATTGTTTTCTCTGTGTGGCTACAAAACGAGAGACAAACAGCACTGTTGTTGTAGGACAATACCTGTTCTTTGTTGCCGTGGTAACAAAGGCTTTTGTGTAGTCCCTGCTGCATCAGCAGTGTAGCTAGGTTGATTTTGGTTTTAGATCAGCTGGCAGAAACGCTGTTCTAATTTTGTTGAGTTTATATTTGATATTTATTCATACTCACATTATTTTCAGATTCAGCTGAAGGTTGGCGTTGTCCAGCCTGCCAAAACGTTACACTGAAATCACCATCCTCCTACACCTGCTTCTGTGGTGAGTGACGGTTCATACAATTACAAGAGATTTGAAATAAGAATCTATTTGATGTTAGATTAGATAAGTTACATATATCATCATTTGGTCCTTTCTCCCCTTTTTTTCCAAGGCACCTCGTACCTATCGTTTCTGTTTCTGAAAGTAGATAAAATCGTTTTAATATCCTCTTATTTATAGGTAAGGTGACAAACCCAGAGTGGCAGCGCAGTGAGATTCCCCACAGCTGTGGTGACATGTGCGGGAAGAAAAGGAGCGGCGTGGACTGCAACCACCCCTGTAACATGTGAGCCTGAAAATCAAAGTGAAAATATATTTTGTTCAGCCTGTATGGGACAGCTTTGAATAACAGCTTTGAAAGAGTTGTTATGGTTAATCAACCCAAGTTGAGCCTATAGATGCACTCATCCCCTTCACCTCCATTTACCCGTGTGAGTGCAGGTTTTCCCCTTTATCATAGACAAAAGCATGTACCGACGAAGGTCTGCAGGTGGAGAGTGACCTGCATTGATTTCTTTCTCCATTGCGTCCGCGCATAAACCGCTTTTGTGCATCAACAACGCAAACACATTAAACACACAATGAACGGTAAGAACTCTGGGATGAGGGTCAGTGGTAGTCATTTAAGAAAAAAAAGATGAAGATATTTGAGATCTCAAAGAATGCTCAGATACATTTTTGAGATCCTGAGGGTATTTACGCTCTGGTTAAACCCCCTTTATGTTTAGCGGGGGAACTGTTTTTATGTTCTTTCAGGGGACGCTTATAAATCGGTCTAAAAGTCCTTCATTATAAATTATCCAACAGTGTTTTTGTGTTGAACAACACTCTCGGTGTCTCCCTCCAGCTTATGTCACCCTGGACCGTGTCCTCAATGTCCTGCTTTTGCAACAAAGTCCTGCATCTGTGGAAAGACCAGGTATGCTTCTTTTTTTAAATCCGCTTCACCTCTCAGCATTACTGTGGACCTTTGGGCGTTATGTATCTGGGTGGTACACATGGAGATTGATTCCTGACATTACATTAATGGAACTGTATCTTTGCAGTCAACCAATGCGTTGTGGTCAGGGAACAGTGCTGCAGTGTGACAAGGTGTGCGGTGCCTTACTAAACTGCGCTGAACACTCGTGCGCCCAGGTGTGCCACAGTGGAGCGTGTCAACCCTGCCAGCTGCAGGTTCAGCAGGGTGAGCCCCTCGTCCTGACAAAGCTCCATACAATGTTCTCAGAGATGAAACGTGTCTCTAAACTTCCGATGCTTTGTTTTTTCGTTCGTCTCTTCAGTGTGCTACTGCGGAGTTACCCCTCGCGATGTCCTGTGTGGCACAGATAAAGAAGGGTTCGATGGTTTGGGGCATTTCTCCTGTCAGAAAATATGTGGCAAGTAAGTCCGTCCACTATCCATTAGCACAGGTTCTTATTTCAGTTAGACGGTTCCAATCAAAGCTTCACACTTTCCTCCCCTCAGGATGTTAAACTGTGAAGCTCACCGCTGCCAGCAGCTGTGCCACCGCGGCCCGTGCCAGCTGTGTCCACGCTCCCCGAGCCTGGTTAAGACGTGTCCCTGCAGTCAGACGCCGCTGTCAAAACTTCTGGACCTGGGCTACGCTGAGCGACGCAGCTGCTCTGACGCCATCCCCTCCTGTGGAAAGACGTGCAACAAACCCCTAGCATGCGGCTCCAGCGGTAAGCAAGAGAAACAAAGTGTGTCTTAACTATAAAAACTACAGGTTTGTTTGGTTTTCTTAAAAGATAGACACTGCCTGGTCAACACGCTCAAGATATCCTGCTGAAGCTGGAATAATTTCTCTTTACATGGTGCAGCATTTATAGAGAAGCTGAGTTGTTTTTGTGAGAGATCTGAAAGATGTTTAACTTCTTACAGCTTCTGGAGTTGCCTTTACAAAATTGCTACGTGTACTCATATTTATTCACAGTAGAGAACATGCTGGTGCGCAGAAAACCTAATGAAGTAGTTTAATTTATTACACAGAGATAATGTTGGTAGCAGGAAATAACAGACACCACCCTCACCTAGTGTGTTTGTTGAACTTTCCTGAATATTTCCTGCTACGTTTACAGTTCACCAAGACTTTATGGGGATAGTTTAGTAGCGGGGTTGGAATGGAAAAAGCCGGGATGAAATTGAAATGTGTTCACACATGCTGCTTATTCCTAAAAAATACAGGAAGTTTTGTGCATGTGTGAAAACAGCTTTATGCTCCCATCAAGGTCTCCAGTACAAACTAGGATGTTTAGTTCTTCGATTACGGTAATATAAATAAATGTGGCTTGGCCTGCTCCCAATCAAAGGCAAAAAGTGATCCTTTAAGCAACATTTCCATCACTCTCAAGACGATCAAACCGTTTTTTTTTTCTTTTGTTTTCAGACAGCTTATTATGCGATGCTTGCATGTGTCATCCGAACAGTTTTTCAGGATAAATCAATGAATGTGAATGTGGGCTTTTTTTCAGACACCATCCATCTGTGTGAGAAGTTGTGCCATGATGGAGGCTGTGGGCCGTGCTCTCTGACCTCTACTGTCAGATGCAGATGTGGCGCTAAGACTAAGGTACACAGACACACCAGCAGAGCGTTAGTGATTTGTTGTCCATAATTCATGACGGCAAAAAGCTGAAAACAGACACTGTGTTTCGCTCTGTTTCAGGACGTCCCATGTGCAACGATCCAATCAGAGGGTGAGATTAAATTGTGGTGACATATACAACGTTTTTTGAAATGAACTGCCTGCCTGTGTTTTGGAATTTCAAATCTGTTTCTTGTTATAATAGAGGAGCTTGTTTTCACCTGCGAGAGACGCTGTAACAAGAAACGCTCCTGTGGCCGACACAAGTGTGGCGAGCTGTGTTGTGTGGTGAGTAGCAAATCATTCAGTGTGGGGGTGTTTTTAAACTTGAGAGTTGAACATAGTTATGTGATATAAAAATGAATTGTTAGATTTAATCATACCAGTAAGAAAACATTTAGATCCTACACAGGTTGTGTGACTGGTTTCTGTCTGACCCTCCAGAATGGGGAGCACAAGTGTCTCCTGATCTGCGGCTACAAGCTCAACTGTGGCCTCCACCGCTGCCAGGAGCCCTGTCACCGTGGAAACTGTGAGCCCTGCTGGCAGTCAAGTGAGTGCAACAGAGCTGGATTCATGAGCCAAGTCTCAGAAACACCCCGTTGTTTTTCTGCTAACCACCCCGAGAGAGGAAAAAAAAGATGTTTCATTTTTCTGCCAACTTAACTATTTCCCTGGAATTATGTTTGGCTTTAAAAATGCTGTGATGTTGACACATCTTATATCCTCTTGTCCTTTTGTTTGCAGGTTTCGATGAGCTGACCTGTCACTGTGGGATCACCGTCTTGTACCCGCCGATCCCCTGCGGCACGAAGCCTCCAGAGTGCAAGAACATGTGTACGAGACGACACGAGTGTGACCATCCAGGTGAGATAAACTCGAGAACGCAAACACTGCTGTTATAAATGGTATTTAAGTATCTTAATCTGACATGTATGTCTCATTCAGTGTTCCACAACTGCCACAGTGAGGAGAAGTGTCCACCATGCACCTACCTCACTCAGAAATGGTGCATGGGAAATCATGAGGTAAAAACTCCCTAAAAGATAATTTATACAACGCCTGTTCTTCTTTTCTTTTCTTTTCTTTTTTTTAAAGTGAGGCTTTTATCTTGTCCCACAGCAACGCAGCAACATCGCCTGTCACCTGCAGGACATCTCCTGCGGCCTGACGTGTAACAAAACACTGCCCTGTGAAATGCATCGCTGCAGACGGATCTGCCACCGCGGCGAGTGTCTGGCAGACGGCAGCTGCCAGCAGCCCTGCTCGCTGCCTCGTTCAGACTGCTGCCACCCCTGCTCTGCTCCGTGTCATAAAGGAGACAGCTGTCCACGCACCACCTGCACCACCAAGGTACAAAACGCTGTCGCTGAGAACAGCTTGACTTCCAGAAGCTGAAAATTGGGCTACAAAGTTTGTGCAGATGGTCACTGTAGCATGTTGTTATCCCTTCATCCCATTTTGTTTTCTCTTTAATCATTTCTGGGGCTTCCATCCGCTGATGAAATCCGCTGTAGTAGCCTCATAAATAGTTGACTTGGATGTCATTCAAATTCAAAAAGTGAACCACTAATCAAACCCTCAACATCTGCAGGAAGTTTCCTCACAAACGTATCTGTCTGTGCCACCTTCACTGAACTCTTTCACAGGTAGCTGTGCAGTGTGATTGTGGACGAAGGAAAGAAATGATCGTCTGCACAGAGGCGGCCAGCTCGTATCAGAGGTCAGTCCGACTGTTTCTGTACTGCTGTGAAAAGTCTTCGGCCATGACTAGCTGTTGTCTTAGCAAAGTCCTAATGACCGTCTGTGTTTCTTTCACAGTCTCTTTATTAAGATACAACCAGGAAATACAAAATGGCTTCAACAGGCAAAAGTTAAAGACTCTTACGGGGAGACTGTCTCAGAGTTTAATCCTCTGGTATATTCTACCAGGCTTCTCTGGAGAGTGATAATGTTTGCTGTCATCCATATAGCACCCTCTGCTGGTGAAAGAGAACTTCTATAGAAAACAATAAAACTCAAATTAAATGCTGTTTGACTGGTGAATAAATCTAGAAACAAGATCTGCGATAAAATTAGCCGATACAGAGAGGGTCACTGGATTTGCTATCATCGGTCTGGCTCTAGTACTGTATTTGAACTTGTTTTAAAAAGAAAAGGTTTTAAATGTGCTTCAATGTTTTATCTTCACTGCAGGTATGCAGCGATCGCCATGGCCAGCAAATTGTCTGACATGCAGCTGGGCGACTCCATGGATATCGGGCCGCTCCTGACTAAGAAGGAGATGAAACAGACCAGGTAAGAGAAGCAGAAACATTACTCCTCTGTTCTGTAGGGTAAAAGGTTGTGCATGACGAGGATAACAAAATGATTCAAGAGGCTTTTCTTTGCACAGTTAAGAGATGCTGCAAGGCCTGGCAACAAGCGATTACTGAGACATTTGTCTGCACGGAAATGGATTTCCTGTTCACTGTGAAGAACGACTTTTTGTTTGTGCATTAATGTTTAAATAAATCAATCAGAGGCATGCTTTTAATGGATTACAGCAGATCGAAGTACCGGCTTCATGAGAACCATTTTAGCACAGCAAAGTAAAAAAAAATCGGTATTTTATCTATTTATTTTGTCAGGCTTGACTGTGATGAAGAGTGTGCCACTCTGGAGAGGAACAGGCGTTTGGCCGAGGCGTTGCAGATCGACTCGTCTTCTGACCCCTTCCATGTTCGCTCTCCCTCTGTATACAGCGACAGCCTCAAAGACGACGCCAGGTCTGCCTCTCTCTACTCTGATTGTTTTCATCTCAACAAGTTACTGAAAGCTCCCTTAACACGTTTTCTGTTCGGTCTCTCTTTCAGAAAAGACCTGAAATTTGTCAGTGAGGTCGAGGAGGAGATCAAGAATCTTATCGAGCTGGTAAATAAGGTAAGATGGTGGAAGTTATCCTGGTTGTATAGCGATGACGCATAATGTGGCCTCTTGTGATGAAGTGCTCCCTCTTGTGGCGGTGGTGTTGTTGATGGGGGACAATGACTGAGGGACGTCTGATAACATGCACTCACATTAATGCATCGATGCTTGTAACATATTGGATATCAGACTAAAGGCGCCGAACCACATCACTGATCATGAAAGATCGTTGGGCACATTGTCATCTCGCACCGTCTCGCTGTGAGGACATTCAGACTGAAATGTGAGAAGAGCCCTCAATTCGTCTCCATGACGACGTTCAGACGAGATGGAACAGCTCCTTAATCAAAAGTGCAATTCTTACACAATAAGATTTAATTTGAAAACCTGACGGTTGTTGCTGCTTCCAGTTTGTATGTGAAGCCAGCGCAATGCAATGCCGGGTTTACTACACAACAACAATAAGACTATTAATTATGATTTAAAAAAATATCTGTATCAGTACATACCTGATTGGAAATGTAAAAATGTGGATCGGTGCATCTCTACTAACAACAAGAGTCAATGCAGGAAAAGAAGCTCCCTGATTAGATATTAATGAGTAACTCTACACCACAATGGACACTACGCTTGTGTCATCTTACAACCCAGTTCTTTTTCATTCTGATGTTTTTGATTTCTCCAGCCACACAGAATTAGCTTCGGTCTGTTGTAGATCGCTGACCAGACGTCACAGCATCTTTTAGGAATCATTTCAAACCCAGACTAAATGAGTAGACGACTCAAGAGACAGAGAAAATAGCCTCCATGTTTTTATTTTCAGCTTTGTCCCATGCATTGTTGTATCAGGAGTGAAGCTGTCAAGGTCACCGTTGCAAGATGTAAAGAACTGATTATCACCAGCTGAAGCTTTTTTTTTCTTTTCTTTTTTACAGTGAATTGTTGTAGCAGAGCTATTCTGCCTCTTGATTCTGCTTATGAAAGGTTTTATCATATTTAAAACCATCTTACATGTGCTGCGTACTGCGCTGCCTCGCTGTCCTCACTTTGTTTTCTTCTCTTTACCTTCCTGTGTGGGCTTTTATTTGCCCAAACTCAAGTTATTAAATCTCTGTTGATATTTTTCTATTTTCTAACCCGCTTCTGGCAGAGAAAGGTCGGCCGCTTCCTTTCAAGTTCTGTTTTTCCAACCCAATAAAAAAAAAAATGAACAACAGGGCAATCATGCTTTTGTGGAAAAGGGCCACACATACACTACATGCTTAAAATTATGTGAATGCCTGAAAGACTGCGAGATCCTGCACTTCACCACATCTTGATTGGATGACTGCCTTTTTTTTTGCCATCTCATTTGGATCAGAGATTTTAGCCACAGAGCTCAGAGGTTAGCAAACATTGTCCTGTTTTCTGAAACTCCCGCCCCCGGGTCCGTCCGACAGGGAAAAGTTGACGTTCTGAAGGACACGTGTGAACAGCTTTTGAAAATATCAGTTCCAGGCTGTCCTGACATTTTCCTGCGGGCTTGTGTGAAAACAGCTAAACAAAGCTGCCTTTTTTGTTTTAAGAATTCAAGACTGTTCATAATTGAAAACACCAGATCCAGAAGTTGCCATCATGTACAGTTTTTGAAAGCTTGGGTGGGATGAAGGCTTTTAAAGTCTCTCCACAAAAACTCTTAATCCACAACTATCACTGATGTCTGCAGGGAAAACAGCCGAAGAGAAGCCACTGCTTCAGACCCATGAACAGAGACCACCGCAGGATCATCCACGAGCTGGCCGAGGTCTACTGCGTGGAGAGCCAGAGCTACGACAACGAGCCCAAAAATGTGGTCATCACTGCTCAAAAGTAAGAAAGAAAAAAAAAAAAACTACATTTAAGCTGTTTGCAAATCATGCAGCCTGGAGACCTTTCATAACAAATCAAAGTTAACTGTGACATGAAATGATGTGCGTTCATTCTCAGGGGAAAGTCGGTCTGCCCAAACTCCAGCCTGACATCACTGATAGAGCGAGAGACGGCTGCGAGGGCCCCACCTCCCATCGCTCACATCAAACAGCACAGCAGCAAGTAAATCTGTCTTCTGTGGCTCAAGCGATTCCTTAAACATCACATTATATTCTCACATTTTACACTCTGCTCAATATCTAGCTTTCAGATTTCACCGCCTGCTTTTGACTCTTTTATCTTCTCCATTCTCCCCGTAGGCCTGCCACTGGAAGCTGGTCGAAGGTGGTCAAAGAAGAACCTGTAATCGATTACTTTGATGTCCAGGACTGACATTAGGCTCAAAATATCAGAGAGCAAACTCAGGATCCTTTCACATTTACATCTGCCAAAATCTTCTTAACAACCTCCTTTCATTTGTGTTTAGCAGAGATCAATAAGAATCCCTCTGGCTTCGTAATCAAATAAGATTATGCCTTGAAATATCTCTGAGATGTGATTGCCTCCAGGGAACGCCCACACTCGTTTTTTTTTTTTTTTCCAAGAAGGAGGAACTGAGTAAGTCAAGAGTCAAGTGCTCCCTTTGAATATAGACATAAAAGTCTCACACAGAATCTGCAGATGGATCACTTTCAAAAGCTCTTGATTGTTTTCTTTGCCTCCTTTGTATGCAGCCAGACCCTTGTTGAACCCATCTTAATAAAAAAGTCAATTTCTCCCTATTTGAAGGGTTCCGCTTTTTGATGCATTTCTTCTTCGGATTCACTAATCGATGACTACTCATTATGAAAAATAAATGAGCGCAGCTTCAGATTGAGCTCTCTGGCTTAGATTCTTAAACGGTGTGCCAGAAACATTTTCCATGTTTCCTTCTTCGTGTTGGTTTTGAGCCAAACGCTTCAGTAGAAACCCTCTGAGTCTGTGGGTGGGTACAGTCCAGTAGGAGTGGGCTGCACTGCGGAAACAGAGCTTTGTTCGAAACACGGCTATGACCCAGATGTTGAGCTGCTCTTTCTGAGAACTGCTCCCCAGGAAAACCTGCAGGAATATCTGAGCTCCCGTAAAGGACTTCTGGACAAATAGGTATACGTCTACTTCAAGGACACATAAAAATTTTTTTTAAAAAAAGGAGACATTGGTCGAACGTTCATTTTGTAGATGGATGGTTACGGTCACATTGCTGCAAAGAATTGAGGTGCTGACACAAGTTTGTATTTAATATGTTATTGATTTTTGTTGTTATATTATCTAACTATCAGCAAAATTTCAGCACACACACTTTGGCTCAAGGTGTGTGCATCTTTAATATAGAGGCAACAACTCCTTGTTTTTATACATATTTAAGTATATTATGCAAAAGAAGTGGATGGCTTTAAGTTCAGATAGAAGTTACATGTTAAAGTAAGTCAAAGTCGCTCATACTTAGCGATGGTTTATTGTTTTGTTTTTTAAGATTTATACATCAGCTCAGTTTGTTTTTTAAGATCTTTTTTAGGCCTTCTTTTGCCTTTATTGGATAGGACAGCTGAAGAGAGAGAGGAAATAATGGGATATTGAGTGGGGGATGACATGCAGCAAGTGGCCGAGGTCAGATTCAAACCCTCAGTCGCTGCAACGAGGACTACAGCTTCTGTACATGGGGCGCGCAACATACCCGCTTGGCTGCCAGTTTTTGAGCCTTTGAGCATGATGCATTTTTTTTTTTTTTGTCCCAGTATGTTGCCACATCGAAGAAAATCTGCCACATCATCAGCTCTTCACTTCATTTTGCAGGGCTAAACCAACACACACACAGCTGAGCAAATGAGCTTAATGCAGTTTTTACATAAAGCAAGCTGGGAAGACATTCTTATACCCTATAAAGGAATACTGCTTTAAAATGTTGGTAACCAGATGAACTGTCCTTAATTCACAATCCAGCAACCACAACTATTCCCTGATAATGACTAATACCTGCACTTAATAAAAAAGTAAATTTAAGGATGTGTAGCTACAATTTACAAGTGTTTATTAAAGGGACTTATTTGGGAAACAAAGGGGCCGCAACAAATTTTTTAAAAATCTTTGTCATGTGTTTTTTTTCTTCTTGTGTCCATAAAATGTCAAAACACTAAAAGCTAAGAAGTTTCACAGGGTTTCCCAAAGAACAAGAAGAGAGCCTGAAATCTCTCACTCAACATGAGCCAAATTCAAACAGGCTTTATCTATCCAACTCAAAGTGAAGTGTAGAAAATTCAGCTGAAGTTTAAAAAAAAAAAAAAAAAAACTGTCAGTGAAACCAATAAATCAGATATCAAAATAGTTCAAAAGATTTATGTAAATGGTTACACTGGTTTGGTTAGGGCTTACTGTTAAACTGTTTTAGTGCATCATGCGGAGGCCTTCCATTTAAAAAATAAAATGTGTTTCAGTGCAGATATATTTACACTCTTTGCTAAACTGAAAATATCTTCTCGATATCATTTTACACTCTTGTTAAACCCTCCACCGGACAGTTTTGCCCCCATCCCCCCCTCCTCCCCCCCCCACAAAATAAAAAAACCGCTCATGAGGATAATTTGATGACACTCCCTGCCACTGGTAATTTGTCATTATATCGACTCTCCAGCAGAGACCGCGCCTGCGCTCCTGCTCCCTTCCGAAGGCTTCACCAATCCTGGCTCTGGCTCCATCCCCGGCTCGGCGTCTCACAGGCCAGTGCTAATAAGTCGCCTAGCTGTCCGGTAATGGGGAAGTGTTAGGGAGCCGCTGCTGTCCAAAAGAAGCCGAGAGGAAGTTGAGGAGTGACGGGAAGCTGTGCGCTGCGCCGGACCGGACACCTCCAACAGAGACGCCTCCTACAGTTGCTGTTGTTGAGAAGCCTAAAAAAAAAAAAAGAAGAAGCGGAGAGTGATGGAGAGAAAGGTATGGATGCTTATGCTACCCTGTGTTACATTAGCACGTTTGTTTTTTTACCACATCACTTTGCCTCGCTTCAGCCTGGATCCGCATCCACCATTAAAACTATTCTTTATATATTTTCTTTATCCTGTGGGCGCGTTGCCAGCCGGATTAGTGCGCACTGGAGTTTTTTTTTTTTTCTTGTCTAGCTGTAATTTATTGTGCATGTGAAGAAGAAGAAGAAGAAGAAAAAAAAAACAGCTGCCTGGATTAATTCCCTCTTCATTGTGCATTCAGGCTCATTCCGGGGTGTACAGTCGCATGGTGCACAATGTATCCGAGATTATAGAGCAGGGGAGTGGGATGTGGTTGGGAATATTTAAGGGGACTGTAGCCTACAGTAGCTCCCTCTCTCTCTCTCTCTCTCTCTCTCTCTCTCTCTCTCTCTCTCTCAGTCTGTCTGCATCATCACACAGCACACTGTATAGTTGCAGCACCTCACCCCTCCACCTCCACCTCCACCTCCCACCCCTCCCCGTTTTCCAGCCGACGCACGCAGACACCAGCGCGGCTTGTTAACCTTGACTCGTGTGGGAAACAGACACTTGAGGAGTAATACAAGGAGGGGATGCACGGTGAAGCCCTGACGACAGAGCATTCAGCCCATCCTCTTACCTCCTTACGCATGCAATTACTCCATAGCCTACCCCCTTTTTCTCCCCCTCCCCCCCCCCCCACCTCCCCTTTCTTTGATTTAAGGCGCACACTACAGGCATCCCCTCATGTAGGTCTGTTAGTGCCCCCCATAAGTCTGTAACTGTGTTTTTGGATCATGCAGCAGGAAAAAAGTTTCAGTTTCACTGTTGTAATCTGCAGGCAGGCTGTGGGTGCACACAGCACAGGAATTTTTTTCGGGGTGTCCAGTTTGAGCCAGATCTACTTTTGCTGACCCAGAGGAAAATCTAAATGTTATATCCCCCCCGCTGTAGCGTGCAGTTTATTCGCTGCTTTCTGAGTGTTTCCAGAGACTATCATTTCACACAGAGAAAGCTCTCGTAAAATATTAGTTATAATTTGGGGTAAAATGCCTTTTTTTTATGGTGTTTATGCCACATTCATAAACATTAAGCGTAGCTTCAACCAGCAGACAGTCAGCCAGACAAACAAAAACACCTCATTGCTATCATTACGAGCTGTTTCCCTTGTGACTTTGTCTCTTTCCTGTTAATATAACACGTTGTTAAAACAATTTGTCTCTTTGGTTATGTACCTAAATAGCACAGCCAGCCTAGTGCGTCCGTCCACCTGCAAACTCAAGTCTTTGTGCTAAGTTAGTCTAACATTAAGATTACAGACCAGAATTATACCAACCTTTTCATACAACTCTCAGCTAAGCAGTGTATATTTACCATGACATGAAAGGTTTCAGAGTTTAGTGGACTTTCTACGTGGGCAGTGAAGCTCCATTAAACAGTTTTTTTTTTTTTTTTTAAAGCCAGTCATGAAAGCTCTTTTATTACTTTATGCAAACTCTCAAACTGAGCTATCTGAACATGCAGACAGGAAAAATGAGGAAACAGCTTGCTCTGTGTCGCCTGTAGATAGAAGAGTGGTGTCAATTTTTCTCGTCTTATCAGGGCAAAGAATGGCAAATATAGTATGACTGAACGTGTCAAACATTTCTATTCAGATGTAAGTGGATTCTCTATGTGGGCAGTAGATTAAGGTTTGCAGTCAGAAAAAGGCTACCATGATACCATTAGCTTTACGCTGAATATGGCGCTAGAGCCAGCAGGTTATCTGAGATACTCTACATAAGAGAAAGACAGAAACAAGCCAGCTTTGGTGTAATGACTGAGGAATAGCCATGGACCCTTATAGTACCAATAAGTGTTTAATTAATACTATGTTTTTGCAAGGATTAAATAAATGAGACAGATGTTTTCATGAACTTGAGGTGAACTTTGTTACTTGAGCGACAGAACCAATCAGGGCTGTGCGGTTTATCGCAAAAATGTATTAAAGTTTGGAGTCGTGAACCAGGCGGACTGACTGACCGCACCCCATTTGCCCCCGAAGGACATATTGTACTGTTGCTTTGTTTGAAGTTCTAACTGTATTACATTGCTTTTTGCCTACACAGTTATGAGAGTCAGCACCCGAGGTGTGAATGTACACTGATCAAAACTGAAAGCTTTCATGTGCTTGAGATTGAAGCTCTTGCATTTGTGGTTTTTGAGTCTTTCACCTGTATATTAACTGTCCTGGTTTCATTGCAAACGTTGCTCCCTTCCAGTGTCTCTCTTTCCGTAGCCTACTTTTCCTCCTCTTGTTCACGTACAGAACTGTTGAGTTACGGAGGCCTTGGTGACTCAGCTGCTTGCTAATTTCTGAGCGCACATCAAATGCAACCCAGTTTGATGCTCTACATGAAGAAAAAAAAAAAAACAGACAGAGGCATTTAAGTGGAAAACGTCGACAAGCAGATTACACAGCCACATTTAATTCAGAAAAATTGCTGCCTCTGTGGGGGCTTTCCATAGATGTAGTCCCTCAAAGTCCATTGCAGTAATTTGTCCTATAGGGAGTTTTTTCCAGATAGGGTAGGCTATATATCAACTTTCCATGCAGCGGTGCAGGAATGTCCTACTCTGCTGTTTCTCCACGTTCTGTGCTACTTGACATTATAGCCTGTTGGAAGCCTTTGAGCTGCTCTGCACTCGGGTTGTTTTGTGATTTTCTTCTTTGTAGTAAAAAATACAAAGATGCTTCTTCTCTCTCTCTTTTTTTTTTTTTTCTTACAACATGCTGCAGAAGTTGTTGATCTTTGTGTGCGATACAGGCAGGCTCTCTGTAGGGAACAACTCAGACTTAAAATAGCTTAATTTCAAACGGCAGTCTTCCCTGACCCAGCCGCTGGCACAGATATCCCCCTCAGTGTTAAAGAAAAGAGAACAGTCCCATTAGTATGCAAGGTGCCGTCACAGCTCCCGAGGTCTGATAGAGGATCAGAGGATCAGCTCCTTTTACAGTCTGCTGAATGCTTGACCTTACTTTTTAAGGAAAGCCACACAAGACCCCCCCCCCCACACACACACACACACACACTCCCCCTTCCCTGCACACAAACACACACACCTCTGTCACTCTGTTCAGTTATGTTTGAAATGTAGTTTTGGTGACTCATCGAGGTCAATCAATGTTTCAGTGAGTGCAGTCCTTTTTTTTCATGTTTTGTGTTTCTCCACCAGCAGAGAGATTGATTTGAAAGTCTGGAAGCCGTAGCCATTTTGGCTTTTGTTTCCTCGATATCAGTACGGTCGCTTAATTAAACGTCCTCTGGCTTTGTGTTTTGTGTTATTTGTGGGATAAATTGACAATGGAGAACTTCCTTTATATGGCTGGTGAGGAATGTGCTGGCTCCATGTGGCGGAAAGAAATGACCTGACAGGGGATTCAAAATCATTCATTTTACTTTCAATATTGAAGCTCCAATACATGACGTATTTACAGAAGTATGTTATTGGTGTGTGTGTGTGTGTGTGTGTGTGTGTGTGTGTGTGTGTGTGTGTGTGTGGGGGGGGGGGTTATTCAAATGTCATTTAACTTGTATGTGTTGATACAGGTAGCTAGTGGAACATAAACTAAGCTTGTGAATATAAACTCTGGTTTTGCTTGTTGTTGTTTTAATGGAACTGGAGAATATTAACAGTTTTGCTTGGTGCCTGGGATGAGCCAAAATGGCCGCCTAACTTGGGGTTTCATGCAAGCGGCAACCTCCGTTGTTGAAAAATTTTGCAAGTGCAAAATCCTGCCGTTTCTTTAGTGTCCACTTGAGGCTGCTTACAGACACACCCATTGCATGGAAAATGGGAAAGTTTCAAGATTTGATATTTGTCACATTTGTCGTGCAGATTTGCAGGGAAATGCAACAACTGCACTGCAACGCCACTCAAACACTCCATCATTACTCTAAAATGTGCTGCTTATTAAAAAGAAATCTTCTATGATATCAAATATTTATGAATCCTGGTCTTTTTGAAGGGCCAACAAGGAATCCTGAAACCTTTTGGTAGCTCATTGTTTCTCTGAAATACATAATAACGGAGAAATTGATTACTATCGTTTATCCTCTTTGAAAATATGAATACGTTTCAGCCCTTCTTAGTTTGATGGAAGGAACACCGTTATAACGACTAGAATACTGCAGTATCGAATGCAGTTTATTTGACTCTGACACAGTGCTTCAGAGAGTATAGCTCACTGTGCTGCATATAGAGGAGCAGCATAGCACATCTTACATAGTATATATTTATAGCTGCAACACAGAGGATTCATTTTATACCATTTCCAGCCTATAAATACGGCTTTAAAGCTGCTCTCTGAACCTCCAGTGTGTCATTTTCCTCAGTGAGATTATAGATTTTTATGGTTTTAAATTGTTCTCTTTGTAACCTAATTAACACGTTCCTCTCCCCGCCTTCCAACACATCATAACTGTTTTTTAATCACTGTTATCTTACCAGGAGCACTTTTTTTCTCTTCCGCTTCCATATTACTCTCATTCATAATGTAGAGTTAGCTGTCTAATGAGATTGTGCGCTCGACTCAGAGACAAACTGTCTGGGTCCTAATGGTGCTACAGTTCACCGAGCGGCGGGTTGACCCATTTAGATGTTAACGCTCGATACTGCACCAAACTCTGCTGGAGAGAGAGAGAGAGTATAAGCCATTATGAAAACATGCAGCTATGTTACAGCTCACTCTGACTTACACATGTAGCTCCCCTTTACCTTTATGAAAACAATAATCCAACATGTTTTGTCTTATGGATCAAAAGTAAGAAAGTCAGAATCATCGGGGTTCATTGACATTATGTTTTAGTGCTGCGCCCAAATGTTGTTTACAATATCCAAATCGACGCACATCAGAGAGTAAGAACAACACAAGCAAGGATCTAGAGGGGAGGAAACAAACAGCATGAAGTCAGATCGGACACTCAGGTGCTGACAGGAAGCGACCAGAGGCAAAGCACGACATCGACAGCTGTTCTTCAGAGTTCTAATCAGCATCCAAACCGTCATCATCAACTCTGTCGTCATCAATAATATCAAAAAGTGCGTTTGTATTAAAGAAAGAGCAAGGTCTTTAGCTTTTTCTTAAAGGTGCTGAGGGCAGAAGAAGAATTATTCATAACGAAGCATGTAGCTGATACGATTGACAGGCGGGCGCGATGTAACGGTTCATCAAGAGGTTTAAAACCCGCCTCAGCTCTCAGTCTGTAGTTAGGTTGACTGAAAGTTAGCATTTCCAGCATGGAGACCGCCATCGATTGGGACTCCAAAGCCCCCTGCAGGAACAGACGGGTGACGTAACTCAAGCTTCATCCATTAATATTTACAGTCTGGGGTTTCATGTTGTGGCAGCACAGTGAGGTGACATATGCGCTAATTGTTTTTGTGTCGTGTGTCATGTGTGTTTAGTTTAATGAGCTGTTGTGGTAATCCCAAATCACAAAGCTTATTATGTAAATGTGTTTTTAGGTCATTAACAATTTACAAAAACTTCAAAGACTTTAAAAACATATGAATATTCTTAAACATTTTCTCACTTCTTTTACTCGAATTTCGAACCAAAACATAAAACGAGAGTCGAAAAAATCTGCTTGTGTTTTGCCATTGACGTTGATTTTGACTTGATTATCGTTCTACTTTCCAAATATTTCTTACAAATTGTGGAAGGACTTGTGGGATATCAGGCTACCTGGATGACGAAAACAGATCTTTGGGCGGAAAAAAAAAACTTCAAAACAGCTGGTAGTGATGATCAAAAGAAAAAAAAAATGTCCTGGGCTTATTAGAAACAAGCTTTCAGTTTTTAGTGACACACATGTGAAGAGCCACATAAGAGGCACAGAGTGAGGTTGATGCATCATGTGTTATTTTCTTTTTCGACCGCTACCCGCAGGGTGTTGTGGATTTTCTTTTCAACATAAAAAAAAAAGAGCATTTCATTCATTCCTCAGCTGATTCGATATGCAGACACAGGGGCAGTTAATTTTCAAGGCTCTCCTCCTCCTCCTCTCTTTCGCTCCTGTCTTGATTTTCATCTCTTGGATTTGGAGTCGCCTCGTTTTCTGCCCTGCACATACCAATCCTGCCCTTGTTCTGTCGGCTTGCTCTCCCGTCCTGCTTGGGTAGAGCGGTGCTGAAAGATCAGGGCCAACACTTCTCTGGGAAGTAGGGTAGAAGAAAAAAAACAGAGAGAGAGGGAAAGTGAAGGGAGGGAGGTATTATTTTGTCGGTTTTATATTTCGTGGAGTTTTATGTGGTAGATGGCTCGGGTTTATTCATGGAAAGTGACTGTTTTTTCACTCTCGATTTGTGTTAAAAGTTGACCCTGGCGTCCTCGGTGCCGACTAACACTCCAAACTGAGGCCTTCTTTCTTTCTCAACATTTTCTTTTCACTTCTGGAACAGTTACTCGCTCAGCTCACCAGCTGCTGCTCCAGTTTTTTCGAAGTCTCTGCAGTTTGGCGTCGCCCTCGCCCGATTGGCTGCTCTCTTTGGACGCGAGGCAGATTATGCGGTTGTCACGGCTACAGCAAACAGGAAATGCCCCGAAGCAGGTAAACGCTCCGGGCCCTGTTCCGGTGTGTTGCACATCGCTCGCGGGGTGAAACTCAGCTCAGTACTTCTGCTCTCGTCTTTCCATCTGCTCCCACAATGCCTCCTTTTTTTTTTTAGGGCCGCCAAGGAGTTGAACCATAAACGCTGCCTGGAGAAAAGATGCTTTGTAACACACAGACTCTGAAATTTAAAGTTGAGCTCTAACACCTTAAACGCAGTTCCTTAGGTTTACTTTTTTAACATTAACATGGCCGCTTTATGTATCTTTCTCTTTCTCTTTCCTTGAACTTTTAAGCACCAAAAATATCAGCAGATGCCCCTTTATTCCCAGCCACCGTGTTTCTCTCGCCTTCTGCAGTTTCCTCTTCATTACTCATGCCTGGCTGCAACAAATCAGCCCCTGAAATGTACTTCTCCCCTCCTTAATCCCCCCACAGTGAAGGTGCAGGTCTGCGTGCCTTTGTACGTTCCCTTTGAAGGCGGGCGAGGGCCATTGAGGAGCTTTAAAGCAGCTTGAGCTGGGTTTTGTGTGCAGCTCTTAAACAGAAGAAGGAGAGAAAGAGAGGGGCCCAGCAGCGGGAGGGAATCAGACTTTACTCCATGCCCTCGGTTACAGTCCGTATTCCCCCTCGTGCGCCCCATCTGTCTGTGACAATACTGTCGAGGCGGGCAGGTTCCTGGTCTCTGGTATGTAAACGTTACCACTGGGAGCTGCACATTATACATCAGCAGCACCAAATAAATGTTCCAGCTTGTGTCCTGTCAGCCTCTCTCGTTCCTGCCTCTCCTGTGCTTAGCGTTTAGAAATAAAAAAAAGAGGCCATAATGTTTCTTTGATTGATTTTTATTCTTAATTTCTTGCTTTCGCTCTATTTTCTGAACTGTAATGCAATTAATTTTCGAGAAGATTATCTCAATCAGTTTCTTTCTAATACAAATTATCAAGTTTCTGCCAACAGTTTTGGTGATTTCACATGGGAGATATAATTTCCTGTTTTTTTTTTTGTCCCTGCTCTCGAAAATGGTTTAGTGTGGGCGGGGCTCAGTTTGAACAAGGTGATGTAATTTACCTCTGTGCACCAATCAGATTTAAACAACATTTGCGAAGGTAATTTGATCAAAGCTGTTTGCTCGTGGTGCAAGCACTTTATGTAAAATGTGATTAAACCACACCTAATCCCCCCGGATGTAGGAGATCGTAAATGTTCTCTTAAAGGAGCAATATGTAACTCTGACACCTAGTGTTTAAAATGGGTACTGCAGTCCAAATTTCAAACACTGGAGAGAGCTGTCTCCCCCCGCCCCCTCCTCTCTAGAGTTGATGTTCACACAGGTTGCCGTGTTGCAGACTCTGTAGCTTCAGTGTTTATCCAGCTCTGCATCGGTCTGTAAACCTTTCTGTGTTCTAACCTCTCTCCATTTTTCAAAAGCATCTCCAATATTGATCCTAGTTTGAGCACGTTTCTGCTCGTGGAGCTTATTAGAAACATGCAGAGGCGTTTTAAGGTCGGGTACAATCACTTCTTATACTTTACAAACAATTATTTCTCTCATTATTAAGTGTCAAAACATCAGTAGTGAGTATTTGTTTGTTTTATTTTGAACTCTGAAACAGAAAATCTTTCATGTTGGTTGAAAAAGATTGTTGAGGATATCCCCGTGCGTTTCTTCAGTGCTGTTATAGCTTTTTTTTATTTCATGGCCCAAACAATCATTGCATAAACCACTAAAATGATCTGCAGTTAAATATTGTTATTAGAATAAGTGTTTGAGACATTCCTGCTTCACATATTGTTTTATTTTGTATCCAAAATGTCACATGTGGAGGGTCCTTTGTTGGTATGTTGTTACACAGCCTGTCATGCTCTGTAAAATAATGATGTAGCCAGTGTTGCATACTGTGCTGTATGAAAAATGACTCTGAGGTTGAGCTCTTTGTCTCCCTCTTGTGGCCACATAAGGAAGCATAAAAAAAAACAACATAAAAATGGTTGGAAAATGAAATCCGTTGGGCTTCCATAAAATATTGATTTCTGCAAATGAGAAGAGTCTCATGTGTGTTTTAATCCTTTTACTTCATGACACCTCGTTTGTGCAGCATGGCCCCTGTTTATGGACCACTCCCTCCATTCAAAGAGTCACCCCCTACCTGCCCCCCAAAACAGTCTGCCTGGCTGTTTGCTCCCCCTGTTGGTCATCAGCAATACTATTTCTGCCTGTTAGCCCCCCCCCACCACCCGTCTGCTCCACACTGGGACATTACCATTTGGTGAGACTGACTGGCTTTGGTGAGAGAGAGACGGTGGGGGTCCTACAGGGGGGACTCCTGCGCTCAAGGCTCTCCTTTGCAGCGCCCAAGCTGCTGGATCTCTTTGTTATCGTCCAACCCACGTGCAGCACATGGAGACAGGACCCGGGTACAATATCAGAATCTGCATTGCTAGGTTGGGTTACAATCTTGCATTGAATGTAGATGCACACCCTGTACGCTTGTGTGTTTAAAATATTTAAAACCTGCATCACATGTTACGTAATGTAAGGTTGATCTAATGCATAGTGCCAATGTAGACGTGTAGTGTACCAGTGTTTGCCAGCAGGGAGGACACTGATGGATTGAGGCAGCAGTGGGACATTTTAAAAGAGGAGCTGTGCTTTTCTTGTTACTGGATTAATGGCCTAGTGCAGTACGCTCATCCCAACAGCAGGTGGCACCAGCGAGCAAACTAAAGCTGTGCTCAACACATGGGAGGGTCTGTTTGTATGATCAGTAAGTCAATTCTAAAAATCAGGATTTTGAGGGTCACATATTTTGATTCTGGACTGTTTTTTAAGCTTTAAGTCGGACTTTCTTTCAGGAACGGCGATTTTATGTTTTGGATATTCTGAATGAATAAAAACAGTTTGGGTCCTTTAAAACGTCTCTCAGGGAGGATGCATCCTCCAAACGGTCATGACCTCTGCCCTAGAGGTCACAGTCCCACCAACCAGCTGTCCACACAGTAACAGCTTTTCTGTCAGTTTTAATAAGAGAAAAACAAACCCCCCCCCCCCCCCCCCCCCCGTCTCCTGCAGTAAGTCCTCGCTCCTTTTAATGACCAAGCTTGTCCCAGTGTAGAGATAATTGAAGGACAGATTTTGTCCTTATTTGCATACATGTTTATAACTCTTCAGAGTAATTTACTTTCTTCCCAAACACCTTGTTTGACACTTTTTTTTTGGTATGTTTTCACACACCGGCACGACAGAGGAAGAGGAAACAATAGTGACAATTTGCCGTCATGTGTCACAAAGCCATGCCCCCTTTGTATCTGTCCCACTTCGCCCCCTTTGTCATTCAAATAACCTCATGAATATTTCACTCCCCTGATCTGACGGATGGCAGGAGGGAGGTGGAGAGAGAGAGAGAGAGAGAGAGAGAGAGCGAGTGAGTGGCTGGAGGAGAGGACATGAAATCTTCGATTTGGCACGGTTTAAGTCAGAGTAATGACCTCATCGTGGCGTCAATACTACATTTCTGGTGTGTCTCATAAGTCTGCCGGACATCCTGGAAGAAGTTATGATTCTTCTTTCTTCTTTGGCTTCAATTTTCTGCGTTTTGAGAAAGATTCTGCCCGTGAGAAACCCCCCGACAGAGCCTAATTACTCGTGTCCAGTAACACTGTCACCTCGCTGTGCCGTCCAGACTGCTTGTTTGCCTTCACCACAGCCTGAGTTTAGCCTCCAGGCCGGGTAGTAGGTGAAAGGTAAAGCTAATGAGTCGAGCGGAGGAAACACTCCTAACCTATGAATGCACTCTTGACAAAGGCCAGCGCAGAAACACAGGAAGTGAAGGGGCTCTCGACGTGGCCTTCTGGCTTTGTGAAGTGGCTTTAGAGTGTATGAGCTTGCCTATTTTGAGAGATGTTTGCTTTTAAACATTTCATTAAAATTCCTTTGACTTGAGAGGTTTTTCATTGAGAAAACAACACCTCACCTCCATCTTTCGTCCTCTCAACGTGAAAACATCATTAATTCCGTTTTTGATTTGCCACACTGACTTATTGCCCTGAGGATTAAACACGTGGCTAAAGTTGCAGGTTGACGTCAACATGCCCGTAGCAGTTTTACGCTAAGCTAACCTGACACAACCGACATACTGTCATCTCCATTTTCTCGATCAAAATAATGCCAAGCTGCTCCCCGCTATGCAATGCCATCGGCCTGCTGTGCTGGTTGGCTTCCAGTATAGTCATTAACCGGAGCTACAGCAAGTATCGGGCCGCTCTGTTACAGCTTACATTAAAAACTGGTGTTGCAGGCCTGAATTAAAAAACAGATTCATAATTAGTTTAACCGTCTAGTAATGCTGCTGCCAACTAGAAAGGATGACGTCTTTAATCGGTTAAGCGGCTAATTGCGTACATCACTGGTTAAAGCCACACGCTTCATTAAAACATGGATTTTATCTCAGCGACGTCACCCACTGGTTTGAAGACGAACAATTGTGGTCGCAATATTGGAAAAGCTGACTCTAATTAACATCTTACCGAGAAACAGACAAAGAGCTGGAGCTCGTTAAGATAGCATATTCTGACCAATGAAAAAGATGCAAACAAAGACAACAGCTTAACAGCAAAAACTGGATTTAACTAATGCGACCCCTTGTTGTGCATACCATCTCCTCAATATAATCAAAATAGATTTCTATATGCACCGAAATACAGTTTTTACGGTTAAACCATTTATTTAAGTACCAGGCTGTAAACATGTTTATTTCTGCTGTAAAAGTGGCCGTTTTGATATTGGATTTCCTCTAAGACTGTACAAAACATGGACGTGTCACATAGTGTTTGCTGAAGAGGCGTTTTGAAGCCCAAAGATGGCGGTGGTCATTTTGGAAATGCTATCTCAACCTAACCTTTGATCAACGGGCAAAGAGGTAGAGCTGAGGCAAGCCTTTAGCCTCCTGGCAAACGGCGTCACACCTTGTGGTGCCTGATTATGACCTTCATAACTCAAAACAGATGAGTTATTAAAAAAACACCTAAAGCATAAAGAAATTAGCTCTAGACACCAAAACCGTCTTACACCTGGCTGTAAACCTGTTCATTTCTTTCTTGGCTCTAAACTGGGTTTCCTCTTCTCTTGGAGCCTGCCTCAAGTGGACACTCGAGGAACTCCTGCATTGGCTTCATTTTGTTTCTACACTGGGGGTTTGCTGCTTGGTGTTAACCACGTGTGGCCCCTTTAAGAACTCTTTTTTTTTTTTTTTTGAGAATGAGCTGTGTGTAAGAGCTGACCGTGGCCTCTTTGAGTCGGTCACTGGTGTGGGGGTGAAGGGCTGCAGCAGAGGGAACAAACCTCACCGAGTGTAAAGTTCCTCCCCAGCCCCCGTTTAAAACCGAACGGCAGCCTCACATCGCCGCTCCGCATGCCCTTATCTACCAATGGAATGCAACAGCTGTGCGGGGGAGCAGCAGGGTGGGCTGGCTGAAACCCCCCTGACAGACCCCCTCACAGACACCCCCCACCAACCTCCAAACGACGTGCCGGGCTCCTGAAAGGCAGCTCAACTGAAAAAAGTGAGCTAGACACAGTGAGAGACTCGGCGGGGCTGCTGCTGCACATTCAAAATAGAGCCAGAGAGGGAGGGAGAGAGAGAGAGAGAGAGAGAGAGAGAGAGAGAGAGAGAGAGAGAGGAGAGAGTCAGGGACAGGCAGTGCTGGAAAGGAGAGCACAAAGAGAAGGAAAGTGGAGCAGGGGAGGGGAACAGGAGGCTGGGTTGAAAGGAGAGGGAGAGACAAAAGAAGGAGAGAGGGGAGACGTAGCAGAGGGTGAACGGAGGGGACCGAGCAAATGGCTACGGAGGAGACGGCGGGGGGAGCCAGGAAAGCCACCAAGAGCAAACTGTTTGAGTTCCTGGTCCATGGAGTGGTGAGTGGCGCTGTCCGTCATTCCCTGGCAATGCATCTGTATGTGTGTGTGTTAAATGTGTGTGTGCATGAGACGGCGCAGCAGCAGCAGCAGCGGCGGCAGCGGCAGCGGCGGTCTGTGTGTGTGAGATAGCTGGGTAAAGCTGGCCATGTGAAGGTTATTTCCAGCCCCCCCAACCCCCTCCTCTCCCTCTCCGGATCAGAGCCTGTTAGGGGTGAGATGAAGAAGAAGAAGAAGAAGAAGAAGAAGAAGAAGAAGTGAAGCAGCATGGATGGAGGGATGGAGCTGCGCAGGAGGAGGAGGAGGATGGGGAGCAGAGGATTTCTAAGACATGTGAAAGGATAAATGTAGGAGCGGTTTGAAAAAGCAGCCAGCTCCCTTCTCTGGGAGTCACAGACACAACAACACAGTCTGAGCAGCCTCTCACACGGAGAGCGTGTCTTTGGTCGGTGGAAGGATTTGAACCTGTAAGGTCACGAGACAAACGGACGTAGTAGTAGCGTAGTCGACGGAGCCGAGGCAGGCGGCCAAAAATCCTGGAAATCACGCAGAACAATCGGTCCATTCATGTGCTGCTAGCATGAAATGTCAAGTCAAGTGTGGCTCGTGGTTGGAGGATAGGGCAACTATTAGCGCAGGGCTTGTACTTTGTGTTAACATCAGCAGTTTGTTTTGGTAATGAGCTGAAAGAATTACCAGGGTTGAGGAGCACGTAGAAGTCTTAGTGGCACTTTATTTATTTTGATTTTTTTTTTAAGTTTCAGCAGATGTGGCTTTGACATTCACTCGTTAATATCTGCTGATTAATGGAACTAATCTGTTCCTCTGACCGTCTCTCACATCAAAGGCTGACTTCTCTGTAGTTAAATCAAAAATACATCAATAATGTTTATTTCAATTAAACCACTTAGGTGCCGATTATTTTCTTCACTGCAGTTTCAAACATTTGCGAGAACTTTTCAAAGCTCAAGGTGACATTAAAGCATTCGAATGCTGTTTATGTTTTAATCTGAAAAACCCCCCGGATTAATGTTTTGTGACAGAGAGGGAGGTTATCATTTAAGAGGCAACATACATACTTAGAAAAGGGAGCGCCGATAGCTCACGGTTATGTCGTGCACCCTGACAGTATGTGCAGAGGTTGTAGTCCTCATTGCAGCATGGCTGTGGGTTCAAAAACGGCCTCAGCCCTTTGCTGCGTGTCATCCCTCCTCTCTCTCCTCCCAGCATGTCCCGTCTCTCTTCAGCTGTCCTGTCCCATAACGGGAAAAAGGCCCAAAAAATAACGAATATAAATCAATTTTAACAAATTGCAGCTTGCCTTCATTTTTATGGTAATTGAAAATGATAGATTTCCCGTTAGTGCTCAGGTCGCTGAGGTATCCAGGTGTCCGTATTGTCTGATTTTTAGCAGCATCGCATCAAAGTTTTAAATTCTGGTATCTTGACACCACTAATCAAACATGTGTGCAGCTGAAGTTTTCCTCCATCTCTCTCTCAACCCCCCTGAATCATCTGGTAACCATTTAGATTCATTCTGCCCGCGGCTGGAAAGTATAATTTCATCCAAAATATAATGCCCCCCTCATTATGGAAATACCTTCTGAGATCTGCTCTTTGATGAAGTTGAACTGCATTTCACCTTTTGAGCTGAAAACAGGCATCACTTCCTGTTTCTCACGTACATCAAGAAGGTTTTATTGATTAACCGATTTTGTTCAACTGATCAAGGATCGTTACTTTGGACATCTGACAGTAGAAAAGCGAGGGGATAGACGATGGACACTCAGATCAGAGACTCTGGGGTTCATGGTCTGTTGCAGTGCGTCTGCGTCTCCTTAATGACGTTCAGAGGCAGGAAAAAGTGCCTCTAAAGCACCACAGCACGCTTTACATAAAAGTGACCCTTTTATCATCCTGCGGCACCAGGTTTCAAAGTCTCGATGAAAAAATCTGAATAGCAGAGGAAAATTCAATTCACCAATTATTTTCATGATCAAAAGTCATTTTTAAGCTGAAATAGCAAAAAGACACCTCCTGACCTTCTAATGTGCTTTCTCAAATGTAATTTAAAGGTACAATATATAGAATTTCAGTTGAATTTTTACATCAAAATATCTAAATTAATTAAAAATCGACTAAACCTATGTTATATATCATTTTTTGTTGAGTGCTTACATTCCTCAAATATTTCCAAAGCCAGAGAAATCTGTAATTTCGTAGTTGTAATGGGACGTCTTGACTATGCTCAACCAGCCTTGACGTCATCTCTTGTTATCGTTTTGATTGAGAGCCCCCCCAGGCGCCAGAGTTTACAGCATTTTTTAATGTGCATTTAAATACAGTTTAGCAGTTTTCTTTGATTGCTATTGTGTTCTTTTAATTAGCTTTTAGCTGTGCGGTTTGGGGACTTCCTTTCATTAATTCAGTCTTTTTAATGTGCCAACAATTCACCGAGAAACTAATCAATAATGACCTGATTCCTACTCCCTGAATTTTGTCTCCGTTTTGACTTTTGGCTGAACTGAATTTGACCTTTGCACACATCCTGAAACTTGGCATCACTTCCTAATCCTCAAGTACACAAAGAAGGTCAAAGAGACTTTGTGCTGCTCGTCTGTCAGATCTGTTTTATGACATACAAAAATAAAAAAATCACAAAGCTAGCTCGACTAAGTCTTGATTTCAGACCCTTTTAATCAGTGCTGATGTTGGGACGTCCTGACAGCAGGTAGATTTATACACTGGAACACGATGAGGTATTGTGTCTGTGACAGGAGCGGTCATTACAGGGGCTCTGGTGCTGAATCCCGACTCTCAGAGACAGACTTTGGGAAACAATGGAGCGGGTGATTGATGAGCCAGATGAGTGTGTCCTCTCAACAGACCAATTAACCTTGATGAGGCTCTGGCTGCTTCAAGCCAAATATTTCCCTCTGCTTATTTTCTCTCATGCCTGCCTCCCCTCTCGTCCTCCTCTTCCTCCTCCTTCCTCTGTCCCTCCCCCACATTTCAAGATGGAAAAGTCTTGTTTTAATACTTGCGGCAGGTTCCTGGTTGTGTGTGCTGCAGAACGGAGAAATATTTATGGGATACAGGGATGATTCGGCGCCGCTTGTGGCGAGGGATGACGTTCCTTTTCCTCTGAAGCGAAGCATTTTTTTTATACACAGAAACATACTGTACATGAAGAGATGCATTTCTAAACACGCCGAATGCAAACGTTGTTGTGGTTGGCGAAGGTCATCCTGTTCCTGCTCGAGTGTTTTCTTGTGGGGGAGAGAGTATGGCCGAGATCTGGTTCTGGGTGGGCTAAAGGCCTGGCCGAGGTCTCTTCTTCCTCTTTCTCCCCTCATTATCGGTTTCACCTCCCCCCCTGCTGTGTTAACTTGTGTGTGTGTGTGTGTGTGTGTGTGTGTGTGTGGAGGTCAGCGAGGGCTGCGGCGTTAGGAAAAGCCTTCCAGCACCCTGCGTGGGAAACTCTGATAAGCCAAAAACATCATACGACTCAAAGTCAGAAGCGTGCATGTGTGTGTGTGTGTGTGAGAGGAGTGATGCAAACTCTGAACATACACTTCACCTTTACTATAAAAATCTGGTTCCACTCTGTTTTCTATTCATGCAGACAGTTAATGCTTTTTATTTTCCCACGTATTCAGATATCTGAGTTTTTGCAGCCTCCACACACCAAACACAATGGAGGTGAAAGAAATCTTGTCTGCGGTGCCCGGAGCATTAAATTCTGCAGCGACTTGTCAATTTTGAAAACACAATGTCCCGGTTACTCTGGGTCATCCGCAGACCTTGCCAGGTTCAGTTCTCTTTGAATTTCATTTTTTTTTTTTTTTTTTTTTTTTTATTCTTTATTTTCCCAAAGAAATAGTCGCCCTGAAAGCTGTCCAAGATTTACTCTCTGCAGTCAGAGTAACAGGGACAGAGCTGTAAGAGAGAAGCTGCTGTTGAGGCTAATTCAATTGGAAATATGAACGCTGTTAACATGACAAATGAGATTCGTCTTTGTAATATGAAACAAAACATTGAGCTGTGTATTATACATCGTTTTCTGCAAAATCTACACGCTGATGACAGAAAGAATTAGGGCCGGTCCGATTTGGGATTTTTGGGGCCGATACTGATAATATCAGCTGATATCTTTCTCAGAGCTATGTTCGATCTTTAGAGACAGTAGATTTAGACATACACATGTATTGATCCCTGAAATGTGGTTACCAAACACTTGTGGAAAAGATTTATAACGAAGACAAGATGGTCACTCGACTGGACAGTGACTGCACATGTTCGTGCATCAGCGCCTGACTTGAGAGTGATAATGCTTGATGTAATCCATGCAGCGCCCTCTGCTGGTGAAAGAGAACTTCTAGCGTGATACAATGAACTCAAATGAAATGCTGTTTGACTGGTGAAGAAATCGAGTAACATCGGCGCATATCTGCGATAAAAGAGCCGATAACGATGTTCACTGGATAAGCTAATGTTGGCTGATATTATCGGCTGGCAGATTAATCGGTCGGGCTCTAGAAAGAATAACCAGACACTTGTCACATGTCGGATTTTAACACGGGCCGTCTGCTTCTAGGACTCTGTACATGGGGCGTGCGCCCTAGACACTCGGCCACCGGCACCCCACGATACAGCGATAATAATAATAATTGATTTATAAACCTGAATGAACTAAACAAGAGACCTTTTTTTTTTGCTTCTTAAAATCCCATTCATGAAGCTCGTCTTCAGTATTTAATAGATTCCAGTGCTCCAACAGACGCCTTTTTAAACGGACCCTCCATGTTTCAAACCCACAGACTCGTATGTTTAGCACAGTGTGGGTTAAGTTTGGCCTCTTCAAATCCCTCCAGAGATGCCAACACACTTCTCAGATATCCATCCACATGGCAGATTCGATTGCTGGCTGGCTGGCAGAGCTGCGAGCGCAGTGTTGGAGTCAGTTCAGCAGGTCAGATTATAGAGTATCACTCATTGTGCGTCTGTTAGTGTGTGTGTGTGTGTGTGTGTGTGTGTGTGGATTGAGAGGGAACTCATCTAAAACATTATCCAGCTATGTTTTCTGAATCTGTTATCTGAAAAGCTCAGATTTTCCAGACAGCCGGTTGCCACAGAAGTCTGTGAGTCTGCTCTCGAGCATGTTTGGGTTTTACTGTCCAGCTTATGTAGAGGGGTAGACAGGGAAATAAGAGGTCTTGTAAAGCTCCGCAAGGTGATAACATTCAAGCAGAAGGCCCCCCACCATATGTTGTCTTATCCTCTCCTGTTTGGAGAGCCTTCTCAGTTGCTCTTACCCCCCGACGTCCCCTCCCCCCCCCCCATTCGCTGAACACACTCTGACTCGGAGTGACAGCAGCGGCTGCTCGGGCTTCTTATCGCAGGATCTGTGCTTGGTCACTATTTCAAAGGGCACAAAGCACGTCGGCCTTCTCCTGGCGTACGCTGTCATGCTCACTCTCCAGTTATCTTTCTGTGACCACATGCATCGATCTGAAAAAATCGTATCGAGTTTTCCTTTTTGTGCACTCCTCGTTGTTTATTTCGTTCCTCTTTGTTTGTTTTGTGTTTCTTTGCCGTGGGGTTTTTCAGTCTAAAGATCAGATCTGATATGTGCAACATTCAGCCTTGATAAACATTGTGAAATGAGCGAAAAACGTGAGCAAATGTGCGGTTATGAAACTCCCTGACTTGTATCCTTCAGTTGTCCTTCTCTCTCAAACATTTATCCATTCGGTTACAAAATGTAGCTGACGCTTTTTGTGTCCATTTGAAAGAGGATTTTTTATTTTTTTTTGCAAGGGGAAAGAGAGTTAAATATTTGGGTTTCTGAAGTCTTTGTTCAGCTAAACAATAAGATAAAATGATGTTCTGATAAATAGAAAAAAAGAAGGAGGGAAGAAAAGACATCTTTACTTTAGTTACTGAGAAAGAAGGAATCTTATTATTGAAACAATTTGTGACATTTCTGAAGCACGTTTCCTGAAACGAGCGACTGAAAATCTACTTTAGCTCTTCAATGTTCTATGACTTTGAATTATGATTCACTACAGTTTTCTAAGGTTCATGTATACCAACTATGTCATGAACTGATTTAAAATGCCTCGTTAGAGATCAAAACATACGGCAGCCGGAGCCGGATTAACCTGCTGCTGTGGTCCCAACGCAAAAACAAGTCACCTTTAGGTCACAACAGCCTCCTTTTGGTGCGTTTCCATTTGATCTCTGAAGTCGGAGATTTCTGAGTTGCCGGTCTGATACGTCATCGGGAACGCTCGATGTGAAGTTGCAGTTTCAACCTGGAAACTCGGAGCACCTTGTTGAAATCCAACATGGCTGCTCAGTGAATCAACAGTAACATTTAAGCTGTTCACAAAACAACGGTTCTCTCCTTGTTGCCGACTCACAATCGGAAAACGCGCTTAACTTGTGTGGTCTCCAAGCTCCAAGATCTGATTGTAAGGTAAATGTCGCAGACTTAATATGAATGTAAGAAGGCGTGATGACGGCTGAGCTAAGTGACAAGTGACGGCACTTTTGCAAAAAAAAAAAAAAAGCAGTCTTCTGTGACATTCAGATTAATGGCAGAACTTCACAGGGATGCAAATATAGCGCTGTGAACGACTGAATAGGACTATTAACAAGGGATTTCAGTTTAATGGAATGTTTTTACAATGTGTCTACATACAGAGCACATAACATGACGTGAAATATAAACACAGAAAACCCTGGTGAGAAGTTAGAACATGTAGCTTACAAGTTCACTTAACGTCAGACACGACCAAACTATTAAGAAACAAAGCGAATGGGTCTGAATGTGGAAATAAAGTTGTTGCCACACAGTTTCCCTTGGTCCTATATGTCCCCGAGGGTTCCCGCCAACAGTATATAAAGTTCAAATCACTTCTAGCTTTTACGGTTATTTCAAAATCTCCACCATTTTAAATGATGACGAGCCATCTGCAAGTAATTATTTCATTTATCACTTTACATTTTTACATGCTAGTGTTGCTCAACCAACTTGAAGGGTTCGAGGGTTTTCCTCGACCGTAAAGCATTCAAAGCGATGAAGCAGTAATCGGAGATCATTGAAGAACTGTTTGGTCTCCCGCTGAGCTCCTTTACATACAAGAGCGGGGGTCTGCGCTCCAGTTGAGTCAAAGGATTTCTTTCAATCACACGAGCCTCAATTTGGTTTCAGATAATAAAGTGAGGCGCGAGGCAGCTGTTGCCATGAGAGTGACAAGCACAGGTGAGACTTCCCCAGTTGTTCCCAGGCGTCAAGACAGGAGTGTGGGACTGTGGACTCTGACACTGTTTGCATTGTTTGGGAGAAGTGTGTGGTGTGTGTGTGTGTTTGTGTGTGTGTGTGTGTGTTTCAGCATGTGTGGGTGTGACAAAGTCTGCACACTGCAAAAAGAATCTTGATTCTGCCTTTTTTTTCAGACCTGATTTTTTTTGTCTTACGGCTTAAAAACTATAAATATGACCTGCGAAAAAAGTTTGTTCTCTTGTTTTGTCCTCTTTTTCTCTACGTACTCTTTACTCTTCTCTAAATGTCAGCGATCACAGCTCTAGTATCAGTTACACTGACTGATTTAGGTCTACTTAAAACAACTCAGATTGCCAGATTTTAAGGGTTCAAAGTTCACGCTCCTGACTACAATTTGGTCGCCTAATGTCAACAAAGAACAGATCCTACAACAGATAGCAAAAGATTTAAAACATTGGTTGTGTAATTGAGGTCGCAAAATTGCCTAATGTGTGCTCATGGTAACCATCTTATCTGGTGTTTGAGTTTTATGGAAAAGGTTATGAAGGGTTGGAGACGCTCTATTTTTAATCTGAAAGATTCTGTTAGAGGAGAAATCTTCATTTCTGTAAGCAGACGACAAACTTTTATTTTTAACAGGAAAATCCACGAGGTCTGATGAACACTCTTGCTGTTGCTCCCCTTCTTCAGGATTCTGTCTGATAAAATGTGCTCAACTTCTCAGGACACCTCAGAACAAATCGAATGGAAATGCATTAAAGTTGAAATAGAGCTAATGTTTCCTTTGTTACCTTCTGAGGAGCATGTTTGACCTCATCATCTCGCCTGCTTTCCCTCCCCAGCGTCCTGGCATGCCGTCTGGAGCGAGGATGCCCCATCAGGGAGCTCCCATGGGCCCCCCTGGCCCCCCATACGGAGGGAGCCCGGCGGTGCGGCCCAGCCTGCCCACCCCGGTGATGGAGCCCAGTCGTAAGAGGCCGGCCCCCTCCCAGCAGGTCCAGCAGCAGCAGCAGCAACAGCAGCAGCAGCAACAGGTCGTCCAGAACCGGACCAGAAAGTGAGTCTGAATCCAGCCCGTCTCCTGCCAACACACTGCATGGCCTGCGTACTGCAACTCTTTTTGTGCAGCAAAAGTTGAGACCATGCAGACTACAAAGGCCGTGGTTACACTTTGAAAGTTTAAAAAAAAACAAAAACAGATTCCACCAGTACTGACATCAAGCTTTAAAACCAAACAAGGAAATCATCCTGAATCATGTGCAGACAATGGGGTAAGAGCTGGGCATCCAACCAAAATATGTTTTGGCTCATATCGTATCAAAGCTGGTACTCGTATAAACCTCTTTGCTAGATTCCCAAGTGAATTTCACTTATTTTGCCACCAGATCTCTCCAGATTTAAGACGTAGTTTTGCAAATTTTAGATGTAAAAAGAAAAAAATAGCTTCTATCGCTGCCTGTAGTAAGATAATATTAGACACAAATGTTTTGGTTAAACGATGAAAATACTTTTGGATTAAAATAAATGTAATAAAGGTACATCTGTGGATGAAGGGAAAGTCATCATCTTAACAGGTAAAAGGTTTAAATCTAAAATTCGACACGTCAGCAACTCGAAGAAATATAAAGTTGTAATTCTGTGGCGATCCATCGAACATCTGTGAAGACGATTCAGCTCGCACCAAAGTGGTTGTTGAGCCACTGACACCTGACCAGGTGCTATGCAACTAGCATGGCTTTTCTTCTTCTCCTTTTCAAAATTTGCAAACGTTTATTGGATTGAAGTTCTTAAATTAAAAGATTTCCTGCTTTTCTAAATTATATTTAACTATTGCATTTTGTTTTGCTCAAATTTAACAGAAACAAGCAATTTTAAGAGGCTAGAATGACGCCACATTATCCCTGTTTTGTGAATTAACTATTGAACATTCATGGATTAAGAATAAAAACATCACAAAAAAACGAGTTATTAACACAACCCAGACTACAACACACAACTCGACCCGTAGCTGTCTTCATGGGATCTCTCCTTAAATCGATCCTCCTTAAATCGAGCGAAACCACGACCTTTGCGTGTCTCTGCTCAGCTTTCATTTGATTTTTTTCAGGGCCTTCTCCCCTCCTCCACTTATTGCATCTTTTGCCTTGATTCCTCCATCACTGCTCGCTCTCATGACTGAATGCTTCTCCTCTTTTTCGCTCTTTGTGTGTCTTTTCATCTTTGTGGTCCATTTGCATCATGTATGTGTGTCTGTAGTTTGTACCTGCTCTGGCACCTGCTTTGGCTCATTGTTAGTCTACCTTTTGTCTGCTTTATCACTACCCAGTACAAAGGAACACACTCACAGTGGATGGATGTCTATTAGGAGACGTGTGTGTGGCGGGTTTGGTCATTAGGAAGAGGATCAATATGCACACTCAGTGGACCTCTGTCTAATTTTCTCTGTATCTGCAACACGATTGATCCACTTACAATTAAGCAGTCTTGTCGAACAGGTCAGAGGAAATGTTGTCCCGCGCCGGGGCCTCAACCCGCCCCCCCCCCCCCGAGCGGCCCGGCTGGCTTCGGAGGGTCTGATCGATGGTGCAGGGTGACCCGTCCAGGTGTCTCTCTCTCTCTGTCAGGAGTGAGTGTCCTCTGGCAAACGAGTCGATGCTCCCGCTCGGTACTCCATCCAGCTCAGAGCCCACGCGGCTGCCAGCTGAGGTTGGGCCACCTGTGTTTGCAGTGTCATTGAGACCTTATGGTCCCAGCTACACTGCAGAACAAGCGCTTTCCTACTCAACGCTGTGACTAAAAATAGGATTTAATTCAAGTTTACTTTGCATGAAGTTTAGAAAAGTCAACCCTGTGTCTTAGGATGACATTTGTATACTTCTAATGTATCCAAATACATTTTTTTTCAAAGTGAAAGTGATAAATCTAAGACAGATGGTGGGCACTGAGGACTTTGACAGCAGAGACCGAGCCTCTCATCCTGAGTCCCACGTGTGTTTAAGCAACTTGGAAATTTGTTAATTAGCGGAACTTTATTTCTTTGTAATGGAAAGTTAGTTTGAAAACGTCTGCATCATCCAAAAAAATGTGTTGGGCTCAAACAGGCCGTTTGGAGATTTTCCCTTCATGACATCACAAAGGGCAGTAGCCCCTCCCCCAGGTGGGTGACACTCCCACAGCTAGGTGTTTGTTCTGCCCTCTGTGTCTGCCTTCTCACCGTAAAACAATAGGACATAGGAGCGAGAAAGACAGAGACACCCGAGCTCTTCCAGAAAGGGGGGCGTGGTCAGACACAGCTCATTTACATATTTAAAGGTACAGACACAGAAACAGCCTGTTCTGATCAGGGCTGAAATAGAGGGGTTTATAGGCATGATCAAATACAGGATCAGAGTGGATTTAGAACAGGAAACTTCACACACATGTTTTGGGGAGCTCTGAGACTTATTTAAAGTTGTTTAATTAAGTATTATTATATGTGATTTTCAGTTCAGCATGCATCCATATGTGAGAACTATGTTTTGCATCATTGGTGAGCAGGGAAGATATTTTGCTTGAAGGAAGAAGCTCATGCAGGGAGCTTAAGTGTAAAATGTTTGGAGGCATTTCATGCTTTCTGTGCCAATAAGTTGTACAGAAACTTGCAACAACTGCCAAGTATTATAAAGAAATTAAGATTTATGTCAAAGCAGAGCCTGATGTTGCCTTAAGATGGCTTCACACTGGACAATTTTAGGCCCAATTTGCCCCATCAATGATCAGTGGGGCATGGTCTGATTAATACAATGATGATAGTATCAGCCCAAACCTAAAACCCAGGTATCTTGAAAAAGAACTGAAAAAGTTGTGTGCATCCTTAGTGTTTGACCTTAAAATTACAACAACAAAAAAAACATTCCTTTCAACCAAGGACACTCGCTAGCTTCATGCAATAATGAAAAGGGTTACTTGGTTTAAGCTGTTGGACTGGAGTTGGTTTATTTGTTCAGGGGTTAGTTTGTTGGCAGGATGAATGTTCAGAAAAATTTGAGTTTTGGTTGAAGAAATGAGCGAAAAAAGGTGGAAGCTGCCTGCATGTTGTCTCCATCTGCACCTGGGAACCTGCTGCACATCACTTCATCAATGCAACCACAATCTGTTCAATCCAGTGCAACAAAAGTGCTTGTTTTACTCCCTTCCCAGAATTCACATTGTGTCCGTTGTTGGTGTGTTGTCTGTCTGTGTGTGTGAAGCATGGTTGTTTTGGTTCACTGAGAAACTTTGTTGAATGATTGTGTCCCTCAGACGAGCAGGACGCCTTCCAGGTCCTCCTCTGCTGCACTCTGTGCGTGCATGGACACAGACACACTCCCATCGACGTGCCTGCCCTTGTCTGAGTTTTAGATTTTGCACCAACTAACAAACCCTTGAACTTAACACACATCCAACACATAAAAACAAGCAGAACCACCAGGTGTTTCCCCTCTTACATCGTTCTTGCTGCCTCTTGAGTGTGTGTCTCGCCACAACTCTAATCGGACAACCTTCGAATCCTCACCAATTCTTAGGAAGCCTGTCGGATTCCCTGGAGCCAATGAGATGCCGGCGAGGCAGATGGACATGAGAGAGCCCCAATCAGATCCCACGCTCGGATCAAAGTAGGAGTTTATTCTGCTGCATGAACATTTTCTTACGTTTGATGACCCTGGCCTATTTAGCCTTTCACCTGAGCCCAGCACTCCCTGAATGAGATCTTTTTGGCCGATCTTTTGTGCAGGCCAAGAAGTAGACCCCTAAGACGTAGTTGTGCATGCTTTGAATCGGAGCATGGCATGATGGGAACAGTTTTTGTTTAAAAGCTAGAACAGACATAAAGTAGTGTACCTCTCACACTCTTTTAAAACCCTTTGAAATGGAGAATTGTTGTGATGCAGGTTTGTTTTTTCCCCTTGCAATGCACCCTCGGATCTTTTTCTCCTTGCAGCCGGCTTGTTTCAGTATTTGGCATGCTGATGTAACACACTGCTTCTCAGACCGTTGCAGTGTGCGGGAGATTTCTCTGTGCTGCAAGAGAATCCCCTCTGCACAAACAAGAAGATGAACAAAGACATCTAAAGAAAGTTTCTATCTTAATACAAAGCTTGGGGATTAAACCATATCCAGTAAACAGTGAGAGGGTAGAAATGGCTTCTCAACTGAGTTTAACTGGTCTGATATCCAGTCAACTTTCACCTGAATTTCTCAGGTATCTTATGCAAAAACAGACATTACCATTATATTTATATTTCTATGTTTGAATATATTTGTGTTGCAAATGACACAAGATCGTATCCCAGTCAGCAACATCAATAAGAAAATCAAATAAGCAAAATATTTGAAAAGCAACCTGAAATTCAGGCCACTGCTTTAGGTAACTTTAACATCTCAGCATCTGAAGTTCATGATTGCTTCGCTACATTTTATATTCTCTGCTGAATCTATACAGAAATAGAGGGTTTAAACGTTTAAGGCTTATTGATCAGACCTTTTCTTGGTTTGGATTGCAGATTGACCCACAAAAACAGAGCTGGTAGGGGAGCTAGTTGGGCGTTATTGGTGTTTATGCTAAGCTAATATAACTACCTTTAAGCTTTTTCCAGATATTAACCAGAAATCTTCAAACAAAAAAAGGTAAAAGCAGCTACACTTCACCAATCCAGGTATTAGGTTGCAGATTGTGTTTTAATTTTATTGAACGTTTCAGAGCCTTACTAGGAGGATGCTCAGGAGGCAGGACATAATAAAAAAAAAAGCAGCAGCAGAAATTTAAAAATGACATTAATGACAGTTTTTTGCTTCGATATTAAGAGCTGGAGTAATTTGACGTATTTGCATTGTAAACAAACAAGTGGAGAAGCTCACCTGACTTTATGAGGACATTTTACTTCAGGGCTTGCAGCAAAAAAAGTCTGTGTGGAAAAGTTGGTTGTTTGTGTTCACACATGCAGCCTGAAAATGTCCGGAGTTTTGTGCATGTGTGAAAACCGCTCAAGAAACTTGGCCCATAGCTCCAGTGTCCAGTAAAATAGCTCCGACAAATACCCCAACTTATCGAGGATTCCTTATTGTTCTTTTACTCTGTCCTTGGTAAGTATAAGAAAATGTTTTTGGTAAACAAAAGTTGTTCTCACAGAGCAGGAAATGCCTGGAATTCATGAATGAAAATATCTACACACACACACACACACACACACACACACACACACACACACATATACGTTCCCCTTGAAGACTCTGCATTCCTAAAAGCTCTTGAACACACATCCTGTCACCATCCGACTCCTGCTGCACCGACCCCTTCTGCAGAGTTTGTGTGTGTGTGTGTGTGTGTGTGTGTGTGTGTGTGTGTGTGTGTGTGTGTGTGCAGCCAATACATGTCAAGCAAGAGATGTGTGATGTGACACTTTTTTGGCTGAGAGGCTCTCAATCTCCAGGTGGACCGCTGCATTACACACAAACACATGAGCACACACACACACACACACACACACACACACACACAGCTGGGATGCTGGGGTGCTGGATATGGCCCAGCATTTTAGCAGATGGCCTGGGTGCTACGCTATCAGTCACCATAGTAACATGCTCTCTTTTTCCTCTTTCTCTCCCTCTCTGTAGTGCTAAGAGAAGGAAAATGGCAGACAAGATTCTTCCGCAAAGGGTGAGGCTGCATATTTTTTTACCTTTGTTGCTCTGTTTTTTTTGTTTTTTTTTTACTGTTTGTGTTGTTATCTTTTGTGCGCAGACCAGAAAAATCCTTTTTGACGTCAGGGGTTCTTGGAAAGCGCAGAGGGCCAGATGATTATGTGTTATTTCCAAATGAGAGGGGAGAGGATGAGGGGAGCGATCAGGAGGTTTTTAGGGGTTTTTCTGCAGGGTGTCATTCTGAAATTTGGATGGTGCCTCATTGATGTAAATTGGAATTGTCAGCGGGATATGGCAAAGACTTGAGCGCAAGTCAAACCGAAAGAGGCGGCTGAATCGCTGCGTTGCCACAGGTGAGTTCGTGCCGCCTAAGGGTTATGATTTCATCCTGTGGTCTCAAATTTTTCGGCCCAGTGCCACAATATCAGCGCAACATTTCCTGGCCAGCACACAGAGGGCTTTTACACCGAGTAAATGGAGGTCTGTGGACTGTGAGGGTCTTGGCTCAGGTCTTATCCCCTTATCATAACCCAGACACAGAGATAGCAGTAGGCATGGCTGGGGGCGCCACTCCACAATTATGAGTCAGGGACGGGGAATGTCTGCCTCTCTTCTCCGTCCGGCTGCTCGGCACCTCAGCCCGGTGAAAGGCAGTGAGATGGAGATAGAGGAGGAATGAGAGGGAACAATAAAGGCAGCCATTTAGACAGAAAACATGAAAGGGGAAAAGACAGGGAGGGAGGAGAAGGAGTGAGCTGGAGGAGAGTGTGTGCACAGTTTGGTAAGCAAGCAGCAGCAGCAGCAGCCCTTGATGCTCTGAGGACTTTCATCGGTATGGTAATGTTGAAGTCCTGGCTGGTTGGCTGCACACTCTGCATTTCATTTTCATTCCCCAGTGTCCCCAGGATGGTGTAAAATGCTGTTTTAATGGAGGACTGGGCAGCTGCAGAGAGACTACTCCACTTTTTACAGTTTTTTATGAGTAAAATGATAAAAACACTTTGGAGAAAAATAAGTGTCACATGGAGCAAATGTTATTTTTTACAGTTAATTATACTACATATACTTTGATCTTCTTTAAAGTAGAAGCAATGTGTTGTTTTTTATGGTGACAAGCTGCCATGGTAACATGTAGTGTAACATACTGTATGACCTGATGGGAAGCACGTCAACACAAACTGATGTGCAGTGAGTGGGGAATGACATGCGGGAAGGCTGTCACAGGTCGGACTTGAACCAGGGACTACAGCCTCCGTACACGGGGGTGCAACCTAACCGCTAGGCCATCAGCGCCCCCGGCTTTTTGACTTTTTATTTTGTTTTTGTTTTTTTACAGATTCACAATTAATTAGAAACATGTTCATTTGTGAACTTTAAGGTGCAGGTAGGGACATTTTGTTCATCGCTGTCCTGACTCAGACTAGCTGTTTTCTCAAGTCTGGCTTAACTAAGCCAACCAGAACTTGAAAAAAACTGAATAAATAACTTAGAGGAGTCTTATTTTAGCTTATTGCATTTACAAGAAAGTTATTCAGCGTTTTCCACATGGATTAGATTACTCATATTCTGTCATTCTGACTTTACCAGTCCTTGGCAGCAGAATATTAAGAGATGAAATGCCCTTGAAACAAGAACAAGGACCCCCTACAACACAAAGGCAAAACTGCTGGCTAATCTGCTTAAGCCTTTAGTGATATTAAGATAGTCAATTTGAAGGAAAACCAAGTTCTTAATCCTCTGTGTTTTGGAACATATCCTAACAGCATATCGTCTCCCGTCTGAGCAGATTCGTGAGCTGGTCCCGGAGTCTCAGGCCTACATGGATCTGCTGGCGTTTGAGCGCAAGCTGGACCAGACCATCATGCGTAAACGTGTGGACATCCAGGAAGCACTGAAGAGGCCGATGAAGGTAAGGAAAAGAAAACGGGAACAATGAGGAGCCCTGGTTGCCCTCGTAGCATCGGTCTAAAACTCCAGTTATCTGTCTTTTTGCACCTCAACAGGTAGAAAAGTGATAATGAGTTAGGCGTCATTTATAACACTTTGTTTTTCATCCTTTTAATTTCTTCTCAACTTAAAACACATGAAAAGTCCCTCAAAGCTCAGACCGGCTCAGACTGCAGGACAATCAGCCCGATTATCTTACCAGACAATAATGAGTCGTATAAAGATCCAATCGAGCATCCCCCGATCTGCGCAGACATCGTCAGGGACGCCTCGATTTCTTTCAAACATGTTTGATATTAAGGATTTAAAATATTGACTATTAGGGTACTTCATGAGTTACAGTCTTACTGCCAGCTCAGCCCATGTTGTCCACGTCTCTGCAGACGTTTCTTCACCCAAAACTTGTTTGTTAATTTATGTTTTTTCCTACAATTCTACAATTCACTTAGCAGACACTTTTATCCAAAGTGATATACATCAGAGAGTAAGAACAACACAAGCAAGGATCTAGAACAATGTCAGTAAGAGCAAACGATCAGCTTTGAGTCTGATTGGACACACAGGTGCTGACAGGAAGTGACCAGAGGCAAAGCACAACATTGAGGGCAGTTCTTGAGAGCTTTAATCAGTATAGAAACCATCTTATAAGTCGTCATTATCAAACAAAAACCATCGTCACTAACCATCATCATCATCAATAATATGGAGACCATCATCATTAAGATAGTAGGTATTCATGAAAGAGCTGGGTCTTTAGCTTTTTCTTAAAGGTGCAGATCCAATGGAGTTTGGAAGTTCATTCCACCACCAGGGGGCGACAGAGGAGACGAGTCTAGTCAGCGTCTTAGGACCCTGTTCTGAAGGTTGGATCAGACGCCTTTCATTGGCAGAGCGTAGTGGGCGGGAGAGAGTGTAGACCTGATGAGAGAGTTAAAGTAAGGAGGAGCCAGTTCCTCTCTGCACAAAGCAAATTAATCGCAAATTTAACCCCCGGCTCCACGGCGTACAAGACGTTCTGTGAGGTCATGATAATCTTAATACAATCCTGGAGTATGTGATGTGCCATGATTTTCATATCTTGTAGTGTGTGTGCATGCTTGAGATTATGGAGCTCATTATGTGTTAAGATTCTCCTGATGTGTGTGATGCTACCCAAATTCTTAAAACTCCCGCAGCTTGAGCCAGGCTTTAGTAAGAAAGACTCCTTCGACTCTTCAAAGAGACACGCTGGTTTAGCTCGGGGGCAGCCTCTGCATGAAATATGAATTGAACATTTAATGAATGTCTTGTTTAAACTGGAATATTTTACGTCCCCTCGTGTCAGCAGCAAAAGCGTAAACTGAGGCTTTACATATCCAACACCTTCAACCCTGCCAGACCCGACGCCGATGACTCAGACGGCAGCATTGCATCGTGGGAGCTGCGAGTGGAGGGGAAGCTGCTGGATGACGTGAGTTTTGTTTTGTGTTTAAAACATGCAGCACATTCACATGGAGTCACATATTACATTTGAAGGAGGGGGAAGAATGCAGTACAGTGACTGTGACGCTGATCCGCTGCAGGGTGTAGTATGATTTCATCACTGAGAGACAAATTCACTCAGCGTCCAAGAACGTCCCTGAGATCATAATCTCCCCATAAAGTATTGAAGTGTGCAGCTCGGGGTCATTCTTTTTTTTTCTTTTTTTTAGCTCTATAATGATTTACTTGAAGACAGACTGTAAAGGATAAAGATCATATATATGTTGTTTGTACTGCTTTCATAGAGAGCTCTGATGTTCTCAGCAGTCTGGGGGCAAGGCCGTCATTTCACAGCGGTATGAAACATTTAAGCTACACAAACCACAAATATTTCTGGTTGAGCTCAAAGGAAGTGGGCCCTGAGAACATCCTCCGTCTCATTTTTTCTTCTGATCTCACTCGGCCTCTTGTGGGTTTCTCATGAGTAATGTTTGTAAAAAAAAAAAAAGAAATGGCAAAAAAAAGTTAGCTTTTCTTTTCTTTTTTTTTAACCTGTTACATTTGTGATTTGAAACATTTCCCTCCCTCTGTCTTCTTTCACAGCCGGGGAAGCAGAAGAAGAAGTTCTCTTCGTTTTTTAAGAGCCTGGTGATCGAGCTGGACAAAGATCTCTACGGCCCCGACAACCACCTGGTTGAGGTCAGTTCACAAATGACGGCGGCTTCCTCTGTTCACAGGAAGAGGCTCACTCACACCTTCACATTATGATCAACCTTTTACCTGCTTTACAAACCGAACACAGGCTATTTCTAGGAGTTGCATGATGACAAGATGAATGCACGACAGATTACGTTGTCTGCCTTCAATTCTTACTTCTAGCTTCTGCTAACAAACAGGCAAACATGCTCGTGATCTTGATGTGTTTCCACAGTAGCAGCATTTTATTTGAACTTAAACTGAATATGGCGGTAAAAGCTGAACTCAAGCTTTAAATTAAAACACAACCCAAAATATTTCTGTTGAGAAATGAATACTCACTTTTTGGTGTGCATACGTGTTTTGCCTGTTGCCTTCCTCAGGTTTTCCTAGATAATCACATGGGCATACATAGGTGTGTTAAAAACCTAATTAAGACAATGATTCCCTGAATGTACCTCTTCCTAGAACGGCTAAAAGGGATGTTTCTATATCATGTCTCTGCCAGAAGATATTCCCCTTAGCTCTCCTTTTACAAGCTGGTGTGTAGCTTCCATGTTAGTGCCGTTCGTCAATCATAGACAACATTCACATGCGGGCGAGTAGCCTGTTGGTCACTTTCTATTGAGATCACATCCATTAGTCAGACGGAGCTCTGGTATTCTGCTCAAATCTGTGAATAGGAGCGTTAGACCATGCAGTCAGGGTCAGTGCCGGCCTCTTCATCCTGCAAAAGGAAAAAACATTCAAATGAAATTATTTCTTTTATGATATCTGGTTCATTCTCAAGCTGCCATCACCCCAACTAACCTGCATCTTTTTTCCACTCCTAATGGATTAATATAAAATAAAAACAGACAAGAGTGATTGGGCTGCCCTCTTTCCTTTCCAGTAAATTGATTTCTATAAAGGAGAGGAATTTTAATTATTTATTTATTCATTCATTCATTTTCAACATTGCAAGGTTGTTCTAACACGCAGCTTTGAGAACTGGAGAAAACAAGTGCTGGCTTATTAGAAGAAAACAAAACAATCATTAGACGCTCTTCTCTTTGTACCCTCGAAATGTAGTGACTTTGAAAAAAGCCATATTAAGAGTGAAATTTGTGACTTCTCAAGGTTCCTCCTTTTTGAGAGGGTATTTTAGCAAAGGCACTCAGGTGCTTCGCTTCCAATGATTTCCCATCAAAAGAAATGGTTCTCTACCTTGAGGTACAATCAGCGCTTAATCTGTTCCGAGTCAGCCATTGGTTGGAGGGAAACATTACTCTGTATTGCATGCCAATTTAGGTGCCGTTCACAGCGGTGAAGATGGCGTTTCAAGTGCTTTTTGTTTTCAGTTTCTGAGCACTAAAGAAAAGATGGCGTTTTAAATAACGTTTGGGCTGCAGTTAAAAACTTTGGAGGCTCCAATATGTGAACTCAGACTCAAACACAGAATCTTCTGGTCATAGTTGGTGGATTTTATTTCTACCTCAGTTTGACTGCATGGCTTTGCTGATAACATCCACATGGTTTACCTTTCGCTATTGTGTGGCTTAGCACATTGTGACAGGCTCATTTGAAGTTTAACCCTTTCAAGACTGCTAGTTACAGAAGCACTGGGAACAAAAAAAGGAGGGGATCTCAGCGCTATTTTGCTAGGTTTGTCTTTTGGGCTTTTTATGCCTTTATGTTTAGCATGATAATATTTGCTACTCAGCTCTTTATACAAAGACGGTAGGGGAGTGAAAGTAGCTGATGCATACATTTGCTCTTAAGTTAAAGTGTGTGTACATTATTTAAACTTTGGTCTTCAAAGTCGTCAGTAAATTTTGTCCATTAAATATGGATATCTGACTCATGTTTACTCTAAATCTATCCAAAGGTTCTTGAATTACTTTAGTCTGAACCAAAGTTGTGGATTCTACTGACCTGCTGACATCGACAGTCCTGGAGCTACGTTACCACTTTGGTTAATTTGCAGAATCAGAGCTGTGTGGGTGTTTTTTTTTTTTTTCTTTTTGACCATGGTTGAGTCACTCGCTGGAAACAACCAAATAACCTCAGAACTGTCATGACAGGCTGAGTCCAGTGTTGTTCAAAAAATGAGGCCTGCTCACTGCAAACTCATAAGAAAAGCATGAAAAGCAAAAAAAAATACAATTTAGAATTTATCTTAAATAATCAGACGGTCACTGAGCCCCTGTGGTGCTATTTGATTAAATTAAATAATGCATGGCCAAGGGGTAAAGTCTTGTTCTCCAGCAGGTAAAGGATGAAATCAATGACTTCCCTTACTTCAGCACATTCCTGTCATTGAGTCCAGGTGTATTCAGCATTTGAATATGAACTTTTAGCAGCTAAATAATGTCTCTCTTGATAAAACAGTACTCCATGCTTAACTTCACCTCCTTAAAATGTTTTACTTCAGTCTAAAAAATGACCCTGCCTTTGTTTGGGACAGGCGTCGGTGTCAGTTCATTATTCATATTGATTATTTTCAAACAAATCTCGTGCACAGCAAAGATGGTAAAGACTATGAAATTGTAAATTTACACCTGATAGAATATTTAAATGTCTACAAAATTAGGATATAATACATTACTAATTTGATCCTACTTTGTAAAATACTATGCAAACCTGCTTCACAGCCTGTACGTATATGAGCATTATTCTGTCATTCTTTGTTGTAGTTATTAATTTACTTTTATTTGAATTTTTTACGGCAGTTATGCGGGGCATGAGTTCATATCTTTTGGCTTTAGTCATCTTGTGCTCATTGGTTATTATCCCACTGACATGCATTACTTTCCTGTGGCCACACCCTATTATCCTGTGGCCATGCATTATTTTATTTTTACCAAATATCACCAGAGGGGCACTGGAAACTGTTCTAACTTTAGCAGGAAAACGTGTGTTCTTATAAAATCCCATTGCTCAAAACAAGAAGCTGAGAGAGAAAACAAAATAGGATTTCACAGCCTTTTAAAAGCAGGAATTAATTATCATTCATGAAGTGTGAAACAAACAGAAGCTGAAGTGTGAAAGTAACAGTCTGAGGAAAGCAGCTCGGTACGGGGCATGTAGTCAGTGTGTTGTGGTTTTGTCTTTCAGTGGCACCGCACGCCCACCACCCAGGAGACAGACGGCTTCCAGGTGAAGAGGCCCGGAGACGTGAGCGTGCGCTGCACTCTGCTGCTGATGCTGGACTATCAGGTGAGGAGCGGAGCCTCAAAAGTCTCAACAACAGCTCACAAATCTGTCCTGATATAGACTCTCTTCTGGTACAACTCTGTGACTAATCCGTCCCGTGAAATCAGCTGCTATATCGACATCCTGCAGGCCTTACATCACTGATAACATCCAGTGTGCAAAAACATTACAGAGCATGTTTTTAAGACTGCATTCAAACCTGATGTCAGAGTCCAAGCAGCAGAAATAAGATAAGGAAGTCTGAAGTGATGCAAAGGCTGGGAGGTGGGTGGTTGTAAAAAAAAAATGTTTATTATATTGTCTCTGCAGCCTCCCCAGTTTAAGCTGGACCCTCGTCTGGCTCGCCTGCTCGGGATCCACACTCAGACCCGCTCCTGCATCATCCAGGCCCTCTGGCAGTACGTCAAGACCAACAAGCTACAGGACTCCCATGACAAGGAGTACATCAACTGTGACAAGTACTTCCAACAGGCATGTGGCTCTCTATACTCTGTAAATCACACCGGCGTTGCATTGATACTGACATCAGTGTTGCAAGGGATTTGATAAAACTCATAATGTGTTCTCTTTAGGCTCTTGTGCCCGACATTTTTGATTTAGATTTTCAAGAAAAACTGGAGGAAACAAAAGAAAGAAAAGTCTGTGACCTTGTGTCTTTTGCAGCAAAAAGACAAAACAACAAGCATATACAGTATTATGTATGATGATCATTGAGAACAGAAAGTATAAAGGATCTACACTGAATGTCTGAGGCAATTATATAGATATTCTTGAACCCCTTTTTTTCTCCTCATGGTCCTAATTTTTCTTCCTTTTCTTTTTCTTTATATACATTCTGTAAAGAGGGATGTGTAGTAACATTGATTTTAATTAGCATGCACAGAGACAGTTCAACATGTTTTTCTACGCCTCAAAGCAGAGGGCCAAAGAGCCAGGCCCGTTTTCTACGAGGGTGCAAAATGATGCATTCCACCCTTATTTTAAATTTCAGCACCCTCAATTGAATGGATGCAAAAAAAAGTAATAAATTATTATTTCACAATGAGCAATCAAGGCTTTCAAATGACAACAGTGACTCAGAGCGTGTTTATCCATGATCTGATGGTCATGACAGGTGCACGTGACCCGTCTTTTCACCGGTGACCGCACGAGGGACCCGTAACACCTACGCTATTTTTCATTGCGGTCACTGTAGCTGTGCCCCCTTTAAATTTCAGACTAAGTCATTTAGTTCAAGTACCGGGCCTGCAAAGAGCACAAATAGACAGAAAGTGTAAAAAACTAAATGCATGATAAACACACAGTACACCGGTACTTCTGTTTCTATGTATGGGGGGTAACGACCGCTACAGTCTAACATCTGTTCATTTGTCAATTCTGTGAAGTGTGGTCGTAACACACGTACATCCCATCTTCACCATAAATGAGTAAATCTATTTGTAAATGAAGTGAGGAGGTAATTTTCCACCGTGCCTATGTTTTTAAGCCGTTTCATTTTTGACCCTCCTGTACAGATCTTTGACTGCCCTCGGCTGAAGTTCTCTGAGATCCCTCAACGCCTCACCAACCTCCTCCTGCCCCCTGACCCCATCGTCATCAACCACGTCATCAGGTAGATTCCCCCCTTGTTCAATGTAACGTTATTTGAAAAGGCCATGTGATTAGGATCCTAGAAGTATTGAACATAAACACAGTTGTCCCCTTGTGCTAAATGTGAGGTAGCTTTGACTATTCATCCCTGCAATTATAGTTAAAAGCAAACAAACATTTTGTCTTGTCAATATTAGTAGAAACTGTACAAGTTTCTCTGTAGGTCACAGTGTAGCCTTCAGAGTTAAAAATGTGTCTTCAAACTTTGCTTTGATGTAGTGTTTTTTTAAGTTTTTAAGCCCATTAAACACTTAAACCATCGTTGGCAGCACTTTCTGTGGCTTTTAAAACATTCTCTCACTGACTGATTTTATTCAGGAGCCAACGCGTTGAGGAACCTACTGCTCAAATCCTTACCTGTATTTTTCACCCTGCAGCGTGGATCCGAACGACCAGAAGAAGACGGCGTGCTACGACATCGACGTGGAGGTGGAGGACCCCCTGAAGAGCCAAATGAGCAGCTTCCTCCTCTCGACCGCCAACCAGCAGGAGATCGCCTCGCTCGACAACAAGGTGAGATCACGCCTCGTCACAGAGGACAGCAGCTCTCTCTGGAGTGATTTGTTACTGATGCTGTAAATCATTCTGAGGTGATGAGGAAGACTCATCCATAACTTTTACAGACGTTCCGGTTTTATTGCAGTAGTTTTCTTGCCGCAGAGTAAACAACTTGGAAAGAGAATTTTCTATAAATGTCCTGTGCCTTTAAAAAAGGTTATAAGACTCCATGTTCCTCTATTGCTCCTCTAAATGTTTACATCCATTCATTCATAAATCCCTGGGGGATTGTGGTTTTATCATATACTCAGATTGTCCAGCTTTTCTGCTTTTTCTCTTGATCTAAAGTCTGTCACTGTCCCTCTTTTTTTTTCCAGATCCATGAGACCATCGAGTCCATCAACCAGCTGAAGATCCAGAGGGACTTCATGCTCAGTTTCTCCAGAGATCCCAAAGGCTACATCCAGGACTGGCTCAAATCCCAGAGCCGAGACCTTAAGGTTCTTACTACTATTTTTATAAGTACACCGTCTTGTAGCCGCCTTTATTTCACAAATGTTCTGCATGTGGGGGAAACTGAAAGAATACTTCACCAATCACAACCAGTGAAACTTTTTCTATAACCAATAAGGACATTTCACCTCCAACTGGAGCACAAAGTAACCTGTAAAGACACACAAAGTCAAGCTTTTCATTCCATAACTAATACTTTTGAAATAGACTTCAGCCCCATTTCCACTTTGCAGTAAGGTTCCGTCTGGTTCGGTACACATTTTGTTTGCTGTCTTTATTGGCTGTCTACACTATGTCGCTCCATTGTGATTTAGTGATGTGGAAGGGTACGATTGGGTTTACTGTACCAAACTGTACTGAAACAAACCTGACCGCTTGTTGGAGGCCTAAAAAAAGTACAGCAGGCGACCCCTAGTGGCTGAAAGTGGTTGTTCATGAGAGATTTTTGATGAGGTGTCCTTCTAAAAAAAAGATGTTTTAGTAGCTCATTCAATCATGTCAACATTTATCTAAGTCTGGAAATATTGAGGTGCTGTAATTATGCAGAGAAACAGAGAAGTACACTGAGCGTGACACATGAAAAATGCCCGGTTAAATCTATGGGACACTTCGGTATTTGTAAAACCAGTTCTCTTGCCTGCTTCCATCACTGCAACACCTGTTGGTTTGCCGTGTGCCTGGCAAAACCGAGGGGCGTCTAAAACGGCCGTGTGGGGGGGGGGGGGGGGGGGTGCCTTAAAACCACCTACCTTCTCTGGCCACAACAAATCCAGAGCATTCAGGACCAGAATCTAAAGTTAGAAGGAGGACATACTGGCTGCTGCATTGTTGTCAGAGAAGCCAGCACTTCAACATAGCATGTTTCCTTAAAGTCTGATCATATAGTAAGGTCTTGTTATCGTTTAATTCTGTAGTTATCTTGCATATTGGTCCTTTAATGGTTATTATTTGTTGCTAAACTTTCTCATTGTCTGCAGTTAATGACCGATGTTGTGGGGAACCCTGAAGAGGAGAGGAGGGCGGCTTTTTACCACGAGCCCTGGTCCCAGGAGGCCGTCAGCCGCTATTTCTACTGCAAGGTGAGGGACGAATGAAAAAAAAACAAAAACCTGCAGTCTAATTATCTTTCACTCTCACCTCAAAATAACCCTTCAGATCTGATCCTGTTTTTTCTTCTTCTTCTTCTCCTTTTCCCCTAAAAGATCCAGCAAAGGAGACAGGAGCTGGAGCAGGCCTTAGCTGTCCGCAACACCTAAACCAAGGTCCTCCTGACACTCTGGATTTCAGAGCTGAGTGTGCTTGTTTTTGGGATGTGTGTGTGAGGCCATCGCTGTCGTCCGGGGAAACCTTATACCTCTGAAAATGTTGGTTAGTCAAAAAAAAAAAAAAAGAAAAAAGAACATTCGTCTCTCAGAGGTTTTGCAGTGTTTTGAATAAAAGACGTTTTTTCTTGCAATAGCAGCAGTGTGTTCGTATGGAAGCTGGATATTGATGCACATTTAGTTCCTCATTTTTGTGCAGGACGTCATCATCATTAACTGCATGTATTTAAAGCGCCCGTAGAGGTGAAGCCCCTCCCCCCCCCCCCCCCCCCAAGACCACAGGCATCGCTACTCTCTGCTTTGTAAATACGTCACAAGTAAAGTCAAGATGATCTCTGAGCCAGCTGCTCACACACACACACACACACACACACACACACACACACACACACACACACACACACACACACCGCTGTGTTTTCAGAGTGTGCACATGAATTAACAAGACATCAAGGTCCACCCTCACAGCCCTCTGGACGCGTCTGCTTTCTATTTTTTAAGGCGTGAATAATTTAAAGTGTGTTTTCATTTGTTCTAAGAGTGTTTCCATCAAACTGATTAATTACACCAGCAAGTCTAGATTAAGTGAAACACGTTGGGTTAAAGGGAGCGAAAGGTTCTTTTCAGATTCAAGCCTTCAATGTGTCTCATTTTAATCTGATTCTCCAGTAACAGTCTTTGTAATGCATCAGTATAAGTCACCACATGCACACAGCTCCATGTGTGTTTAAGGAGCTTTAACAGAGGATAACCCTGCGTCCAGTATTGATCATTCAAATAATAATAATAGCTTTTTTTCCCTCCCTTAATCATGGCAAAATGATAAATACATGTCGGAACCTGTCTGTGTGTACTATTTTGCCAGCTAATGTCTTGAAGGTGTTACCAAAGGTCGCAACAAGAAGAAATCACTGAAATGCAGAAGAAGCGGGCAAAAATAATCCTCGCCTGGGTTTAATGGAAACGTGCAAAAATATCCTCGTCTGACACAAGAAGTTTATGGTGCATTCATGTGGTGTCGGAGACATCGGGAAAATTAGTATCCGAGTTGTAAAATGCACTTGAACACCTGCTCGAGTCGGAACAACAACTTGGCAACTCGGAGGCGAATTATGTGCCCGACTTGACATCAGAATTGTCATCACATGAGGGGCAAAATACGTTTTCGACCTCCAAACTCGGAAACTTGGACCACCTGGCAGCACATGAATGCAGCATTAATCCCCAAGGTTTAGCCTTTGTAGCCAATTAGGAATCAAAGTCCTGGACAAACCCTGAAAGCGTTAATGAATTGATGATTTAAGCCCAGGTGAGGAGAGTTTTGTCCATTTCCACTCTTACATGAAGAAGAAAGTTTTCTTTTCTAGAGATGTGAATGTAAATATGTTTTTGTTTTTTTCTTCCCCTTGAGAGGGTCAACTGTACAGTATACGACAGACTATCTCTGTGTGTGTTTGTTTTTTGGGGGTGGGGGTGGGGTGGGAGGGTGTGAGTAACATGGTGCAGTATGGGAGCTCCATGCGTTTCGCATTAGTAGGGCAGGAATGTTAGTGTTCCTCTGTGTACTATCTCGGGTCAGGGTGGTTTATTTTAGGTCCATCCCGTCACTACCGTGGGAGCTGGATGCTGCGACAAAGAAAGACTTTTAATCCGAGTAGCAGTTACAGATGAAATAATCTCCTTTCACACTTTTTTAATGACCTTTATGTATATGTTGTCATGTCGGAGGGAGGATTGTTTTTATTTCAGCGGGCAGATTTTGTTTTTCTTTGCACTGTGCTAATACTTCAATGGGGGTTTTCTTTCGTTTGGAGCGGCTGAGCGCCTCTTCATTATCCCAGCATACACAAAAAGTGATTGGATGATTTCACGATGACCTATGCATGCTCCATGGACATTGATTCACGCATCCGAACAAGACCGCTTGTGTAAATAAAATAAAAAAGATGGCATATTCGTCTCTGTGATGAGCCGAAGACTCATCGAAATGCCTTCTGGAAACTTTTTTGCCAAAAATGATATGCCCTACCAGCAACTAACTGTAGGTGTGATTTTTCTGAACTGTGTTTTTGTTACTAAGTTATATTAACTGCACTCATTAGAGGAGAAACAGTAGTCATTGGTAGTATCTTTAGTCCTGTGTCTAACCTAGAGGGGTTTGTCTTTGTACCACAGGGGCATTCACATTGTTGTCATAAAGTCACTGATTCACTAGCACCCTCTTGTGTAGGAAACTAGAAACTGCAACTCCTGGGTGAGCTCGAGCTTTGAGCACGAGAATATCTGAGAAAATGAAAAACAGACTACTGCATCTCCTGTTTCTAAATCCTGACGTATACTGTCCACATGTTTGTCCCACTCCCTGCATGTGTTGGTGAAGAGTGGGAGCCGCTCTTTGTCTCTGTTTACACTGTCGTCAGAGCATCACAAACAGGGAGATGAGGACATGATACTGTACTGTATGTCTGTAGAGAGCAAAATCCGCTTGGTTGATTTCACTCTACAAGAAAAGATGAAAAAAAAGGGAAAACAGCTGTGACATTACAAGACAGCCTGGATGTAAATAAAGAAGCGCTTGCCAAAGTTTGTAAATGCCATCATGTCTGAAGTGTCCTTATTTCACTTTTTCAACCACAACATGCTGATGTGATGGTGCTTTTTTATGCACATTAAAGAAAGGTAAGCATGACATTGAGAGCAAAGTAGAGGAACTTGTACTTTCAGCAATTGCATTTTATTTTTAAGATTTCTTTTGGGGGGCTTTTTGCATCTTTATTTGACAGGACAGTGGATAGTGTCTGAAATCAGGGAGGGGGGGGGGGGGTGACATGTCGGAAAGGGGCCACAGATTGCAACTAGGAAAAGCAGCATAGATAATGTATTGAGGTTTTGTCTATATTTGATAACTGATGGAATTAATTCATCTTGTGTCTTGTAAAAGAAAGAAGGATGTAAAATTAACAAAAATCACAATAATTCTTAGTTATTTCTGGTTAAAAGAAGATTTAATTCTCAGGGTTAACAAGTGGGAGGATTGTCAGCTTTTTCTTTTTTTTTAAAGTTATTTTTCAGGTCTTAATTAGAGGACAGCTGAAGACAGACAGGAAATGATGGGAGGAGAGAGTGGGGGAGGGGTGACAAGCAGCAAAGGGCCGAGTTCAGATTTTAATCCATGTCTGATGCTATAAAGTCTGACACCTCATTACATGGGGCGCACATCATAATCCTACACCCCATTTTATTTTATTTTATAACTAACTTTGAGGTTTGAAATGTTGGATAGACAAAATTTGCTTTGTAAAGGTCACTTTTGTTAAGTTAAAATGTAATATTCCTGTTTTAGCTATTAGAGGTAGAAGTTAATTCACCTATGGTTTGAACTTTCTTCTTGCTTTGCTTTCATCACTGCCATCAAAACAAGATATCCCTGACCTGTCTGAAAAGCATACACTCACAGGCACAATCAGTTGCTTGGACTCTATAATTTAGATCAAAATGAAGGAAACTTTTACAACCATTTATTCAAGCTGTTCTTTGTGGCACTTAAAAGCCTCCTTTGAAGTCCATGTGTTAATGATTTTCAACTACAGAAGCTCTGCACTCCACAAATCAAATTAACTTTTTCCAATCAGCTATGATCTGAAAATATTTACCCTTCACTCAAAGAACACTGTCCTCCTCTGTCAGGTAGGTGTTGATTGGAAGGCCCAACCTCCTCAGAGGTGGTAGACAGACGTGTTATTGTTCACTGACCTCACCACAAGAAGCAGGTGGAGGCCTTTCCTTTTAGCTGCAGCAGTGCTGTAACGCTGACTTCACTCCACCTCAGAAAGAGCCTCTTTCACTCTGATGCTGCGCTATTCTCCTGAGCCAGCTACCTCTCTCATGGAGGAGTTTTTTGCGGTTTGGGGAGGTAAGGGGGGACTCAACACGATCGAGGTGGCTGTGTAAAGAAGGCCATTCAGCTCATTCAACCATCTTGCTGTGAAGGTTAACCAACCACGCGACGGCAGACCTTGGCTAGGTAGACAAGACCCCTCCCTCTGGGCACTGGGTTCACTTCTCTCCCTGAAGACACATTGTGTACAGAATACACGCCAAAAGTCAGGGAGGCCCCGGCCAGGGTGGAGAATTACTGACTTAATGTGAGCAGATGAGGCAGGATAGGCTGGAACAAACTGTTCACAGCCTGGCAGACAGTAAAATATTTTTCGGATACATTCCCTTTTCTTCAGCTCTTCCAAGCAGACAACAGAGACCTCCAGGAGTAACTGTTCAAGCACACTGCGTACAGATCCCACAAACAATTGTGTTCTTATCTAACGAGACTGAAACAAACCATCTTTAAAAACTATGAACTGTAGGAATGAAGAAACAACTACGAACAGAAATATCACTCTTTAATACTTTTTTAAAAATTAACACTTACAAGAAAAGGCAGCTTCAGCTTGTTTCCAGTATTTTTTTTTCCCCTAAATCTTCACCGAGAAAGATTTGAGTTTTCTTTCAGTTCAAAATAAACAGTGAACCCTTTGTTCCTTTATTCATTCAAGACAAAACCTCTGATCATTCTCTTTTAAATTGATAGCATAAATACTGTTGCTCGGCTCCCATGAGAATACATCCAGGGCCGGAATACAAGTAGTCCACGTTCAAGGAGTTGTGCAAGAAGTCATCTTTATGACTCATAATTTGTCAGAAGCATGACAGAAGCAAAGTTAGAGGCTCATGAATAAAAGCATTCTAACGTTTCGAGCTGAACATTTTTTTGGCGCGAGGATAAAGCTTCAGTATGTGTTTGCTCTGTTGAGGTGTCCATGAGCAACACATTGATGGTCTCGAGCTGAAATTTTGAAGACTTTCTGCCAAACACAAAGGTAAGGATTGCAGTCTATGGATCACAAAAGTTCCATAATATGATTCACATTATTTTCCATGAGTTCTTCAGTCCAGGCGGAATATTTAAGGCAGCGACACTTTCCTAAGGCCAGGTGTCTAGGTGCTGTTGGCCTGCTCTTGTTCAAAAAGAGCCATGGCCAGATGTGAGCGTGACCCCAGACCCTCCAGGTTACTAAGGACACAGCGGTGGTAGATATCCTCACTGAACCTTGGATTGCAGGTTCGCCGCACGTATTTCTGGATCAGCGCCGGCTCCACAGCTCTGAACACATGGAGCCCGGAGTAACGCACAAATATGTCGTACACGTCCATACTTTCCAGCAGCTCCTCATTGTCCAAGATGTCTGCAGCCATCTTGGTCCGAGCGGTCATGTAGTCCGCGTTGTAAAAGCAGGCCTCTTCAAATACGTGGCGGTCGAAGTGTCCGTCTCGCAGTGACTCTGATGCAAAAGAGGAGGAGGCTGCAGAGGGCTGCTGGTCGCGGTACACAACGGCAGGACTGTACTCTTGGAAGTGGATGGGGAAGAAGACTTGCCAGTTGCTGATGGCGTTCATTCTGCAGCGATTTAGGAAGTCTGCATTGACCTCGGTCCACACGCTGGCCAGGAAGAACAGTGTGTCCACTGGGTGTTTCTTGGAGATGATGTCCATTAGTTTGACCTGTGAAGGCACCTCCGTTTTAACGCTAATCCAAGGAATCTTCACGTCACCATATCGCTTCTCCACCTCCCCGATCATGGCCTTGACACCAGCGAACACATCAGTCTGGCTGACTCGCTGGGCGTCAAAAGGATCGTAGATGAACAGGAACGTGAGTAAAACGTTGTCATGGGTGTCTAAAGTGTTCATCACGTACATGTCGAGGAAGTTCCCAACAAAGTCCTGGTCCTGAGCTGTGACAGGGAGGATGACCTGCACCCGTGTAGCCTCAGTCACGTAAGGCATGGGGATAATCTCAACTGCGCTTAAAGGCCGCAGCAAGTTAACACGTTTGGCAATGACTTGACTGTGGCCTTTCTGGGTGTAGGCTTCAAGTGCGAGGTCCAGCACATACTCCATACCACGCGTGGGATCAAAGCGCCGGTAACCGTTGAGAAGACGGCGCTTGCGGAAGCGCAGCTGAGGCTGATATCGCTCGTTAAGACGCTCCACGGCGATCTCTAAAACTGCGTTAACATCTGCACGGTCAGCCCCTCTCATCTCACACTTAGGGGAGCTGTCAACACATGAGTAAATATGCTCTTCAGTAAAGTACTCCCAGTTAATGACCTCAAAACGGGTTCTTGGCTTGAAGGGAGGGTTGATTCCGATAGGCCACGTTACTCCGGCCTTACCCTCCGGTGTGAGGTCACTCAGGTTGTTGATCTGCATCTGAAGAGTACACAAACATGAGTCAGGATCAAGGCCAAAAAAGGAAGACACTGTACACTTATGATTGCTCTGGTGTGTAGTGTATATTTCCAGTTAAGTCTAACTATCAGTAACAGCTACTTGAATAACAAGGTCTCCTGAGCAGACTTGCAAGTTGATGATGCTGGACAGCTTAGCTTGACTTCATGCCTCAGCAAAATATCTGATCCCTGTCTAGGCATTAAGACTTCTTTAAATAATGTATGAGTCAGGAATGTCTGTCTTGGCTTCAGAAAGTAGGGTGTGGTGGAAAAAATAACAGTATACTTTTCACACACGACTCATCACCAAAGCAGCCAACTGAAGCAAACAATAGTCGTTTATGGTTGAGAGAAATCACTGTCAAGTATTGCAAACCTGCAGCTGTTGAATCTGTTGGTACGTCTGCTCCAGCTCGATCTTGCTGAAGCGTTTGTGCAGGCGGTACATCAGATTCGGTTCAGATACAGGATGGACTGTGAAGGCGTTTTTAAACTGTACGCTATCTTCACGCTCTGGATCTGCATTCTTCCCAAGTTCAAAATAACGATAACTCATCTCCTGTGATAGAAAGGAAGAATTGGATTAGAGGTTATACTTATAAAAACTGTAGCAATTCAGAGCTGTAAAACAACAATGTGCACTCCACAATAAGAGGAACAGATATTGAAAGACTCTAGTAAATGAAGAAGTACTGATTCAACTTCTGAACTGAACTGAAAGGCTCTAAAGGTGTAGTATACAAGTAACAAATGGCCTTCTCAAGGACATTTATTCTGTTTTTGTCTTTGTGAAGGCTAACTGAACATAACATCGTCATGTGGGAGACAAAATCAGTCTGATTTCAAATGAAAAAGACTACACACTGAAAATAAAGAACATTCACTTTGAAGTTTGGAAAACAACTCAAAAGGGAAATGTCTTGCTCCTCTGAATCAACAATGTTTTCAGTTAAGTTCAACGGTTCCCTTTCCTTCAAGTCACTACACGTTCCCCTTGTCTGTCACAATATCCTCTTCTCGGCATTCAAGTTCCTCTTTCACTTTGTTACAACTGTCCTGCCTGAACTTTTATGTTCTGTTATACTTCTCATCTTTAATTATTTCAGCTTCTATTTTTAAAACCTCTCTTATTTCTTTATTATTTCACATACAATGCTATTGCATAAGAGTTATTGTTTACCTGGTGCACCTCCACACAACTGAGACCCAGGTAATCAATAATGCAGCGGCCCAGCCACTCATCAGGTCTCACGCTGAGGATGTCATTACGGCAGGTGTCGAGGTGCGGCTGCAGACGAGCCAGAAGACTGCGAGACAGCAGATAGCCATAGCCCCCATGGCAGTAGCGGGCCTTCTCCTCTCCACCAATAAACTCCTCCGCTCTGCCCATGTACAAATCCTGGCCTGCACTGAGGTGACCCACCAGCTCAGAAAGACGATCTGCTTGCATGTAAGTGTCATCCTGGGCCAACAGGAACCAGTCATAGTCCGAGCCATAGTGCTGATGGAGGTGACGCACAGTCTCGTACATCAGCCACACTGGGCGGTCGTCCCCATGGGCTACAACGGTCATCCCATGAGGCACCTTGGGGCTACGCAGGCCCGTGAAGAAGAAGGTGCGGTGGAAGTGATGGGCAACTGTGCGATTCACGGCCACGGCCAGCGTGTTGAGGGTGGCCCGAGAGGTCAGAACACCGACCAGCAGGCGCTCTCTGATGCCCAATTCAGTGTGTATATACCGGGTCCTGAAGAGGTTGCCAAGAAAAAATAAATGAAAAGAACAAAAACAATTAAGAGTGATCAAAACACTGACAGAATGAATGTGATCATTTAACTCTAAACTTGTTATTTTAAAAGAAAAACTGATTTCAACAAACTCATCAACATTAAAGTCCGGAACCCACAGAGAGGCTCATCGGATAAAAAATACGATTATGGGAAGTTTTTCTTGTTAAATGTCAGCTACAGGGTTTGAAATAAGGCATAAAATGTGGTTTGAATTTGAGGATCAAGAAAACTGCTTTCTCCACTTCTAAGCAACTTAATGTGCGTACACAAAGAATTTTGAGGGGGCGGCAGTAGCTCAGTCTGTAGGGACTTGGGTTGGGAATCGGAGGGTCGCCGACTCAAGTCCCGGCACACAAATTGGCCAGGTAGCTGGAGAGGTGCCAGTCCAGCTCCTGAGCACTGCTGAGGTGCCCCTGAGCAAGGCACCCTACCAGCTCAGGAGCGCCCACCATCTCGGCCTATGCTTTGTGTAGCATGCTTACTTTATTACTTTATATCATGTTTACTAGACAGAGTGTAAAAACGAATTTCCATTTTTTGCATCAGGCAGTGCATTTAGATTGTTGCAAAAAAAGACTTAATTGTTAGCCTATCAAACAAAGAATAAACAAATATAGATATATTTTTTTTTCTTACCACTGTAACTTTTGCTGCTTTGCTAAAGTGCTCATGATGGATAGGCCGGGTCTTTGTAACATAACAATGAGTAAGGTCTTTTTACCTGCTTTTTGTGAAGTGTCTCGAGGTAACACTTGTGATGAGTTGACGCTATACAAATAAAAATTGATTGATCGTCTGTATTAAAATTGTATCCTGTCTTAAAAATAACTGAAAGTAAAATGTTGTGGTGCTCCTCTAACTAATCTGTTTGTTTGTTTTTTTTGTAAGTCAAAGGCTGATTTGTGTGTTCTTGCAGAAAGCCCACGCTCTCCTGTGCAATACACACACACACCTGACATGACTTCCACACTCACCTGAGGACCTTCTTGTGGGGCTTGTTTGGATCCTTGTGATAGGGCACGATACGTGGCTGGAAGTCTTCTTCTCCTGCTCCATCTCTGGAGTCTCTCTGGGCCTCTCCTCTGCCCAGGAAGAGCCTCCCGTTGCCCAGTTCATCCCCACAAGAGTCATCGGTGTCCCCTTGTGTCCACGAAACCATCAAAAGGCTCAGACTACATCCAAGAGACAGCCCCAGGATGAGGGGCAAAGCAGGCCTGAACACGGCCAGAAAGGAGGAAAGACGCATATCTGGGAGGTATGAGCTACACCTGATGAGGCTGTTTGTTTTTTAAATGTACAGCCTACTGTACAGGACATTTAGGATATGCCAACTCTCCTGCTCTGGTTTAACACATTTTACAACAACAAAATGCAGAAGCTGATTTACTGGTGATAAAAATAAATGCCTTAAAAGTCACATATTTCTTTTCAAAGTCTCAGCAGGTGAAGTGGAGGTAATAAAGTCTCTAATCAATGTATGAAGCACATATTAGATCACAGATCACACATAGATTAGATTAAATCAAGAGCTGCAAATTACTTTTTTTTTTGCAAATGCAGGAAACTGATTCAATAAGAAAGCTAACAAAATAAGAGGGTTGAACAAATTAACAGGTTAAAACCATTAAGGTTTATTTATGCTCTATTTAGGCTGTTCAGTCTCTGTCACTTTAACATTTTAACATTTTAACAACAACACGTTTATTTTTGTTTTTCTTTGCCTAACTTATTCTGGCTAACTCCTGCAGACACGTTTTAAAGTCTGCAGGTAAAATGAACCGCTTGGTTTTTATCTTGTTAGTCGGTGTGTTGTTTTGTTTTCGTTCAAACCTAAACAATGTGACTGTGAGGTTTTTTAAAAAGCCGTATTTTAAATTAAAAAAAAACCTCAACTGTAACAACATCACCGGATCAAGCTAACAGGCTAGCGTCGTGGTGATAAGTCGCTCCTCGATCCGCGTCCACGAAGACTGAAGATCCAATTTATGTTCAAAAAATAAGAAAGAATAGAGCACAGCAGAGCACACGTCGTCCATTTTCTTCAGTTTCTTGACTTCCTTAAAAACCGACTGCCACACACACAGAGTGGACATAACGTCTCTCTCTCTCTCTCTCTCTCTCTCTCTCTCTCGCTGTCGCTCTCTCTCTCTCTCTCTCTCTCTCTGTCGCTTGCTCTCTCTCTCGCTCTCTCTCTCGCTCTCTGTCTCTCTCTCTGTATCTCTCTGTCTCTCTCTCTGTATCTCTCTGTCTCTCTCTCTCTATCTCTCTCTCGCTCTCTCTCTCTCTCTCTCTCTCTCTCGCTCTCTCTCTCTCTGTCTCTCTCTCTCTCTCTCTCTCGCTCTCTCTCTCTCTGTCTCTCTCTCTCTCTCTCTCTCTCTCGCTCTCTCTCTCTCTCTCTCTCTCTCGCTCTCTCTCTCTCTGTATCTCTCTCTCTCTCTCTCTCTCTGTCTCTCTCTCTCTCTCTCTCTCGCTGTCGCGCTCTCTCTCTCTCTCTCTCTGTCTCTCTCTCTCTCTCTCTCTCTCTCTCTCTCTCGTCGGTACCCTCCTCATCACTGACTGTTTGCAGCATCACCTCCAGTCAGTGTTGCCAGATCTCGCGAGAGAAACAAGCAACCAGCTCTATGGAAACAAGCCCAGACCTGGCTCCTCAAATAAATAAAATGAAGCCAAACAGGTTACAAACAGATTACAAGCAGGTTACAAACAGCTAAGCTGCAAAAAGGACAGATTTAAAAATACTTTTTTACCTACTGCAATTGCACTTTATAACGACTCCCATTAAACTTTAGCCTGAGCTGCATATATCAAACTGTATTTTTTTTTTGTATTTTGTCACGTTCAGGGGAAAAACAACGAGAGGTGGACCCAATTGCAGAATGAACTAAAAGTCTTTAATAAACAAAAAGGCAAACAAAAACTTACTTCCAAGATTCAACAAAAAAACACAAGGATCAAAAACAACATACAATGAACTGACACAGAGCGGAAGAAACACAGAGACTAAATAGACATAGGGTGGGATATGTATGTATATATGTGTTGTGTTGTGTGTTTGTATGTATGCTGGCTGCTGGAACACCTACATTTCCCTGCTGGAATGAATAAAGTATATCTTGTCTTATCTTTATCTTATCTTAACCTACCACATAGATAGCAGTTGATAGCATATATATATATATATATATATATATTTATATATATGTGTGTGTGGGATTGAATCAGTAGGGGTTCATCATATAGGGAGCAACTGCACTTTAGAAAACAAGCCCAAAAACCCGCAACCCGCGACTGACGATATTTGCATGCCCAAAGTCGCTTATAACCAACAAGCGGACCTGGCAACACAGATCACCTCCGGCTGACTCAATGGAAACCTTATCATCATGGTTACAACTCCGCAAGATCACACAGGCCTTTCAGTTTCATTGTTTGCTCTGTTAAATTAGCCGCTGTCTAATCTGTCCCTGTTAATAATTACATTTTTGTATCTGCTTTTAATTACAGAGTAATGGAACAATTTCCGCTGCATTCAAGTGATGTCAGAATAATCGGAAATGGCATTTCCCGTGAGGCAGATTTCACGTCAGGATAGGGCTGGGCGATATATCGAGTTTTTAAGATGTATCGATATATTTTCAATCTCAACAAACTAAATGGTTAACAAAACACACAACTGTGTTTACTTTGTGATGCAGAAAATTAAGTGACTTCACAAACAGGTAGTTTATTTTAATGTCCATGTTGAACTTGTGCAACTGACTGTTAATAAACATCTATTCTATTCTGAAATCTTAGCATTAATTTGCATGTAAATAGAATAGAGTTGAATAGAATAGAACAGAATTACTTTATTGATCCCAAACTGGAAAATTGTGGCGTTACAGTAGCAGGTTATTCAAACACACAATATGAGTAAAAAACACAATATCAGCAAATCTAAACACAATATAATATTAAATACAAAGTAAATAAGCACTAAAAATATCAAAACTAAGAATGTGAATATATACAACCAGGATTTAACTAAGCATTACTAGTCTTAAATAGGAAGATTAAATATGGAAGATTAAATGTAAATGTGCAAAAACAGAGTTGTAAATGGACAGTATTGACATAAGTTAAAGTACATGAGTGTAGACATGTTATAAGCAGAAACTATACAATATAACGGCGAGTAGACAGCCAAGATGATGGCTTATTTGAAATGTATTGTGTGTAATGGTTCCGTGGAGTCCTACGTTACCCTTTGAGCCATTAAATACAAAACATTTTCATTTTCAGGATTCACATTATTAACAAAATGGAGTCGGCTCTCAAACGAGGAGCATCCGAGGAGCAGTTGAACGCAGCAATACTGCAGTCTCACGAAAAAAAAGAAAAAAAAAAAGGAAGGGGGCGGGTACCTTGAAGCTCCACGCCCTCTTTTACCATATATGGGCAGTCTGGCGGAGCGGCGTGCGGCTACATCCACCCGGCGAAAAAAGTGGACACGAGACGTCGGTGTGCTCCCGAAACACAGTGATTCCTTATCCAGGTAAGATACGCATTAACGGGGGGTTTTGACAACTACGACACGTTTAGACAACACAACAAAAACTCTGTTCAAACAAACGTAGACGTGAACAAAACTCACGAACGGTCGATTTACACGTTTTCAGACCTTCGTGTGAGCCGGTGTTGGGCCTTCGCGCGTCACGTTAGCATTAGCATTAGCATTGACGACTCAGGCCTGTCAGCGCAAGTTCCGTTGTTAGCCCAGCAGCGAGGGAGCTACATCAATATATCTATATATATAAGATGATCCTCTTCTGTGTGGCACCTTTTCTTAACAAACCAGTGCGATAGATACGGTATCACTCTTAGGTTATTCATTGTGAAATGATAAATCTGCCGATGATATTGGCGGCATCTGCTGCCGTTAGCATCAGCGGGGCTAACGGAGCTCAACGTGCAAGCAGGTGGTAATGAAGGGACCGATTCTTGGTTAGCACCATCACCACAGCTCTTTAGGCCCCCATCGTTCACCACATTAGGCCTTTCTCTTTCTAACGTGAGTCATAAATTTAATACAAAACATCCGAATCTTGACGTTTACATGTTTGATTTTAAACACCGGTGTTACACCGAGAAATGCATCCCTTCCAAAAAAAAAAAAAAAAAAATGTGTTATCTTTATTTCCGGTGGCACAATCGGTTGATGACAAAGTATGCGAAGTTTATAATTAATTAAGTTAAGTGTCCTTATTGTTTATGTAGACTAAGTAGAGGACATTTAAAGGTGGAAATTGTGTCTGCCATACTTTACATCGTCCTGCGCGGTGGATTCAATTCTCGGCGTAACACCGGCATATTTTGACACCGGTTAATCTGCGTCTCTCGCCACTTTCTGTACGTGATTGAATCAACCATTATAACCAGAATCATAATCTGATCATGTTTAAGTAGGTGTTCCCAAGACAGCATGAGTGTCAGGACCAGCTGAGAAACCTGGGCGTAGGGATTTTCTTTCACATGTGGTGTTAGGGCTGGACGATGTGGATCAAAACTCGTACCTCGATATTGTTTAGCTGAATGGCGATACTCGATATGTATTTTATTAACAGTGGAAACACATGGGAAAAAAATAAACTACCTGTTTGTGAATTTAAAAAGTAATATTATAAAATAAAAATGTTCATTAAATACAATAAAAGAGAGAGAGAGAGAGAGGAGGAGCAGGGTTAAGAGGGACAGACAGTCAGTCATCAGCATCAGTGAGATGAGAAAAAAGTGACCTGGCACCTCTGCAACGTTATTTTAATGCAACTTAAACTATATCGATGTTAACGATATTGTCTTACCCTATATTTTGTTTGAAAATCTATCGATATATCTTAAAGACTCGATATATTGCCCAGCCCTAATATATGGTGACTAATATTTTTTTGTTGATGTGGGCCTCTTCCTCTATTTCCTGCTTTTGAAACAGCTCCACACAACCATGCCATCCGACTTAGCCAAGAAGAAGGCAGCGAAGAAGAAGGAGGCTGCGAAAGCTCGTCAGCGTACCAAGAAAACTGATGAAGGAAATGAAGATGGTGACCAACCGGAGACCCAGAGCAATGGAGCAGAGAGCAATGGTAAGGAATGAACGTTTTTATTTGGTCTTTATTTTATAAACTCGGGTATGATTTACTTTGCCTGTAAGATTAAATTGTTCAATTTTGTCATAAACTTCACTTGTTTTATGTTTCTCGTGATAGTACTACACTTGAATGTGTCTTTCTCTAAATTAAAGCAAAGAAGTCAACAGATGTTTTGTTTTTACAGGCATTGTCAGTTTGACGAAGGAGCTGGATGAATTCGAGCTGGCGAAGACCGAGGCACGGGCAGTGACTGGTGTTTTGGCCTCACACCCCAACAGCACTGATGTTCACATTGCCAGCCTGTCGCTCACCTTCCATGGCCAAGAGCTTCTAGCTGACACCAGCCTGGAGCTTAACTCAGGCAGACGCTATGGGCTCATTGGCCTAAATGGCACAGGTAAACTCTTAGGCACATGTTGCTATTCAGTGGCTGGTACAACTCCCAGTATCTCATTGAGTTTTCCCTGTACTGTTGTGGGAACTTGTTAAACTTCACTATTTGTTTACTCCTACCCATCTCAAAATGTTTTACTCCTTAGACTTTTTTTTTTTGTAATACTACGATGAGAAAATAAATTTCTCATCTACTTAAATCTGCCAGGAAAATCCATGCTTTTGTCTGCTATCGGGCATCGTGAGATCCCCATTCCGGAGCACATCGACATTTACCACTTGACCCGGGAGATGTCCCCAAGCGAGAAGACCGCCCTGCAGTGTGTCATGGATGTGGATGAGGAGAGAATAATGCTGGAGAAGGAGGCGGAGAGACTTGCCCATGAGGACTGTAAGTTAGTTACCAGTGATGTACAATGGGAGAACTTCACAGTTTCACTGGCAAAACAGTAGAGAGGCAACTAACAGAAATCTGAAATAAGTCAAGGGAATCATGTCTAGTTTGAGATAAGATTAAAAAGGTATTCACTTAGATGAGACATGCTAATTATACATAGTCTAAAATATGCATGAACAGGATGCTATGGATATTTTTTCTTTATGGAAAAGGACTTGCAGTAAAGACAAGGAGAAGAGAGAAACATCTCTTTAACATAGCTGAAGTCAATACTTATCTCTTGTCTTCCTCTGATAGCGGACTGTCAAAAGCTCATGGAGCTGTATGAGCGTCTGGAAGAGCTTGATGCAGACAAAGCGGAGGTGCGAGCCTCTCGGATCCTCCACGGTTTGGGTTTCACCGCTGCTATGCAGAATAAGAAACTGAAGGACTTCAGTGGAGGATGGAGGATGCGTGTTGCTCTGGCCAGGTAAAAACCAAGTATTAAGTCGGACATGCTTTGCTTGACTTTTAAAGTTCTAAAACAAAGAGATATGTAGTAATAAGTTATCCTGCAATGTAAAAACAAGACGTTTCTGTGAAATTAAAAGGAATATTAATATGTAGGGCAAATTACCCCAGTGACAGGTTTCATGTTTATTAATACTTTATTACTTTCCTATTTTTGTCCAGAGCCCTGTTCATCAAGCCCTTCATGTTGTTGCTGGATGAGCCCACTAACCACTTGGATCTGGACGCATGTGTGTGGTTGGAGGAAGAGCTGAAGACGTAAGCCGACGTCCCACTTCCTCACTAAAATGAGTCTAAACAGTTGATTTTTGTTCTCTAATCTAGTTCTTTTTTTTGATGTCAGGTTCAAGCGAATCCTCGTGCTCATCTCACACTCTCAAGACTTCCTGAACGGTGTATGCACCAACATCATCCACCTGCACTCGAGAAAACTGAAATACTACACGGTGAGAACACTTGGCTAAATCCACTGCGAGTAAATTGAAGCAAAGCATCCATTGGAAGGTCTTCCTGTATCTTGAATGCCCTCTGCCATATATAATGCTAAATAAGGAAACTGGGGGTGGGCTGTTTCTAAATACGTGTCTCTCTGTGCCTCTCTGACCATGCATTTCTATTTTTGCTTTTAGGGTAACTATGACCAGTATATTAAGACCAGAGAGGAACTGGAAGAGAACCAGATGAAGCGCTTCAACTGGGAGCAGGACCAGATAACACACATGAAGGTAAAACAGAGACACCTTGTGGTGGAATGTGTTCACTACATAGATTGTGTCAGAGCAGTCTTCACTAATCATTCCAGTCTCGATGTAGTCGAGTCATATCTGGAACATTAGTGAGAGGAGTCCATCCTCAGTTGCTCTTTGTGAAGGTTTTCCATTTTTATGTAGTTTTATGGGACGCGTTGTTTCTTATCCAAATGGAGGGTTGTCATTGGAAGAGGTCGCCGTCTGCTGTTCAGCTTATATCGACCTTTTAATCTAATGCTTGATTTTGGGTTATTACATTTTAAAAAATTGTTAAGAATTTCCTTGAAACTCAATTATTCAAAATGGTTTACTGGCTTTTAATTTTACACACCTTCATTTTCCTTGAGTGTTTTTTTTATTTATTGTTTATTTTCCTCCCCTTTTCGTCTCTAGAATTACATAGCAAGGTTTGGTCACGGCTCTGCAAAGCTGGCACGACAGGCACAGAGCAAAGAGAAGACGCTGCAGAAGATGGTGGCATCAGGCTTGACTGAAAAAGTCGTGAATGACAAGGTAACTTATCAATAAGGGTAACTGTTATGGTTTTGAAAACAGGCTTCCAATAGCCGTACAGTTGGGCAGTGGTTTCAGGCTTTCGACCCTGTCCAAAATTTGACAATTTGTTCCCACTGTTATACATTGTAGACTAATAACTGCCTGTGTCTCCAACAGACTCTGTCATTTTATTTTCATCCCTGTGGGAAGATCCCTCCTCCTGTTATCATGGTTCAGAATGTGAGCTTCAAGTACAGCGACGACACAGTAAGTATAATTGATATTACAGCATAGGTGGTGCTTTGTTCATTGAAATGCAGACTAATTTCTCATCATCATTCATCTGTCGATGTTTCCTGTAGCCGACCATTTATAATAACCTGGAGTTTGGTATTGACTTGGACACAAGAGTTGCCCTGGTGGGGCCCAATGGAGCAGGGAAGTCCACACTGCTGAAGCTGCTGATGGGAGAGGTTGGTACAGTATACTTCTACACCATCCCACAATAACCCACAGTTTCCTTCAGGCTTCTATAAATCATATTCTTTTCTCTTCTTAGCTCCTACCCACTGATGGCATGATCCGCAAACATTCTCACGTGAAGATTGGCAGATATCACCAGGTAAACCACTGAGTCAGTGGACTGAACTTCGATGCACTTTCTTTAATTAAGATGGAAATGTTGAATTAAATACCTCTCTTCTATGTGCTCACATAACAGCATCTGACTGAGACGCTGGAGCTGGACCTTTCTCCTCTGGAGTACATGATGAAGTGTTACCCTGACATCAAAGAAAAAGAGGACATGAGGAAGATCATCGGCCGCTATGGGCTGACCGGAAAACAGCAGGTAGGTTTGAGGTCCTTGCACCTGATGTAGAATGGCAGAGAGAGATATATTTTTTACGCTAATTATTCCTGGAATTTCCTCTTCCAGGTCAGTCCGATCAGGAACTTGTCAGATGGTCAGAAGTGCCGGGTGTGTTTTGCATGGCTGGCCTGGCAGAACCCTCACATGTTGTTCCTTGATGAGCCCACCAATCACTTGGATATCGAGACTATCGACGCATTGGCAGAAGCCATCAATGAGTTTGAAGGTGGCGTGATGCTAGTTAGCCACGACTTCAGGCTAATCCAACAGGTATCTATTTTATCCTTCAATAGTTCAAGTAATTAAACATTTGGTTGAAAAAGGCTCTACAGACCTGTGGAAATCACTGATGCAGCTTTAGCAGTTTTTTAAAGTCCTCACTTCTTTTTCTCCAGGTGGCTCAAGAGATCTGGGTGTGTGAGAATCAAACCATCACAAAGTGGAATAGAGACATCCTGGCATACAAGGAGCACTTGAAATCAAGGATTGAAAAGCAAGCGCACGATATCTAAATAAACATCATACTGAGTCACTCCTTAATCTTGCATCATGGATTTGTCCTGCAGGCTCCTGATAGGACAAGGAAATACCCCAAGTAGAACTGAAACAATCTCTTATGCATCTCATTGGACACGTCTCTTGTACATGTTGTACTGTATTACAATCTTGGTTTGACAGTGCTGAACCCAACCCCTCCCCCTTCACCTCAGGCTGCACTCTGATTGGCTGATTCACCTGAAGCATCTCAGTGCATTTTGGAATGCATTCCATTGTGCTGTCTTTGCAGAAAAGTTTTATTTTTCCAAATGTTCTGTTTTATCCCCACATGTAAACAGCAGCTTTTACGTCATATTTTATGATATTTAAGTTGACTTCTTTTTTTTTTTTTTCTGTGTAAAAGAGCAGTTCTGCCTTATTTAACAATGTAATGCAATAAAGGTTTGTCTGAATAAACGGAACAAAAACAGCACATTTAGGTTTACAAGACTTTATTAACTTAAAGAATACAGTGTTCATTTCCAAAAAAACTGTTAGGGAAAATAAACTATTTTACATCTCTGTAAACAAGGACAAAGTTGAAATGATTAAGAGTTGCTTTGGATTTTGGCATTTGAGCCCCATGACTGCAAACCTTCTCTGTATACTTGTCATCCAGTCCTCTATAACTGAAAATGGCTGAACTAACAAAACAGGCCTTTTTTGCATAACTTAAACAAGTATGACAACTGTTAATAATGCATCAAGTTCATCTCCAGGACTCACTTAAAAGAACAAACATTCATACAGGTGGCATCACAAGCTATAAAAACGTGTTCTACTAAAGCTGTGGTCTGATCAAATGTGAATGGTATCAAAAAAACAGACGCATTGCCCCAATTTCGCAACCATGACTTTGAAAAATATTTGTCCAATGTCGCCATCAACAAAATCATGTTTGAGTCATTTCTTAATCAGCCAGTTTCAACGATACACTAATCAAAAGTTGTGTTTTAACTTACCTAATTACCTGTGAGAAACATTTCAAACTAAATGGTGTGTTCCCAAAACATTACACCTCCACAAAACCAAATCATCTGGCCGTGTATTTAAAACAAACTGACATAATGAGTTTGACTAAAAATCCAAAATTGAGCAAATACTTTAGTCATGGCAGCAGGACGAGCGTGCATTTGATATTTATGGATATGAAACCAGACGGACACAACCTGACTGAAGCTGAAAGTAAATGTTCTGGAGTATTACATGCAGCTGACATCTGCAGGAGTGTCTGCTCCCTGTATAAAAACTAGAAATTAATGGTGCCAAATATTCACTGTAACTATGGTAATTATCACTGGGGCAACATAAACTTTACTGCTACTTAATATAGCATCATGTGATATTAAGATTCAACAAGAATGGAAGACATCTGTCTTTTTATCCTTCAAATCAAATATGCTTTTGATCGTAGTTTTTCTTCGAGTAAATTTGTTATTGAGGTTGTACGCGCAGCAGTCTGTTAGTTTTGAAAGTCTGATTAAACATGCCGTAGTTAAAGCTACATGGCGGTCAGTTCATATGTTCATGACAGCAGAATGCAGGAAGCTCCAACCTCTAAGGCTGCAGGTAAAGCTTTAAAGCTGTAGTTGGAGACGTCCTCAAACAAAGTTCTGTAGTTTATGCAGGTTAACACATTGATTTTAAATATGTAAACGCTCGTACTGGCCCGGTTTTTAAAACACGAGGCTTTCGTTACAGGTTTCATGGAGAAGCGTGCATGATTGGCGATTAGTGGCACTAGCTGCAGTTGAAACAGAGCAGGTAGGGAGTGTTTCAGTAATGCTGTTAGAGTAACCTGGCAGCAGCACGTTTCAAAGGGGGCTAGAAAGGGACCGCAGCAGTCCAAGGTGCGTTCAGGTAAAGTACATGAGGACCAAACCAAGGTATGGACCCCTCACTGGGCTTCCCACTCCTCGTCCGAGACGTCATCGGGGGAAATGTTGCGAGTGTTGCTGGCCCGAATGCTGCTGATGTTGGTGAAAGAGAGGAGGTTTGCAATTCCGATAAGACTCACACCGGTTCCATCCAGGTTCACCTGACCCAGAGGCATGTGTTTGAGGAACTTTAGACCTGAGGGGGGAGAGCCAGGAAAAGGTTATATTCAGTGTAGTGTGGCAATGGAAACAACAATATTTTGCTACTGTCAAGCCAACAGCAGCCATTATCAAACACTACATTCTCATCTTTCTTATTCTTCATGAAGCTGCTCCATTTCGGGTTCACTGTTAAATGTTGCATGCCCCATGTACTGAGGCTTAAGTCCTTAAAGTGGCCCAGATTTGACTCCGACTCCCGGCTCCTTTCTAGCATGTCATTCTACTCTCCCCTACCTCAAATAATGCCATAAAATGAGTTTAAAACAATGAGTGAGCCAACTTATTGAAACGAGTAAGAGAGCAAAAAGTGCTGAGTGGAGTGCTTCACCCGGACAGCCCTGCATCAGAGTCGGACCTTACCGTGGTCTGTGATCCGCGTGCGACTGAGGTTAAGCTTCACAAGGTGACTGCAGCGGATCAGACCTCGCCTCACTACTGTGTCTCCCACCTGAGTGCTGGCCAGCCCCAACACCTACAGAACAGGAAACACAACGTCAGCTTATTGAAAAGCTACAAAATAAGATCATGTCAGAAAGTGTAAGTTTTTGTTAAAGACATTTTCTTAACAACACGCGGAGGTTTGCATGAAGGTTATTTTTAATAACACAACAATCAACCTTTCTGCAAATGTGACGCTAAACTGAAAAGTCCTAAAGCATTCATATTAACATCAAAGCAGCTGATCTGGAAACAATTCTCATCCATGAACACTGAAAAAATCTGCCTATCAAGAATCAATAACAAACGAATCCTCTTTACACATTACAGAAATATACGTTGCATGATAAATAAATAAATATCCCCTTTCTGAGCCCCACATTTTAGCCTGGCTTATCACATTATCATATTAATGGATTTGAAAAAAAAGGGCTTATAACTTTGAACCCTTAACTATATAGAGATCTGCAGCAGGGTTCAAAAGAAATACGATAGACAACTTAGTTTCTTAAGCTAAGTTTTCCCAGGGCAATATGCAGATGTGGAAAAAACACAGTAAGTAACCGATAAAATCACCTGGAGGTGTGGCAGACAGACGATGAGTTCGGCCACCCCTCGGCTGGTGACCGCTGTCCGGTCCAAACAGAGCTCCTGCAGGTCCTGCAGGCCGCGCAGAGAGGGAAGCCCTGTGTCTGTCACCTGAGTGTTGCTGAGTGACAGCTTCTTCAACCTACACAAAGTAAACACAACACTCCTGTGAATATGCCTGCTGTAGTCATACTGACACAACGAGGGGACAACTACAAAAGGGCGGGATCTACCTGTTCATGGTGGAGAGATGGGTGACTCCCTGGTCTGTGACCTGTGTGTAGTCTGTCAGGTCCAGCTCTGACAACAGACCAAGTCTGGAGAGGAAAGATAAACCACTGTCTGTCACAGAGTGTCGTCCGGGTAGGGTCAGCTGAATCAACCGTAGACCTGGGAGAGAAAACAGAAAACCTCTCATTAAGTATTTTTCACACACGCACTCCTGAAAACTTCTAATCAATTCAAGGACATGATGCCATGGAATCTTTCCCGAGTTGCATGTTCACAAATTTCCCTCACAGCAGATTTTCTTTTTTGTGATTTGTAGTGCTGTTAAAATGCACTGTTTCATGGCTCGCTGATGAGCACAAATACCATTGTTTTGTGCTTCTCTGATAAATGATCCGTGATCAAAATCTGTGATCTGATCAGAACCATGAGATTTGTGATCTGTTGCACCAGTAGTATCTTGTCTTAATATTTATAAAACACCTTTTAGGCTTTCTTTGCAAGTACATTTCAGAGCCTGCACTTTTAATATATATTTGAAGCCAGAAAACAACATCTACTTTGACCACATTTCTTGACACAACTTTCCATACTTCCACTTAAGTTAAGGATTTCTACATCTCTGTGCATGCATTGTTCTTTTCCCTTTTTTCGAACCTGAGATGATCTGCAGAGCGTGATTGCCATCTGCTACGGGGATTCCTGCCAAACTTAAGGATGACAGGGCCGGGTGGGTGGCGAGGCGCTCCAGAGAGCTTTCGGTCACACCTGTCCCGTCTAAGTTGAGAGTCTGCAGGCTGGAAAGCTCTGCCAAAGCTGACACGTCCGTTACCTGACACACAACACCCATCGAGACAAAGAAAGGTCATGAGGATATTTGCAAAAAAACAAAAAAAAACAATGTTTGCTATTACAGGTGTGTGTTTGAACTGGAGGTACCTTTGTCTGCTTGATGCTGAGGAGACGTAGTTGTGGCACACAGGTGGGAAGGACAGCCAGTGTGGCTTCGGTCACAGCCGTCTGGTTCAGGCTCAGCTGAGACAGGCAGGATGGAGCTGATTGGAGATAAAGAACCATCCCGGCATCGGTCACTTTGGTCTGGTCCAGGGACAGGTAACACAGACTCTTTAAACCTTGTCGGAAAAAAAGAATTAATCAAGGGAAAATCCTTTTAACACAAAGAACAAATACCGTATTTGAAACAGAGCAGCTTATGTTGGGATCTGGCGTTCCTGCACGTAATTGTAAATTCCTATAAAGTGGTGTTACATAACCTAATATTCTCCATAATAACAGCCTCATTCTTGTTTGAAATTGGGTTTCTCATAAGCCCAACCTGTGATTTGCTGCAGACAGGAGTCTGTGAGTTTGCTACAGGAGGCCAGGTTGAGGTACTGGAGTTTGACCAGGCTGGACAGGATTGAAAGTCCAGAGTCTGCAAGAATCAAAATCAGGGGATTTTAATGAATTCAAACAAAGAAACTGAACAATAGTTGATTAAAGTGAATAAATATGTGTTTATATGAAATGATTCTAAAGTCCACTCTTGGCTGAAATTGTGTGTACCTGTGATGAGAGGTGAGTTGACCAGGCTGAGGTGCTTCAGTGCTGTGAAGGCGCGTAACTGCCGCAGGAGCTCATTGGTGGAGTAAGGGTAGCAGTTTAGGACAAACTTCTGCAACGGGCAGCCGAAGAAGAGCTCCAGGGTGCGTGGACGCAGGAGCCTCTCACGGGACATGTGGTTGAGCAGAAGCTCTGCGAGCTCCGGGGTGAGGCCTGCCAGACTGCTGCTGTACTGCATGCTGGGAGCTGACAGATGACAGATGATAACAGTGAGTAAACAAAGCAATGAACACATATTTCCTGAGAAATCAGTGACTCCTACTGAATCTTCTACTCTGTCTCTTACCAGTCATGAGGTGGACAGTGGCACGGGTGGCCAAGGCACATAGGGACGGCACGCTGGGTGTCCTGAATGGTTTTTTAGGGGGTGATGGTTGTCCCTGGGAGGCACGGGGGTCCTCTTGCTGAGCAGCTCTCTGCAGACGCTCCACTGCAGCCAGACCTGCAGCTCCAGGAGCCACCCGTCCTCCCGCATCTTCAGGCTCCGCTGGATCCTCTTCTGGAGCCTCCCTGAAACACACAAACACAACGGTCCTTAACATGTCACATCTTCACAGGCTCTATAGCATGCTGGACAAAATGGGGCCTCTACTCCTCGTTCTACTGTTTATTGCTCTCAGTTACCAGCTGCAAATATTTTTAAAAAGAAAATATCGATAAAGTTGTTTCAAAATGTGTGCATTGTAGGTCTCCGATCATATCAGTGCCTGGTGTTTGTCCGGGCACCTACCGGAGTCGATTGCCTTGCTCTGGCCAGTGGTGCCTCGGCTCAAACTCTCCACGGAACCTGTTCTCTGGAAAGAAAGGCAGCCTCGGCATTCCTGTAAAGATTACACAAGTGAGAACTGTAAACCATGAACATATTCTGATATCACCAAGCAGAAAATCAAAGATATTAAAAAAAACTAGTGCATATTTAACTCACACAGCTGTTTAAAATTAAAACACCTTTTCTAGTCTTTATATTTAAAAAACCCCAAAAACAAACACTTTTTAAATCCCACACCTCTAATCAGCATCTTTGGTCCTGGGTCTCTGATTCTCCTCTCACAGGGTTCGACTGTGATTCAGCTCTTTTGACTGTCTGTGGTCTGGCACACATTCAGAATGCTAAATCTGAACCACATGCTCTGAAAGGCTGCGTCTGATTTGCTGAGCGGCTGCAAGCGCTCAGAGAACTCAGTTCATGCTTGTCGAGTCTAATCAGTTCAGACCCTGTGCGCAATATGTTTGTCAGAAAGGGGCATTCCCCTACATATTTCCTAATCCTAATCTTATATACAGCACTCATTAGCAGCCAGTCAGTCTACATGAGAGAATGGAACTGCAGCACAGCTGAAAGAGAGAAGCCGGCTCATCTGTTTCTAGCGTGGGAGAACAAAAAGCTCTATGTGCATGAATAAACGGAGACACGTCGAGGCCGAAAAGAGGGGAGGGCCAAACAAAATGTCGGTCAAAAAAGGGATGAGGTGTCAGCAACAATGCTAGACCCAGGGAGCTGTACCGTTAAGCATGTAGGGTGGTTCATCCTCTGCTTCTGGTTCCTCGTCAGCCACGATGCCAGCCACGTCCTCTGCATCACCAGGAACCAACCTCTGGCCTCGCCCTGTTAAACAGCACCAGGACTGTTACTTGAAGAAGAGACAGCTTTTTCAATAATGTGAATAATGTTAACTACGTAAGCTTGTAGAGTTAAAAAGTAGGAGGAGGTATTTCAAAAGTTAAAATCCCATTCATTTTCTCCATAACCATTGTGAGGTGATGCATACATTACACTTTTCTCCCAGCTTGAAACTCTAATGTTTGAATTTTCAGTAAACTGATTGTGGATGGAAGCTAGAAGATTGAAAACTTATGACAAACTGCCTTTTTAATAAGTCACTGATTCTCAAACTGATGGGCTGCAGGGCAGGACCCTTAGGTGGGTCCTCGAGGTATGAAAGGGGGGAGCGCAGAATAGCTAAATAAAAACGATGCACTCAGGGCTTCACTGCCAGCATGGAGGACGGCTCCAACAAAGAGAAAGATCAAAGATCAAAGCTGGACAATTGTTGCAGGACTAGAAATGTAAATCTTGTTTTTTTTTTTTCATTAAGTTGTTTGTCCCCAAGGAAATTGTCATTGGTCAACATCTGTCAGTAATTTGTGCAGAGAATGATTCATTTACACCCCCACCACTAACAAAACAACACAAATCCTTACCCCAGATATGAGATGGCCCAGACAGAGATGGACCGACTCCAGGTATCCCTGCATAGTTCACTGCCTCCTCCCACAGCTGGTTTGGTAATGGAGGAGGCGGAACAAAGTCCGGCCTTTCAGGCACCTCCACGACGGGGACCTGTGGCTGAGGGGTCACAACGCACGGAGGTGGTTCGATCTGTGCCACCGATGGAGGCTCTGCAGGACACTGTGCATCCTGAGGTGTCTCTGGAGGAGTGGTCTGAATGCAAAGTGCAGCGTTGGGTGTGAGGCCAAGAGAGCGCAATGAACAAGCCAGCTCTGCCTCCCCGAAGCGTTTCCGTGGGAAACCCTGGAGGAGAGAAAAGGTGGGGAGGGTGGGGTGACGCCCGGTGATGTGCTCCACAACGCTGCGAAGGGGAGCATCAGCTGGGAAGCGTTCACGCATGGACTCCCCGGATGGTAGCCGAATCTACAGAAGAAAACATGAGGTTTAAAAAAAAAAAAGTGCAATTCTGTAGAAAGACTGTATCAACTTAATGGTCACACAATACATTAAGTCTTCACCATTAGGACGCAGTTGTTGTCCACATTAGTCTGCACTGCTCCTCCAAGCTTCTGCCCTTGACCGCTGGGAGGAGAAGTCTCTGCGGCAGCGCTGGTATCGAGTTTCTGCTGCAGGCTCCTCCGATCCTCAGCTATCCGCTTTAACACCAACTCCCGCTCCTGGCAGACAAACAAAAGTAAGACAAGATGTTCTGACATTTCTCCAGACACACGAAGAAGAAAGATTTAATTCTCTGTGTGATTAAAAATAGAAGTGTCCTTTCAACACTGCTCACCTGTTTCTTTTGCCTTCTCTCTGCTCTGGCCTCCTGAGCGACACGATGCCTCTGCTGTTCTTCAAAGTCACTCTTGTCCTGTTTGATGCGGGACTCCACTGGTAGAGGCTCTGGGGAAAGATTACATGAATGTGATGGCCTCAGCACCAATGAAGAAGATGTTGTTGACAGTAAAATCCGCCCCAAAAGCAACAAAACGAACAAGATGTTACAATGATAATTTAAAAGTATATAAGACTCAGTCGTAAGGTGCTGAGTGCTGCTTGATGTCGTACCTCTGCTGTCAGAAGGAGATGTGGGCGTCTCAGAGGTGCTCGCCGCTTCTTTGGGCAGGTTGAAAGCAGAAAATGCTGTGTCAGCTGGCTGTGACGACTGCTTGACCAACCTGTGCCGCGGATACTGACCCTGTAAGAGCCTAAAAACACATGACAGAAGGACTAGGATGTTATTTACAGTAAGAAGTGGATATTTAAGAAACTTAAGGGAAATTATATCTGTGTTTTATGACTGCTCACTCTATTTGACTTAAGAAAAAGGTAGATACAACTCACCACTCTGCTGCATCTGACACAGAAAAATGCCCCGCCTGCACAGCAGCCTGGATCTGATCCTCCGTGAAACCCATCTCACCGAGGATCAGGAATAACTCCCCAATCGTCTGTTAAACAATCCAACAGGCATCAATATAACTCTTTATAGAATAGAATAGAATAACTTTATTGATCCCAAACTGAGAAATAGTGGCGTTACAACAGCAGGTTATCAAACACACAAAATGAGTAAAAAACACAATATTAGATAATCTAAACATAATATAATATTAAATACAAAGTTAATAAGCACTAAAAATATCAAAACTAAGAATGTTAATATAAACAACCAGGATTTAACTTAGCATTACTAGTCTTAAATAGGAAGATTAAATGTAAATGTGCAAAAACAGAGTCGTAAATGGTTATAAATTAAATATTCAATTTTCAGTCATTGCACAAATGGCTCAAATTGTCTGAATCATAATGTAACAATAATAATAATAATAATAATAATGTACATTTCGTTTCTATTCTAACTCTTATAAAAAATGTTTTATAATGGATTCATTGGGTTTTGTTGTGAATATTTAATTGCTGCATTTAAATCTAATTAAATATATCAATTTTTACATTGCAATAACCTAGTTTGGTAGTGGAAGAGCTTTGTCCTTTTATTGTTTGTCATTTATAATATTCAATTAATATGCACAACAGATTTCACTGTTTTCAAATGTTAGTCACAAAGTTGTTTTTAACACGCATATATATAGACACAGTATTTAAGTAAATCAAAGCTACATAACAGATAACAGATGAGACTATCTGGGTTTGTTGTTTTTGCCTTCAGTGCAGCAGGACAGGCTGTCAACAAACAACGTTAGCATGAAGGCTAACATTAGCTGCGTGAAAACGACGTCGAGGCTAAAGCGATGCTAACTAGCGAGCTACCAGGTGAGCACGTTTCAGCGTGGCGCGTCGCAGCTTACCGGAGTGGAAGAAGAACTCATGTCGTCGTTTCAACAAATATCACTAGTGGGACTACAATTTACGGAGCAACTTCTGTTTTGACTTGCAGGTCCAGTGGGCAGCCTACTTTGCTAGCGAAACTGACCTCTCCCCCTCACCGTTGACTTGTTGATTGACAGCTGATCAACAACAAACCGGCCTATCAACACTGCGAACAGGCGATGATGTACGGAAAGCCAAAAGGTACATAATTAGTCTCAATTACGAATCGCTAAAAGGCGTTCAGTGAGCGCTTAGCGATGTTTTTGACCCTGCCAGCCAGGTGTAAATAAACAACACCAGGCTTTTAATAGTCATGCTGCTTAAAACACATTTGATCTGCTACCTTTGGGCTTTCTAAAGGTATGTCTTCAATGACTCAGTGACGTATCAGTCTGAGATACCAGTGGTGTATTGCAGGTATACAGACTATGCCCAATCAATTTAAGTCTGACCCACTTATCTTTCCCCATTGATTCACACCGTTGATGATTGACAATATGCAGTAGTATGCTGGGGGTTTTTCCCCCCAAGGATGGTGAATGGATGAACCTCCCCTAATCTCAGTGGCGGTTCTAGACCACTTTTACTGAGGGGGCCAAACTGGGGCCAGTTGTTTTGTCTGAGGGGAACATTAAACCCAGGTCAAAAATAGACAAAGATGATCACTTTAAAAAAACTATAAAATCTTATGCCAAATAATAGCACGCATCATTAAATAACAAATCATTAAATAACTAATTTATATTTGTTTCAGTAACAGAATTTAATACTAGATTGTGAGTCCGGTTGTTGAGTCAAATACTGTGTATGTGCTTTGAGGGGGGCTCTTTCTTTCGGAGGGGTGGCCACGGGGGGGGGGGGGGGGCAAGCTCAGTGTTACAGGGGCACTGGACCCTGTTGGCCCCTGCCTAGAACCGCCCATGCCTACTCTGTCTCAACTTTGCCAACGTATTCACTGACTAAATATGCAAGAGTAGTTTTACATGTCACTGTTTACAACAGCAGCCGTTTATACTCTCCTGGAAGGGTCTCTTAATAAGTCAAGTCAAGTCAACTTTATTTATATAGCACATTTATAACAGCCGAGGCGGACCAAAGCACTGTACAGTAAATTAGGCAAAATACATTACATCCAAAACATCATAAAGACACATAAAAACTAAAATTAAAAGTAGCCTACATTAAAACACAAAACAATAGTAAAAGTTGTAGTAGACACTGCTGCTGGAATAAAACACTCAACTAGAGGTAAAAGCCAAGGGAAAGAAATGGGTTTTTAAAAATGACTTAAACTGCTCAGTTATGGCATCAGATCTTATTTTAAATGGTAATGGTAATGGTAAGTGTCGGAGCTGCAACAGAAAAGGCTCGATCGCCCCTAGTTTTGAGCCTTGTTTTGGGCACGTCCAGGAGCAGCTGGTTGGAGGACCTTAGTGCTCTGGATGGAGCATGAACATGTAGTAGTTCATTTAGGTAATGAGGCGTTGAGCCAGTTAATAATTTAAAAGCCAGAAGTAAAGTTTTAAAATCAATCCTGTAGCGAACAGGAAGCCAGTGGAGAGAACGGAGCACAGGGGTTATGTGGTATCTCTTTTTTGTGCCTGTTAGGAGGCGAGCAGCCGCATTTTGGAATAAAACATTTGGGGTGAAAAATTATAAAATGAAGAGTATACCCACTTCTTCAGAAACCACTACACCACTGTGAGGCACTACTCAATGATTCACATGAAAACCCCCAGCTCGACCACAAAATGCATTATCACTGAAGACTAAACATTTCCATGCAGTGGTGACTCTAGAGCCTCTTGGGGCCCTAAGCAAGAATCAATTGGGGGCCCTCCAACCAGTGTCCCAACATTTACTCCTATTCCTCGTTTTTCCTGTTTCTTTTTTCTCTCCTATAGACGAATCATTCATGTTTCCTTTTTCTTTGTTGGGGCTACGAGAGTGAGTCCTGTCCGCCCCATTAGGGAGGTTTCCTACATTGCAAAATCTCCACATTTTGGGCCAAACACTGCTTTGGTTTGAGTTTGTGATCACTTCTGTTTCCATGTATCTGAAGATGGCTTATGTTAGTTTAAGCAGTTTACTTGTGCCTTGTCGCTTTAAGTGAAAACAAATAGTACAACATTGAGATTATGTGTCATGATAAGACATTATTGCAGCAAGTAGAAAGTAAACTGTGTGGTAAATCTATTTAACAGGTGCATTATCTGGGGTTATTTGCAGAAAGCCACCAATAGGGGTCACTTTCTTCATACCGAGGTGACCAAGTTAAATAAACCTGATAGGGGCACTTAAGGAAAAATTAAATATAATACATTATTGGATAAGTTTCAGAAGTATGGATGGAGTTTATTTATTTTCTATATTATTATTATCATTAGTAGTAGGCTTGTAGTAGAATTAATTTAATAATTTCTAGCATGTGCTATGTGAAATGGTGGCAAAATACATGACTTGTACTTTTTTTTTTTTTTTTTATCTCAATGAAAAAGCGGTAAATAAATATTTCTGAGGTTGAAGGTTATGAGCATCATAACGGAACGACGCCCTTTATCAGTCCTACGTCAGAAATATGTTTCATCATTTACGCAGGCGCAACAATTTCCTTCTGGGGAAAATGACAACGAGCTCCCGTAAATCACGGTATAAAACCGGATTAAATTAACAGTGCCTTCAAAATAAAGGCACATGATGCGAACGAGTGAAAGAGATAAACATTTTCCCGCGCTTTAGTGCGAAGTGTTTGCATTTATTTTTTTTGTTACACCATAAGCGCACCCTTTTATGTAACACTGCAACTACGCAGCGGTGAATGCACGCATTTCCAAGGCTCGTCACGAAGATGACTTAATTTGAAATGCACACCGGAAGTAAGACTGTTTTTAATTCAGCGACTTGACGCCGGTTCAGCAGCAACTCATTCAGAGTGAGTTTGAGGTGAGTACCAGTCACCCGGCGAGTAAATAAGACAGATTCTGTGTGTCACATCAAGTCTCACAAGGATACCACTGTGTGTAAATAGATGTTTTTTTCCCGCTCTGAAGTACACTTTTCTGTCCGTGAGGCAGGAAGTGGTGTTGTCCTTTGACTGGATGTCTCATGAGGAGAGGCGACACTGACAGCCAGCGGTGAAGTGTCCGGATGACTTCGCTTTGTTCCTCTGCTTCTTAATCAGGTAAAAAAGTCCAGCACATGTGCTCGTACTTTTGTTGTGTTTTAAGCCTGTTGACAGACTGGGGTGGGGTGTGGGGGGAGGAAAAAGAGCATCTTAGCAAAGCTAGCGGTCCCCCCCCGACAGTAACATGAGGATCTTCATTAATGTGATGTAATCTTGTAAAATGGTCGGGATGAGTCTCCATTAAAGCTCGGTTTATTGTGGCTTTAAATAACTCATATTGTATTGTGGTTGTTGTGGTTGTGGTCAGCTTTGTGGCTCTTTCGTGTGTGTGTGTGTGTGTGCGTGTGTGTGTGTGTGCCCCTTCTGAGGTCATGGGGTCAGATCATCTTAACACATCTGTTTCGGTGAAGTAGGCCCTACGTTTGACATGAATATGAGTTTAAATAGAAATCTTAATTCCTGTGCATAATCTTAAAACATCTGTTTTTCTTTTTATTGCCAGAAAATGATCAATTTAAAACATCCTCATGTTCAGTCTTCAAACCTGAGATTATTCAATAAGCAATTAGACAAAAAAAAAACAAGAAATTCCCACAAATCAGGAAGCAGAAATCGGAGCCACTTGTGAGCAATAATTTTCTTAAATTATGAGCCATTCATGTGATCTGTTTTTTTTTTTTTAATATACTGTCAATTAGATTAGCTCATTATGAATTCTCAATGTAAACCCCGTGGATTCCGAAGACCCTGTTGACCCCAATTTGAGGTTTTTGCTCTGTGTGTCTAAAGGCCTAGTTTATGGGACGGGATGAATGTGGAGCACAACCCGTTAATGAGGGAGCAGAATATAACATCGTGCTTCAGATTGGCCTCATAATGACAAGAAGATGACAAAAATCAACAGAAATAGCTGCTGAGGAAACAATAGTGGTGTTCCTTGTCATTGTATTGAGATATAAATTATATAGAACTGTCAAGAAAATACTTATCAACGTGGCAGCTGGCTCTAAAGTCAGGCCTCGTCACAGATGGCAAAATGTAGATTGAAAGTGAAGTTAATTTGAACTTTTCACATCAGACACTTGACCTCGTCAAACACAGGTGAAGCTAATAACACTAATTGCAGCACTTGCGTGGTTACTGGTCCTACGCCGACATTTGAGTTATTGGTTCCATCTGTGTGTGTTTCCGTCTGTTTCTAATCAAAACTTAAAAAAAAAAAAACTATTTGAATTTTGAATCTGATTCTGGGGGAAAACCAGGTAAAAGCACGTTTATGAAACATGTCAGGCAAGTCGCTGGTGGAGTGGTGGTTGGTGCGCAAACCCCATTTATGACGGTGTAGGTCCTCCAGGTGGATGGCCCGGGTTCAAATCTGACTCCATGTGGCTCCTTTGCTGCATGTGTATTCCCCAGTATCTCCCCTCACTGTCCTATCTCTACAATAAAGGCATAAAAAGCTCAAACAGTAATCTTTAAAAAAGAAAAATGAAGAATATTATTTAAAAAAAAAAAAAAAAGTCCCAGCAGGCAGCTTAAGCAAGTGTTGACTCTCAAATAATTGAACTATTTTTTTTTTCTATTTGGTAAACATCTCCACTAATTAATATATATCTTAAATTCAGAGTAGTCGACTAGTCTAAAGATAGAGGACGCCACTGGCTAAACACTGTCCCAACCATATTTCATGCAGCCTAATAAACAAAACAAAGCAGGCTCATTAGCTACAGCCCCAGTTAGTGGCTGTTGGCTACATTACAGTTTAACCGGCTCTGTGATCCTACATTCACACAAATATTAAGAACTAAATCAGCAGCGTGTAAGGGGCTGCACGGTTGTGCTGTAGTTAGCGCTGTCACGAATCCCCCGTCTGACAGGGCCCCTCTGTGTGCATGTGTGGGTTCTCTCCGGCTCCCTGCCACAGTCCAAAGACATGCTCGTTAGGTTAATTGGTGACTGTAAAATTGCCAGCCAGTGTGAGTCTGAATGTTGCTGCTTGTCTGTCTCTATTTGTCAGCCCTGTGATTGACGAGTGAACAGTCCAGGGTGTACGCCGCCTCTCGCCCAATTACAGCGGGGATCGGCTCCAGCCCCCCCTCGACCCCCGAACAGGCGTATAGATAATGGATGGATGTCTGCTGCTGACTTGCGAGTGTGAAAACATTTAATTGTTTTGCTTTTAGTTGTAATTAAAAGTAAATGTAATCACTGTACACTCTGTGACCCATTTAAACCTCTCTTAAGATCACCTCCAGGTCAGCGCACCTCAGTTTTGGAGCCATGATCCCAGAATTGCTTATCTGTCACATGACCCTGAGTCACGACATGCCCTCGGGCAGGATAGAGGAAGGATGTGTCCCTCCTGCTGACTCAACAGTATCATCTCCACGTGCTTTGCCTGTCATTCGAGGAGCTATTTAACTTTGATGTGAAGCTGATACACGGGACAAAAGTGATTATCTTTTCTTAGGGACCTCTTAAATCAAAGTCTTACCAGGGTCCACTCTGCCTCACAAAACCCGAGCACGTCAAGGACTCAGACACCAGCAGAATCTGAAATGTTTGTCTAGGTGAATCTGACCTTGTTTGATCGTGCGCATCCAAATTCCTGAGCAGTTTAGCTTCACTTTTGTCGCATAGCGCTGCATGGTGCTTGAACGCTTCAGAAGGATCAATCTTATCTCGATGATCACACTCTCAGTTTTTATTTGTTTTTCCTGCGCCTCAGTGAAAACGTCAAACAGACTCTTTGTTAACTGATGTAAGCGGGTTTTGCATGAGAGAGAATCCAAGTCTGATGAGCACAAACAGTCGAGCAGAGTGTGTCCACATTCCTGTTGTGAATTGCTCAGTCATGCAGACGACAAGGAAGGAAGAGAGGTAGATAACTTATTTTTCATGTTTATTTAACCTTCCCGTCTGCAGATAAACAGACCCAGCAAGTCTCTGAACACATCACAGCCTAGAAATCAGTCTCAGCCTTTCACTAAACATAATTATTTTAGGACCGTTTTCCTTTTTCAAAATCATCGAGGCACATTATTAGTCACGAGGCTGTTTGCTTGATTGGCAGTTGCTCTGTTTTGCCATGAAGCGCTTTGTCATTGCACCCTGGAACATGCATAGTTTAGTTTGGGCTACTGTCCCCCCCACCACCTCTTTAGAGCATCTAATTATACACAAAAATCTGTAAAACATGGTCCGCCATCCCTGCCTCTCTCCCCACCTCCTCCTCCTCTGTTTTCACCCTTTCCCCCCCCGAGGGTAAGAGTTTAAATTCTCATGCCTTTTGCCTGCAGCCATGAACTCAAACGTAATCCCATTGTGTTGTTTTCCCAGGAAATGGATAAATGGCTGATTTGTGTTTGACCGTAGTGGGAGATCTGAGGCCTTTTTTGTTTTTGTTTTTTTGGAGCTCTGGGGATATTTTATTCCTGTCCCAGTCAGAGTCTCATGCGAGTAAATACAGTAATTATAAAGTACAGACAGGTCAGAGCTCCTTAATTACCCTGTTTCTGTGAGAATAAGGCTTTACCTTTTGTGCAGCCTTCTGCAACCCGAGCAGCCACGGGATGCAGTTTTGACTAGACGGTGCCACACCCTCAGGCTACAGGAGCTTGAATCGACCAGTTGCTGCTGTCTCTCTGTTCAGTGGATGATAAAATAAGGCCAATTTATATTTCTTTTTTAGACAGATGTTTGAATTTTTGAGTGATGAACCATGGAGTTGTAATTCCTCTAAATATTCATCAGAATTAACAAAAATAGATGATACAGATTCAATGGCCACTTCAGTGTTTTTATCACAGTCTAAACTTGAATTGGATTTCTGTTTCAGGTACTGCAGTCTGTCTTTGAGACACATCAATATCTTCATGTTATTAATAGATCCAAAATGTTGTCTTGTGATGTTAAAGGATCACACAGTTAACATCTGATTCTGAGTATCGTCTCAACTTTTGCATTTAAGGCTCATCTGCAGCAGACGGCTGATTTGGCTCAAAGCCCTCTGAGTGTGTACTACCTGCCCAGCACCATACGGCTGACAAAGATTGCAACTAGCTGTGAACATAGTGGAGAATTTGGCAGCTTAAGAGCCACATGTTTGCCTCAGGAGAGCTGTTAGCTAGAGTCCTGGATGAGCTCGCTGTGCTGAACTGAAGTTTCTAAATATTTATGTTGTGCACGTCTTAAAAAGTCCGGTTAACATTTAGTTCTTATGTAAAAAACAAAATGTTCTCTAGGTAAAAAGTAATGACTTTGATATTACTCACATGTAGGGAGTGTACAAAGACAGGATTAAAACGTTACTATCACACATGAGCAGTATTTTAATAATTGTACTATTTCTATTTCATCTAAGTCACTTCAAAAACTTTTGAAATAAGAGTGGGGACCCCGGGATGACTCGTGATAATATCTGAAAGGACATGATACATTTAGATACGATACAATAAGTAATACATGATCCATGATAACAATTATATCCACTGCAGCGATTCTGCAATCATTAACCTATTGCGAGACGAGATGAGTAGGAAACATCACAACATCTGATTCTGATAAACTGCATCATCATTATTCACATACACCTACTTATCACGCTTCATCCTCTGACTTCTTTTCACCGCTGTCAGTCGTCACCTTCTTCTTCTTCTTCTTTTATCCCGATGTCAACTTCTTCTCTGGTCAGTTGCCTTCCGTTCACATTACCCTCCTTCATGTCTTAAACCCCATGAGGAGTCAGTAAGTGCAATATCCAAACAGCAGCAGCTTGAATAGTGGAATCTGTTTAGAGCGTTGCATTTAAGTCAAATATTGTGTCCCTCATATTGTGGCGGCAAAAATTGGAGAATGTCGCACAAAAACTAAGTGGGCCTGTACCTGAAACTTGTTTGTATCAGAATAAAATTCAAAGTCCAGATTTATTGAACAAAAAGCACTCATGTTTCTTGTTAGTTTGAGCTCTTGTCTCATGTTTCTTGCTCACAGTGTAGCAGATTTTTTTTTTTCCATTTTCAAACGTGCGTTGGTCCCCTGCAGCACTCCGAACACTCTGATCCTCCTCAAGGTATAAAAATGCTTGAGCGGTGATTGCTTTTTCTATTTCAGGGATAGAGGACAATGAGCTGTCATTATATAAGCTTAGGTTGCCTGTTCAATCCCTCTTCACCCCGTAGACAGGTGCTGCAGTAGCTGCCAGCACAGCCGCTGCTGGCTGAGGCCTGTGAGTGGACAAACAGCCAGATACAGATGGGTCTACATGGACTGCGTGCAGCTGCTAGCCTGTAAGTGCTCCAGTGACTGTCTGCACAATATAACTTAGCACAGTCATGTTAAAGTGCTGGACTCATGCAGCCAAACCCTGAGTTAAGTCAGTGTGACCACTGAGCTGTGAAGAGCAGAGCAGGGAGGTAGAGACGTCTGCGTATTGAACGACTCGGGACGTGGCCGGGTGAGCTATTTCAGGCTAAAACACTTCAAGAGGCGAGCAACAGAGGCGAGGCTATCAACAAACACCGCCACCAGATCCCCATAGTGATCCACAAACAGGGCAGCTATGTGTGCAGCTGTGGTGGGATCTTTAGCGGTGAGTCTCCGTCCATGCAAGTTTTGGATGTTTGAAATGATTCTTCACCTATGCTGTTTTCTAAAGAAGCCAGCTCGTCCATGTGTTGCACCTCATTGAGCGTGCTTTCTGTAAGTGTAGGAATATGGCCCTGCAGATTTGTTCTGGTCTTGCTGGGGGAGAAGAATAACAGGAAGCTGAAGGAAAGATTTCCCAGTTTTGTTAACAGTTTTATGTACAGCTTGAACGGGAGATGGAGGAATGATACTGTGCAAATATGACTATTTTAAATGATATTGAACTGCTTTTTTTTTTTTGATTCCTTAACAAGACAAACATGTTGAATCATTTACAGGGTATTTTGTTGTATTAAATGTTGCTTCTTAAAACCACATTAACCCAAAACCACCATCAACAACTGGTAACAAAAAGGTCACACATCGGCCAGGAGTCAAACAGGGAGGTTTAGCGTTTAAGCGTGGAATGAGCGTGTCAAGTGTTGGTCATGGTTAAGAAAAAGGTTTGACTCGACCTTGCAGGCATGAAGTCACACCTCTTGATATAGTTGACCACAGTAGATAATGCTATTATCAGCACAGTGTTGTGACTGAGGAAAGCCCCAGACTTTGAAGTGGACTACAATTTTAGCTGCTTGCGGCTTTGACTCTGTTTCTCCCCCATGCAAGACATGCATGTGACTCTACATCCCTTTGGACAAACAATTATATCACACACACACACACACACACACACACACTTACACACACTCAGACTCCTCCTGAGTTTAGGTATTTCTTTAGCCCTAAGGCTCATATAAGCTGATGTGGAATGCAGCTTGATTATTTAGCGAACGGGTAAGTAACCTGTTTCGATCACAGGATTGTTCTTTTGTTCTCTGCAAAACACAATTAATCTGGCGGCTTTTATGACTTTGGATGGGATTAATGGTGTAGTAGTGTTTATTCTTGCCATGACATGACATGTTTTTCTTTCCACTGCCAAATACACTAAGAAGCTGCAGAATGCCAAGTTGTACTTAAATGGAGATTTAACCCGAAACCGATGTGTTTGACAAGCACCAGGTGAAAATATTAAACCTGATGGACACACTTAAGATGCAGAGCTACCAGTCAGTAATTAACTAGTCAATAATTCAATGCATGATAGGCGTATAACCTTGTTCTCCCATGCAATCCATACACACTGAACATTAAGAGTTCGTCCTGCACATATTGACAAAAAACATGCGGTTCATACTTTCCTGTTAATGATTTAACGTTTAACTGTGCTTTCATAGGATGAGGAAAATTACAAGCGGGAGACGTCTGCAACAAGTAGTGAGGAGTTGAATGAACATAGACGTCGCTTTGTCTTAAAACATCAAAAGCCAAACAGGTTGGGGATGACCGTCTCAGTTGCAATGCATGCAAAGCCGCTGTCATGGTTTGTTTAACACAGATATTGATCACCTGGGTTGAATTTCCACCCGAAGCTTGAGGTCATTGTGAGTGTGTGTTACAGATGTATAGATCAGTGTGTCTCAGCAGCAGCCTCTGACTCAGTGTTGACTGGGTCCTGGAGTCACATGGCTACTTGTCAGCAGGCTGGAGGAGGAAACATAATCCTGAGGAGGAAGGCTGCTGCTATCAGTCCGTGCATGTTGGACTGAGAGAGGCACTCGACTCGACCAGAGGCTGGACCGCACACGCTCTCGCTCCACACATCTCTAATGCTCACCCTTTTGTCTCCCCCTCTCTCTCTTTTCTCTCTCTGTTTGTTTTCTGTCCTGCACTCTGACCAGACCCGGGTCTCTCTTCACGGCAGAGTTTAGAATTGCACTACAATGTCTGCGGCGGCTTCTCTGCTGTAAGCACTCAAAGGTATGGAAAAAATATGGATTTTAGTTTTTATTGACTAGTTACTGTACAGCTTATGTTTCTGCTTTGTCATTGTTTTCATGGCTTAGTGCTCAATTAGGTGATTTAGATTGTTGTTAAATGTAATTAAACTAAATTTAAAATCTTCATCAGCGTCAATTGTCTTAACGTGGATCTGATTTGAGGCGAGAGCAGAGATGACTCAGGCTTGAACCGTGATGATCTGAGACCAAAGCACTAAGAACTGTAAACATATCCTGCTCAGAGCCGCAGGTTGCACAGCAGAAAAAAATGCCACATTTATCTCCCATGAGTTATAGTAGGGAAACCAACTTTCCCCACTCTTCTGAATCTTAAACAAGCGCCTTTAAAGGACATGTTTTTGGGAAGTGGTTGCTTTCTAAATGCTGACCACTCATAGTTACTAAAAACAGACCTTATGTCTTCAAGAATTTGTCTTCTTAAACTTTGTTCTATTCGACCCACTTCTGTTTATCACATGCATATCTGTCTGCATGAAAAACATGTGACAAAAGTGTTGAATCTGTAAAGCTAAGTTAACAATGTAACAGCATGTCATTGTGTGTGATAAAACATTAAGGACACCAATTGTCCTCGCGCCACTTGCAGCGATCACAATCAGTGTTCCAGGAAGAAAAAAATGTTTCTTTCAACATGCACCACTTGGCAAGCAGAGACAAATGAATTAAACACTCTTATTCCTCGAGGGTGAAATCCAGTTCTTTAATGAAATTTTAAATTCCTCCTTCCTCCCTATCATTGTCGTGCTTATTTTTTTAAGTACTGGCCAGTGCGATGGTTGAGGTTTGGACAATGTGATCAAGCGTCTATTCCTGGGCAGGAATTTCAGTTTGTGCGTTTTATTGAACTGTTCTTTAATTATGAATTTGGAGATGAACACGCAGACTGCGGCCATCGCTCACGTGCCAAGCTGCCAATTTGAAGCTGGGCGCTGTCCAGTGTGTTCAGGCAGATTACTGGGTTAAGAAACCTAGACTTCTGTCGTGAGTTCATAACCTCCATCCTGTCGTCGGACTGTCTCGCTCTTTTTTTTCCTTAAATGTCATAACGAGTGTCAAATGTCACATGACATATCAGTGACTTTGGAAAAACGGATCTTCTCACACGACTTTGCTGAAGTAGTTGATCGGCATTATGTGGTGACTCATCTTTTTTATTAAACAAACTATATAAATATATATATTATAACACCTGAAGCTGCTGCTGCAGGGCAGGTGTCAGACGAAGTGTTGAGCTGCACGCTGCAGAAACACGATCTAGAAGTGAAGTGATACACTGGATTGTTGCAAGACTTTTTTTTTTTTTTTTAAAGAGTACATATTATCCCACTCTTTCACCTTTTCAAACAGTCCCCTGTGGTCTAAATGAAACATCTGTGCTGTGCTTTGGTCAAAATATAACATGAATCAAGCACCAGAGGAGGTTTGTGACCCTGTATAAACCAGCTCTCTCAGAACGCTCCGTTTTGGTGTGTGTGTCTCTTTAAATGCAATGAGCCCCCCCCCCGAGTTTTCCCGTAGACATCACTCCTCTGTAGCAAGAATAAAAATGGCGGACCTGCTCTAAAGTTTTGCTCTAGGCTGGGGGTGGAGTCCATGGGTGGAGATACCAGGGGAGGGGAGGGTATTTTTGTTTTATCAGAATCCCACTGTGATGTCACAAGGAGAGCAAATTTGAAACAGAGCATTTTTCTCTGTGTTGTAAGACTTATGCAGACCACAAACAAAGGACTGAATGGGTTATTATTTTAATTTATGGGTCGGTAGACACTGAGGTTACCCAAACATATTTTCAAAAACACTGTACAAGTGGATTTTTTTCATGATATGTCCCCTTTAAGAAAAACACGACTCGCACATGTACAGGACAACATCAGGAAAAGCTGAGATGTACTGCTTTGTCCACAGGGGTCGCCAAAATCAACGCAAACCTCACAGGAGCTTGAAATGAAAACCAAATACTCCTAATGAAATGAGGAATCTTCTCTCTTAAGGAGCTGAAGGACATTTCAATATTTGAAATGTACAACATACCAAAGAGACTTTGTCGGGTTTATTCATGCTCTGTGGAAGAGTCACCACCATGTCCTCATCACAGATCTGAATAATGACAAAAACATGTTTTCCACTTGTCCCCTTCCTCTAAAGATATGATGTAAATGTCAACCTTGTGCTGATACTGAGGTATATTTCCCACTAGCTTAGGAAGCCTTAATGCGATTGTCCTTTAGATGACAGAAAAGTAAATGTCAGTCCCTCAGAATCATTGAAACGCTACCTTCAAAGGCAGGTTACTCAATATGAAATGAGTTTTCACCGACATACAGAGGAGCTTTTGCATCGTCTCCATTGAATGTATTTATCTTTTTTATGTTAATTTTGACATTTAAGTCTGTAGTTGGTGTTTAAAGTCTTCAGCTGACAAAAATAGCATCCTCACCTTCGTGATCCTGATGTCCACTTCTCCTTTTAGAGACTCCTCTCTCTGCAGGAGGGGACACATGACGATGACAGTGACAGCTTGTCATGTTGTGAGAAGACAATCTTAACTGATAATGTCACAAGGTAGACGTTAAGACAATTTGTATTAACCCTGATTAGCTTTGGACTACAGGTCAGCCTCAAGCAGCGGATGATTAAGTCTCTCTGACATCAGATCTTTTTTTTTTATACATCAGAAAGAATCTCCGGGTTTTTGCAGCTCTTCCCGACAGCCTCAGTTTGTCAATGTTGCCTTCTTCCTGTTTTCGCACTTACTTCCTCTTAGATTGACAGTCTGCCCAAAGCCTTGCATGTACTTGTTTGTTTTTTTTAAGGCTGTGACTAATTCTGTGACTAATTCTTGCATGGAAAAGTTTAAGAAATGCAGGAAAAATTCCACTAGCTTCTTTTAGGAACAGTTTGCGAGTCACCCAAACTTCTGGATGTCTTTGGGAAGACATGATGAACTTCTTCCAGGAGGAATACAGACATCTTGTCCTCAACTTCCTCCTGCACTGTCAGCATTCAGCCGTGTCCTTTCTGTCCTTTTGGTTATTACATAAGGAACAGCCAGTTCTTTTTATACACTCCTCTGAGTGAGGGTTGCACGTTTGCAGCAGGAAAACACCAAGAATATAAAATAAATCAGGAACATTTCAGTTATTATTGTCTCCTTCTCCTGATCACTTTTGTTATTGGTATTATTACAGACTTGCCCTCAGGTGGATAAGCTGGTTCCCATGCTTTTCAGCCTTGATCCCAGAGTTCTGTAACTTTATCCCTGTGTAGCCGGCCCTGCCTTTTCCTCAGCGGGGGGGGTCTAGGTTTACTGGGAAAGTAATCTTCAAAAACACACAAGCTGATTTCAATTGACTCCTTTAACGCCATAGCCGCACAAGATTGCAGCGTCTCAGGCGAGGAAAAGTTGTTATTGTGAATAGAACAGCTGCTACGATGTAATTTAGATTTGGCGCAGCGATTACCACGATGGCAGAGCAAACAAGTAACAATGCCAAGATGCTGTGGCGATTGCTCAGCGTCTCAGTTTCAGGTCTCCTTGGCAGGTGATTTTTCAGTTAAACACACATGAATACAAAGATCGCATTGTCCAGCTCTTAAATTCGGCTGCATTACATCTAATCTCTTGTTATTGATTGTGTCTGAAGAAAGATGCAGTCACGGTACCTCTTTAGAAATCTCTCGCTGTCAACAAGGTCATTGATATGATTGTGTTCGGCCATCAAGGAAGCTTATCGTTTCTCTGATAGCTGCTGACAGAAAGCCAGGCTGTCTTAGGCAGAACCGGATTTCTAGCTGTGACACACAGGAAGTGAACGAGAAGAGAACCCTGCTACGCTCTTAGACCGGAGGGAAACAGCTGTTCTTCAGTTAGTAGTAAACAATGAGGATTACCTGGCTGCCAAACACACATTAGTTTTTTTTTGCTTTCTATAGTCTGTTTATAGACGTCCTGTTTGACATTGTACTGTCACTTGTTGACAGACATCGGCAAATAATGCGGCATGAAGTGATGTCAGTAGCTGGTGTTTATTTGTCTGGCCAAATGAGTTTAATGTGGACATCTAGTACACCTAACTACTGATTCAGAGAACAAACTCTGACTTTTTTTTCATCGTCAAACATGAGAAACGTTGGTATTGTGGGAGTCTGACACCAACAGAAGTCATGAAACAAACATTGGCATCAGAGTCGGTTAAACTGTTATTTTAAACATCAGTGTCGGCATCGACCCTGAATCTCCCAATCGGGTGCATCTCTAATCGGTACATAAAATGATTTAAGTCAATATAAAAAAAAAATGTCTGACTGAACATTTAATAAGGTCGTTGTGATGCAGTGGTTAAGACTTTGTGTCTTTACTTTAAGCAATAAAGAAACAATTGTATGGTTCAACACACTCTCAGCGCTGTCTGCAGCACATGTAGCAGAACTGATGTATATAATACATTACAGTATTCGTTAATGAAGTTTCATTAACACAAAGCAGCCTTCTAAGTACTTATATCCATACTAACTCAACTGATCAACATAGGAAAGATCTCTCTTCAATATATCAGCCCTCAGTGATTTTTACTCCCCCAGAAATAAGTGTCAGCATGTTTTATCAGTCTGATGAATCCCATCTCCGTCTGACTCTTTCAACATCGATATTGAAAATAGTTGCTGCTCGATTAAGTAAGGAAATGCTTCGGATTCTCTGTGACAGAACATTACATCTGTACTTCTTGTTCCTGTGTTTGTACTGTCTCTGTTCAATTGTTTTCATTTATTTTATTATTGTGTGTACTTGTTCTGTTTGTCTTACACTGAAGACTGTTAAATCAAGAAGGCGGGGGGGGGTGGGGGTGATTTGCTGTGGCTCGTGCCGCTACTTATCAGAGGGTCCTCTGCACAGTAGCACTGTGGCTCTTATCTGCCTCTAAGGGTTGATGACCTTCAGTCGCAGTGTTCTGCAACGCATCAAGATACATTGAAATGAAAAGGAACAGTGTGTTAGTACAAATATGTCAGTATGGAGGACTTCTGTCTCTGTTGCAATATTGCATCAAGTATTATGTCATTGTTGAGTGTGTCCGCCTTCTCTTTAAAAACACACTCGGTGTAGGCCGTGTGTGATTCTCCTCAGTGCTTTAGGGCCTCCAGGTACTTGAGCGGCTTCCAGGATATCCTTTATTACCTCCTTAGTTTGACGACATGACACAGGACAGATCATTTAAAGATGATGAAGCATGTTGCCCAGTGTTTAGTTTTTTGATTGATTTGCACTTTGGTGGGTTGGTTTGCAAAAATCGTCAGTTTATCAGGTTAAAAAAAACAACAACCAGACAGTCCGACACAGGTTGCAGCCGGCCTGGTTGTAAAAAAATAAAACGCCTTGTTCCTGTGCTCAAACCCTGCCTCCATTCGATAAACTGCTGTGATTTGCCTGACCTGATTTAGCCATGGTGAGAAAAAGTGTGTGCAGGACGGAGACCACACGCATTCAAACATGAGATGTGGATTCATTTGATCTCAGGCTTATCAGCTCTATCTGCATTTTTGCCTTGGTCGTGCTAATAATATCGTAATCATAGTAGCATGCAGACATGGCAAACATTACACTTGCATTGTGGGTATCTATGAGCATGCTCACATTAGCATTTAACTCAAAGCGGTTCTCTTCGTTCAGCCTCACAGAGCTGCTAAGAAGACTAAAACATTATAGTCTACTCTCTTGTTCTTCAAACTCAAGAAGGTAAATTGTTTGACATGATTGCCAGAGGTCTTAGGTGAGTGGATATTTAAAAATGAAAAACACAGCATTCGTTTTACTTTCAGCTCTTCATATTGATGATTTCACTCTCCCACAATCGCAGGATCTCACTGCTGTTTGCCTCATTGTCTTATATCTCCAGCTTCTTGTGTACTAATTCCAAGATCTGTATCTGTCTCCAGGTTATGCTGCCCAAAAGCTGTCTGAGTCCCAGTGAGAAAGAGAAGGGCTAAAGCCACACAGATCCAATCAAGCTATCCAGTTTGCTCTCCAGCAGCGACTTCAGTGTGGAGCCATGAGCAACCCCGGAGCTCCAAACAAGATTACAGATGCTGTGGCATCGGTTATTCACAGCGTGAGTACACACGGCCGCATACAGAGCAGCTTCAGTCTTGCCCAGGTCAGGTCGGGCTCGGCCACATGATTTAACACATGAGGAAGAGTTTGTGGCCTCGGTGATGAACCAGGTTTAATGGTATTTAGAAAAGAAAGTATGCTCCATACTTTGAGTTATGTTTTTTTTTTCTGCTTGAGACAGAAATTCTTTAGTTCCTAACATCCCTCTCCTTTAACTCATATTTTGTCTACACTGGATTTATGCTGCCTCAGCTCCCTGAGACTTCTCTGGCATGAGAGTTTATGTCTTTTGGACAGTCCCTGCAGAGCTGTGTGTGTGTGTGTGTGTGTGTGTGCGCAAATCTAGTCACAACTAAGAGCCAATTCCCCGGCCAGAATACTTTTTACTACAAAAATAAAATGTTCAGAATACGAGTCACGTTGGTGAAGATGGCTGCCTGAAGCGAAGCTCCGACTAGCATCATTTAATTAATCCTGTGGTTTGTGGTTACATTAGTTATAGACGCATTGTCTTTGCATTAGAAGACTCTTTTGGTCGCACAGGATGGTGAAGCAGCTCAAAAGCGGGGACATTAAGGCGCATTTGCGATCTTTGAACCTTGCTACTAAAGCGGAGGTAGAGGACCGCCGTGATAAATTAGAAGATGTGGAGAACCGCAATCGACGCAACAATCTACGATCTGTGAGTGTCCCAGAAGGTAAAGAAAGTTCTCAGGCTACAAGGTCAATTGGGTTAAATCAGAGTACGGTCCGACTACACTCTTCCAAGCAGGTAGTTTCAGATGGCCTAAGCAGGGGTTAAAATATCTAGGAATTCTTTTCCCTTCTGAATTGGAGGATATTATTAAGGTGAACTTTGAGCCCGTAATGCAGAGACTAGCAATTTGTGCGGTGTCCTAAGCTCTACATTTCAGGATATTGTACGGCGTTATCTGCTTTTTCAAAACCACTGATCCAATGGATACAAACTGCTGTTATGACTGGACGACAGATTATCCTCAGGAATTGGAAGACATCAGTAGAACCTCCTTTTTCCGAACTGGTTGACTGAACTGGGCACAGTAGCTGCATACGAAAGGTCATGTGTCATATCGGATGCAGGACAGAACAGAAAAATGTCTGAAGTGGGGCATCTTGTTGTGATTAACCGGCCAGAATGAAGATCAAGTGTCAAAATTAGCATTGGTTTTGTATTATTTATTTTTTTATGTTCGTTTATATGCTAAGCCACTGTAGAAGAAAGGACCCGCTGACCCCTCTGTGTTACAGTTTTGTGTGTGGGTGGGGGTGGGGTAGAGGGTATTTGTAACAAACAGATGTATACTATATGTTATCGCTGATTTGTTGTTGCTTTTTCTAAAATAAAAATTGAAAGTCATAAAAAAAAATCAGAATACTTTAAAAAGCATTTCAGATCTGCTGACTTTCCCTTTTCATTAGAGTGTTGAAGAATGTGAACGGTTCCACAACTGAAACCGTTTCTTTCCTCTTTTCTTTAATTCAATGTTTTACCAGTGTTGGAAGCGCTGGAGTAATATTGGCTTGTAATGAAAAATTGTAATTGTAAGGCTGCTGCTGCTGGGATTGATGTGATAAACATGGTGCCCAGAGGGCCGCTGGTCAGCAGCCAAAGAAAGCTGCATTCTTCAACTTAAGAGTTTCTCTGGGATGATTAAGATGCTAAGGCCGAAAATATCACAAGCTTGAAGAAGAAATCCACCTCATGATCAGCGTCATATTGTTGGAGATTGTCCGTTTGCAATGATCCAGAAGTTAAGTTCTACTGGATCCCAGTAAAATTGAAGGATAGATGTTCTGTTTCTTACTGATTGAATAACTCATGTTGTTTCACTTGAGTTAGGGACATCCACGTTTCCCTGAACAGTCCAAATGAAAGAGAGATCATAGTGCTGTGGGTTGATAGTGTAGGTGAGTGGGAAAAGGGATGTTTAAAGTGCAGCAGAGCAACAAAACAAAAAGGGAAATACCTTTGTACACTTGAGAGCTCATTTCTGACTGAGACAGCTGTAAAGTCTCCTAAAGACAGGTTTTCTTTCTTCACTGCCACACTAATGTAGGAAACGCTTACTTTCCCTGAGCGTTGCAGTTTTTTGTCAGCTGCTTCCCTTTCCAGTGATTGCAAAATGTTTTGACCACACTGACACCTCTTCACTTACCTCCATGGACTCTGGGAGGGTTCCTCTTGCTGGACATAAACAACATAACGGCTGTCCAAGGTTTGAAATCCATCCCCCTCACAGTTCAGACTCAGAATGCAGAGTATTTAAGAGGGGGAAGTGGATCTATGAAACTTAAACGCCTATCCATTAAAAAACGTTCTAGAGAAAGACGAGCAAAGGATTTAACTACCGCTCGTAGTACATGTTTTAACATTATGACGATTCATTTGCTCATTTTGATCCCAATACTTTTAATTTTACAGAAAACAATCAGCATCAAATAGTTCAGCAGTGTACCACAAAATACCCTCAAACAGTTTGAACCTCACACCTCAAACACGCTATTTATAAAGTTAATGAAAAATATAAAGACAAAAGTTATTGAAGTGTAAGACAAACAAGTATGTGTATTTGTATCATGTCAACATGACACATTTTTTTCATCATAGAGAAAATGAGGCAAGTTCAGAAGTGTAATAGTATGACTTAATGACACACCTTGATGACGGTTTGAAAAACAATGTTGTTTCCGTGTAGTCATGGAATAAAATCTTTTGTCAAGATTTGCTAAAATGATTTTGTCATGGTGATACAACAAAACCAAAAGTAGTTACAACTGGGGGGGCTTGGTTGCCTGCTGGTTGGTGTGCGCGCCCCATGTACGGAGGCAAAGTCTCGGGTTAGAATCTGACCTGCGCCTCCTTTCCTACATGTTGTTCCTCGCTCTCTCTCTCTCTCTCTCTCTCTCTCTGATTTCTGCCTCAGTCCACTGTCCTGTCTCTCCAATAAAGGAACAGAAGTAAAAAAGTAACTACAACCCGATCATGTCAAAGCAATTTTAAGGGATAGGACATCCATAAAGTGAAAGGATCCCCCACTCTCTCTCGTTGGGCTGAGAAAGTGGGGGATCCAACAATGATTTGGGCGCCCGCTCTACCGCTACTTTCTTTGAGGACTACCAGCAGAATCCTACACATAGATATTCAACGAAGCTGTTGGTTGACTCTTTTTAAGGAGATTCTGCAAAGCCTGTAAGAATCAGCCTGTCTTTACAGCCCTTATACCCTGTAAGACCGTTAAACACCTTTAAACCTATATTGAGATTGTGGACGAGGGTATGACTCTGCTGTAATGAATCCTGGCAGCAGGTCGTCTGGTGACCAAGAAGCCCAGTGAAGATAAAAGGGTTTGCTGTATGACTGTGTCTTGGCTGTTATTGGTTCCAACTCTTTCCGGGTTAATCATTCACTCTTTAACAATGTGTGTTTGTGTACGTGTGTGTGTGTTTGTTCAGGGAGAGTTCAGATAATCCCCTCTGGATTTTTTTTTTTTTTTTTTTTTTAGGGGCTAACGTTGTGAAACTGAGTAATGTCGTGTAGATCTGCCCGGTCATGTGACGAGGGCTAACCGAAATGGAGAAATAGGTCGTCTTTCCTTTCCTTTTTACTTCTACTTTTGACATCAGAAAAGCAAATATAGCTGCCTTTGATGTATTTCTAAACTGCAGAGCTCTACTCGTGTCTGACTTGATGGACTATATCAACTACCTGTACTCATTGAAGGTGAGTTTGTTTACCGCTGAGGTAACTTGTGGTCACATCATGGTTTGCTCTCTCGTTCTGTTTGGGATATTTAGTCTCTTTCTTATCCATGCCAGTCATTACACATCGTGCTAATAGATATTATGTGTAAGCCAATAGATAGCCTCGTGGTTTAGGTAAATGTAACCTCAACACGAACTCAGCAGCTGGTTAATGTTCACTCCTGTGCTGTGCTTTTTAGATGCATTTGCTTCGTCAACAGCTTATTGACTCTTCTCAAGCTTTAACGATCCAGGGTAATATTTACTCCCTAATGTTAACTTAATGCGTCACTAGTTACAGATAGTCGCCCCTGTGATGTCTGATGGATTATGAAATACAGTATTTCTTGACCACGGGGCACAAGAGCAGCAAACGTCCACTCTATCCGTCATGTGAAAACTACCGGACCATTAGTTTTATGTTGCTAATGTTCCCTTTTAAAGGAACAGATTAACACCTCAAGAAGTGTTTCTATTTACTCTCCTATTATCGTTACTGTTAGGAACATATCAAAGTGAAACTAGGTTAGCTTAACATGCACACTGGAAGGAGGTGGACACACACGTGTTGGAGATACAGGAGGGAAGGTATTGTTAGCTTTCGTCACAGCCAGGTTAGCTTCTAGCGTCTAGTCTTGAGTGCTGCTCACTATACCTTCATATTTACATGAACAGGAGGATTTTCCAAAATGTTGAACTATTCGTTTAAAAAAAATGTGATGTCTTCGGCAGTTTAACTGAAGGGATTTTAATCGCAAAATTATTTCATTTCTAATGTTTGATGCCTGAAAGTTAATAGAATTCAAAATGGCAGATTTTGTTTTTGGTTCTTCTTGTTTAGTGAAGTTTCTCGGGACCCCTCTTAGTTTTTTGAAGCCCCTTTGAGTGAAGTTTCAATCTACTTTATTTTCAATCTAGATTTATTTTTGGGCTTTTTGTGCCTTTTATTGTAGAGATAGGAGAGTGGATTTTGGAGTCAGAGAGAGAGTGGGGAATGACATGCGGGAAAGGAGCCACTGCTCGGATTCGAACCTGGTCCGCCCGCTTTGAGGACTGCATCCTCCGTACATGGGGAGCGTGCACTAACCACTACAACTTGCACCCAAACTTAAAGTTGTCACTTCAGCCAGGGCGGCTGTGGCTCAGTAAGTAGAGTCGGTCGTCTCTCAACCGGGAGGTTGGGGGTTTGATCCCCAGCTCCTGCAGCCACATGTCCGATGTGTCCATGGGCAAGACACTTAACCCCAAGTTGCTCCCGCAGCTTGGTCTGCGGCGTATGAATGTGTATGAATGGGATAAGTTACTTCTGATGGATACTTCACACAGCAGACTCTACCATCAGTGTGTGAATGTGTAGGTGTGACCTGCAGTGTAAAAACGCTTTGAGTAGACAGAAGACTAGAAAAGTGCTACTGTATACAAGCTCAAGTTCATTTATCATTTACAATTTACTTTATATAGCCATAGTGAGCTAGGAAGGAGGTTGAAGTGCACACCATATCAGTAACTGTCAGTGAGACACTTGCCTTCAGGAAGTGAACCTCAGATAGGATTAGATGAGCACAGTTCACACCCATCATGTTTTATTACTGTCTCTCACCTCTTACTCTTCCTGTTCCTGAGAAGTGAATCTGTAAGTCTCCTCAGAATTCCCCCACGCTTAAGTGACTAAGTTTCTTAAACATATTCAGCTTAGATAGAAGTGTGAGGCAAAAGAGATGTGCCAGCATGTCTCTTTCATCATGATGTAACAGGAAAGGTGTGTAAGCTGGTTGCAGATTACAACATTTGTAGTTTCTGTAAGACAACACTGACCACTGTCATGCTTTTATAGGATAATCATAAACCTAGAGTGTGTCGTGCCTTTGGATCGCCCTGCACTCGTGTAAAGATACACAGAAATGCAGTGACTCATCAGCCACCAGGACAACATGATCAGCACAACATCCGCAGCCTACACTGTCACCCCCTTTCCCCTCTAAATGCTGACTGTGTAGGATTTGAGCCTACCTCACGACACAGATAATCTCCTCTGCAGCCTCTACACACCGTCAAGTGTCCGCCACGTTACATAACTCAGCCACTGCACATTAACAGTCCACTGCTTTAACTTTTCCAACTATGTTGCTTTCCATAAATTAAACCATGCATCAATGCTTTCTGTACATTTCAGCTTAAAAAACGCTAGAAAATGCCTTCAAGTGTTTTTTCTGAAGGTTGCTGTCAGAACATTTTCCTGCTGGCTAGTTTGAGTAAACTTCAGTCCAGAATGAAATATCATAAGTAAGGTTGTCAAAAAATCCTGATACCTCAATACTTAATGATAACACATGTATGAAAACAATACAATCTCTTCATTGTTTTAATGGTCAATAACATGGAAAGATACCAAAGGTTTAGAAAAACTCTGAATTGCTTGTAAAAAATGTAACTGAAAGCCGCCACGAGCAAAAGAGGAGAAGAACGGCCTTAAAAGCACAAATACTATTTGAAAATCTATTTGAGCAATTAAGACAGTGCAGGATTTCTTTTCTGAATTTTTGCAATTATTTAGTGCTTGGACTTGTATTTTTTTTGGCTGTGTTATCAGAAGATGTATTGCTATAGTTTGATTTTTTTGCTAGAGTTGTATCGCAGTTTAACGTTCTAGTATTGTGACAACTCTAATGACAACTATTGGCAGGATCACCATGAACTTGGGTACAATCCCCAGGAAGCATTGTAAGGACTTTGGTGACCCCTTAGCTCGCTTTTAGCTCTCTAAGCCCTGTTTGTTCTTGTAGCGCCATCATCGGGTCATGAAGTTTATCCAATTAATGACCAAATGAATCCCTATTAAACTAATGACATCCCCATCAGGTTTAGCTGTAAATGTTATGTTGATGTGAGCCTACTAACTCTTGACTAGGGCAATAAATATCAAAATTTGGATTTGTTTGGACCAGAGAAGGTAGGCGGTTTTAAGGCACCCCCACACGGCCGTTTTGGACGCCCCTCGGTTTGCCAGATATGAGACCAGTTATCAGGTCAAACCAACAGGTGTGGGCAGGAGAAGTGGTTCAGTTAGAAGTGATTGTACCCGACCTAAAAAGCCTCTGCATGTTTCTAAGAAGCTGAAACGTGCTCAAACTAGGATCGATACTGGAGATGCTTTTTGAAAAATGGAGAGAGGTTAGCACGCAGAAAGGTTTACAGACCCGTGCAGAGCTGGATAAACACTGAAGCTTCAGCGTTCACAACATGGCAACCTGCATGCACATCGACTCTACAGAGGAGGGGGCGGGGGGGGAGACAGGTTTCTTCTGTCCTGTTGCTCCTTTCCTGCATGTTATTACCCACACTCTCTCTCCCTGATTTCTGAATCTATCCACCTATCTCTATCTCTACAATAAAACCATAAAAAAACAAACCTTTAAAAACTTGTTGATTAAAAGCACATTGGTCAATATTAAAGCTTCTTCTGACAATGCTCAAATGTGGAGATTAATGTCAAGGTTTCGTTCCTCGGCTTTTCAAACGCAGCTCGTGCTTTCAGCGAGCATTTGCATTTCAAGAGAAAAAGAGCGTTGTTTGTCGTATGGGGGACGCAAAGAGGAAGACTGGTGAAGGTGGTTGGATGGTAAATAGAGATTTGATTAGATTTTTTTCAAGGCTTTGATAAGCCATAGGAGTACGACATATGGATCTTTAAAGCAGGTGTTTAGTGCGAGAGAGCTCCTTTGCTGTCATGGTTGGTGTCAGTGACGCTCGTTGTCACCAATCCCATTGATTGGGATTAAGCTCACATTGCCTTACCAAACTTAACTCCCTGAAACTCCTGTGTAAATCGTTCCTTATCTGAGTTTTCCTTTTTGTCTGGTCTGCTTTGTTTTTACTCGGCTCCCCTCTGCTTGTTTTTCAGTGCTTGTGGATTCAGTTGTGGAAAATTGTCTCACCTCTTTGAGAGTCCTTCACACGTCTCTCCCTCCTGCAGGGATTCGCTGTGAAACCATGATATGAATGAGAGCTCTGTAAAAATAAACTGCAGGGTAGTGTTGCAGCTCACATCTGGAGGGGATTGTGTCCTCCGGCATTTTGGATCAGATCTTATTAAATTTTGAATTATTGACATGGCTTTGGACGGGACTCCTCTTTAATTTGGACATGTTTTGATTTCACTAGCAAAGGTTGGAGTTAAGAGAGCCCCAAAAATGGTTTTCTGTCAAAGCTCTCGAGTTGAACAATCTTTGTGCGCGTGCTTTAAAATGCTGAGCTGTGTTTTTACAGTTTGCTCTTTGGGTCACGCAGCTCAACATATAGTTTGTTCACTGCTGTTCCTGAGAATCGTGTTGATCTGTCAGTGGGGGAAAAAAGCTATATGAAGAATTTAACCTTGGGTCAATATTGAATGTGTGCCCAACAGGCCAACCTTTTTTCACTTTAAGTCTTTGCTTGTCCACAGTTCAGTGCAGGTTTTTGGCTTCTGTCACCTGTGTGTGGCATGTAAAAACAGGTCGGAGTTCAACTCTTCATGGCTATGTGGCTCATGGGAATCTGTTTTTCTCACTGTCTTTGGACATGCCTTTATCTATGAGCATTTGTCAAGCTGTGAAAAGACTAACTCTGCAGCTTCCTGTTCATATCTTCTTGTCTTGAGGGGTTTAATGAGCTTGTTAAAAGTGGAACAAGCAAGAGTGCCAAAGCTGGTTTACATCATGCGTATAAATAGACACCACTTGTTGTACTGCATGTCATGAGTTAAGTTAAGGTAAGTAGTTGATCTGATTTGGTATCATACTATTGCCAGATTTATTTTTGGTTTCTGATCCAGTTTGTTTAACTATGACAAAATAAATGTACACTGTAGGAATAATTATATCCTTACATAAGAAAAGGTAGCGACGCAGCAGTTTAAAAATGTATGTCAATAGAAGAATAGAAAACCTTTTTATTGTTGTGGAAAGAAAACAAAAAGTATAACATTCATCACATTCAGTCATACACACGCTCATCCATAATAGTTTTTAAAAGAGGAAGATAGAAAAAGTATAACGAAAAATATAGTGGATTCAGTGCAGTCATAAGTGTTATAGGAACTTGATTATTATTGTTGCGCTGTACAAGAGGGGGGAAAGCACACTGAAACGTTATGCATCATCGTTTTGCACATGAAATGTCACCATAAATAATATTACACACATGAGTCACTGCTTCCTCAAAAATAAGATTCCACATGAGATATAATGAAGCTTGAGCAGCGGCGCCGCTCAACTGGGGCACTGACTTAGTGCGCACTCACACTAGCAAACTTGATTGTCAATCAACCTCCTGTCCAGTCTTCTTAACCTTAACCCTGAGCTGCAGAAGATAAACCAAGATGATGGTGATCGAAGGAATCAGATATTGTTTAAAAAAAAAAATGTTTTCTGGAAGTTACATCATTTATATAACTGTGTTGTGGTAAAAACGTACATCGTAATTACAGAGATTAAATATGATATTGTGAAGTCCCATAATATGGAAGTATTTGCATGATTTCTTACTTGAGCACTTAATTCTGTACTTTCTGATACTTTCTGCTGCCGCATAATTTAATTTATAGCAGCATTTTTTGTGAAGCCTTTTAGCAGTGTGCCGTGCAAGTCCAACATGAAGCTAAGCAGGCGCTGCAGGTGGGATAGGACTCTTCATGTATCATGACATGCTTTCTGTTATTCCCACGAGAGCACGAGAGAGAAAAACACAAAGTATGATGACATGATGTGACGGGTTCCCTGAGAACCTTTTGTGGGAGAATCCCATCACTTGTGGCCCCCTGAGTTCTGCCGCAGGGAGGGTTCCACTGCAGGATATGACTACCTGTGCAGTTATCTCCACTTCAGGGCAGCTAGAGCACGATCCTGTCAGGCCGAGTAGATCCACTTGCAGCAGTAGCTCCGGCCAAGCCTTACGACAACATCCCTCCGGCAGAGCAAGGCACACCAGGGAGCAGTATCCTGCTGCAAGAAAACAGATCTCTTATCAACCACATGATGCCTGTCACACCACAGTGTGGACGAAGAGTAATGCACATGGCTTTTGTAATGCACATGGCTCATTTTAAGGAGGCTCTGCATGAGAGGGCTTGTCATGTGACGTCCTGACGGTGCTGTAACTGCAGAACGAGAACTCCCTCTAGTGTTGGTTTTGTTGAAGTTGATTAGTACTCCAACTACAGATTCATTCTCTGCAGGTTTTGGCATGTAGTACAATAACACTGGAAACATGGTTAAACAAAAACTTTAGTGTCTAAAAGAATTAAAGATTTTTGAGTGTGCGCTACATGGACATTATTTCCCCTTAATTCAACGCGAAAGTAGGAGGCTGCAAAGCTAGAAACTATTCATAATAGTCTGGATAAAGACGACACAGTTACAGAAAACTCCAAGGCAACAAAAAATGTTCCTGTTAAATCTTTTCATTGATGGAAACATTGCAAAGTTACAGATTGATAACCTTTGCATGTCAATGTTTGGATGAATTATAGAATTTGGATACAGCCACAGTTTAAACGAAGACTTGAAGATTTTGTGGGGGCTTTTTGTGTCTTTATTGTAGAGACAGGACAGTAGATAGAGTTGGAAATCAGGGAGAGAGAGATTAGATAATGACGTGGGAAAGGAGCCACAGGTAGGATTTGAACCCGGGCTGCCAGCTTGGAGATCTTTTGGGGTTCTTGCACTGTTTTGTTCTTGTTTGGGTTCTTACTCTGTGTTGTTATGTATACTTCTGCACCTATCAAAGAACTTTGTAACACCTTGTTTGTTTTATAAGCTTAATCATTTTTTCATTGATTGTAAACACTCCTGAGGATGTAGGTGTCAAACGAGGAAGTAAATGAAACACGAAACAATGGGTTTGGCTTTCAAAATAAAGCAGGATGAGGCCTTTTTTTTTTTTTTTTTACACTTACAAATCACAAATAAACAGGACAAGATCGGCGATGAGATAAGAGGCACCGCTTTCTCTCTGAAAGTTCCAAACAGGAGCGTTGACTGGCTGGAGTTCTTTTGGCAAGTGACTGAGTTCCTTGTTTTACATTTTTCTTGAAATGTATTCATGTATTTGTTTTCTTTTGTGTTGTAGCCAGAGGTTCCTGCTGCCTCATCACATGGACCTTCTCGTCCTGAAGAGGATGACGATGGTGACCTCAACAAAGCTTTGGGCGTCCAGCGCTTCCAGCAGATCCTGAGCCCTGCGTCTGTGATACCTGATGAACAGCACCACATCTACCATGAGGAGGATATTGAATGTAAGAACGCAACAGTGTTCTCTCTTTGGATGCATTTCAATATTCAACGAGTTTATTAGCTGGCATTTAAAAATGGAATAATGTATGTTTTTTCCCCAGACCACCGTCACTCCTCTCACCACATCCACCGCCCTCTGTCCAAACTGCCCAACGAGGGACGCAGGAAGAAGAGCAGCAAGAAGAGGAGGAAGGACAAAGATCACAAAGGCAGCCAAGTTCCCAGCAGTGGCCCCATCGATGAGGGGGAAGATGAGGAGGAAGAAGAGGATGAGGTGACCGAGACGACTTCGATTCCCTCTGAGTCAGAGAAAGTCAAAGATGTAGAGGTAATCATCGTAATGTCCTAGTGAGTTCATGATTGAGCGGGTCTGGTACCCTCAACTGTTGCATCAGGATGTGGCCACATGGTAATGTTTGGATTCAGGATTATGCTCCTAATGTTTCATTATCCAGCCTTCTCACTCGCTACTGTAGCATCACAACATGTTCCTTTATGAATCTTTTATTATAGTCTTAATCTTTCATCAGTAGGTTTTATGTTTGTCTTGTTTTGCAGAGCATAATAACAGCCAAACAATCATAATAAAACTTTTCAAAGCTGCAGGATATGACAGAGATAATGAAAACAACAGACAAACATCTGAAGACAACAGATTCCCAAAACATACTCATGTTTTATTTGTCCGTCCAATTTTTTGGAGGGGTTGGGGAGTGGTTGCAGAGTCCCCATTCCTTGAGATAACAAATCCAGTTATATAAATGATATATTTTTTAAACCAATTCCAACAGACTTATTGCATTGAGCCGTTAAAAACCTCGATTTTCCTCTGATTTAATCTGATATCTGACGTTCTTGGTTTTCATTTTAGCTCCATTGTCTGTTTTTAACAATAAGCCGCTCTCTCTCACGCTCTGTTTTCTCTCCACAGTTTTTTCTCTCAGATGACGACCATGTAGTCAAACGTGGCAAAGAGAGCCCTCACTCAGCCCGTGAGCTGGACGTCGTACCGCACTCTGCCGACGGAGCAGACAACGAAGATGCCACTTCCTCAGAGTGAGTCAAGTCGAGTTCTTGGACAAAAACAAACCAGTGAAAGGGGGCGTGAGAGAAAATGATTAGCGTGCTTTACCTGCTGTGATGATTGCGTAATGCATGTGAGGCACATGCTTGATCAGCCCAGTGAGGCACACACTGTACGTTACCATGTCTCAGGCATCCAGATGGCCTGCTGGGCATGATCTGATGGACCTGAATAATCTGCTCCTCAGAGACCCATATATCACCTGTCGCTATAGACGACACAACACACCTCAGCAGCTCCAGGCTCCCCCTATGGCATTTACTTTTCCTCTTCATGAGGCTCTAATCTGGGCTGGGATAAAGCTGTGACTACTTGTTGATTGGAGGGAATTGGAATAACGGTGGATTTATCTGACAAAGCCTCCTCACGCAAGGGGAAGATAGTTGAGTGATATTTTTGCTTCATAGTCTTGTTTTTCTTTGGACAGCAGACATTTATAGGACGGTGAGTTCTTTGTGTCCATTTCAAAGGACTTGGAAGGATTTGTATTGGCTGAGCGTACCATGTGAATGCTTTTTATACTTTAATGTCCGTTTAGATTTTAGTTGAACCTCTTGATTTGAGATATGCAAGTGTAGCATTCTAAAAGCACAACTTTGTGTCGTTCTCCGCTTTTATTTAGTGCACCGACCTCACCCGACGTTTCCAGCCCTGCGCCTCAGTTTGGGCAACCTGAACACATACCGCTTGCCCGGGTGTCCTCTGCCTGCCGCAGCTACGATCTGCAGGAGCGCCGGCGCACAGGCAACATGACGGGTGCCGAGCAGGCCAAGTACGAGCGGATCCCTACTGACGAGAGTGAGGCTCAGACGCTGGCCTCCGCTGACCTGGATGGCATCAAGAGTGAGTACAGATGAATGATAGAATTGTTTTCTTTACTCCACCGTCAGAGAATTAAATAAAGAGATGTCCTCCACATGACATAAAAAACTTGGGCTGCCCTGTATCCGTTAGGACTTTTCCAGATAAAGGACACACTTCTTTTTAAAGATTCATTTTTGGCCTTTTCATGCCTTTATTGAGCGAGGACAGGGGATGGATTTGGAAAGTGGGGCGAGAGAGAGTGAAGAATGACACGTGTGAAATGAGCCAGAAGTCAGACTTGAATCCGGGACACCTGCTTCAAGGACAACATCTTCTGTACATGGTGGGGGGGGGCAAGCTAACAGAGAGGCCCCATTAAGGAAACCCCCTTTCCTTATTTTTCCTTTAAATAGTTTTATATTTTAACACCATCTGACTTGACTTCTTATGAGTACACCTTGAAGTACACACTTTTGAATGCACAATCTTTATTTATTTTTTCAACCATAATGTTTGGGCTTTTAGCCAGTTGATAGAGTAGGAAAGGAAATCAGTAGAAAGAATGCAGAATGACATGCTGGAAAGAAGTCCCAGGTTGGTTATAACCCAGGCTGTCCGCCTGGAGGACCACAGCCTCCACACATGGAGAGCAACACAATCGCCAGCCCATCAGCACCTCGAGTGCACACTTTTGACTTTGCATTTTCAATAATGTGAACACTTTCAAGTGCACACTTTAAACAGTACACTTTTAAGAACACACCTTCATGTGCACACTTAACCACCATATCAACTCTGTAGAGTGATTATATCTTAGTCTGATATATTTCAAGGAGTCAAGGAACTGATGTGAATCACTGCTTTTTCCTTTCTTGACCTAAACTTGTAATTCTTTTTTTCGAAAATGTTTGAGTTTAAGCTCCTATCTTGAATCTTTTTAGCAATTAAAGTTATTAATCTGCTGTAGGTGCCTCAATATAAAACCATCCAGGAGAAAAGATATCCATGATGTCTTGTTATTCCTTTTAATTAATTAAAAACAATATAAGATGCCAAGTTGTTTGCCTTAACAACACCAAAGCTTCTTCAGCATGGTTGGCTTTGTGTATTTTTTTTTATTTTTAATAATTCCGATTTATAAAAACTAATGATATCTGAACAGGCTAATGCAATCTGACTGTGACAAATATGAATTTTTGGATTTGTTGATGCTCAGCTTTGTCCAGAAACGTCAAGGCGAGGGAGCTCCTTCTTCATTTCACTCGGCTCCCTGCCGCTCAGTGACGTCCCTGGCCCCCCGACCCAGCGTGGGGTTGTGTTCAAGGCCGGGGAAATTTACGCCAGGGATCCGACCCCTCAGCAGAGAGCAGCAGCTTATCAGAGAGTGTGTCTGACAGGCTCGCATTATTAAATTAGCCATTCCCGCTGTCAGCTGAGGCCCCTGGATTCAGGCCCAAGCCAACATGGTGGCTAATGGTAAAACCTGGACCTGAGTGAAGAACCTTTAATCATTAGTGGACTCAAGCAAGGGGGAGAGTTAAGTGAAGTTGAAGGCCAAAAAAAAAAGAGGTTGTTGAAGGACTTATGTGCAGATATCATCCAGTTCTGTAGTCATTATGGGGCTTAGAGACAATGAGACTCCAACATGTTGATCACCACGTATCCTCTGTGTCTTCTTTTATCTTTTCGCCGCCCCCATAAATCATCCTGGGAAAGTGTCTCTGTCTCTGGCTTCTGGTCAACAATAGGAATTATTAGATCACTGTCCCTCCCCTTTGTCTGACCTGAGCGAATTAACACCTCTTCTCACTGATGCATTGTGAAAGTTTCAACCACGGGCGGGTCAGGCATCGGTCAAGAAGTGGCAACTTTTTCCGCTATCTCAAAACACGCACAAGTGGCCCGCTGTGATTTAAAGGCACGTAGTCAGTCTGTCGTGCCAACACCAACCCTACGCCCACCACAAATCCTCCACGTCCTTTAAATGCTGCGTGCCAATCGGGCCTCGTTTTTAATCCAGCGGCTGCCCCAAACTTCACTCAGACATCGTGGAGAGACTTGACCACAGACCCTCTGAGATAAAGATGCAGGGATTGTGAAGTCAAACTAGAATGAACAGTATAGATGTTATCGTTTTGGACCTTCTGATTTTTAAATAATGAGCTGAAACATTGATGAAGAACCATAAAAGCGTCACTGTTTGTTTCATAGGACTCTCAGGCTCTGATAAAGGTAAGGCAGTTGATATTTTGAGGGGAATCACATTGATTTTGTAAGACAGGTTTTCAGATGCATTTTCAGTTTTAAGGTTGATGTTGATTTTTTTTTTTTTATCCTGGTCGTCTATTTCGAACTCATCTCTGACCTCAGTTCCTCCTCGCAGAGTTTGAATTTTTCTCAGCCATCCTGGGAATCTCGCCGTAATCTTTTTGATACCTGTTCCCGCTGCCAGCCTGAGTAACTCTACTCCCTGATGAGGGACCAAAGACACAAAAGCAAGCTGGCTTGGCACTTAGTGACTTGGTGCTTTGAGATTTGAACCTGTGGTGCGAGGTCAACATGTGCATACTGAATAGCTTCAGGCTGTAAAAATCATGCAGCCTTCTACCTATTCAAGGATATAAATTTTCTGGTATTGTTACTTTAACATCATCTTTGTTAAATAGTCTTCCCTCTGTTCCATCAGGTCACCGTTTTGAAGATGTTCCCGGTGTGCGCAGACACCTGGTCAGAAAGAGCACCAAAGGTCAAGTGGTGCATATCGGCAAAGACCACAAAGAGCCGACCACACGCAGCCGTAAGCAGGACCGAACCCCACATGAGGTGAGACATTGATGATCACTTTTCAAAGTGAGAGCGGGACACACGTCAACATGTGCATCATACAGTCTGATGATGATTGTTCTGTTGCCTCATCAGTACCTTTTACTCATTCTGATAAACGTCTGTTATTAATCATCAACAACAGCGACCTACAACCATTAAAGGGTTTAAAGAAATCTTTCACTGAGTAGCAAAATGTACCAAACTTTGGACTCATTAATAAATCATTTCAGATATCGTGAAATCATCACTATTTTTCTAATTGATGTCTTTTGTTCAACCAACAGTGAAACCACAAACATTTTTTTATTATTATTATTTTATTATTTATTAACTATTGAAAATATTATGATTCTAGTCATGTCAAAGAAAGAACTGCCGTCACTTTAAAATGGACACACATCTGAATATGTGGATCAACTCTGATTTAAAAAAAAAAAAAAAAAAAAAAAAAAAAAAGATTTAGCAGTTAGCTTTTTTGTACAGAAATATGACTATGATAAAGACAGAGAAATGGTTCCTACTTCTGCAGTAATGCAGTCAAAGGCTGATGTTAAACAAATGCAAAAGCATTCCATCAATTCTTCTGAAAATCACCAAATGAGTTATTTTTATTTCTGTTTTAACCTAAGAAAGTTTTGGTAAACAAACTTTCCTTTGCAATATTTTAATCTATTTTTCTACTTCAGACTTTGCTTATTTCCCCCAGAAAGTGACCATAAACTGTTTAAAAGTCCTGGGAAATGTTTTCCATCTCTCTGATGTAGCGCTGAGTCTCCTTTTGTGGACGGGACGGGACGGGGAGGGAAGGAGACAATTAAAAATGAATGAATGAGTTCTTTCCTTTCACATGGAGAGGAAAAAAGTGGGGGGAGAGGAGCGTAGGTAACCAGACACTGGAAGCTCCTGAGAGAGGGAGAGCTATGTTTTATTAACACACACACACATTCTCATACACGGCTCTAAGCACCCCCTCCCACCCAGCAGCCCGAGCACACAACAGGTCCCTGTCAGGTGTGTGTGATGAGGAAGAGGTACCTGTTGGTATGTGTGTAAAAGCTAGGGTCCGGCCCTTTTTGCTGCCGTGTGTTTGAGTCCTCTCCTGCACCGTCTCGCTCCTCCAGTCCTTACCGGTGGTTGTGTACCGCTCGGCCTCGCGGCTCGAAGGCCTCCTGCTGGACATGGACTCAGGTCAGATGGCTGGGTACCAGAAGGTGAGGCTGGGTGACGGGCCAGCGTCAGGTTTGACCCCGTGTGAGCGTGACTTCACAGGCATGCAGCTGGTGTAGTGTGGCACAGGAGGATAAAAAGAAATGTTTTCCAGCGTGTTTTGTTGTCTCTACTACACAAAGGAATCCGATTTACCAGCATGGTGTTTCATTAATAACTTGAGTACACATATTTGGCGCTGAGAAAGCTGAGAGATGCAGATTATTGTATATACTGACTGGTCTTTTGCTGTTTTTTTTTGTATTTTTCTGCACCTTTTATTGTAAAATCTAGGGTTAATAACCCTGATAGAATGTCTTCTTGGTGTGGTGAGTGAATCTAATGAATGACTTGGTACTCAGGTAAGCATGCAGTCTTTCTAATGGTAACCTGCAAATTGCTTCCCTACAGAATCCACCATTTAAAAAAACCCATAACAAATGATGAATAGAAATTGCACTGGCTGTAAAACAAGTATTTGGTACATGCAGAAGGTGCATGTTCTGCGTGAATAATGTGGACGTTCTCTTCATTATCTCACGTTCCTGTGTTTTGTTTTGTTTTTGTCCCCAGGTTTTTGTGGAGCTGAATGAGCTGACTATGGACAAGAACCAGGAGATGCAGTGGAAGGAGACGGCTCGATGGATCAAGTTTGAGGAAGACGTGGAGGAAGAGACAGACCGCTGGGGGAAACCTCACGTGGCCTCGCTGTCTTTTCGCAGTTTGCTGGAGCTCCGAAAAACCATCTCTCACGGTACGTTAGAGTTTATGGTTGGCACTGGTTAGCCTGAGAGTTTGTGGTGCCGTTCATAGAGTGCTGAGTTGGTCTTATTTGTATGTATCAACAGGTGCCGTGCTGCTGGACCTGGACCAGAAGACCCTGCCCGGCATCGCCCACCAGGTGGTGGAGCAGATGATCATTTCAGACCAGATCAAAGCTGAGGACCGAGCCAACGTCCTGAGGGCGCTGCTGCTGAAACACAGGTGACCTTCAGCAGCACACGGCAACAAACATCAGCACTGATATCCTTTAAGAGGATGAACCGATAGAGGCAGTCTCACCTCCTTTGACATCTTTGTGTCTTACCTCCTAGTTTCCCACAAGGCAAAGTTTGACCACTTACTGATTTGTCTTCTTGTTCACTGTTTGATATTTTAAAACAGTGTTTGTGACATCAAACCTATGGTCATTGTCTTCACCAGTTGTAACGATTTAACCTTTTATTTAACAGGGGAAATTCCATGGAGACACAAAACCTCTTTTTAACAAGGGGGTCCTGGACAAAATGTCAGAAAAGTTTTACATAAAGAAGAAAACATTTAATTCAAGTGCATGATAGCACAAGAGCGCGCTTTGACTCCGGGAGCTGATACTAGTTCACACAGTTAATTATTGGCCGTTTAACTTGTATAAGGAAGAGCAGTGATTAAGCTGACTTCATCTCACTGCTGCACGCTTCTTACTACTAGATGGCTCCCCTCCTGGTCTCTGCCTCTCTTCCTCCACCTCACCCTCTCTTTTCCTCTCCCTGCCTCCCATAGTCACCCGAGTGATGAGAAGGAGCACAGTAGCCCTTTCCCCAGGAACATCTCCGCAGCCAGCCTGGGCAGTCTGATGACGCACAACCACAGTGGCAACCACACCCATCAGCCCGAACCGTTGGTGACTGACCCGCTCATGGGGACCACCCACCCTTTGGGGGAAACTGAAACACGCATCAACATAGAAAAGAACGATTTGCAGGTGAGTAAAGTGCCCAAGTGCTTTCCAATACTCCAGGCATAAGCTTCTCCAATTGTTTGATTTTTGCTCTTTTTTTGCTTTTCAACTTGCAGCAGAAGGAGCCGCCTGTGGTGTATGGTATGCATCGGTCCAAATCAAAACACGAGCTGAAGCTGCTGGAGAAGATCCCTGAAAACGCTGAGGCTACTGTAGTCCTTGTAGGTGAGTTTTCTCCCACTGAAGACTCAAAAAAAAAAAAAAAAAAAAAAACATACATTGTGTTTAAGTCATAATTCCTCTCCTTAATTTTTCACACTGAGCGGCTCTGTCAGTATGTAAACCGTCACTGCCTGTCGTCCTCCAGGCAGCGTGGACTTCCTGGAGCAGCCCACCATGGCGTTTGTGCGGCTGCAGGAGGCGGTGGAGCTGGAGTCTGTCCTGGAGGTCCCCGTGCCGGTCAGGTTTCTCTTTGTGCTGCTTGGACCACCCACCACCAGCATGGACTACCACCAGATAGGACGCTCCATCTCTACACTCATGTCTGACAAGGTGAGGGAGGGGTAGGAATATTGTTGTTTTTTAGACAAAAACCCAATAACATTTCATCGAATTGAGATAGTCGGTTGTCACAGCTCTGCAGGCGCAGACCTGCAGAAAAAGAGATCCATAAACATTAAGTTTTTGGTAAAATAAGTTTGTATCTGAATCACCGTCCAGCAATTCCACGAGGCAGCCTACCTGGCAGACGACAGGCAGGACTTGCTGAACGCCATCAACAGCTTCTTGGACTGCAGCATCGTGCTGCCACCTTCAGAGATGGGAGGCGACGAGCTGCTGCGCTCTGTCGCTCGCTTTCAGAAGGAGATGCTGCGCAAGAGGGAGGAGCAGGGGGTCAAACTGCTGGCCAAGGAGCCGAAAAGCCTTGAAGAGAAAGGTGAGCACGTCTTTGCAAATCAGGAAGTTTCTGTTGTTGTTTAACTGCTTCCTGTTCTAATTTTTGGAGACTTTCTTTTTGTTTCCCGACAGAAGCCCTCCTCACACCTTTAAAAAAGTCGGACGACCCTTTAAAGCGCAGAGGGCGACCCTTCGGTGGGCTGATACGAGACGTGCAGCGCCGTTACCCAAAGTACCTCAGTGACTTCAAGGACGCCCTGAACAGTCAGTGCATGGCTGCTGTCATCTTCATCTACTTTGCTGCTCTCTCTCCAGCCATCACGTTTGGAGGCCTGCTGGGTGAGTGAAACACGAGTGGAGTTACACTCGGTTATTGTCTCATGTGTCAGATCCCTTTCATGTTTTAGTATTGATGATTTATTGAAGAAACTTGACACCCAATTGGTGTTCGTTGTGGTGCTAATCTGTTGTCACTCTGTTGCCAGGTGAAAAGACAGAAGGGCTGATTGGTGTCTCTGAGCTGATTGTGTCCACAGCAGTGCAGGGCGTGATCTTCTGCTTGCTCGGAGCTCAACCGCTACTCGTTGTGGGCTTCTCCGGACCACTGCTGGTCTTTGAAGAAGCCTTTTACAGCGTAAGTTTATACCAAGTTAAACTTACACTAACAACAGATGAAAAATATCACACGTGCAAAACTATTCTGACATTTTTACAAAATTTGGGGACAAACGGCAGAAATGTTTCACACTGACTTAACGAGGAGTTTTTTTCAGCATATAACATACAACCGGTGGGATATTGGTCCACTTAATGAAGCAGTTTCATATTTTTTCTCCTTGCCAGCATGTTCTTTTCCACTCGTTAATTGATACTCTAAATGTCAATTACATGTAGCATAAATATAAAGGCAGAAAACGTCTGTGCTGCAGAGAGCACATCGGCTGTGTAGCACACACCTGTTGTAGATGTAGAACCATTGGCTGTAAATGCTTCTGTCCTCCAAGTTTGACATAACTAGCTTAGTGAAACGTTTTGGTTTTTTTTTGTGTCATTTGGTGTGCGGGGCTTAGCAGTGTGATCGAGGTAGCAGAGGGAGAGGCGGATGTTTTGCTCACTGCCACTTTAAAACACCAAAGTGGTGGTTTTATGTCCAGTTCTTGGCTGAATGCAGAGTGACTTCCCAGAATCTAGTAATCAAGTTAGGTCACCGTGGAGACAGCAGAGACTCCAGGAAGTGACCGAGCTCAGGCAAGGAACGGTCTGCCTCTAAATCCTGCTAGATTACATCTTTTTGTTTTCAATAGGAGGTGGATTTTGTTGCATTTATAGGAGCAAGTCTAGCTCTTTTTTTCATACCCAGCTAACCTGGTGTTGTCATTACACTTGTATTCAACAGAAAGACAAGAAAGTGGTTCTTTATTGGTTGTATTAGAAAGAAAAGCACAAACATGTATTTCCCGACCGTGCAAAACTGCGGACGTGTTTGCAGGTCCCTCTCAAGCAAGTATATTTAGAAATAATAATAAAAAAAATGCTTGATCTTGTTCTGTGCAGAAATTATTTTGCATCAATTGTCAAACATATAATTATCAAAGTTTAAGTGGAGCCCTGTGTTTTCACGTACAGCGCCTTTTACTAATCGTAACAGGCGGTCTCAGAAGACGGGTTTAAACGGGCTTTTCTGTTTTTGTGACATCTGCGTCCTCACAGTTCTGCAAAGCGAACGATATCGAGTACCTGACGGGCCGCGTCTGGATCGGATTCTGGCTCATCATCATCGTGATCGTCACGGTGGCCTTCGAGGGAAGCTTCCTGGTCCGCTTCGTGTCCCGCTTCACCCAGGAGATCTTCTCCTTCCTCATCTCCCTCATCTTCATCTGCGAGACCTTCATCAAGCTCGGCAGGGTACGCAGCAGACTTCCAATAACAACTCCTCATTAAGAAAAGGTTTTTGTTGGCACGCTGTGATCCGCGTCGCCGACACTAAACTGAACAGACTAATCTTTGGACCGAATTCAAACCTCAGTCGAAATGAGTATGTTTTTTTTTAGCGAGGGCACCTGGAATCTTTTGAGATTGATTGGCCTCAAAGGATTATTGGATTAAGAGTTTAAGTATTTTGTGACTTTGGAGGGTTTGCTTTTTTAGTTTATGGCAAGGACTTGAAAGGCTTAATCTCATTTTCCAGGAAGTGTGGTTGTGGTTCTTTTTACAGCATGATAAATAGTTATCTCTCCAAGAAACATAATCAATGTGTGTGTGTGTGTGCTTTTGTGATATACTGAGCATTCATTTTAACCCTCTATGTTGTTGAGCAGATTTTCAAGGAGCACCCGTTGAGACATTGCGCCCTGGACAACAGCACGGGAGGAAATGCCTCAGCAGAAAACCTCACAGTGGTGCTGGGCAACAACATGTCGCCTGTGACGTCGACAGTCCAAGGGAAACCGAACACGGCGCTGCTCTCTCTGGTTCTCATGGCCGGGACGTTCTTCATTGCTTTCTACCTTCGCAAGTTTAAGAACAGCGCTTTCTTCCCTGGACGGGTGAGAAGCTGCAGCAGTAAACCCTTTTTAGACCTCACAAGACATCAAAGTGTCATTAGTTAAAAATCTTATCTTAAAGGAAGAGGCAGCTCCCCCTCCAGCTTTTTGTTGTATCACATGCAGATCTTCACTGTACACATTAACCATGCTGTCGAACGACATGAGTACAAAAATATATTTCATGTCAAAAAGGAGCTTTAGAGAGTGTTTGAAACATCCCTGTGTGTTACAGTCAGATAGGGGCCGGGCTCGTTTTAGTCTTTGTGCTAAGCTTCGCTAAGAGGCTGCTGACTTCAGCTTCATATGTAACGAACATCAGAGAGGAAGGAGCCCATTATATTTATCAAAACTGTCTCTTCAAGCGTTTAAAAGAGAACAAAACAATCACGGGAAAGGTCTGTTTTAGTATCGCTTTCAGATGCGTCACTCAGTGTTTCCACTTTGATGGGTTTTAATACTTTCAGGATATCAGCGCATTATATAGAACTATTCGTCTTTTCAATATTTGTCGATTCAGTAAATTGAGCTACCTTTGTTCAAACTATCACATCTTCTTTGTTTTCAGTTTCGCAGGATCATCGGCGACTTCGGCGTACCGATCGCCATCCTCATCATGGTCCTGGTGGATTACAGTCTAAAAGACACGTACACACAGGTGAGACGCACGCACTTGAAGCATTAAAGGTCCACACAGTACAGTTCTCATCATTGTTGGAGTCGAAATGCTGGTTTTTATTGATCTTTGCAGGAAACCCAACACAACACTGTGAATTTGTATTTGAGTGTAATACCGACACTGGACACTAGGTGGAGTCTTGACTAATGCTGTGCAGAAAGCGAAGGCTCAAGGTCATTTGATTCAGGACTGTGTTTGGAGGCATTTCGTTTTCTGACAGTGTCATGAAATGTTTATGTTTACTGTTTATGTTTTTTATATATATATTGGACATAATTATATATTATATATATTTTTTTTATGATCATTATTGATTCCCGATCGTGGACTAAAATAAAATGATTGAAGACAGTATCAGACATTTGTTTGTTTCAACACCAAGAGCACGCTTCCAGAAATAGTTTCACACCTCAGTAGTGACTGCTCTGGACAATATCGGGTTTGTATTTTAAAATAGTAAATACATTTAGTCAAAAAACGATTTGCCTCTAAACACACACCTGCATCTAATTACCTGGAGCCTTGACTCTATGCACAGCGGACTCCACCCAGTGTTCACTGTCGGTATTACACGCAAATAAAAAATCCCCAGTGTTGTGTTGGGTTTCGTGCAAAGATCAACAATCCTCCTTAAATCTCCCTACAGCAGATCAATAAAAGATGATCTTATTTTGTCCTCTTTGCTAACACTGGGGTTCCTCTTCTGTCCAGAAACTGAGTGTTCCTTCAGGCTTCTCTGTGACGAGTCCTGACAAACGTGGATGGTTCATCAGTCCTCTGGGTACCAACAATTCATTCCCCATCTGGATGATGTTTGCCTGCTGTTTGCCCGCTCTGCTGGTTTTCATCCTCATCTTCATGGAGACTCAGATCACCACGTGAGTTCCTCTAAAGAGTCACATCAGAGGAGAGAATCATCAGAATTAATCTTTGATTCATTTTCAATCAAGGTCGATTATTTCTGTTGCTGCAGGGTAGGTGTCAGACAAGGTGGTTGCATGCATGCTGCAGAAACAGCCTTTTATACATTTCCCATAGCAAAGTGATACATTTGATTTTTAAAGGAAAGCAGAACAGCATCAGAAAACTCAATTTACTCATGCACAGGAAAGAGATAAGAGGTTCTGCTTTGTCCACAGGGGGGGCGCCAAAATCGACACAAATCAAAGAATCCTCATAGTAGAATTGAAAAAATAGAAAAACACCAAAAAGGAAGGCAGATATCTGCACGAGTACGCTAAATTGAACCGAATTAATCAGAGGTTAAAGAAGAAATCTTGAACCTAATTTTTACGTCTGGTTGAATTCTCCAAACCCCCGTTCTTAACGTCTGTGTCCCGCCTCCTCACACGACAGCCTGATAGTGAGTAAGAAGGAGCGGATGTTGGTGAAGGGTTCTGGTTTCCATCTGGACCTGCTGCTGATCGTGGTGCTGGGCGGCAGCTCGGCCCTATTCGGCCTTCCGTGGATGGCGGCAGCAACCGTTCGCTCTGTGACCCACGTCAACGCCCTCACTGTCATGAGTAAGGCAGTCGCCCCTGGAGACAAGCCTCGCATCCAGGAGGTGAAGGAGCAGAGGGTCACTGGGCTCCTGGTGGCCATCATGGTTGGTGAGTATCAGGCTTTGAATGAATCTATTTAATTTGAATATTGTCTGATAAATAGGATGCTGAAGACTTCTTCTTCTTCTTCCCCTCTCTCCACAGGTATGTCTATTGTAATAGGAGACCTGCTGCGTCAGATCCCCCTGGCGGTGCTGTTTGGTATCTTCCTCTACATGGGTGTGATGTCCCTGAACGGTATCCAGCTCACAGAGCGGATGATGCTGCTGCTAATGCCGCCAAAGTACCACCCTGACCACACCTACGTACGAAAGGTGAGAGGGAGGAATTGTTTTTCTTTTTTCAAGTTTTAAGTTTTATCACCGATGCGAGAATTGACCTTAATCTTTGTCGCAGCACTTTTCTTCATCTCGTCTCTCACGAGCGCCTGTGGGAGTTCTTATGAATCTCTTGTTTCCTGCAGGTCCGGACTCTGCGCATGCACCTGTTCACCTGCATCCAGCTCGTGTGTTTGGGGGTGCTGTGGGCCGTCATGTCCACACAGGCGTCGCTGGCTTTCCCCTTCGTCCTCATCCTCACCATCCCTGTCAAGATGTTCCTGCTGCGCCGCATCTTCAACGTCAGAGAGATTGCATGTGTAGGTTCACCTGTTTTAAATACCTTTTTTTTTTCTGTTTTAAAGCTTGTATGTATGTAAACAGCCCCTTTGTCCCAGTTACTGCCCTTTGTGATGTCATGAAGGGAAAATCTCCAAACGGCCTGTTTGAGCATGCATTTTCTGAAAGTGGAAAAAGATGGAGGGTGGACTTTTCTCTTCATTGAGTGGTTTGTTGACAGACTTGGGACATGTTAGTGGTGAAGTGTATTTTGCAGAATATGTGACCTTTAAGAAATAGTTTGTTATTTTATGTATTAGCACTGAGACATGACAGTATAATGAGTACAAACAACTGTAAGTGGATAATTAAAGGGACAGTACAAAATGCACATGGAGGCAATCAGACGTCGTAAATGGATATTCAGGGAGAGATCTGTCGTTGTACCATCATGTCTTCATATGTGCAATGTGAAGTAAAATTTGTTTGAATATAAATCCCTTTTTTCTTCCTTCCCTCCAGCTGGATGCAGATGACGCTGAGCCCAAGTTGGACGAGCGCGACTGTCACGATGAATACTCAGAGATGCACATGCCGATGTAACCCACGGCACACCACCATATAACCACTGAACTCTTAGTGAAAGCTGCCTGTCGCTCTATCCACCACCAACATCGAGTCTTTGAAGGGTGAAACACTCACACTTTCATTCCACATCACTGTGCTCCGCTGGACTTCTTTTAAAAACAAAAAAAAAATCACTGAGACGTGGCAGCCGGTATGTCTGCGGTCCGGCTTGGTTGTTGGTGTAACTTTAATGATTTATGTAGAAACCCGCCTAAAGAGAGCCGACATAGTGTTCACTCATTATATACTTTTTAAAAACATATATTTCAGGGGACAAGAGATTCCAAATCGAATGAAGTTTAATATGAAATGTTATAACAGTAGAATCACGAGACATACTAATTTTTAGCCCTGAAAGGTTGCTCTGATTCACATTGAATATGTGGAGGATAAATGGGATTTATTATTTTATATTAACATGCTGAGTTACTGCTATACTAGCTTTTTGCTTTTTTTTTTTGTTCATGTTTTATGCTCACAAAGCGCCTTATGAAGGAATGAAAAGGTATTCTGAGAGGGTTGTATTTCCCTCGTTCAGTCTAATTTCAGACAGCTGATCACTTTACCCGCCTCCTGAAGCTCGTAGCACTTTTTTAAAGACACCAAATCTGAACAATGACTGTATTTTATGTAATTATTTTATCCGTAGTGTCTCCATTAATCCCTTAAATATCAGTGTTGCTTAAGCGTGCTTCTTAAATGACTCTTTGTGATTGATTTTTTTTTTTAGCCTGTTCTTCTCTAACCATGCAGTTTTGGATCATGTTTGGGCTTTTATGTCAAGTTCTGTGCCTGCAGAGAACTAGAATCACCAGCAGAGGGAGCTCTTGCGGGAATGTGAGGACAACGTACCAAAAAAAAAACGGAACATGAAATGCATTTTTTTTATGACACATATGCCACGACATCATGTTTAGGTTCTCATAACGGACGTTTAGTCTAAAATTAACACTGTTGCATAATAACCATATATGATTAATGTCTCCACACACGTTTAGAGCACTAATGTACTAATGTTGGGATTTTGTTTTGTAAGGTCTCACTTGGTGTGGTTGATTTATGGGAGTCACTGTAATTTATTGAGTGCCAAACGTCTGCTGTAAATAGTTTTATGATCAGAAAAATAAGCTGCAGTCCAGCCATCTCACATCTCCAAATACTGATGTCAGTAGATTAGATTAACAAAAACCACAGTAAAAAACATTCCTTCTGTTATCATGATCGTTCCTCCCTCTCTCTCTCTCTCTCTCTCGCTCTCTTGCTCACAATCATGTGAACTCGGTCGACCAATTTTCCACACATGCTGTGTAGACAATCTCCATATTCATGCAACACTGATAGGGAAGGATTTTAAATTCACATATATGTATTTTTTTTTTCTTTTGTCTTTTTTTTTTGTGTCATGTTGTATCAGTGTGACATGGATTGGTTAAAGCTTTGACTGTGTCAAATAATTAAAACTCTCGGTCCTCTGTTACCCCGCCCCCCCTCCCCCTCCCCCTCCCCCTCCTTGTGTGTACTTGAGACATCAGAGCTGTCCCCTCTCAGCCCGACTGATGCTGTGATCTTGTGCCTGTTTGCTGTCACTAAGGCACACTAAATCTAAGTGCCTGTGGGACCATGAAGTGATCCGCTACAAGTGTGTGTGTGTTTGCAAAGACGTTAAACGTGTTACGATAGTCAGCACTTTCTAGATGCTCATAAATCAAACATCTCTCTTTGTATTTTTATCCGTTGCATCATTGCCGTTTTTGAAGATTGAAATGGAGTTTGTCACATACCCGTTTTCTTATGTGCACACACATTTTGCTGCATCATTGCGCTGGAAAATGAAGGGGTGTTAGTGAGAAGTAGGCTAACCGTGTCATTTTTGTGTTTGTTGTTGTTTTTTGTGCCTGTGAATGAAGTGAAGGTAGTCTATGTAAGCCAAAGTATCTGTCAAGAGTTGTGAAGTGCTGATCAAACATGTTGTTCCATTTCAAAAGCAATACAGTCAGAGGAGCCGACGTTCCTCTGCGCTCTCATGGTTAAAATATTGATGACAAATAAAAGTTATTTTCTATTTATCCTGGCTGTTGTTCTGTCTTCTTTACGAGAAATCACCTGCAAACAGACCAAACATCGCAATGAATCAAACAAAGTATTGACCAATCTGCAACACTTGTGCAAATGTCTAAATCAAAGAGGACATTGCAATTAGTACAAGCACATATGCAAATGAGAAAATGCAGAAATGCACTTAAAATACAGAACACAGTGGAAAGAGATCAGGCAAATAGAATTGCTCTACAAACACAGAAATGCTCACACATGAATGTGCTGCAAAAACTATAGAAATGCACTTCAGAAAAACAACAGAGCAAGTGTGCCTAAGATACAGACAGTGCAACAGGAAATAGAAATGTGCTCCAAATGTATGAAATTACAAAATACAGATATCTGATTCTGATTTTAAAAGTTCAACACAAGCAGAGAAAACAACTAAAGCTTAAAAATTCCAACTCAACACAGAAATGTGAGGCAATAACAATGAGCAAAACAAGAGACATGAAAAGAATGAAATATCTGGACTTAACCTGTGTTATTTTTAAGTAGTCTTTATTAAGTTTGGTGTCATAGTTGTCTACTAAAAGTGTTTTTAAGTTGCAGTGCATTGACTTTCCATCGTGTTAAAGTTCTCATGTTGAAATCTGAAGGACAAGAACAGACTGGATTGTTCTCTCTCTCTGAAAACAAAGAGGGCTGGGTGTTCTCTCCTGTTCAGTAAAAAAACACAGAGTGGGTGGGCCGTCACACTTTTCCCTCGTCCTGATACAAGGAGAAACATGGCTCCTCTGTTGCTGCTGCTGCTGTTCACCGTTGGAGCGTTGTTTTCTTGCTCTGATGCACAGGAGGCTTACAATAAACTTCCTGAAGTCTACAAGAAAGGAGTGGATCTGGCCCTGGAGAAGCTGAACTTGCATGCAGGAATCCAACACCATTTTCTCTTCCTCAGAAGTGTGCAACAGTCGGACATCGAGGTTTGTCTGCTCAGTGCTTAGCTTTGTCATGCTCTCAGCTCATTATTGGGTGTTTTTCTGGGATTTAATTTGAGTAAAATCCTTCAGGAAACCTCTTCTAATCAAAGAATTTTAATTTTATCAAAGAAAACTCCTCTGAACTTACTGCCAGCTTCAAAATCCTCCTCCTTTTTTTTTTTTAAATTCTTTAGCCTGGTTTCGACGTGAAATACATCTACCACCACTTCCTTCTCAAAGCCACCAAGTGTCCAAAAGGAACGGTTGACTCCACAGGATGTCAGTTCAGAAACGACAGAGTAAGTTTTGTCTGATTTCATGCAGCTTAACTGAGCTCTCAGAAATGTGGAATTTGCGATTGAATACATGCTCTGACTTGTCCGTGTGCTGTTTTGTTTGTGTGCACTCATCCAGCCGCTGATCGACTGCGGCATCTGTTACAAAACATTGGCAGGAGAGATTGAACAGGAGCCCAAACCGTACATCCACTGTGTCCACAGGACTGCTCTTACAGAGGTTAGTCTGTTTACCATGCTGTCTATTTCAGCCATTGTCCATGACAAACAATAATGTAATGTTGTTAAATCTCTTTTTGAATGTCAGGAGATGAAGGAGGCCAGAGTTCAGCACTGCAACTCAATGAGTTACAGCAACGGAGCCCCAACTCTTCTGGCATCACAAGGAGAAACCTGAATACTTAAAAGGACTCGTTCTGCAGTGACTGTGACACTTTTCAGGGTTTCTGTGTTTGTTTACTTTATGGTGTCATAGTTGTCTTTCCTGGAGTTAAGTTTCATCGCATTTATGAGACATTTGTGTGTCACGTGTTCAGAAATGTTTTGTTGACTTCCACACAAATATGTTAGAACACTGACTTTGACAAGTTGATTAATAAAGTTTCATTTGTGTTGCAAGTGTGTTGGTATTGTTGTCCTGTCGTCTCTCCCCTCCTTCTTTTGGTCTCTTGTGTACAGATTGGTGCTCTGCCCATCTCGCCGTAAGAGGGTGGTTAATTGGGCTCACCGGGCTGTGGTTTGGGAATCACGTCCGGACAGCAGGAGAGATAAAGGCAGGGTGGCCAGCGTTTTTTGTCAGGGTTCATTCATGTGCCAGACCTTTGTGACATTTTCCTCTTTTAGTGAAAGGGTGTGAAATTGAACTGGCTTTAAGTTTCATTTATTTTTTAGGGTTAAAACTTTAATAGCAAGTTACAAGTTTACTTATTTTCTCTATAAAGAAAGAGCAGCTCATTGGGTTTTTTCTGTGGCTCAGAAACACTCACCATGTCATGTGTGTATGATACCCACAATTGTGTATTTTATGTTTTTTTTGTATAAAAGGTTCCAACTAATTTGTATTTTTGTGGTGATTTTATTTCTTGATTTGTAGTTGCTTGTTCACGCCACCAGAGGGAGTATCCCCTTAAGGTGAGTGGTGGTGAGGGAGGCTGCACCAGCTTTCTCTCCTCATTCAGAGAAACGCCCACTGGCAGAACCATGAGCCAAACCGAAGAATGTCTCATGTATGAGATGTGTCATGTCTCGATCGGCACACACTTACTGGAAAGGAATAATTTTGATTAGCCTACTCATCCGTTTCGATTTTATTAAGGAGATGACTTATTCATATTAAGACACGTGTCATGATTTGGTCTTATGTAGTTTTGTATTTACGTGTTTAGGTTTCCATGTTTTAATTTCTCCTGTCCTTCCTAGTGTTGCATGTTTCCCTTGTGTGTTTTTGTCCTAATGTTTCATAGTTTAGTCTTAAGTGTTTCCTGTTGTAGCCTACCTGCTTGTCAAGAGTTTTAAAACCTGCCTCAGTCTGTAGGTAGGTTGACTGAAAGTTAGCATTTCCAGCATGAAGACCGCCGTCGATGGGACTCCAAAGTTCCCCTGCATGAACAGATGGGTGACGTCACTGAGGCTTCGTAATATTTACAGTCTAGTGTGTGGCACAACGTTTTTACAATCGCCACCCCATAGGCTTGTAGCTCATTTTATTACACATATAGCCAGGAGCTGAGACAGTATTGTTCTTCATGTAATATTCAATATCATAAAATGGATTGAAATTTAACTTGACATTAAAGGCTTTATGTGATTTTTTGATCCAGCAGATGTCGCCCTCGAGCACCAGCATGAAACCAAAACAACTTGCGGTGCATTGTTGTGTTAGCATGCTAATGCTAGCGATCTTTATTATGCTGGTATCTTCACACTGCATGTAAATTTACCTGAAATGAGCGTGATCTAGAAACACAGTTAAGCAGTGAGTACAGTATGTTATTCTTCTTTTCTCTAGTCCCTCAATTAAACAACTTTTATACGCGAAGGGGAGGAGTCAGCCGGCCGTCCAGGCGATGTAAACAAAGTGAAGATAGGACTCTGAAAACTCTGAAAGCATCACAGACAGTGGGACTCGGGTGTTACACCCATTGTAGACAGTCATGACTCACAGAGTTATTTTCAGAGGATATACTTGATTTATATTATATTTAAGTGTGAAAAATCGCATTTAAAGCCTTTAAAGGCAGGGTTGGTAATTTTCGAAAACCTAGCACGATTCTGAAAGTAGCATTCCCTCAGTGCTCCGTCTGCACCCACCCCCTCCCCTCTGTGCTCCCTCAAAAGCCACGGCCCCTCACTTACATGTAAAAGCGTCGTTGCTCCAGAAGCAGCTCATCACTTTTATTGTGTAGAAACTACGTCGTCTCATGTCTCAGAAAATGATCAACCCCGCCTTCAAGTACAGACAAAAAACATTACCTCTTTAGATTTTTTCAGATACACGCAGATCTATACATGAATTCAAAGTTGTTGTTGTTTCTTTAGCTGAAAATAAGTCTAAAAAAATGTGATCCACATATTTAGTATTATCCAACATTTTTTCGAAACCTCTTCGGGGGCCCCCTTTCACAGTTTTGTAGTTAAATGGAAACAGAAAGAGATTTCCCATCAGGGGAGTGGTGCCCTCAGACTTCTCAAAAAACTGTTTGATGGAGAAAAAAATGTAGATGGCAGAGAGGAAAAAGCAAATTTAGTTCATTTTAAAGCTGGAAAGTTCTTCTCCTTTTATGATAGGAGCTTTTCATAAAGTTAGCTCGAACAGAAAGACTGGAATTATCTGTGCAGTTATTGTGTTGACCAATCAATCACTAAAATCTGTCCTAATGCTCCAGAACTCTTGTGTTTAACGGTTTTCAATCACTTCTGCAGTGAAACTAGCAGGAATACCAACCATTTCCTATCAGTGACCCACTTTCCTGTATGTGCAACAAGAGAGCTGATGAAGCAGAACTGAAAGAGTTCATTCACCCACTGTTCACTGCTGACCTTCATCTTTGTCCTGGGGCCAAACGCTTTTCACAGCTTGTTGGGCTCATTTCAAGGAGGACCGATTACTCATCCAAGTAGAAACATTTAAGGATATGAGTGTTAACCCCCCCCCCCCCCCCCCCCCCCGCTGAGAATTAGTTTTGCAGAAACAAGTTTAAATCTGCACCCCCCCTCTGGGGTTGTTACGGGAATCTGGGAAGGGGAAGTAAACACGTAGAGCAGCAGGCCTGTTGATGGTCACTTGCTGCTCATACAGCCTTAATAGGACTTGTTTTTCCTGTGAGTATTGATCCTGCCAGGAGAGGAGGGTTCACTCTCTGTACAGAGCAGCTCTTCCTCACACACTTACGATAAACATGTCTGCTGGGTTGCTGTTGCTGGTTTGTGCCGGAGCTGTGCTGTACTCTGCCGAGGCACAGGATCCTTATACTGAGCTGCCTGATTACTACAAGAAGGGAGTGAATCTCACCTTAGAGCAGCTCAACTCTCATGTCGGGGTGCACCACCATTTTCGCTTCCTGAGAAGTTTGGAGAAGTCAGACATCGAGGTAAACTTGGCATCTAAGTTTTTAATCTCATTATTGCTTTTGTTGCTTTTATCAAGCCTATAGGCCTGAAGCATTAAGATGGGACTCTGACATATTCTATCAGAGAGCCTAAGTATGCTTTATTCTTTATATTAGCATGCCTCATGAGAAACACTGATGGCGGTTACAGTGGATTTCAGGGAAAACTAGACATCAATTCATAAAACGAATCAGCCAAATATTCAATGTGAATCTAAATATTTAAGAAAAAGACTGAAGTTCTGTGTCAGATTCCTCTAATCTGCTTCTGGTGTTTGTCAAACTGCCTCTGCCTTCAGGGAATTATGGCGCATACTTTCACATCTGCTGCAGGTCAAATGCACTTTGAATCAACATGTTTTCAGCAGGGTTTGGTTTCATTAGAAGTAAACTCCTGTAAGGTGTGTCTTTGCTGGAATGTTTTTTGAAAGAAAAAGAAAATCTGACCTCCTTCGACTCTCTGAGCCGTCTTTTAAATAGTGATTGGTTTCAGAGGGCTGAGACAAATGATTTTGCTTTGAACACATCTGTCAGATCAGAAAACTTTAACTGCACATTCTGAAGGTTATCGACAGATCGCTGACTTCCTGTCATTTTGAGATTTGGTTTGTTTTCGTCTTTTAATTAGTGCAACCAAGAGGTCATCTCCTAAATGTTTCCTGAGCACTGTGTGGGTCCACAATAAGTAACCTGGAAACATCTCTAAAAAACTTTTCTGATGATTTTACACTGATATGATCCAAGCGGCAATCTCCTCTGTTGAAAAATGAAGCCAATGAGGAAGTGCACAATCCTGCAGTTCATTGAGTGTCCACTAGAGGCTGGCTCCAGGAGCACAGGAAGTCACATACACACCCATTCAAAAAAGCCTGTTTTTACATCAGAAATCAAAATGTTTACAGCCTGGTACAAAAAAAAAAAAATAGGTCTGATTAGCTCATGATGACTCCATAGACCTCTGCAGTAACCAATGGGTGACATCACTCAGGCTTTATCCACTTTAATTTACAGTGTGGACCCTTTACAGATTAGTATTTTTCCTGTTGCAGCTTTAATTGATTGATGCTCAAACACTGTTCTTTTGCTTTAACATCTGAAAATTGATTTACACAGACTCAAAAGAATCATCACACGTCCTCAGTATGTTGTTTATTCTGATAACAACAGAAGCATATTAGGTCCTTCACAGCAAATCAATAGTGAAGCTACGATTTGAGCTACGTGGTGAGTCTAAATGACTCCATAACAAATTAATATGATCAGAAAAGTGACACGGTGACACTGTAAAACACACCACATGGTTAAATTGGCTGCACCGCTCAAGTCTGCAGGGGTCCCAGCAGAGGGCGCTCTGTTACACATAAAGTACCAGTCCTGTTGGAACATCGAAGAATATATTATAAACAGTATTTACACAATTAAAGTAGTAAAATAAGGGCAAATGATGGCAAGTGGAATCATAAACACTTCTACATTTGCAACTCGTATTTAAATGATTTCTTACTCTCTTGCAGTCTGGATTCGGTACGAGATACGTCTTCCACAATTTCTACTTGAAACCTACCTGGTGTCCCAAAGGAACACCCACCTCCAGTCCTCAGAGATGCCCCTCCAGGAACGACAGAGTGAGTGGATTAAAAAAAAAAATAGAAAAAGAAGCATTCTTGTCAAATATATGTAAAGTGTTCAGAACATTAACATCATCCTTGTGTTTTTAACGACCACCCAGCCACTGATGGACTGTGCAGTTTGCTACAAAACAGCAGAAGACCAGATCCAAACGAACCCAAAACCATATCTTGACTGCATCCAGAAACCGAGACTCACAGAGGTATACTTTTCTTCTTGTCTTAACTGTGATTGATTTGGATTTAAGCCCACAAAGCTCTTCGTTGTGTGTGTTCTTAGGGTTAATTTGACAACCTAGCAGGCTGTGTTGTCTACTCTTAACGTGTTTACTCTCTTGTTTCAGGCGATGAGGACGGCAAGGATCGCGCACTGCAAAAAAATGAATTACAACAGTGGAGCTCCTACACTGTTGGCTTCTAAACTCCCGTCCTAATAAAACTATAAAACAGCTAAAATGAACACGCTAACATACTAGCAAAATCATTCATAGTCAAACTTTTGCATGCTTACTTCCTTACTGTGAGAGACTCTGACATGCCACTTGTCATGCTCACATCCAAGGTTTTCTAGTGCAAGTTCTCTCGTACAGTAAAGTCACAGTATTTCTGTGTAATAAAAAAAAAAAGAAAATGCTGTGATATAACTTGAATTAATGTGATCAGTTGTGTGTGGTCTTGTTTGATTTTTTATTTGCTCCAAATCTCCTCCAGCATATCTGCCCCCTGCAAACAAACACACCCACTCTCATTCAGAGTTGAAAGTCCATGCAAACAGAAACAATAAAGTCGATGAAAAAATACCCCTCTGTTTAACACCAAGACGTGAGCTATCTTGCTTAAGTTCACAGTTATTTTTATAACAAAATAGAGAGTGAAAGCTCCTGAGAGTTGGGATGGAATTTCTGCATGTCTGAAGATGCACAGACATTTAGCTCATTCTCTGCCCTGCTGCACAGCTGATACTGTTAGCCGTGACTATGCCAACCAAGGTCACTTTGTGTCGCTGGATTGTTTAGTGTCTGCTCTCTATTATCTTAAAAGTCACGTTCAAGTTTTGGGGGAGACGCTGTATCACGTATGTATGTGTGCTGTAAATGCCTCATATAAACATCTTCATCTTCAACTATCTGAGTCTCCTGAATCGTTCTTGTGTGAAGTCAAGTTTCTACAGAACAGTGAGGAGGTTATCACTGGTTATAAAAACAGACTGAGGTTATTAATGACGTTCTGTATGACCCACTGAAGCAAACAATGCAAATAACTGACCAGATTCATGGTTTCTTTATTATTGTTTGTTATGCCTGAAACTGCAAGGTAAGTGTCAGACAGAGGGTTTACTGAAACAGTCAAATGCTTCAATGTCAAAGAAATGATAAGGTTTTGTCCTTAGAGGTGAAATTGTTAAATCGTGGGAAGGGATCATTAAGTAAAGAAAACAAAATGAACAGATTAGTTTGTCAAATGTAATGAGGAGGCGGTGTCACAGCACGACTGGATAGATGTGAACAGCTGATGTCAGCATGAAACTACGACTGAGTATGCATGAGTTGTTTGTGAAATAAACAACAGCCACATGACCAACTGGTCTGACATCCTGAATGAACTCTGCTGAAGCTTCGTATGGCAGCTTGATGCAGGAAATGAGAGCCTGGAAGTTACTTCCTCTCTAAAGCCAGCTGTGTCCACATGTGGCTCCTCCTCATCAATATGTTAGCATCTGAACACACAGCAACACAACTCGGATTTCCTTTTATAAAAAATGTCTTATTTGAGATGGCATCAACTAAAGTTTTTACTCAAGCTTTGACAAGAATCATTTGACACAACCTTGGTGGCCTACTTGAAAAAGATTGAGCCCCCTTTAAGCCCCTTTCTTCTTCCAGAATCTTTTTAAAGATTTGATTTTGGGCTTTTTGCCTTTCTTTGATAGGACAGTGGATGAAGTGGGAAATCAGGGAGAGGCAGAGCGGGGAACAACCCACAGGAAAGGATCGGCCCGGGTTGGTAATTGAATCCGGGCCGCCCACTTGGAGGGCTTTAGCCTCTGTACATTGGGCACAACCTTACCACTAGGCCATCATATTTTTTGCAATATATTCATAGGAGACATTCATACAGAGCACATCTTTGTGCACTTCTGTAACTTACAGTACACCAACTCAAACTTGTTTACAAACTGAATCATTTAAGTACAACATTAAAGGTAGTAATTAAAAGTGTGAATATTTTGATAAATTGTACAGAAACCTTCAATCAGATGAGTTGGTTTCTTGGTTTCTAGACATTATGACGTTAGTCAGCTGCTAAATGTGTGCTTCATAGGGAATCGGATACATTATGGTACATTGTGTAATAGCTCTTTTTTATGGATTAAAAAAATCCTGTTACATAAGAGTTGAAAACATACAGGTCGTTACAGTATAATTAGATTTAATAGCATCCTGACATTTAAGGTTTGCCAAAATGTGGCTTTCAAACTTATCACAGACAGAAATCATGACCAGTGCAAACATGTCTATCACTCCTCCTGAGAAACTACTCCACTGATTTGCACTCATGGATAAAGCTGATGAATGCGCTCACTTCTGCATTCAACACTCCTTATTGTGTTAAATTACTAAATTATCTTAAAATGTTCACGTGTCCATCCTTCAGATGAACTCACTCATCATCATGTCTTCTTTCACAGATCATACTTGTGTCATAAGAGACCAAACCATGACGTCCAAGACCCTCTAACAGGAACATTCAGTTCTCAATTTAAAAAAAAGAGAGAGAGACACTCAACTGTCTGTCCTATCTCTTCTCTCCACACCCAGCTTACAGAAGGCGTTTAAAAAGCAATGAGAGGAAGTTGTCTCCTTCACTTTGTTTCCTCTGTTTCATTCTGACTGACTCTTTAGTACTCCATATTTTGACTGATAGAGGGATCGATTTTCACATTATTCTGGATACAGCTGTTTAATGCTTGAAGTGTCGTTGCAGTTTACGGTTAACAATTTGCTTTCTATATGAAGTATATACTAGTTGCATAATGCTTATTGTGTGTATAAATTTAAGTATAAAGAACAAAAGTACCATTCAGTCTAATAAAAATGGCAATGCACAAGATAAAATGAAAATATGATACAACAAAATATGTGTTTAAAATTCATTGTGAGTGTTTTTAAGGCCTGATAAAAGCACACACAAAGATAAGGAATTCACACGTGTATGGATGCAATAAAAAAGCTTTTATTTGACTCAAGATTACAAAATCACCATGTTTACCATCTCCAGTTAACATCTCTTACATTTTTAATTCATCACTTCATGCCTTTGGATTTAGCGGAGCTCCAAACTTCTTCACATTCCTTGTTCACCAGCAGTTTCCCATCATTGGTCAGGTGAAGACGGCACATGTTGCATTTGTCGGAGGAGGAGGTGTTTGTGTGCCACTTTGGTTCGTCACACTTGTTGTACATGACCAGGTTACTGTCGGCCTGCATGCACACGCGGAGAGCGTCTGATCCTGCGGTGTCTGAAGACCACACAGGCTTCCAGCCGTAGACGACAAAGTTACCATCATCCTGCACACAGAAAAAAACCCCATTAAGCTGCAAACAGGGTGCACAAACGCTCACTCTTTAAGAGTAAATATTCACACGTATATGCATCATAATAACGGTATTTATTACTCACCTGGAAGATAGCCTTGTACTCTCCATTGTTGGAAATCAGGTAGTCTCCCTTGCGGAGCTCATCATTTTTAGACAAGAAGTTCCTGCTCATGATTCTGCAGCAAAAAAGAAAATCAGAGCTGTATTCCACTGAAACACTGAAAATGTGTTAAAGACATATTTTTGTACTTATGTTTGCAATTCCCAATAAGCCTTATGCTTTATTCTTAATTTTAACAGCAACATTAACAGTGCACTGCAAAGACATCTTCATGCATTAAAGAGATCTTGCAGAGAAATACTTGATTCCATGCATTAGTATAAAAGTATTCAGTACTTACAGGCTTGAGTGTTCAACCTCAGGAAGACTGCAGTCGAAGAGAAGGAGAGGAGTGCAACAAGTGAATTCTTCTCCTTTTTTTTATACGTTTATAAACTGGAGGGTGGAGAGAAAAGGGGTGGGGGAGAGAGGGGAGTGACTCCCTTTTTTTTATATAGTGAGGACTGAATGTTCCAGTTCGTGAGTCTTGAATCCTCCTGAAGTATCAAACCATGTCGTCATGGATTTGAGTTTTTTTTTTTACGACACAAGCGTGATCTGTGAAAGATGACATTGTGTGAAAGACGGGGCACATATGAGGAACATTCACACCATAGGAGGCTTATATGCACAAGAATGTGTTGCATCCCTTGATGCTGATGAGTGGAGTCATTACATCCCCCAAGACAAGTGATGGACACGTTTGCACTGGTCATGAAATCAGTCTTTAATCTTTAGTCTAGAAACCTCACTCAGACTTTGGCAAACCCCTTTATCCCAGTCAGCTATTGAATTTGTTTACTGAGACCTGTTTTATCCAATCGCCCATTTGCATTCAAGGGAGAGCTGTGATTATGTAACAGGACCTTTTGTTTTATCGTAAGGCCCTGCACAGTTTTACCATATGGAATCTAAGTTCCTATGAAGGATGCACGCAGCAGCTGTCTGTGCATGCACACTTAATCCCTCAGGAGAAGTGATGGATATGAGCTGACAGTGAAATGTGTTATTGATTCAGGCAATGTGATGGAGGATTAGGCTTAAGTGAAAGCCTCGCACACACTTTACATGAGTTGAAATCTGATTGGGCTATACAGTTTGATTAGCCAGATCTTCAATTTGTATCCAATCAGTGAAGAGCTTTTTAGGGGGAGCTGTGATTATGTAACAGGAAACTTTTTTTTTTCCATGACAAAAAGAGGGGCTCATTGTCTCACTTCACTTCCCTCTGCATGTTGTGGACGGTACAAAATGTTCCCATGTCACAAATACAAGTTTGTACGGAGGATGCCGATGCACACAGCAGCAGCACATGCCAAGTTTCCTATAGGCCTATTTGCATTAACCACAATCCATGAAGAATACATAAAGCACAACCAAACTTAATTGTTGTGTACTCATGTACTGTAAGTAAAAGTTATAGGTGCAATCTAACTGTGTAGGTACAAATTATTATCGGTTAGATGAACTTCAACTATCAACAGAGAAGGTGCTTTTTGCAGAATTTCCAGTTTGAGAACAATTTATGATATATTATTGCATTATCAGGTTGCATTAATTTAAAAAAAAAAAAGTAAATGTAAAGTGCAAATGCAAATAGCGAGCTTTTTTCAATAAGCTACATAAATGTGTAGCGTCTGAAAGTGTCAGAAGCATCAATGAAGATTCATGTTCTCAACCTTAAAGGTGCACTGTGTAGATTTGGGAGTGAAATTTGAAAGTTGGAGAAGTGAAACAAGTCCGTACTATATTTTCTGAACTAAATACACAAACTTTATTCAAAGGAAAAAATGGGTCGATGGAACACAGTTCTTCTCCAACTTTCACATTTCTCTACCAAAACTCCATAGTGCACCTATAACTAGGATATTTACATTTCCATACAGAAACATGACAAAAGCTGTTTAGAACAACTTGAATGCAGTGTTGTAATACTTCAAACTGGACCTGTCTCGTGACCACCTTTTGACGGTCTCAGAATCTAAATCATTTTTCCTCTTCTCGGTCTCGGATTGGGCGGACTCCGGATTTTAAATGATGAGATGCACATAAAGATGAGAGCAGCAGATTACAAGTTCACCCTACTTCTGTTTTAACGTTTAGCTTTGTTATAATATCCTTCCTGTTCTTGTATATCCAACAGTGATTCCAGTGTTTACGCTAAGCTGGAGAAAGGATGCTCGGCCTTTAACCTCAGGCTTATTCTTTGTTGAATGTTTTGTAGTTTTTTCTAAGTTTTAACTACACCTTTACTGATAGGAGTTTAATTGATTCCACTTGTTGATGATATGGACGCTATCTTGTAATACCCTTTGTTTACCAGCAGATGGCGCCATTTCTATTTGTAAACCCAGACAGTATGTGAAGTTGTTAATCTGCCTAAAGAGCTCATTTCGTCGATGTATATTTGTTGAACTCGAATCTTTCTGCCACATACCTTACTCTAATAATTCTAAGGAATATATTCATGTTAGAAATTAGTGTTTATTTTCTAATTAACCTCTGTGCTGGTTGTGAACATTTTTATGCATGTCAGTGCACATACCTGTCTCTTTTGTACCTTAATTTGTTTACCTTTTTGTTACAGACTAGATATGTATACCACAGTACTGGATGTTGGTAAATAAACACTGCTGGACCACAAGGCACTTTCAGAGAATACTACGTCTCCTCCTTATCTATTCTGCATCCTGACCAATTCACCATCCTGTTTCAAGTCAAAACCTTTAAAGAACTAGCTGCAGCTTACTGCCACACAGAGTTGTGTTGCTGTGTGTTCAGATGCTAACATTAAGACAAAGAGGAGCCACATGTGGACACAGCTGGCTTTATAGTGGAAGTGTCTCCCAGGCTCTCATTTCTCGTCTCCAGCTGCCAAATGGAGTTGCAGTCAGAGTTCAGTCAGGATGTCCGATCAGTAGGTCAGGTGCCAGTTGTATATTTCACAAACACATAAAGTATCAGTTCCACAATGTAAAACACTTAAATTCCCCCTTTTACTAAAAGTACAGAAGTAGTATTAGGTACATGAGCGGTTCGGTAGAGTCAGTCGTCTCCCAACCAGAAGGTCGGGGGTTCAATCCCCATCTCCTGCAGCCTCATGTCTGACGTGTTCTTGGGCAAGACACTTAACCCCAAGTTGCTCCCACTGCTTCGTCGTATGAATGTGTGTGAATGAAATCAGTTCGCTCCCCATGGTGGCAGTTTTGAAAATAATTTTTTTGCTGTTTTGTGATGTATCATATATCAGGTTGTATCTTTATTATTTTGTATTACATTTTTGAGTTTTAATCAAAATTTGAGAACATTTTACCTTTAATTGTCTCAAAAACTAAACAGTAGAATCTGCTGAAAAAATCACAGGACCACAGCCAGGGACAGAAGCAAAGTCACAATGCCATTTGATTCAGCAAACCTAAACCTTTGTTCTTAAAAAAAAAAAAAACATGAAGTGAAGGTTTTAGTTGTGGTTACGTGCGGTAGTGTTGTGTGTGTGTGTTTTTTTTTAATATTCTCTCCGTCCCGTTTGCTCCCCAGGTGTTGCTCCTCTCCCTTAGGGTGTGTATGGTTGGGGGTCATCTGTTGCTGCTGTCCAGTTCTTGAATCACTTCACCGTGTGTGACTGAGGGAGCAGGTGCTGTCCGGTGCTGAACTCACCGCGCCGTGTGGAAGTCTTGTGACAGGACTGGTGTCGCACGTTTGTCCAGATGCTGAAGTGAATCAAGGGGGTTTGCATGTGGCGTTGACGAAAGGGAAAGTTGGCGAATTGGCAGATCTTGCAGAATCTTCCTTCTCGTTTGTAGACAGGTGAGAGCCTCTCCCTTGACTGATCTGCTTAGTCAAGGAGAGTTTTACATGGTCTGCTGCGTGCCAGTTGGCATTTGAGCAAACGAAAAACCTGCTGTTGAATGCACTTGTTCTGGTAGCACCTCGGTTTGATAGGCTGTTCAGGCTTGCTGTGGACGCGAGTGACACCGGAGTGGGCGTTGTTCTCATGCAAGAAGGTGCTGATGAGCTCGAGCATCCAGTTTCCTATTTCTCAAAAAAGTCAGATCGCCACCAGAAATGGTATTGCACGGTGGAAAAAGAGACATTCGCTCTCGTTTTGGCTTTGGAACATTTTGAGGTGCATGTCGGTTCATCCATTGTTCCTGTAATTGAGTATACCGATCACAATCCGCTGGTATTCCTGCATAGAATGCGAAACAAGAACAGGCGCCTTATGAGTTGGAGTTTTGCGTCTGCAGGGATTCAATATAGAGCTCAAACATATCCGTGGCAGGGATAATGTTGTAGCTGACGCGCTGTACCGTCTTTAATTGTTGTTCTTGAACACTGCACCCTGAAAAACTATGGTTCTTTCAGTCTACGATGTTCAAATACAGGGTGGGGGTGTTACGTTGCATGTTGTTTTGTCCCCCTCTGCTGGTTGTACTTTGTAACTGTTTGTAACCTGTTGACTAATTGCTTTTGTCTCTCCCTAGGGTGTGTATGGTTGGGGGTGATTGAGGACGGTGCAAATCATCCGTCTCTCTCTCCTGGGCTCCTGAGAGTCACAACAGAATATCTATTCAGTATCAATGTTGTCTGAGTAACCTGGTGGAGTGTTTATTTCTTTATCGCAGCTTTTGCTCATTGTTTTAAGGGATCCTGTGGTTCTGGTGGTAGAGGGTGAGTGCCCGGTCCGACGGCCCGGTGTGGGCTGGCTTGGGTGGCTGACCTTTCTTTTCTGTTTTGTTTTGTACCCCAGGTTTTCAGCTTATAGTTTTGTTGTTTCTTTGTCCATTATTAGTGTTATTAAGATAATTCAGATTGTAAAAATAAACCTTTTCTTTGAAATGATTTAATCTCTGATTGATTTATGTTCGACTCCCGGTAAAAACATTGAGTCATTGATTTAGGGGTCGTAACAGTACCAGGGCCTGATTTCAACCTAGCTGCTGAGCACATATCTGATTGTTATAACAGAGCTGTCAATCAGACTGGAGAGCAGCCAGTGTTTGTACTGGGGGGGGCTTTAACAGGTGTGACATCACCACACGCCTGCCCAATATGGAGCAATACGTCACAACTCCCACCAGAATGCCAAACATACTGGACTTGTTCTATGGCAACATCCCTCATGCATACATTTCAAAACCACGCCCACCTCTTGGCCGCTCTGACCACAACGTCATCTTGTTACTGCCAAGATACAGATCGCAACTGAGAACAGGAAAACCCATCACAAAGAATATCAGAGTCTGGAACAAAGAAGCAGCTGAATCACTTAAAGGTTGTTTTGAACTGACTGACTGGGATTTGTTTTTTAACTCTGGTTTGCCGCTCACTTATTGAATCCATCCTCACTTTTAACATCTCATCCTGGTACAACTCCCTCACCATCAAACACAAAGCCAAACTCTCCCGCATCGTTAATCAGGCCAGCAAAATTATCGGTTCACCACAAATTTACCCCTCTCTGAACTGTATAATCCACCCTGATCACAGAGGACCCCTCTCACCCCCTCCACCACTGCTTCCAGTTACTGCCATCAGGCAGACGCAAAAAATCCTTCGTTCCCTCTGCAATAACCATTCGGAACAAAATCAAATAGACCCCCCTTTTTAGAAACTGTTGTTTTTAAGTCCTCTTTTAATGTCCTGCACTTTCTGTTTTTAATGTAAGTTGTGTTTATTGTTCGAGCCTTGTCAAAGGAGAATTTCTGTCTCTGCTGGGACAGACAATAAAGTCTATCTATCTATCCATCTATATCGACTGGCTTCTCTTTTGTTTTGTGTTTTGTAGAAAAGCTTGTTTTGTGTTAACCATTTGTGTTTGTTAATAAATCATTTTTAAATTTTGCTAATATTAGTTCCTACTTCTTATCTCTGGGTTTTAATTTATCGTTACTCCCCTCATCCCCTAGCCATCTTGGGGAATGAAACATATATTTCTGTTACCTTTGTCTGCTTGTTGAACTTGTGAGTTGGGGATTAGGGCATTACTTTGATATGTGGATCTATGTGTTGTGTTTCTATCAGTGGTCAGAGAGTGTGTGTGTTCTAAATAAGCTCTGTGTTGCTGTGATTTTGATTCGGACTCAATCAGGTGGTTCATAAAGTTCATCCTCCTTGTGGATTAGTAGAGGGAACTGGCCCAGCTCGGCTCTGCAGCCGTGGTTTGGACAGTTTCTGTAGACTCATATGTTTTTACCAAACTCCAGATGAACTCTTTCCACTGGGTTTGAGTCCCAGAGCTGCTCTTTGATTAATGGGCTCCAGACTTCACTTCCATATAACAGAATTGGCTCAGTCACACTTTTGAAGATTTTGATCCAAATCCTTATCGGTGGATAATGACCTGATGCAGTGATCATTAGGCCCAGGTACGTGTACTCCATTGTATGCTTTAATAATGTGCCTCCCAATTTAAACAGATATTTTTGTCTTTGTGATCTTTCGTTTGAAATATCATGACTTTAGTTTTTTCTAGATTCACACTAGTGTTCCAGTTTTCACAGTACTTATGGAGGAAGTTCAGAAGCTCTTGTAGTCCTTGTTCTGTTTGTGATAACAGGAACAAATCATCTGCATAGAAAAGACACTTCACGTCTTGTCCCTGTAAGTGGAGACCTGAGTCTGCACAGTCGTCCAGTAGGTTTCCTAAATGGTCGATATAAATGTTGACAAGTGTTGGTGGCACATTACAGCCTTGATGGACCCCACGACATTGCTTTAAAAAATCAGTTCTTTTCTGTCCTATTTTCACAGCACATTGATTTACTGAGTATTTACATTTAATCAAATCGTAAACCTTTCCTCCAATATAGTTTAGAGCAGCTGATAGAAAATGCCATTGTGCCAAATGGAATCAAAAGTTTTCCTGAAAGCCACAAAGCAAGCGAAGATTTTCCCTTTCTACTTCTGCTGTACATGTTTCTGGATGAGAGTCTGGAGAGTGAAGATGTGGTCTGTTCTGTGTTTGGGGAGAAAGCCAATTTGGGATTTACTCAGAACATCACCTTCGGTCAGGTCGGACAGGATTCTTGAATTTAAAATACTACAAAACAGTTTCCCCAGATTGGAACTGACACAGACTTCTCTGTAATTATTAGTTTATCTCCATTTTTTAAAATAGGAAATTGTTCCAAATGTCAGGATTGACACTACTTTTTAATACTAAATGAAATAATTGAAGCACAGCTGCTTGAAGTTCACTGCTGCCATGTTTTAACATCTCAGCACGGACACCATCGATATAGTTTTGGTCTATTGCCTTTTCAATTTTCCCTAATTCATTGTCTGTGTTTTGAGCCTCCTTCTGATTGATTGTCTTTTCATATTGTTGAAGGGAGATGAGGTATTCATTTCTGGGTCGTTGTGTTTCCTGTTTGACAGGTTTCTGAGATTTTTAATGAAAAAGGAACATTCCCTCTCTCTCTCTCTCTCTCTCTCTCTCTCTCTAATGTAATCTAACATAGGCTGCAGTGCGTGCTCAAAGCTGGTTTAAACAGCCGCGTCGGGCTCATTGTGGTTAGACTCTGTGATGGATGATTACTGACATCTTTTTTTAAATTCTTAATAAGTTATTGTTGGAGTACAAATGAAACGTGCTGTGTCAGTGGAGATTCAGTGTTTGCTTCATTAAATTGGTTTTCTACATGAGATTTTCTTCTTTGTTTTAGAATCATGAGTAGGAACTACCTGTCCAGAAACAATGAGCTCCGTAAGGGAGATTACCTGATGTCCAACAACAACATGTGGAAGGCTGTTTTCGAGGTGAGGGGGGGGAAAAAAGTGCAGTCCAGAAATATTCAACTCCGATACAAAACAATCTTATCTGATCTAAAGAAGAATTAATAATTATTTATAAGTCGATAGTGTAATGTGTAAATAACACCCAATCTTTGTTTCTTTGTGCAGGACGATGGTAACTTTGTCCTCTATGGCTGGAAGCCTGTGTGGTCATCAGACACTGCAGGATCTGATCCGGTTGTGCATGCAGACTGACAGCAACCTGGTCAAGTACAACGAGAGTGGCACTCGCAGTTGGAGCACAGGCACACACACTGACAGTGAGGACTTCATGTGTCGTCTACAGCTGACTGATAGAGGAATGTTGGCGCTGTACGGGGGGCCTGATGACGTCTGGAACAATCGATGGGAATAAATGATGTGATGATATGAGAAGCTTCTTGAAACTGAATGCATGTTAAAGCCTTCTTTGGTCGTCAGCATTTGCAGCTGTTAACTTGCCAACAGTGTAACTCTGGAGTCAATAAAAAGCAGAATGTTAAAAATGTTTTCTTCTCTTTTTGTTATAACTAAATGACTCGATTAAAGTGTCTTTAAACTGAGAATATCGAGCAATGTAACAGTTGTAACAGGATCCTTAGTTAGAGTTTGGTTAGCAAAAATATCCAACAGGAGAGCTTGGCGCGAGTCCAGTTTCATGATTTCTGACACAAAGCTGATATTCATATGTATGGAAGAGGATTAGGGCCACACATAAAAAAAACATAGAGTTCTGACTTTATGCTCAGAATTCTGACTTTAAACTCTGGACTGGATGACTGGAGCATACTGGAGTGGGAAACAGCAGCAAAAACCGTGGCATGCTTTGTCACTGCTGTGTGCACAGTTATAGTTTAATGATACTGTATTTTTGTTTTTTGAGTTGCAAGACGGTGTAGCACCCAGGTGAAACGTTTGTGTAAACTACTATGGAATTGCTTAAACGAGTAGCCAACTTACTCTTTTCACCACATTTACATTCAGTTCTTTAGTTGAATGTTGATGAAGCCCCTCATTCCATATAGGTAAAAAGAGATAGAGTAAATAAGGTTTAAAAAAACAGTATTTTGACAATTTTACAAAGCATTTTATTATCATTAATATTGGACACAAATGTAAGAAGGATATTAGTCCGCTGGCATTAATATTGAAGGAAGTGTGTGGACAATTATGAAATGCAAAATGAATAACATTCAGTCCTGCACAGTGACGATCCACCGGAGTTGTTCCTTACAGGTACCCGTAGTTCTGACTTTATTCTCTGAATTCTGAGATTAAAGTCAGAATTCTTAGTTTAAAGTCAGAATTCTGAGATTAAAGTCAGAACTCTATTTTTTTTTATGTGTGGCACTAATCCTCTTCCGTACATATGAGTTCAGACTAGAATCAGACTTTTTTTTTTTTTTTTTACATATTTATTCAACCCTTTAGGATCAAACTCCCGACCTTCCGATTGAAAGACCGACTCTACCAGCTGAGCCACAGTATTTCAGTACCTATTTGGCCATAGTACATTACTGTATTGTCATTTATTTTTTTTACTCAATTTATTTCCTTTTTTTCTTGTACATTTCCTCTTCGTGCACCTTTTTTATTATTTGTCTAGGCCAAAGTGAAAAGAAAGGATTCCTCTTCATTATTCTGCTCAAACAGAACTAAATAAAATAAATGCATGAACTGTGACTTTAATCCCAGAAGTCTGACTTTAAACTCAGTGTAGTGACCAATTTATTGTCTAAAAAAGTCACTTGAGGGTTGAATGTGGAAGCCATTTTGGACGCGTGCTAATGTAGCTCAAAGGAATAAACCAAGTCCATTGTATTATTTGCATTGTAAATAAAACAACAAAAACGACGACCCACTGTGTCGATAAACAAAAGAAGCAAATCTGTTTTATCAGATGCAATATCACTGTTGAAAAACTGTTTGCTCTCATTCAATCACCTGGAAGCCTTGCTTTACACACAGCACCAGCCCAGGCTCCACCTAGTGGCCAGGAGAGGGAGCACACACACTGACAACTAAAGAAAAATATAATCTCTACAACAATATTGTTTTTTCTTCTTCTATGGATCTACAAAGCTGCCAAATGAAACAAAACATGATCAATAGTTTGTGTTAGTCCTGCTCCTCAAATGAATAGAAATACAGTCTCAGTTTTTAAAAACATAAATTTGAAAAACTCTTTATTCAACATGAGATAACCTCACTGTGATGTCATGTTGCAGCTGTGGCTCAGTTGGTAGAGTCGGCAGCTCCTGCAGCCAAATGTCCGATGTGTCTGCTCCTTGTGCCAATAGGAAATCTCATTAACAGTTTGGCAGAACAGGGGCCTGCTCACAGACATGCTCTCTGTGAACACTGTGCGCTAAAAATAGAGACGAAGGTGATTATTTTATGGATCTGTGATTACAGCTGAACTGCTAACCAGCACAGATATGACACTATTCCCACTGACAGGCTGGCAGTTAGATTATGAGGGGAAAAATTCAGAATAAAATATTATTCAAAGCATGCCGGAGAGGGCAGAACAAATACAGTCACTCTGTGTGTTGTTCTTACGATGTAAAAATACACAGAAATCTATTTTCTGACATAAAGGTTGTCATTGAGATAGTTCATTCTCATATAGCCTACTTCATGCAGACAATTCCAACATGCCTCGAGTTACAGGTTTTGCTCTTTTGGGGTAATTTTAGGCGTGAACCACTAGATGGCAGGAGAGATTAATTCTGAAAAACAGTCCCACTGAAGTAACACACACCTCTCTCCTTGTTACACAGACACAGGCACAAAATACCGTATTCTTTCTAGATAGGGTGCAACAGGATTTAAGGGAAGTTTTAACTTATTGTGGCATTGGACTTTATGAAGAGAACAGAGCAGGCACAGTTTATATTAGAGATTATATTAAAACAACAGATAGGCCCAGTGAAGCAGTTGTCTTAAAGGTCACATATTATCCTCCTCTTCAACCAGTTTAAATACGTCTCAGAGCTCATTGGCAGATCTCAACAAAATCTGACCTGATTTAGACATTTCTGTCTCAAGCTTCTTTTCCTCTAAATAGTTCTAAAGTGTAGAAATTATAGTTTTCCTTGTTTTCATGGACATGTAGGCCTGTGAATTTATCATGTTTTGCAGGATGGGTTTTTTCAGTCTTAACAAACTTTGTTTTTCCAACAACTCTGTAACTCTGAATGACCCTGTTCTCTTTGCTCTTGAGTTTTAAATGGACTGATGTGACTGCTAAACTGCAGACAGTCTCCACGGTGAGCGTAAAATCTGATGGTTTGAGTTATAGCTTGCCAGAAAGCACCTTCTGCAGAGCAATATGGACTATGTTAAAGTACAGACCACTCCAGACTTTTAAAGCCTCTTTCAGGTTCTCTTTCAAAATGATTCCTCCACCAGTCTCCAAACAAAGATAACTAAGAGCACATTTCCTCCCTGTGAAGATACAAAAGGCCCTTTTTCTTTTGGCGCTTTCTGGTGCTCTGTTCTGGTTTCAGGGCAGTAACTGTTGTTGTGTTCTGGCTTTGACTGCAGAGTCTGTTTAAAAAAAAAAAAAAAAACTATTATTCATGCTGTTATAACTTACAAAACATGTTAGTCTGGTTCTTCACAGAACAGAAAAGAAGAAAAACCACTCAACTTAGTTCCAAAATGACGAGGCCTGTACACCCAGACTAAGAATTAACGTTCAATCAAATTGGATATTATGCAAAAAAAAAGGTGTTAGGCAAGAAAACATGAAGTGTGTCACGATTTGAAGGGGGCCCTGTGACCACTGGCCACCCCTCTGGAAACGCCCCTGCTTGCAGGCAGCTCGGTTTCTATGCCAGTTTCTGCCTATATATATATAGTGCCCCCCATACTGCTGCCTTTACGGTACATCCCTCTGCGCACCGTGCCTGGCAGGAGCTCACGGCTTCAGATCCAGCAACACCGACAACGACGCGTTTACTCGATGACAGAAGACATATCTCTGCTTCAGAAAACAGATATACCAAGTGAGGGATGAACGCAGAGGACTCTGTGGGAAACATTTCACTCCACGGACCGAGCTCTTACTCCCGCGTGGCTTCAGTGAAACGAGACAGATAAAAAAAAAAACATTTTTTTGCGTGCAGCCTCGGGCGCATGAAGTCTGGGATATATTTTTTCCACCCTGTTCAGCGCTTCCTGTCTGCTTTCAGTGTGCACTCTGCTGGTTCTTATCTGAAGGGGGAGTGTTTTTTGTCTGTCTGTCTGACTGAGGAGTGCGAATTAAAAGCGGTATCCACCTTTTTCTGCAAGATGTTTTGAGCGCCAAGGGGGGCCAAGAGCGGCTGGTGTCATCAGGGGGATAGAAGGAGGAGGAGGAGGAGGAGGAGGAGGAGGGGGGGGGGGGGTGTCTCCACTGCGCAGACAAGCGGCGGACCGTCTCTGCGCTACCGCTCGTCTCCTCTGATCCTCAGCAGGCAGACAGACAGTTTCAGGAGGAGGAGGAAGGAGCGGCTGAAAGAGCAAAGGGGGCTTATTTAAGGGCTTAGAAATCTGGAAATATACGGCGGAAAAATGACGATGTCCGTCCCCGAGAGGAAATCAGGATCGGAGGGGAAAGAGGAGGAAAGCGAGGATGAGAGCGAGATCTTGGAGGAGAGCCCATGCGGGCGCTGGCAGAAAAGAAAAGAGCAGGTTGGTGTGTGTGTTTGTTTGTGTGTGTCTCTGTACTGTGTGTGTGTGTGTGTGTGTGTGAGCAGGTAGCCTAATAGATAAATCAAGTTGCCCTCTCTGTATCTGGACAACCTCTGTTATGCAATTCTCGAGACAGGCCGATGTTTTATTGCCCCATGGTGTGTTGCACCATCCCACCAATACTGTGACACATCCGTTGATCGGCTTATAACCCACATGAAGTCTATTTCAGTGGTTCAGGGTCCGTCTGGATCCATGTTTCCATCACTGCTGTCACTTTTCACTGGAGGGTTTCTGTTCAGGCTCTTTGCATTGACATGAGACTTCATGGTGGACTCATTTCATGATGCACTAACAACTGTATAGGCGTTCATGTCAGGCTCCTTTTACTTTAAGAGTAAAGCTAGAAATGTATGAATCATTAAAGCATTCAAGAGAGAGCAGGTGGAGAGTTATGCAAATCTAGAAATTGCATAACAATCTTACATATTGTATTTGTTTCTTTAATGTGAGTGCATTATGCTTCGATGGCTTGATAAGTAGGCTAAATGTCTTTTTTGTTGTTGTAGATGTTGAGTGTTGATTGGACAAAATAAGCAATCTAAAGATCAGCAAGGATACTTGTTTTCACTAAATCATGAGGATGATTCATTAAATTAAGAAAACAATTAGAAGATTACTTACATTTAGACATGTTTGCAGTGTAAGCTAATGATTAATCGCTTTAATAATAGATATATTTTGTATTTCTTCATGTTATTGATGAATCGATGAATCGCTTATAGGCTACAGAGTGTCAGAGCAAGGAGTTAAAGAAGCACGATGAAGTCGGCTTCTTCAAATAAGTCCTAAACGCCAAACATTTTCAGTTTACTATTAAAGACGAGAAAGAAAAGAAACACCTCTGAATTATCTCCAGTGTCAAAACCAGGGACGTTCGGTATTTTGATCAAAGAGTTGCTGAAGTGATTTCAAGATGATCAAAGTGCCCTCAGCTTGATATTATTTCAATTCAACAACAGGAAAAAGCAACTCCTAGTTCCAGCTGAAGGTCGGTTTCTTTTGGTGGAAATGAGACTTTAAAGATGATCTGTTTCTGTTTCTGACTCTGTTAAATCTTTTTAAAAGCATTCAGAGCTGTTTAGTGGATTTGAGATGAATACTGGACATTTAATTCTGCTGTAATATCATCGAGGGGCACAAGTCCCTGTTGATCCAATCTCTGCAGTTTTATTTATGACCCTGTTGTATTTTCCATGCGAGGATCAGCAGACAATACGTGACGTGAAGTAAGCCGGTGGCCTTGCTTTGGAGCTTTCTCATAAACATCGCCATGTTTGTTTCATTTCAGCATCAAAGACATAAAAAAAGCGGCACAGTTTCTACCGGTGCTTTCACTCCATCAAAAAAAAAAAAAACATGACCACATGCTCTGTGTGAGGATTATAAGACATTCAGAAAATCACCCAAAAAACATATTATCAGAGAGAAAGAAAAAACGACATCTGAACGTCCATGCAGCTGTGAAGAAGTGGGCGTCGGCTTCACTAAAAAGCTCCAGATAAGGCCGAGAATGGAAGTTGAAGGTTATCTCAGCGACACACACACACACACACAGTCCTCTATGTGCCGCTACGTCCCGACCTCTGTGCCACTGAGCATCAGTCAATGTGAAAACGTCTCCCCCACCCTGGTGTTTTTCCACCCATTGATTACCCATCTGCATGATTCTGGGCTGCCTCCACTCCTAAAGGCATATTTATGACAGGCTGGTTTCTGTATAAATCGATATCAGAACATCCATAGCAATGATTGTCTGATGTCAGCTTATGTCAGGGAAGGAAAACGGTAGAATAAGTTCCAAAACATAGTCACATTTATGTTCAACTTATTGGTCTGAGCTACTGTCGACCAAAGAGAATAGAATAGACGTTTATTTATAAAGCGCATTTAATTACAGGTGAGCTCAATGTGCTTTACATTGAAGATTAAAAAAAAAAACAAGAGACAAAATAGCTGACTCAACAATCATGAATATGATACAAAAATCAGATAAGGGAGAAAACAGTACAAAAAAACCAGTATATTTTACCATTGTTCTCATAAATGCCTTTAATCAACCGGCCTCTAGGTACATTGTTGGGTAATTTCCTTTTGTAGACAAATTGATTAAATTGATTAAACAGAGAAGAATTAACTTATCATCATGACATGAGTCCATTAAAAGTCAATTAGAAGCCTACTAATGATGTAATCCCGGAATCTGCTCTCATTCACTCAAGTTAAAACCCAGACTGCATCATGAATGCTCGACTTGCACAGCTCACCTTCTTCTTGGACACATTTATCTTTGGAAATACTTTTTTTTTTTTTGGGGGGGGGAGGTGGGGTGGGAGGGAGGTAACAACAAACTAAAAATGTGCCTCAGCAGCCAGCTTTTCAGCGTATCTACATGTTTGATCCAGACTAGCTAAACAAAATGAACCCGTGTGATACGATCTCTGCAGGAACAGACCGAGCCAAAATGTGCTGCCAACCATTCACGAAGCGGCTCCAACAGCTTAAAAAACATGCCGTCATTAACCTCTCAAGTCATCCCTGTGCTGATAGATCCGTGAGATCAGACAGCGTTTCAGCAGTGGCAGCACTTTTATGAAAACATCCATCAAAAAAAACCCAAAAAACGGACATTTTTCCTCGCACTCTTGACTGTTTTGTTTGTTTCCTCCTCCTGTGCAGCAGGCCCCCGGTGTGTCGGAGCAGCAGCACGACTGAAACATACATGAATACTCAGTAAATAAGTCAGTGGGTGAAAGTTCAGATACATGCTGCCATATCTGTGGTTCATCTCAGGCATTGAAATAAACACCGACCACAGTCACATGGTCAGCACATGGGATTGTTTTTCTGTGCAGACGTGCAGGCGGAGGCAGTGTAACACTTGTAAACTGAATGAATGTGTAGCCTTTAAAAGTCACACCGAGCATTGATTTCTCTGTGATTAGATGAAGCATAGAAGCTGTTTGTACACGTCTTTTAGTTTTATTACTCTGTGGTTTAATGTTAAATCCTTCCTGGCTCAGATATTTGTGTGATCTGAAAAAAAAAAAAAACCAGCGGAATAAGTCACACCACAAGAAAAGAAACCCCAAGGAAGTGAATCGAACCGAGTTGGTGGTTAGACCAGATTGTGTTGCACAGAGTTTGAAGAGTGTTGAAATGCTGCGCTCTTCGCTAACATGACTATGAATGGTGCACGCCAGCAGCGTCATGACTTAAAAGGTCGTGATGTGTGACTTGTAGCACGTATCCTCCGATTGAGTCATCTATTCCTTTCATGAATGGCGACATTGTGGCAAAGTTTGACACAGTTGAAGTAGTGACTCACTAAAAATTGCTGTTGAAAGACTTAAAGTTTTCTTCCAAAGTTTTGTCATCAGGTGAACTAAAGTAGAGATGTTCACACTATGATGCAAGAGGTAAACACTTGAAGAACACTATGCGGCTTGACAAGCTGATCAAAAAGGCTCAGTATTGTGGTAGGTGTAAGGACTCACTGAGGAAAGAAAGGACAGGATATATTGGACAATGGCAGTCATCCTCCAGGCCAGAGAAGACACACTATACGGGGGGTTAATTTCAATCAGTGCATCCCTACTTACAACCCTTATTTTTTTTTTTTCAAAGATTTATTTTTGGCCGTTTTTTGCCTTTTATTGTAGAGGGAGAGAGTGGGGAATGACATGGGGAATGACATGCTGGAAAGGAGCCACAGGTTGGATTCGAACCCGGGCCGCCCGCTTGGAGGACGACAGCCTCCATACATGGGGCGTGCACACTAACCACTGTGCCACCAGCGCCCCAGTTTTTTTTTTTTTTTAAAGACATTTTTTTGGGGGGGGGGGGGGGGCTGCACGGTGGTAAATGCTGTTGCCTCACAGCAAGGAGGTCCCTGGTTTGAATCCCCGTTCGGACAGGGCCTGTCTGTGTGGAGTAAGCATGTTCTGCGGGGTACTCCGGCCTCTCCCACAGTCCAAAGATTTGGTGACTGTAAATTGCAAGTAGGAGTGAACTGGTTAACAGTCCAGGGTGTAACCCCGCCCCTTGCACAATGACAACTGGAGCCCCCCCCCCCCCCCCCCCCGCGACCCTGAACAGGAAAAGCGGTATAGATAATGGGTGGATCTTTATGGGCATTTTTGCCTTTATTGGATGGGACAGCTGAGGAAAGACAGGAAATGCCCCTCCCACCCTTACTTTTAATGGTGCTGAATCACTTAAAATAAATAAAATAAAAATAAAAAAGGATAAAAGTTGAAAAATGTACAGCTTAGTAACTGAATGCATGGTTTTATTCTTCCTGTCTAATTCGTTTCTCAGGGGAGGCCAACAGTGTCAGAGTTAATCAAACCCTGTGATTCTTTTAAACAATCATGAGAGCTCAGTAGTTCACATCCACCACAGAACCAGTACTGCCCAGTTTTTTTTTGTGATCCTCGCCCTGTATTGCAGCATGCAATACAGGGTGAAGTGAATCCACACCCTCTCCCCACACTGTGGTGCACACAACTCGTTCCAGTAATTGCTCCATCTTCTGCTCACAAAGAGATGGAAAAGAAATGAGGCAGCCTGGGTCGGGGAGTCTGCATACATTTGTCAAGATGTTAATTCACAAGGGAGGATGAATATGTGTTAAATGTGAAGGCCGGGTGTTATTGTCTGCTTTATGTTAACTGAGGTGTTTGTGCTAACATGTATGTGGCAGGATGGAGACACTTGCACGTGGTACATCTACAGGGCCAACAGCCGCTTTCCATTAGTCCTGCTAGCCCCATGGACCCCACCTCCAGCCTAGAGCAAAACTTTTGCACAGGTCTGCCATTTTAATTCTCGCTAGCGAATGAGTGATGTCTACCAGGAAAACTCGGGGGGGGGGTTCATTGTATTTAAAGAGACACACACACCAAAACGGAGCGTTCTGAGAGAGCCGGTTTCTACAGGGTCACAAACCTCCTCTGGTGCTTGATTCATGTTATATTTTGACCACAGCACAGATGTTTCATTTAGACCACAGGGGGACTGTTTGAGAAGGGAGATAATATGTCCTCCTTAAATAAAATGATGACTTGACAGTTCTATTTTAAGTTTCAGATTTGTTGTCGTGTTATGTTGTGAAATGAAAAGCCAGGCTCACACATGCTGTGATGATTTTACGACCGTCAAATAAAAGACGACCAGAAATCCTCCCCACACTGTATACTCGGACGTTCATCAGCGGTAAACCTTTTCCTCGTCTGGTCATAAAGCGGAGTCATTAAACGGAGCCAACATGCCCTCAGCACAGAGCATTGGCCCTCATAAGCTCATGTCAAGTTGCAGCTTGCAGTAAGTGCTCTCTGTCCTGAGAGGATTCTTCTAATGACTTACACTCCGTAATAATCCAGCAGTGCAGGCATGTTTGCTGCTGCGACAGCTGCCCTAAAGAGGAACGGCATCCACTCAGATTTCCCTGGAGAGGAAACAGAGCCGGGACAGTGAGCTTTGATCCACCTGTTAACACAGTCGCTCTGCCAGCGGCAGTCCTGCACGCCTGTTGCTCAGCTGGGCTTTACTATGAAGAACATTCACATCCACTCATTCCTAGAAAACACAAAGACTGATCAGATCACATGATTCCATTGACTTTTGGTTATTTTTAGCCAGCTCTCTCTGCGACTGAAACATCTTTGTAACTATTTGACTCTTTGACATCTTTGCACAGACGTACATGGTCACCTGAGGATGAATCCTGCAGAACTTTGGGATGCCTCGAATCATCATTTTATATCTACGAGCTTGAGATTTTTTCATCTTTGTAATATCTGAGGGACTTAAGAATAAATTACCATGGAATTTGGCAGAAATCCATGGTGCCCAAAGGAGGAATCTCATCAAATGTGTTCTACATCAAGTAATTAAGGGGATAATGCACAGATTAGCTGAAAAAGAAAATTAAAGTTGCAGCCCTGTAGTTAACTGAAAACAGATATGACCTTCTTGTTCTAGTGTGATACAATGAAACTCAAATTAAATGCTTTTTGACTGGTAAAAAATTCTCATATTAACGGCGCATATATGATACTGATAGTCACTTGATATGCTTCTATCGGCCGATATTTTTCGGCTGGTCGATTAATCAGCCGTGCTTTAATCTGTACATATGTGTCGGAATTGGGATCTGAACTGAAGACAAGAGAATGGGTGCATCTTGAATACCGGGTGCAGCACTTTAGTCATCCGCTATTGTTGGTTAAATGTTATTCCAGTTGAACTCGCCTCTCTCTGAGGGAATAATAGAGACCTTCAGCTGCACCTTCTCTGGTCGTGTGAATGATTTAACCACGCCGTGTTATGAACCTGCTCATTTGTGGTGACACACTGTATTTTACAGCCTGAGCGTCTCTGACCCAACCTGCTCCATTATATTAGCGGTAGCATGCTACTTTCATCTGTCTGTTTTACAGCTGTCATGGGTGTTCAGTTTTACGACACAGCTCTCAGTCGGCGGGCGTGTTGTTGAGAGCGACATTACAAGTGGTTGCTGTCACTCCGTGTGGTTCATGCGAGGGACGTTTGCCTTCAGTGTTTGTGAACACACAAAGAGAGGAGATACTGGTTTTCTTGCTGCTTTTTCACAAGCACCCTTCTTGCATGGAGGAGGCTTGTTTACGCAAAGTACAAACTAGCAGCATTGGCATAGCACACAAATACGGGTTTTAGCTTCTGATAACTCAACTGTCAGCATGCAGACGAGAAGGCTTTCAGTAACCCCCAGCTCTCTAATGGCCTGGAGGAAATGTCTGCTGCTTTATGTACTCTGTTATCATCGGATTGTGATATTGACTTCCATGAGTTCATTTGAGAGTAAAGTGTGGAAGCTGCAGCTGGCAAACACATTTTATTGCGGGTGAACGGAGACGAGGAGAAGGCTGTAATTTTCATGTGGCCAAGTGAGACCTGTAAAATAAAGACCAGAAAGAGAGAATCTTGTTATGTCCTGTTTTTAAAAGTCGACATGCCCTCTGCCTGCCCTTTACGGAGCTAAGTGGATCAGTAATGTCTGTTGATTACTTTTATGGCCTCAAATTGTTAACTCAAGTCCTCCATGCACTTATTAAATTACCTTAATCGAGTCAGTCATTTGTGTCCTTGAAGTAGCTGAATTCTGTTTTCCCGTAAAAATATCAACGTGATATTGGAGAGACCTTTAACACAAACAGCCTAATAGGATTAACAGTTACATGAACTTCATGATTTAGTTTTTTTTTTTAGCAGAGAGATGTGGAATTTTTCTCCCTCTTGGCACAAAGAAAAGCAGTGTCAACAAACTGGTGCACCACATTGCAGTGAGTAACTACATTAATCCAGCTCTTAATCTTTTTAGAGGCATTTTATTTTCTTCAGTTAATCAGATATTGCGATTTATCATTCAACGTCTAAGTCTGATGACAGTCAGTTACATCGCACCCACCTGTCAATCATCAGCTGTTTAAAAAATAATACCCCCCCCCCCGTACAGTGTGTGCCAATGAGGTCAATAACCAATCAGACATATTTGGTTTTTTGAACCAGGATGTAAACATGTGCATTTCTGCAGCACAAACTGCCATTTTTTATTGGGGTGTGTATGTAACTTACGGTGATTCTGCAGCCAGCCTCAAGCGGACCCTCGACGAACTTCAATGTGGTAACACTTAGGATCTGTAATTATCGCCACCTGGTGACATGGAAAGTCTTGTAAAACCACACCTGAGGCTAATTCAGTGGAGAGTGAATCTGAGGAAGCCTCGATGCAAAACGTGTTTTGCATGAAGTCTTATTTGTAACCCGCAGCTTTTCCTGTGGCCCTGTATGTATGGAAACATAAAGAATAGTATTCTTATGTGTCAGATCCTCTGCATTAACTCTGTGAACTGATATGAGCTGGAGATGCATTAAAGAAACAGCAGAGTAGATGATCTTAATGCTTTTTCACCTGAAATCTTCAGCCGAGGAACATTTTCAAGTTTAGCTCTCTCGATGTAAAAGTTGCAGAGTCATGTGATCATAAGAGATCCTGTCACCTGGTTGTGACATATGAGCCGGTCTTTCTAGCCCTCTCGGGGTCGCCAGATCGGACAGGATACACAGAGAGCGGTATCAAGTCAGCGTTTTCCACTCCAGCGGAGTGAAATGGAGCTCCCAGGATTTTCTGCCGGTCGGACGGGAAAGCTGGCATGAAAAGGAATCCTCTAGGAATGGCTGACATGTCTGCTGCGGGCCTTCACTGAGCTGTCCGAGCAGATCGCTTCACATGACTTGTAGGCCTCGGAGAAATGTCTCACACCTGCTCAAGTATGCTCTTCCCGGAGGCCGCAAGATCTTTGGAAGAAGGCCGTTTCCTAGAGTCATCTTTTTTTTTATAAAGGGCAATTTAAATGTTGCTAAATGCATTTAATAACACTCATTTTTCAAAGTGTTTTCATCCCTGAATTGGATTTGCATAATTCAAACTGCATAATGCCATCATTATTCATCTCTCCTCGTCTATCAGAAGCTGGAGCTTCAACAATTCAGATGCTGTACTGAATACCTTTCTTTTGTTATTTGTTAATGATGTGTTTCTTTCCCTTTCTCGGGATAACCAGCTGAATGTAAACAGTGTTACATCACAACAGAACCCTTCAGAACAGAAACAATAGAGCTCAATCACAAAATTTAGTTTCCGTCTTAGACTTGAAGAGCCTCGGCCAGACAAGCCAGACTGTTGTACTGGAAGTCTGAACAGACTCGAGAAAGAGGAAAACAAAAACAAACATTAGACCCAACAAGTCCATGTTCCAGCTGCTTACACAGCGGGGTAAAGCTGGAGAGCACCAAGATGAAGAAACTCTTGGGTACTAAATATTATTATAGAAAATGAGTGAAGTATGAGTTAAAGAGAAAAGTGAAGTTTTACATGCAGGAAAGTTGTTTCTGCAGCTTAAATATGTCCCCGTCAGATCAAGAAAAACTGGCTCTGCACTTTCACATGGACTCATAACTTCTGAACAGTTCCCCATATTTTATGACTGAGCTGTTAGTGTGAACAAAAGCAGCTGTATTTTTCACCCAGATTGTACGCATCATTTTTCCTGTCAGCCCCCAAGCTATGTTTTCTCTAGTCGGGATAGGACGTGTAAACGCAGCAGGTAAAATTCAGTAGAATTCACCCCGAGCTAAAGTGGGAGGGGGTGAAGACTTTTATACCACGTGACCGCTGAGCATACGGTGACTGCTGAGCATCAGAATGTAACCGTTTCTGTGTGCCAGAACGTTCTTCTCAGCTTTTTTTTGGATGTCATCATAGAGTTGGACTTTATCGCTCATTTTGCTTCCCCCCCCCCCACCGTGTACGATATGAGGTGATGCATATGGGAAGAAACTCGGGAAAATCTTAGCTGCAGCTATCTGCCTTACATCATCTAGAATGTGTTGAACATGTCAAAAATCTAATTTATTCAGACACACATCGTGAAGTTTGTCTTGGGCTGAAGTTTTGCACACATCAGCTACCTGCAGGAGCTTTTTGGTGCAAAAGATTTGCATTTAATTTAGGCTCACATTTGTAAAAAGAAAGAATCAATCAAAGCTTCTTTTGTTGTATGTTGCATCAGGATTTACGATTAATTGGGTAAGAAACCCCCCCCACACACACACACACTGCTTGATATAAGAACAGTCTTTAGATGTGTGTTTTGATGTGACTGGGATCTGTTCTGCTTCATGTGTCCTTTTATAACAATAAAATGAGAACATCTGATTAAAACGATGGAAACATAACTTAAGTGGAATTTCCCCGTACACATGCAGACTTTTGGAAATATAGTCTTGTGATTCTGATGCACACACTGGAGGTTATAATAATAGTCTCAGGCAGAGACTACTTCCTGTCTTGTATTGTAATGTGAAGCCTTTAATAACGCTCCCTGAAGCCTCTCACTGTCTAAGTGCTGCCTGATTCCCATCGACTCTGAGGCCTGCTGAAAGGGAGAGTATAGAGAGAGAGTGTAAAAACACTGAGGGAGAAGTTATAGTCGGGTTGCTGTTGTTTTGAATGTGAGTGTTAGAAGGTCAAAGGTTGTCCACCTCCTCACATCTGTCCTGCTGTTATCACTTTGATCAAAGAATGTGTATGTGTGTTGTGTGTGTGTGTGTGTGTGTGTGTGTCTATCAGCACTAAAAACATTCAACAAAGAGAGATCCTGCTGTTGCTGGCAGGTGTGGATAGGTTGCATAAAGCCTGCTTACAGCCTGCAGTGTTTTAACTGTCAATAAAGTAGAGGTACTACAAAAAGTTTAATACACACAGAAAGCTTCAGAGAGCTTTCTTCACTTTGTTGACCGCCTGATATGAAATCTGTGTGTGCAGCTGAACGTCAACAACAGCAGCTTGTATCTTGACCTTTGAAACCAAATATGGATATCTGTGTGTGTGTGTGTGTGTGTGTGTGTGTGTGTGTGCATGTGAAAAATGTTTGCGGTGACAGGGGACCTTGTGGAAGAGTGTTTTACACATGTTTTTTTTTATTTCTCTTTTTCACCTGATGTGTTTTCTTGTGTTTCAAATAGCATTTAATTGCACACTCAAGACAAAGACGAATATCTGCTTCTAGTAAACAGTAAGGTTTATTTGTATTCTATTCTTTTAAAATTTCAAGGCTATAATGTGGTGTTGGAAGGAACTTTTAAGAGTGTTTGCTATTAAGCTTAAACGCTGATTTGATTTCTCAGAGATGACTGAGAAAAATGTAAAGTTTCTCCTCAAGAAATGTTTTTGCAGCTTTCCTTGCAATGATCTCTCATTCTTCTGAAATGCTCCTATAGACTTTAAAATCAAGGTTCCTTCATGCTACAATGCTTTATCCCTCTCTGTTCTTACTAACTTAAAGGCAGAGTCCGTAGCTTTTTCCTGTAAAATAAAATTCAAACTCATACAAAAGTAATGCCACGTATGGGCCTCCATACATGTGTGGTCTTGACTGTGTCTGCAGAGACCCGTAGTCTGCCTGGATTTTCATGTTTTGTTTGACGCTGGATGTTTCTGGGCGGGGGGCTGGTGTGTTTTCCCCCCAGCCATGTGCAGTGCACAGGTGAGTTAAGGAGTGGATGCAATTCATTGATTCATTGGAAGCCATTCAAACAGGGGGGATTTAGCAGACGCTAAAGTATAGCTGCAAAAAAGGAGACAGGGGATTGCTGGAAAACTGCAATAGCTTCAACACTTGTGCAGGCACTGGAAAAAAACCTCAGCTCGGGTGGTAATCTCTGCAAATCATTTCTCTGCGGTGGTATGAAAAGGAATACGCTGCAGGAACAAACAGTCCTGCATCAAATAATCTAATCAAATAGGAACAAAACATCAATATCTAAGGGCCATTGTTGCTGTCTGAGGCCTCACATTGTGTACCTGCAGCTCTTCTTCTCCTGAGATGAAATAACATTTTGCTCCTGCTTCACACGCCGTAATCAGATTTCCACCCTCTCGTAAATCTGCTGCGGTCGCTGCGCGGAAGATGCGACCTCATTTGCATCCAGAATTTGAATGTGTCCGCGTTGTTTATGCAGCTCAGGGAGGCTGGAAGTGAAGCAGGTTACGCTCATGCTGTAACACACAGCTGAATCAAAAGTGCAACCCAGCAGCCATCAACCAGGAAGATGTCTGATGAATTAAATATAACGCTGATGGATAAAAGCCTGCGCCCTGCAGTGAAAGGTGAGGGTCAGGGATGATGATCAGCAGCTATGTGGAGTGCAGGTCGTGTCCTCTGGAGCTTTTTTTTAAAGAATAAAACGACCTGAAATTCAGTGCAGATACTTTTATGTTCAGTTATGGATAGTGCAGTTTTATATACATACTCTCCTTTGTTAGTATAAATTGTGCTGAGGTGGATTGTTTCCTGTTGGGCCAGGTGCTTTTTGTCCTTGTAATGTTTATAACCGTCGACATTATTTACAGTTTACACAGCAGATGTGTTTCTGCCTGGTAAGGAGCAGTTCATGCGGTCATGTTGAGTAAAGTAATAGCCCGGGTCTTCACTGTTTCTGAAGTGGTTTCTCGACGTCTACTTAAACGTGCTGCTTTTATCTGTGTGTGTTTTAAATGTGTGGCTGGTTTTTTTTTTTTCTTTCTTCTGGCTCTGGCAAAGGGAGAGGAAGTTCTCATTCTTAGTTGCACACACAGGAAAAAATACGTAGAACAGCTGGAAGAGTAAAATTAGATGAAACATGCAAATTTGAAGCTAATTTGTTGTCATCTTTTGGAGGGTTGTTTTGGTTTCAAACACTAGTTGTTTTTTTAGCTGGAATACCTGTCTAGTTTGATGAAGCTTCTTTAAAGTTCAGTTTCCACAGCGAGTATTTAAAGTGGCTTCAGTTCCAGCCACTGATGGACTTCCAATACAATGCTTCAGAAATCGTTGTGTGACGTCGCTGACACTACACAGTCTTTTGCTCTTTGTCTGTTTCTAGACTCATCAGAGTTTAGCTGGGTAACGTCTCCAATATGGCGACCGCAGTTGTTGGGCTTCATAACTCATAGCGTCCATGTTTTATACATTCTATGGTTGCTCTACCAAATGCTGACCGGACTATGTCACTTGAGCGTCTCTGAACAGCCCTTCAGTGTGTGTCGGTCTCGTGAGGCTCCCCTGTCGGCGGATCTTCCAAGGAGCTGTTTGATCCAACAACACCTAACGTTATTAAAACTCTGCCGACGACAACCCACGCTGTGGACAGGTAGGTGAAGGTTAGACAAACAGAACCCAACCCCCCTCCCCATGTTGTGCATTCACAGACCCTTCCATTGAGCTTTGTCTTTAAAGTTACGTAACAGGCACAAAAAAAGCAGCATGCACGTCTGCCAACAGCGCCTTTGTTTGAACACGCGCTGAGGAGCCAGCTCAGGTTGACTCTCACTACTGGGCTTAATCCCCCCCCCCTGTGAGATAAACACCACATGACAACCACAACTCTTTTCTGTCCTGTCATCTCGTTCATATCTGCTTTCTCTGTTTACAAGCTCGTATCAGCCACTTGGCTAGTCGAACCCGATAAACAAAAACAATATCTGGGAGAGAGAAACTTCTACTCGCATTCTCACCGCCCTCTTAAGCGGTTTCCTGCGCTTGACAATATTGTTTTACTGCTCCTGCCTCCAGTAATGGGAGAGCTAATGTGTGTCTCAACATGCATGAGCACACCAATGTTGCGCTAACAACAAGCTTTTAACTGTTGCTGGACAGCTACAAACACTCAATAAGCCTTTGCACCATTGGCCAAGTCTTTTGAGGTTTTCCCCCCGAATCACCTCTTTTGCTTGCTTGAAAGTTGTACTGCAGTAACCTCTGCTGGACGCACAGGAGGGGGGTTTCAGCCCACAGAGCTCATATAACATATATCTCTTCCTCTGGGTTTGTAGTAGCAATGAAGCAAGCTGTGTGTGTGGATTTACAAGCATGGATTGGGTAATACAGTGGGCAGAAATTACCCCACTTTATGGAGAACTTAAATACTCAGGGGGACTCTGCCAGACGCTGTTAAGCCTCTCCAGGAACACGACCAATAGCATATGTTTTTAAAGTAACAGGGAAAGGGGGCCAGACTTGTCCAAACCAACACATATGTATTTTTTTTTGCAGCTTTATTAGAACTGCTGCTGTTTCTCCAAGAACTCGAGCATTCAGGAATAAAAAGAGACCAATGCAAAACACTCCTTTCCTTGTTTTATAAACTGTGCCACTCTTTGAGTCTTTCTTTTGGTTCCAAAGGTTTGTGAGTGTGAGTGTGTTTGTTGGTGAAACCAAAGCAGAGGGCCAGTGTGGACTTTTAATCCTAAGTGAATCAGACAGCAGCCCACTCCCAATGTCCGCCCAAGACCAAAGGACTGAAACTCTATAAACTTGTATTTACGTCATCAAGGGCTTCAAATCCCCAGTTAAAAAAAAATCAAACAGCATTTCAGTTGCCAGTAAATTACGAGAATTAAATCGAATAATGTGTTCCTTAAAACTAAATATTTCTATTTTTTATGGTCCATTGTCCATTTATGGTCTAGAATAACATGCCAATTTAAAGGTCCCATATTCAGCTTTTTCTGGTTTTATCTGCCCTTTAGTGTGTTTTCCAAGTGTCCTGTGCATGTTTAGGCACATCTATGTGCAAAAATTCAAAGTCTGCGGAAACGTGGCTTCTCCTACCTCCTCCTGTTAGCTGTAGCATTAGCTGCATGTAACGCTCAGTTCTAGCCCCCCTCGATAAAAATGTGTCAGTGTGACGTCATTGTCAGTGTGATGTCACTGATCTAAGCCCATTGGCTCGTTGTGGCAAGCCCTGCAGCTCATGTTGAAATTTCCGAGACGCGTGCTGAGCAACTGACCAATAACGACAGAGCGAATCGGCAGACCAATCAGAGCAGACTTGGCCCACGTGGGGTCTAACAGTGTGGGCTCAACAGAGTGTAGCTGACGGACTCAGAGCGTAGAGGGAGCAAGGAGGAGCAGTACATGAAAACAGACACTTTTTTCTGACTTTAGCTATTGTGAACCTACAAAAATAGATTAAATATACGAACCCCAAAAAGGGCAGAATATGGGCTCTTTAATATGTCACAACCCAGCTTTTGCTTTTAATGTTTCGTGCTATCTCTACTGATGTAGAGGATGTAATGGGAAGTATGAGATAAACAGGATGCATACCATTCATGTTACGTTGGGTTATGGATCTCTGTTACATAACATTGCGTTGAAAGACATTTCATTACCTTGAAGGGATCATATGTAGAATTTTGTTGCTAATGTTTACATTAAAAATGGAATGTTATATATAATTTCATTGTTGAGTACTTGCATCACCTCAAATATTTCCAAAAAGTTTTCAAAGCCAGAGAAATCTGTAATTTTATAGTTGACATGCTCTGTGTCTCGTAGAGGCGGCCGCCACGATGAGCCGCCATGACAGGCACAAAATGTTTATCGGAAACACGGGATATTACGTCAAAGACCGCTGCCTAAGCTAGTGGGAGCTGCGCCATGTTGTTGTGTAACGCCATGTGACATAAACCCAACCTACATAAGAAAAATGTAACGCACCGATCAGTGTTACGTGTCATCATAGCATCTTTAAGCCAGTCGTTTTGGTTTTGTTTGTTAGTTATGGCGGCAGTGTTACAGTTTATGTTCGGCCTCTTGTCGATGTCTTTTACTTCCTAATGCAGCAGTAACATCCAAAAAAACTCCTTTGAACCAGCTGTCAGCTCCCTATTTACCAGATGAAAAACCATGCAGTATATTTCCCTGAGGCGTTGGTTTAAATATACTTTAAAATGTTCTTTACAAGTTTCTTTCTCAGTCTTAATTAATGTTTACAAGTAAGACATTCATACGATGCAATCTCACTGAAATATCGAACAAGAACATCAAACTTACTTGAGAAAATGCACTGAGTTACATTCCACAGCTGACCGCAGACTGATGGAAAGTATGGTTAAAGGGCTCAAAGCTTGTGAGTCTTTTATAACTTGCTGTTTTTACCGTGGGAAATCCGGTAGCCGTCCTCGACAAGAGTCAGAGTCAGAGAGTCTGCAGGGCCGGAGAGACCGGGACCTTGGCAGCCTTTAAAGGGCATCTTCCTGTTCTAAAAAAAAAAAAAAAGAACCACTCTGGAAAGGATAGGTCATTCAGAAGTAAGAGTGGGATGTCAGTCGTAGAGAAAAGGTTACTTTACCTGGCAGCAGTGGCAAAGAGGTGTTTGTGTTATTCACTGAGACGACTTCCTTCCTCGTCCTGTGAATGTGACATGAACAGTGAGTGTTGCCAGCAGCTGTAACATCAATCAAGCCCTGACAGAAGAGTAAAACCTTTGATGATTCATACAGATTTTCTACAGTTATGACTTGGCATGAATCTTTAACTCTGCGTTAGCTGTGTAACTACTGAATCAGGCTGATCGCTGCAGCGTCTAAAGGAAATTTTCTGCATTTTGTTGCTGTTTCGGGAAAGATGTTTTGATCCTTCAATGCGGCGTTAACACACTAATTGCTTCAGACTCAAGTCTCATGATCTAAAGCATCCTTTTTGATTAACACAGATGATATTGCCTAACAATTAAAAGTCAATCTAAAGGTTTATTTGCCTTACACAAACCAATTTCATGTGGCCCCTCCAGAGCCGTTTTTACTCTGTAGGATTTGACCCCCTTTTGATCCGAGGTCTGTTTGCTTCATTAGAAATGACATGAACAACAGGTCAACATTGTTAACCCTGGACTCCTGCAGAGTAATGTTGGTGTACTAAGAATCTGTCTTGGTCTCAAGACCACTTCATGAAGGTCTCGGTCTCATCTCGGAATCGAAAGCATTTTTACTCGGCTGCGTCTCGGACTCTTTGATTTTAAATCAAGTCTGGTCCAGACCACCACTGATAGGCTATCATTCCAAGTCATTACTGTGATTAGAAGGAAAATGCAACTTCAAGTCATTCATAATTTGAATTTTTATCCCCCGGTTACGGCCGCAGCCTTCCCGGTGTTACAGCCGAAGTGTGTGACATGCTTGCTGCACACAAGTTGACGATTCTTCAGTAATATTTATGGTCTTCCAAGAAGGAAAACACCCCTTTCTAAAAGAACAAATTGCTTTGAATCATTCATAATTTGATTTTATCCCTCGGTTAAAAGAACATAAGACCTTTTAACACAGGCACTAAACTCCTGAAAATGTTGAAGCGCTCAATTCACCGTCCAGAAAGAGTTTGCAAATAGTAGATTTGAGCAACTAGTAAAGCATTCTTTTGAGCAGCCAAAATACATAACAAAGGATGTTTAGGATTTAAAGATATACCACAATACATGTGACCAAACAAAAACATGCAATTTAATACCTTTTCACTTCTGACAGTGTCAGTAGAAAAACAATAATTACATAAAGGCTTGACGTTCCTTCAACCTTTGCTGCATGCCTTTCACTCTCTCACAATTTGTCCTGCAGCAAGGTCAAGTGAGAGAGCAAGGTTCCCAGCTGGTAATCAGAAATGCTGTGACCTGTGATGATTATTAGAGGGTGAGTACTACAGAAAATAATAATGGGGTGATGACACAGCTAGATAACGAGTTGTCTTACTTCTTAGTTCAGTTTTCACTTCCTGTAGAGCCGAGGCAAACACAGAGCCAGGTGGCTGCTGAGATGTGATGAGAAAGGTTGTTATTTCTTTAATGAAGGACATTTTCTCCTGATGGTCGTGACTCTGAGCCAAGATGCTTGTGCACATACTGCTCAAGAGAAAAACACAGACCACTCGTATGTTCACTGTAGCTTAACAGAGAGAGAGAGAGAGGGAGAGATCAAACAAACAAATCAAGATAAATATTGATAATTTGTCACTCAGCTTCTGTTATGTAGACTCGTAACACCCTGAGCAGTCAGGTGTGTGGCTTGTTGTAAATGTTACTGCTATCACTTCTTATCTTCTTTGTCTTAGAGGGTTGAGCAGAGAAATTGTTAGATACACTTTAGGTACGCCGATAAAATGACCCTGACCTTGTGCTGCCTGAACACAGGAATGTGTGATTGGTTGGGATGGGTGTGTGTGTGTGTGTGTGTGTGTGTTTGAAGGGCAGCGGGCCTTTCAGCTCACTGAATTGAAGGCTCCATGAGGTTTCAGGGAGCTACACATGGACAAAGTTCACATCAGAGTTCACAGACCAGATTAGAGTAATGCATGGATTCATGTGGAGGTAAGGGGTTGAACGATCAGTCAGGGAACCAACGAGGAAAGTAACAGAAAAAGAACCATTTGACATCAATTCTATCATACAATTCTAAAAAGTAATCCATTAAGATTTAGAGAATACTGTATCTGCAACAACAAAAAACTGAAATAGGGGTTTTGAATCAATACAGAGCAAAAACTGTCCTGAGCAAAAATGATCAACAAATTTGTCAACTTGTTTGGTGACTTATGTGTAGAAAGTGTTAGTTTATTAGTACCAGTTTGGAGCATTAGTATCAACAACATTTTTAACATAATTAAGAAACCTTTTGATTTGCTAACTATTGATGATGATTCAAACCTGGGCAGCTTGGGTGCCCCCCACAACATTCATATTTTTAAGTGCTACTCAAACCCAACATTTGAGCATTTCTCATAAACATTTCTGCCCTCTCACCCTGCAGATAGACGTGAGATCAAAGCTTCATTTCAGTATCACTGTAAGCTGGTAAAATCGGTGTGTAATGTGGCTGCCAAACACTTCCCATGCTTATCACATCCCAGTCCGAGCAGCTTTTCACTTCTTGAATGCAGCTGTGGTGTTGCTCTCCCGCCGGCCTTATAAATCTGCGGCTTTGTCCCCGTGACAAAGGGAGCGAGGACAGCATGGACAGTGTAATCTTTGAGCCCTGGTACAGACTGAAACACAACTGCAAAACCAAATGCAACTTATTTAAAAGACACCTGCAGAAACCTAATCTTTTGTCATCTTTTGTGCCTCATAATGCTTTTTCATGTCCAAAAAATACATATAGTATTTGGTCAAGGGTGACTGTCTTCATCAAAGATAGTTTTGTCAGCAGGATTAATTTGATTTTATGTGAGTGTTTTTATGAAAATAGGTCAAATTTTACAACACAGCAGGACATCAAATTATTATTTTCCCCCCCCTCCTTTTCACCGTGTTTTGTCTACATCGTGTCCTGTTTTGTTTTTCTTTTGCAGCAGCTCTCTGCTCTGCTAACTCGCCTCGCTGTCCTACATTCCTCTAAGTGGGGAGCTTTAAACGCGGCTCTGTGAGAAAATGAAAAAGTGAGATGTGATGGGTGCTGTGATCCGTCTGCTTATGACCTTGCTGGTCCTTTTTAAAAAAAAAAAAAAAAAAAGACGTTGAAACTGAAATGTGAAGGTCCGGGGCAGCGGTTTCATTTAGATAATGTGACACGTGCAGAGAATTAATCCGAGAAAATAGTCCTCTCAATTGATTTGTTTTCCTGATGATTAAAGTCGACTTTCATCTAACAGGGAATGAAGACGGTTTATTTGCACATTTTCTGTCCTCTGCTCGACTTGTCACGCCGGCTGGTGCCATCTCGTAACACTTCACACACACACACACACACACACACACACACTCACACATAATGTCCGAGACGCTGACCTGATTGTGTGCTGCACATGTGACATCCTGGGGCGAGAGAAAGAAACAGAGAGAGAGAGAGAGAAATGTGAGAGACAGAGGGAAGAGTGGTTTGTGTCGACGGGGCAGGTCAGCAGACGGTCAGTGGTTCAAGGCCTCGACGCTGACTGGACAGGACATTTTTTGGACGACGATTTACAAAGCAGCTGGTTGTTCACTTTGCTTTGAAATTTTAATCATCAGCAGTTGTGTAACTGGACGGTGGTTTAATGTTTTACATGGATAAGTAAGGCCACACCTAAAATTAAAGTTATCCACTGAAACAGAAACTTTTGGCTTTTTTGTTTCCAAATTAAGTCAACCCTTTGCATTCATGTTTCATGTCTTTGATACTGCTCGTCTTTGATGCCAGTGCGATCTCTGTAAGAGAAAAAGCGGAGCAGCGGGGAAAGAAGCCTGCGCTCATTTACATACAGTACAGACGCCTAGCAAGTATCTGGTACAGGTTGCAGACTACTGGGTGTAGCCTTTTGCTGTACAGAATCTCCTTATTAAATATTAATGTGGTGCAGCATATCAGCTCATCGTGGAGGTACGAGGCTGGAAGCTGACGTGTGGGAGACAAAGCTCTTTGTCACGGCGAGGTTTGGACCCACACACAGTCTGAGACAAAGACACACTTTCATTTAAGAAGCCTCTTCAGGGAGAAGCTCAGTGAAAGAGCTGCTCTATACCGTACGTCAGTGTCTCTGCTAATCCTTTCTCTGGCTGACTCATCACCTTCTCTCATTATGTGGCAAGTCATCGGCCTTCATCAACATGTAAGAGATCCTACTCTGAGTCCGGTCAATGAAGCTGTCAACACTTAAAGGTCTGACGTATGTTGGAGCGCCGATCGCGTATGCGGTTATGTCGGCCGCCCCATGTCAAGAGGCTACAGTCCAATCCGACCTGGGCCTTTCCTACATGTCATCCCTCAATCTCTCCTCCCATCATTTCCTGTCTCTCTTCAGCTGTCCTTCCCAATAAAGGCAACAAAAAAAAGCACAAAAAATCACTTTAAAAAAAAAAGAAAAAAAAAGGCCTGACCAAAGTTTGGAGACCGGTTGAAGAGGAGAAGATTTGCAAAGCTTGTTTACACTCATCGGTATAAATTAGAGCTGCCAATAGTTAATTGTGATTAATTGCATTTTTAATCACGTTTGAAATTCCATTATTTCGCATTCAAAAATCCAAAATATTGCGCCGAGCAAAGGACATTTCTTGTCCACCGCTTGCACTTGACTCCGTGGTGCCGAGGCGGGTGGGGAGGGGTTGGAGGTGTGTCGCTGGAGGAGAGCGGAGGCTTCGGTGTGGAGGAGGCGTGGCCAAACAGCAGTTCGTTCCGGTTTCATGTTGGTGCTCGGGGGGCCACATCTACTGGATCTAAAAGTCGCACATTCCTCCTTTAACAGCGAAACTTATCACTCATTGTGACCCTTTTTCTTTTTGAGTAAAATATTATTTAAAAAAGCAAAATTATGAGATGATCTTGTTTCCTTTTGTAGCTCATCAATATTGATGTCAGTTATTTTCATAATCAGCTAAAAAAAATCCTCACGCTAGCTTGAGCACTGGTTCTAAACTGAGGGTTTGAAGTATTATGTTCAGTTTACAAACCCACTGAAACCTGGAGTGTATATGAAGGTAATGAGAGGTTACTATGACAGCCCTGAGGATCCAGTTTAACCCGGCTCACATGTAGAGCAAACAAACAGCAGAATAGAAGTCGGTGTTGTTTTGACTCCCTCAATCCCTCTCCACACCCTAAACCCACCTCCCTTCAACCAGCCAATCACAGGCGAGCATGTTTTGTGCTGTTTACGAGTCTCACGCTACCGCAGCCATGCAACATGCCCCTGGGACGTGGACGCCGGGACTGGGGACCAAGTGTTTCTCAACATCAGGAGGAAAATAAACAAGAGCCAAACCCTGACGCCAGAGAGCAGCAGACATGATTTCCTGGTGGTGGATATTGATGTGCAGGGATCACCTCAACCTGTATGAGGATTGTGTTCCAGCTCTGTAATACCTATAATCAGATTATCACCTTTTGTTGAGTGAGTGTAGAGTCTGATTAAACGTCTTATCTCGCCTGCAGTGAGCTTCACAGCTGCACCGAGCAATAAAACACTCGCAGCGACCAAAAAACATGTCGTGCATCTTCTCTTTTTTTTGCCTTGAGGCCAGCGTATTTTGTGGAAACATCATCGGCAGAGACTGAAATCTGAAGTCGCCGTGATTTCTGTTTGTTTGCTTTGTGTTTATGAGCCTCGTCCTGTGCAGCCGGATTCAGAGAGACGTTTTTTGACTCCATTCATTCCCGAGTCTCGACGGATGATGTCATAAAGCGTGGCACAAGTGGAGCTCTGTCGAGTACATCAATGGTTAGCTTTTAGCTGTAAGAAGTAGCAATTGCGGGGTGAATAATAGCGGTTCAGTCACAACCCTGTCATCAAGCTGCATGTGAGCTGCCAGCTGTTCCTCAGAGGCGCCAGCTGACGTTTAAAGACCACAGACGTGATGATGGTGATCATGGAGGTGTAAAGTGTGGCGCTTATTTTCCTAATGCCTCAAACCTCTAAACTTGACATTTATCTGCCATGAAAGATGAGGATTCAAGCTCCCGTAAGAGCCGAGTAAACCAATGAGGGATGAGTGTGTTTTATTAGATCAAACAACAGGAAATTGAAGCAGCTAGGGTTTTAAAATGCAATATGTTTCAGATTTACTGTAGAGCTGTGTGGGACAGATTTATGATCTGTTTTTCAAATGACTTAACCTGTTGAACCCAAGCGGCAACCTCCTGTGTTAAAAACGAAGCCAGTGTGGAGGTGAAAAGGAAACCCTGTTAAGCCCCGTATTAAAATGCCCACTTGTACAGCAAAAAGCCTGGTTCAAATATGATGCAGGTATCAAAAGCTCATTTCTTTATTATCTAATCCATTTTGATGTTATTAAGTCAAAGAGTTATTCTGTCATTTGCATAATTGGGGGCGTGGTGTCATTAAGTGTGAGGGTCCACATGTCATTTGCCAGGAGGCTTAAGGCTCTCTACCTTTTTGTCTGTTTCTGGTGTTGTTTTGAAGTGCACCGTAGGGCAATTGTCTAGACAAGCTTCTGCAGCTGTTTGTGTGAACATCATCAGTCCATGATAACAAAGCCTTTTGCAGTATTGTGTACAGCTGACATGCTGAAAGGTTGTTTTTGACAGACGGGTTGCCTTGTGTGCTGATGACCTACTTCAGAAAGAAGCATGTGTTTTTTTTAATCATGCCTTTAACTGCAGAGGTAGGACAGTGGATAGTGTCCGAAATGAGGGAGAGTGGGGAACGACATGCCACAAGTCGGATTTAAATCGCTGGTGTCAAGGACCGTATAGGCTCTGTACGTGGGGCACACGCTCTAACCACTGGGCCACCGGCTCCTCCCAGAAAATCGACCATTGTTGTGGAAAATGACCTGAACTTTAAGCTTGTAAAAAACAGGGGCTGCTAAATTTAAGTGAATTACTGCAACAACAAACATCTTGGTGTCTTTGTAATCAGAGTTCTGCATCTTATTAACAGTCAGTTCACCTGCTGGGCCTAGAAACCTCTAATTTACATATTTCAATATTTCAATTTGTGCTATTGATACCAGGATCAATAATTAGATGTCTCCTGTAGCTTTAAAAGTTTATACTTTATTGATCCTCATCAGGGGATCTAAGAGAGGTCACATCAGGTTCCTGGGCTGATTAGGACTTTGTGCTGCAAAGTCAGATCTCAATGTGATGTGATTAAAAAGTCTGACAGTAAAACCTGGGGGGGGGGGCCAGTTTAAAGTGATCGTTTGAATCTTCTCTTATCTGGAAAATGTGCCATTTCACCATTATTTTCACAGCATGTAAGGTGACTAGGGATTGATGTTAAACGCTTACCAACAATAGACTTTGAACTGAATGGAGGCTGCAGTATTTAGTATCAGGAGGTTAAATCAGGTGAACCTCGCTGACTGAGCAATATCCTGTGATGAGCGGTTTAAGATTCATTTTTCCCCCCGTTAAAAAAAAGAAGAAGAAGCTGTTGCTGCCTCGAGCTGCCTGCCTCTGTCAGATTAAAGACAGTGCCTCTTCACTTCACTTTCCTGTAGTTCTTTTCTTAATCCCTCTTTCTCTCACTTCTCTCTCTGTCTCCTAATCCATCGCTTCTCTCTTCACGGCGGCTGCTGCTCATCCCGTCGCTCCACTTATTTTCATCATTATGTTGAAGTTGGCTGGCAACATTTTATACAAACCAGCAGTCCAGTGAATTATCTCCCATCGGTCCAAAGTGATGTCGTCTCATGTGTGAATGGCTTTTAAATAGATATAAGGTCTCAGGGAGTAGATTAAACTTTTCATTAATGCTGCTGGCAGATTCCTAAATGGATTATGTGAAGCTTTTAGAAGATGTTGTCGACGCAACGGAGGTGATGTCTCATCATTTTAGAGTGGATTTTTTTTTTTTTGGAGTGTGTTATCTGGGTTTCTGTAAACGCTTGGCTGCTTTGAAGTTACAGAACATCTGCGTTTACAGGCACAATCAGGTGCTGTCTTGGCAGCCTATAAACTGTTCTTTATTTATGTCTCCTTTTTCTCACGTGTATTTGTATGTTTCACTCATGATGCCAAAGATAATAATTACCAAACTCTGCCCTCTTATTTTGGGTTTAAACATCTTTCCGCTCGTTGTTTTTGGTTCAATCTGAAAATGCTTACTGTTGTGTTTGTAGCTTAAATAAAAAATAAGACCGTTATGGTTAACCTTCTTCCTACCTGTATGTGTCTGCCCCCTGCAGGTCAGCCAAGGTAATGTCCCCGGTGTGGAGAGTGCGTCTCTGGCCATGGACACAGAGGAGGGCGTGGAGGTGGTGTGGAACGAGGTGCTCTTCTCGGACAAGAAAGTCTTCAAAGCACAGGAGGTATTGTGAGAGTTCGCTGTAGAGATAGGACTCATAAATCAGAGACAACGAGGTCAGGGGCCTCATGTGAATTTGACCATTGCAATCAAATCATCCTTTGGTGGAGGGTTTGTCTGCAGATGAAAAGATATTAAAAGAGATTTTTTTTAATCCAGTGGTTTAAGCTCATCAAAGACACATAATGAAAATATTCCTTTTTTTTTTTTTTTACAAGATGCCACCAGCTTGGACCTTGATTTGAAAATACTCAACGACAATGTTCCTTTCTCGATGTAAAAATAGTAAACTGACTGAAGCATGTACGGGAAAAAATCATCAAAGAGATGAGACTCAGCTTTATTTAGATATGTGACAGGGGATAGAGTTTGAAATCGTGTGGGGAATGACATGCAGGAAAGGAGCCACAGGCCGGATTCAAACCCAGGCCGCCCGCTTGGATGACTTAAGCCTCCCTACATGGGGCACGTGCGCAAACTACTAGGCTACCGGCGCCCCTAGAGAAAGAGAGCACTTTTTAAACTGCACAAATACATTGGCAATATTTTGGTATTGACAAGTTGCCCAATACATTTGTGCAATTTAGAAATGTCTGCTGAAAGTTTCCTGCTGTTATTGGTAATTAAACATAAGAGCCTATAGGCCTACTTGTGGTACTGAAACAGGTATTGATATTGTTTGATTTTTTTACTTGGATGATAATGACATTTGAAAATCTGGTATTGTGACAACCCTACCACCTCAAAGGAGTTTTAGACTCTTTTAACAGACTAACATTTTCAGCTCTGTTGAGGAAGGAACGTTTATTGAAATACCTTTTTTTTTTTTGTCAGTGATGGGAAGTGAAGATGTGAACTTCCTCTGACGTCTTTTTTTTTTTTTTTTTCTCAGGAGAAGATCAAGGAGATGTTTGAAAACCTGATGCAGGTCGAACACCCAAACATCGTCAAGTTTCACAAATACTGGCTGGACATGAAGGAGACCCAGGCGAGGGTACGATGTCGTCTTTTACTCCTTTTTTTTAATCTTTTTTTTCCCCCTCTCATTTTAACCCTTCTGAATAAGCAACATTCTCCCCTCCCTCTGTGTCCCGCAGGTTATATTCATCACAGAGTACATGTCGTCGGGCAGCCTCAAACAGTTTCTGAAGAAAACTAAGAAGAACCACAAGACTATGAATGTGAAGGTCGGTGTTTTGGTCACACACTGTGTTGATGTCTCCGTCTGTTTTGCGGTGGTAGCTCAGGGTACTGCAGTCAGATCCTGATCCAGATCCATATTTCCCGCAGGATTAGAGATTATGTAAGCAGACAGCCCTAGTGGCTTAGTCTTCCTCGACATATATGTTATCCTCACAGTGTTTAAAATCTCTTTTTCTGTTTTCTCTTTCTGCTGATTACATTCGATAATGCAGCGCTGTAAATTGCAAAAAAAAACAAAAACGATGCAATAACAATGCTGCATTTTCTCTTCTTAACATACAGTCCTGAGAATTCTTGTTAAATTCCTGTATTATCGTTCAGTTTAAATCTTCCATGGCCTCAGTGGAGGTAAACTTGTGTCTTAAGAGGAATCATGTTGCTCTGTTACACCATATTTTAGGCCTGGAAGAGATGGTGCACCCAGATTCTCTCCGCCCTCAGGTACTGACTGATTCCTTCCCCAGGATTTTAATCATGAGAGATTATCTGTCATCACATTCGTCCCATTAAGCAGGTGTTTCATGGTTTTTCTGGCAGCTATCTGCACTCTTGTGACCCACCGATAATCCATGGCAACCTGACTTGCGACACCATCTTCATCCAGCACAACGGACTCATAAAGATCGGCTCAGGTCTGCTCCCTGCAGGGCTTTTCATGTTACTACAACTAGTGTTGGCCCCTTGTGTTGTGGACTGTGGGGAATGTTGTGGCTCTCTAGATTCATTACATTTATCTCTGCAGTTTAACTTGACAGAATCTCAATTATGCTTAATTTTCTTTCCACAGTTTGGCATCGGCTTTTTGTAAATGGTAAGAAATAGATAACATTGTCGTGGACGTGTCTTCATCAGTGTCATATCCACAGGTCATTTTATTCCAGCTGACCTGCCCCATGTTGTCTGTGTCTTTGTAACCAGTGTTTCCAGATGCCAGTGTGCACGGTAAAGGGAGGCAACATCGCGATGAGCAGAGGAATCTGCATTTTTTCGCTCCAGAATATGGAGGTAAGTGTGATCGCTTGCAGTGTGTGTGTAGCTTTCAGTGTGTAGCTTTCTGAAGGTCTTTATTGATTTTTACTGAGTAACTGACTTTAGTGAAAATCCCGCCATCACCACCTTAGCTTAAAGCTCCTGTGAAGAGTTTTTAGCTGGTTATGAATCAGTCTGAAATGAATCCTCATGTCTCTGTGTGACCGAGAAAAGCAAATCATACCATGAGCGACATGACTGATCATTTCTATACACTTCGTTTTAACCCCTGAAACTGCTTCTGTGGGGTAGGTGTCAGACGAAATTATTAACAGCAGCTGCTGGATTTGTTAACATTTTCCAAATCAGACATCCTTGAGTAGTGATACATTTGACTTTTAAAAGGAAAGCAGGGTGAGATTGTTTTTGGTGAGAAAGATTAATGTATATTTACATTTACACGGGGTGCCATAGTCGATGCACAGGAGCTTTAACTTGACTTTAAACCCTCTGTGATTGGTCAAATACACAGAGTAGAGCACACCAATGCATGTTATTTTTTTAAGTCCTTTTTTAAGCATTTAAGTTTTGAGAAATTATGAAGTAGAAGTCAGGATTATTGGAGTCCCTTTAATATGTATAAGACACAAACACATGAATGTTTTCCTTAAAAAAGTTAGAATACTTGAGCTTCTTTTAAAGAAGTAAAAAGATAGATTGGTTAGTTCTTTGGTGCAATATGAAGCCAATCCACTGCAAAGACTAAATGATGACTTTTTATTTCGGGAGAATCTTTTCCTGGCTACTTTTCTTTCTTTGTGTCTGACATCCTTCCTCTCTGTTTCTAGCTGGTGAGGATGACCACGCCATAGACATTTTCTCCTTCGGCATCTGCGCTCTAGAGGTGAGAGAAACCGATCTGTAAAAATTCTCCCACTTACTGTCTGTTTATGTGTGAGTGTGTGAACAGAATATGTGCTTACCCCTAGATGGCAGTACTAGAGATCCAGGCCAACGGAGATACTGCCGTGTCCAAGGAGGCCATCATCAATGCAGGTCAATCTCTGGAAGATCCTCTCATGAGAGTGAGTCTCAAAAATACTCCATGTCCTAAATAAACACAGCAGTACGACCGAGAAAAAACATGGAGATAAAGACCAACTGTCCCACATTATTACTCTGTTAGCACTCGCCTACACACACCACCTTACTTTTGGGTTGATTTCACACCACATGCAGAGACTTTGTGCACTTTTATGGTGATTATTTTAAATAAAACATGTCAAGAAGCAAACGTGGCGATACTCAGTAAACTGGGATGTACTGTTCAGTTCTTCAGTTACATGCTGGTTTCTTGTTGCTTCCTGCAGGAGTTCACTCAGTCCTGTTTGCGTCAGGAAGCCAAGCTCCGTCCTACAGCTCACGACCTTCTGTTCCATCGAGTGCTGTTCGAGGTCCACTCCCTCAAACTGCTCGCCGCCCACTGCCTCATCAACAACCAGTGTGAGTTTCTCACCTCCACACGCCAACAGACCACTCCAAGGTCGCTCCCTCTCTCTCATGTACTGCGCAGAACATGATTATGTCACTTTGAAACTGTACCAAGAGTATGTTTCTGTTTAATTAGAATATTTATTTAAATCAATGATACTACAAAACAAACAACAAATACAAATAAAATGTTTCTAAAGTGGTTTGGTTAAAGAACAAATGCATGGTTGTAATTTTCCAATGTAAGACTGTACACATACTAGGGCTGGGTATTTCCCACAACCCCACAATACAATACATACCATGAGAGAGAGAGAGAGAGAGAGAGAGAGAGAGAGAGAGAGAGAGAGAGAGAGAGATATATATATATATATATATATATATATATATATATATATCTCAGTTTTAGCTATGGTGTCCAGTAGATTAAGATGGTTTTGTAAAGACAGGTTTGTTGAAATCCTGACTTTTTAAAGATAAAGGAGTTGACTGTTTTAAATGTGTTACCTAATGTCTAAATATTTCCTTTGCCTTCAGACTTGCTTCCAGAAAACTGTGTGGAAGAGAAAACCAAATCCTTCGACCCCAACGCTGTCATGGCAGAGATCAAACATGAAGACAGACAGGGAGTTCAGCTCAAGTAAAATCACTCACGAGTTCCTCACACAGTAACTTTGGATATCCTACAACATGTCAGGCGCAGACCTCTTAATGCTCTTGTTCTTTGTGTGTCCTTTAGATATTCCCATGTGTCACCTTTAGAACTCGACAAGTTTCTGGAAGATGTCAAGTAAGTTAAGCTGCACGATATCCATCATTGTGAATAGATTGTGCTCACCATGTTCAACATCGGCTCCTACTTCTCTCTTCTTCAGGAACGGGATCTACCCCTTAATGAACTTTGCCTCGTCTCGGCCCCATCCCGTCCCCCGAGCCCTGTCGCTGTCTCAGGAGCAGGTGGAGACGGTCAAAACGCCGACACCTGAACCGCAGGAGACGGAAACAAGGAAGGTTAGACTTTCAGATTAAAAAGTGTCAGAGCCTTTTCACACAAGCGCAAAACTTGTGAAAATGTCTCCAAATGTTTTTTGGATGAGCTGCATGTGTGAAAGCAAACAGCGATATTTTTCATCCCGACTTTTTCCAGCCCCCCCCCCCCCCCCCTCGTAAAATCACAGCAAGAAGTCTGAATGAGCTGATGTGTGAACGCTGGAGGTCAAATTCAGGAAAAATGTACAGCGAGCAAGTGGGCGGGGGTAACGACTCCGAGGTATATATCCTGTGACTGCTGCAGGATAAGTTCAAGCTTCATGCACATAATGAAGCTGCTTCTTACTTTTATCTGCTTTCCAAAGTGTTCCTTTCCTTTCATTTAAATTGTGAAAGCGTCGTATTTTATATCACTACACCACATTCAGTAACAATGATTATGTGCTGCTGGAGTTGGTAATATGTCCAAGTTGCAAATATATGACAAACCTTCATTTTGTTTTCTCATTTTAAGCCGTTGTATTAAATGTTTTGCTTGTCAAACATGTATGTAATAAGTTTTTGCTTATGTCCAACCTCTCTCAATCGACCCTGTATCGTCTGTCTGTTGGTTCTTCAGGTTGTCCAGATGCACTGTAATCTGGAGTCAAATGAAGAAGGGACCAAAACTCATGTGAGTCACACAGTATTACAGGTACTTTGCCCATTTCAGTTTAAACTCTTCTGCTGGGCTCAACTGTATTAAAGCATTTTGATCTTTTGCATAAACCCTGTTTTTAACAGAACTGTTTTTGATCTCTCCATAGCTCTCTTTGTTTCTGAAGATGGATGACAAACTTCACAGGCAGCTCAGCTGTGACATCCTCCCAAGTAAGAACAAGACATGCCGTATTCCTCTTCCTTATTGTGTTCAAATTCACTGAAAATACGAAAACCTCCAAAGCTTGAGTCTCACTTTCAAAATGGGTCACACATTTTCTATTTTCATAAAACTGTGGAGTTTTTTTAGATTTCCACCAAAGTTGTTTAAAAAAGGAGTAGATGGTGCATTATTTTAGGACAGCTCTCTACAATGTTTTGAATTTGGACTGCAGTACCCATTTTAAACACTAGGTGTCAGAGTTACATATTGGTCCTTTAACAGAACCAGCAGCGTAGTGTATATGAGCTCTGTGGGATTAAAGGAAAAAGCTGCACCATAACAATAATTCTTAGTGGGACAAATTTTATTTTGGTTTTGGTATGTTTACAGGATTTGTTGACAATAAGCCAAACAGAGAAATAAAACTAATTTAAAAACAAACTATATATATATTATAAAAACTAAAATGTTTTATGTGAAACTTTCAGCCGACACCTCTAAAGACCTCGCCAGTGAGCTTGTTCACTACGCCTTCATAAATGAGGTAATGATTGAACCTTTTTCACCGTTAAGGAATAAATGTTTTGCTATAATTAGAAATTTAAAACAAAAGTATGCACATAAGGTCATGATTTTATTCTTTATCTTGAATAAAATGTCCTGTGTGTTGTGTAGGAGGACAGTGAGAAGGTAGCAGGGTTCTTGGAGGATGCAATCAATCGACATCGTGTTCGGACGCTCGCCTCTGGGAGCACACAGTGAGGAGGGGGTCACGACAGATGGCCCAGACAGAAGGTGCTGGTTGCGACCAAACGGGTCGACTACATAGGGGGGAGGACAGCGGGCAAGGATCACACAGCCAGAGAACTGAGAGAGTGATGGGAGCTGATCCAGCTAAAGAATAAAGATGGGACATATACAGAAGGATTCTGGTGCTCGAGAGTCAGAAAATCGTCCAAGAGAGAGCGCCAGAGGAAGAAACCCCAGGAACTTCTATTTGGAGGGCCATCATGGCTGTGTGCAGCAATCCCACAAAGCAGTGGAAGATTGACGAACTCCCTGCCTGGAGGGGCTATCATGCCTTAAGATCTATTGCAACTTAGGTTTTCCATAATGCCACTATTCAGAACGGAAATGTTTAATACACAAATACATTTTACTGCTCATACGCCTTATTTGGACTCCAATGTCTACTTCGATTTTGTGATTATTTACTTTGACTCTACAAAAGTTAAAGCCTCTGTCCGTCCCTTACAAACCCGAACCATCCGTTAAATCGAGGAATAAAATATTCCGCCCGACAAGCATTGTGAATACTCGTGCAGTTGACTTATTTATTTCTTTATAACTGTGAACAATAGAAGCTTTGCACAAGCCTGTTTTCTTTTCTTTCACACCTCACTGCAGTCTTTGATTAAAGGTCACTTCTCGCAGAGCTCCACACGCCATGCCTAAATGTAATGACGAGAATCGAGATGATGATGCCTCTCTTCTAAGCCTGTAGTGCTCTTAAGGGGTTTCCCTGTGAACGTGTTCTGAAAGCCAAAGATTTACAAGTGCCTGCTATGGCAATATACTTTGGATAAGAAAAAGTTCTAATCAAAGGGCGTTGTACCGGACTTATATAGCCCACTTGTAGTTTTACTCATTCAGGCTGACTTTTACAATTTCCAAAACCAGCAGATACATCGATTTGGACTTATTTGAATCTCTTATCATGATTCTACATCACAAAGTCAGCCTTTGAGAATGTCCACTAAGTCCAATATTTGTATTGATCATGTGATATGCTGCAGCTTGTGTACAAAAAAATCGAAATAGGAAGAAATTAAATCGACAAAATAAAGGCTTGTCGATATAAATTGCCATGTTGTTTATATATATTTCTGCCGCACTCATTTTTGAGGGTTTTGAAGGAAATTATTCTACTCAAAAGCCTTCCAGAATAAAATATTTTTAGTCTTCTCCTAATCCATGATATGCTTATCTGTGTTGCTTTCCATTGGCTGCAGGCGGAAAAAAAAATCATTCTGATTGAAGTGTGCAATATTCTCATTTGGACAATAATTCTTTAGTAACACATACCCTGTATTTTATTCAGACATTTCCACAGTGAACTTTGGCATTGGTTGCACTGCAGCCCACACTAACACAAAAATAAAACACATCCCCTTCGGCTCGTCCAGATTTTCTTGTGAGGAATCCAGTCTTGGCAGCTTTGGGAGGATTTTTCCTGAACAGAACTGGGCAGCAAAAAACAATAGAGGATTGTATGATTGGTCTTCAGCATTAGTATCACTTGGCCGTGCTTCATTTGTTAACCTGAGTCTTTTAGCTGCTGTACAGTCATTGCAAACAGGACTTATACTCTTCTCTGTGTCATGCCTTCTTATTTGTGTGTTTCTCTGAAATCTACAAAACATTCATCTACTAGAGGCTGTGCTGTACATATTTGTTTATGGCTGTTAAAGGGTTTTCATTTTAGACAACCTTCCAATGCAAAGCAGTGCCACTATTGCGCTCATATGATCTTGTAAGCTGCATGTCTTAATAGCCTGCAACCGGTCAGAATTAGCATTTTGCCTTTTTGTCAGTCCCAGTTTGGTCCCAGAGGGGACCTGAATGTTTGGACTGTGCAAATGGGAAGAAAGCATCCATATCAGTCTTATTCATGTCTAATGACTTTTTTTTTTTTTCTCTGTGTGCATCTGTTGAATAAAAACTTGCCTTTGGCTGTGTCCTTAAACTTTTGTTTGGTATTTTAGCTCCTGCAATTAAATACATGACAATAAACATTATGTGACATGTTGGATGTGTCTGATTCATGTTATTATTTTGAAATTAAAGATTAAGATTAAGTTTAGATATATCCCAGTTTACAAGTATGTTGTAAAAATAACACCTTTACGAAAACATTATAATGTTATAATGCTATTATTTGATTTCTAGGTTAAACTCAATTCAAAGCTAAATGAGACTGTCCTGTTAAACAAATTGGCAAAAGGCTACATTACACCTTGAAGTATTTAAAGTAACTACACAGGCTTCAATATGAAAATAAAAACTCAAAAAGATTGAAACACGTCCAGAGAACTAAAATGTTGTGGGTAAGAACAATTTAATATGATAAGCCTGAAGCCAGTTGTGTCGTTTAGTAAGTGTACAACTGAAAACGACAAAAGCTACATCTCTGCTACCCCCCCCCCCCCCCCCCCCCCACCTGCTCTATTGTAACATAATAAAATAAAGAGTATGAATATTTACCTGCACCTTTGTAAAGTGTCTTGAGATAACATTCGTTTTAAATTGTTATAAAAGAAAAGTCAACAGGCAAGGCAGGCAGCTGCTTGGGGCCCCAGCCTCGCAAGGGGCCACAGAGCGCTGACAAACTCACAAATGTTGCAATGACAGTAGGAAACCTCCTTAAGGGGCCCCCACCTGACAGCAATTACTATCATTGCCCTGCTTAGAAGAATGATGAAGAGGAATTATTCAAGTAAGAGTGTTGGGACACTGGCAGACGGTGGTCATAGTTGCTCCCAATTCATTTTTGCCTATAGGGCCCCAACAGACTCTAGAATCGCCATTGGCTATACAAATAAAGATGGAATGATTGATTGAAAATTGTAACCCTATCATCGCGACATCTTTCATTGAAACCATTAGAGATCTCGCGAGAGTTGAAGCGAGTGGGCCTCTTCGAGAGGGTGTGCTTCATGGCAGATACGGAGGCAGCGGTAAATACATGTCCAGTGGAAGATACGCAATTCATATTTTTCAGCTACTTGAGCCGATGGGTAGTTTGTACTCGATGCATGGTGCATGTGAATTATTAAAAAATATCCCGTGAATAAATGTGCATTTTATCTCCTTTTAGTCATGAATGGCTAACGATAGCTAATGTAAGATAACTCCTTGTTATGAGGCCTCGTCATTCATATCATGCCTTTCAATAAATGTTACACTTAATTGCGTAAATATGTAACTTAATATCGACTTTGGCAAAAACGCATTCGGTTAAAGTTGAGGACATTGTTGTTGTTTAGCTGGGTAACGTTGCATTAGACTGAATTGGCTTTCTGCTAACGTTACTTTACTAAAATCAAAGGTTGTGTGTAGATTGTTAAATGATGCTGCCTGTGTTTTTTTATTTTATAGTAGTCTGAAGGCATTTTTTATTTCCCACTAGAATTTGTTGAATTAAAGCTTCTCCATCAATCTTCTTCCCCTTGGGGGCTTTCCTGCCTCAGCCTGGTGGACCCAGTGATTAGCAGGTTGTGCAGGTAAGGAGTTCATCCAGGTGCATGTCCTACATATGCTTCATATAAATAATTAACCTTCAGTGTATAACGTGACTTCTTATTGTAATGCAGGATTTTTAATGCAGATATGGATGTACATGCAGGCAGAAGTTTAAGATCGAGACTCCATTGTTGCTTATGTTATGTTGATTAATTGCTTTTTCTACATTGCAGGGAGGTGAAGCTCTGATGATGGAGAATGGACAGGGCACAGGCTCCAAGCTTGGCCTTCCGCCTCTTACCCCAGAGCAGCAGGAGGCACTTCAGAGGGTAGGAAACCCTTTACACAGTGTGTCTGTTTCAATAAAGTCTGGTTTCTTGCATGCATCTTAAGGTACCATTCTGTAAAAAAAATGTGGTATACACAAAGTGATGAAGAACAATTGTTCAAACAGTAATATTTGTTATTACTTTTTTCTTCCTCAGGCAAAGAAGTATGCCATGGAACAAAGCATTAAGAGTGTGTTGGTGAAACAGACCATCGCCCATCAGCAACAACAGCTCACCAACCTGCAGGTGAGATACGTGTAACGTTTTGAAACCATGTTTCCCTGTGAGTTTTTAATCCTTAATAATAATAATAATGATATATTGTTTTTTTATAGCGCTTTTCTAGGATCTCAAAGACGCTTTGACAAAATATAAAACCGTAAAACAAAACGAAAAACGACGAGGACAGTACAATGAAGAAGTAATGGGGGGGGGGAGTTAGTGGTTGTAGGCAATGTTGACGAGGTGAGTTTTGAGGGATTTCTTGAAGGAGGTGAGTGTGGGGGAGTCTCTGATGTCTCTGATGGGAGCAGCAACAGAGAAAGCCCTGTCCCCCCCCTGCAGGACCAAAGGTTGGTCCTGGGGGGGGGGGGGGGGGGGAACAGGAGGCTTGCATCTGCAGACCTGAGAGTGCGGGTGGGAGTGTGTCGGTGGAGGAGGTGAGACAGGTAGGGGGGAGCCAGGTTGTGAAGGGCTTCGAAGGTGACGATGAGGAGCTTGAAGTTGATACGCTGGGGGGATGGGGAGCCAGTGGAGGTCATGAAGAACGGGGGGTGATGTGGTCTCTGGTGCGGGAGTGTGTGAGGAGACGGGCTGCGGAGTTCTGAATGTGTTGGAGTTTCTTGAGTGAGTGTGATGGTGATCCGTAGAGGAGACTGTTGCAATAGTCTAATCTGGAGGTAATGAATGCGTGGGTGAGGGTCTCGGCAGCTGAAAATGAGAAGGGATGGGCGGAGGCGGGCGATGTTTCTGAGGTGGAAAAAGGCTGTTTTGGTGATGTGTTTGATGTGTTTGTTGTAGGAGAGGGTTTGGTCCAAGATGACACCAAGGTTACGGATGTGGGGGGAAGGGAGCACTTAATAAATTGTAGTCTTTTTAGTATCTCAGACTTCTCTTGACTTAGATGATGGTTACAGTATTAGGTGTCCATTTCTTACGGCTGCAGACTAGGCGCCTCTGCTTTTGCTTCTACTTTTTACAGATGGAGAAGATCGTCATGAAGTCATTGGTTAACATGTCAAATGCTTTGCATTTTTTTTATGTTTATTGCTGTGTGTTAATTTGTAATTGAACTGGGGTGACAACTCCCCAAATGTTGTTAAGAGGGAGTGTCTGCATATAGAGTTATCTTTAACAGTTTTTGTATATCTAGCAAATCAATGACAGTTTTGAAAAGCAAAGCTAAGGGATATCTAACCTACTTTTCAGCACTTTTTTCATCTTTTCTGTCTTTCAGATGGCAGCAGTGACAATGGGCTTTGGAGATCCTCTCTCACCTTTACAATCGGTCAATAGATTATTCAACTTTTTTTTCTGTGCGCAATGGAAAAGGGCTTTTACCCTTCGTATATTGGTTGCTTTGGCAACACTCCCAGTCTTTAACTTAACCCAGTAATGTATATTTTGTAAGAAACATGACATACTGCTAGTGCACCTGCAACCACGTCCGTAATTCTTCGTGAGAGGAGTTACTTTCGTTCATTTTTGAGTCTTTTCGTTTTCTTGAGTCACCATGGAAGAATTTGCTGTAGATTTTTTTAATGAGAAAATAGGCAAAGCTCCTAAGCTTTTAAAACGATTTCTTGTCAGGTTAATAGGTGTGAGAAAAGTGCATTGAAAAATATGCATTTGCTTGACTTAAAACAGAAAATTCTTGGCATGGGACAGAAGAGGGATAGCGATCCCTTTAATGTACCAAACTGACAGAACTGCTGAAACAAAACAAAAATTCTGTCAGTGAACAAGTTAACTTTCCATGATGTCATTAAATAGGCACATGCTATGTTGTGTTGGTAATAGAATTAATACAGTAAAAGCTCAAGTCATTAGTCAGCATCCCTCCCCTTAGAAATGAGAAGAAAGTTTGAAATGCTGTCATCAAGACTTTGTATGGATTTCGTTTGAACTCCACGATTACTTTTGTTACCTTACTTGCATCCCTGGACTACAGGTCAGTTACTGAAGCCAAATGAGGGCTGTGCATGTAAATCACTAGTGTGTTTTCCTCTATATGTCTGTTCAAAAGTAACAGAAAAGAGACTATATTGTAATTACAAGTGGTGACATGAAAACATTGCAATAGTTATACATGTTGGCATTCTTCACAATGTTGTGTCCATTGATTTCAGTATCTCATTTGTTACCCTAATGACTTGTCCAGAACCCCTTACTTAGATTTGGCCTCTAATTATTTCTGGGAAAAGCAAGCACAGTAGAAAATATACATTTTAAATGAGTGTGTTTGTCCTCTTCTCTATTACTCTCTAATGCTTATCATGTTTTTTTTTTCCCCCGGTTGGCAGGTAGCAGCTCAGCGGCAACGTGCTCTTGCAATCATGTGTCGGGTGTATGTTGGCTCCATATACTATGAGCTGGGTGAGGATACCATCAGACAGGCCTTTGCCCCCTTTGGCCCAATCAAGAGTATTGACATGTCTTGGGATTCTGTAACAATGAAACACAAGGTTGGTTAAGTTAAGTCTTTTTTTTCTCTTGATATAAACATTTTGAATGTTTATGTTCTGTTTTCTTGCATTTGTCTCTGGTTCAGGGGTTTGCATTTGTGGAGTATGATGTGCCAGAGGCTGCTCAGCTGGCTCTGGAGCAGATGAACTCAGTCATGCTGGGAGGGCGAAACATTAAGGTAAGTATTCAGGAGGTGTACTTCTTTTTTTTTTTCTTTTTAAGGAGTTGGTATATAAGGACTGGATGTAAGAGTCCCCTCTGGAGTTGATTTGTTAATGACGTTTTTTTCTGATGTCTTGTAAAGACACTCGTGTGACTAATCTCTCTTTGCTTGCTTTTGTCTGTGATTTTCAGGTGCGTGTGTTCTGCGTATGCCTGGTTTTGTTTTCTTGGTGTGTTGTCCGTCTGTGTGTATGCTTTTATTATTTCATCAAAGCTGTTTTAGTGACCAGGATACCCAGCGGCGCGTGGTGTTACTCTGTACCATGTGCTGATGATGGGCTGCGCCTGGTTGGTGTTGCTTGGCCGCCCCATCTGTAGTACAGATCCCAGTCGCACTTAGATACTCGTCTTACTGTAGGAGCTCAGTTGTATTTCAAAAGGGAGGAAGATGTTAGGATGCGTAGCTATAGCTTTAGGCATGTGTCCCCCTTTTTCGGTGTTGCCACCTGATCAGCTAGTCACAAGTATCAAGTGTTTTTAGAGAAAGCTTCAAGCGGCAGTGGTCCGTACATAAGAGTTATACTTTTTTTCTGCAAATTGAACCGTAGCTAATGTCTGTCTGTTTTACATATTTATTCATGATTTAAAATGTTAGTGCAGGGGTCAAATTAGAATATATGCTCAGCTGATGGTTGTTATACTTGATGGCCGATGTTAAGGTAATAGAATGGCAGAAAGGACTGTTTTTCAGATCTTCTCAGTAGTGTTGTTAAAGAATTGTTATCAGGATAACCAGAGAATACTTGGCATAGCTTTGTGTCATGGTTGTAAGAGCAGATTGACTTTGACTGATCTTGTGGCTGCCGAATGTTAGGGCTGTAAGTTGTAAGTGATTTCAGGGAGTGCGTTCCTCGGTTGGTACTTCAAACTCCGTTCTCAGTAGCCCTGCTGGTATTATCTGTGCTATAGGTTGGGCGGCCAAGTAACATCGGTCAGGCGCAACCCATCATTGACCAGCTGGCAGAGGAAGCGCGCGCCTTCAACCGAATCTACGTGGCATCTGTCCACCCTGACCTGTCAGACGATGACATCAAGAGTGTGTTTGAGGCCTTCGGAAGGATCAAGTCTTGCACGTTAGCCCGAGACCCCACCACAGGGCGGCACAGAGGCTTTGGCTTCATTGGTGAGCTGGAGGGCCCTCATTCGCTCGTCCTCTCGGTGTTGCCCCTGCTCTGCTACTAACTAATATTTTATTCACTTACAGAATATGAAAAGCCTCAGTCAGCCCTGGACGCTGTGTCTTCTATGAACCTCTTTGACCTCGGGGGTCAGTACCTACGGGTGGGCAAAGCAGTGACTCCGCCCATGCCCCTACTGACCCCCACGACCCCTGGTGGTCTGCCGCCTGCTGCAGCTGTGGCTGCAGCGGCAGCCACCGCTAAGATTACGGCCCAGGCAAGTATGAATCCCTTCCAAAGGGATTTAATGGCCTTCCAGGTAAATATAACCCAGATCTAGCTAGAACACCAAAAGCACAAATAATATGGGCATAGAAAATTATATGAGGTGACTGGGAGAAGGCCAGTTTTGTAAGGATCATGAAAACTGCAGTTCCCTGTACACAGTGTCAATTTTACCCCCTAACATACCAGTTAATCTTTGTTCTTCCTGTTTAATGTTTTCCCAAAAAAATCTAAAGATTGAATTGCACTTTGTGTTGTACACTTGATTGTAAAGTAAGTCAGCTCCTCCCATTCACTGACTGGGTGTGTAAGCTAAGAGTTCTCTCTCTTAGTTAGCACAAACACATTTAAAGATACGTTTAAGTTTACAATGACTAACAAGACAGTTGTGTTCTCAGTAAATTGTGTAATTATTAAAAAGGTAAATATCAGTATACAGTATGTGTGACCTGCTAAGGAAAATAAATGTGGTTAATAAAAGTGTACTTAAATAATGCTTGAAACTTTGATTCTCACTAAAGAAAGTCCAGGTTGAGTGACTCTCTGTGCCATGCTGTTTGATCGTTGACTGTGCTGCCTTGTGCTGTGTTCTGTGTGTTTCCCTTACATAATGTCTTCGGCCCCCCTCTCTTAAGGAGGCTGTAGCCGGTGCATCAGTCCTGGGGGCGTTAACTGCGCCCTCACTTCTTGGTTCACAAATGGGAATTCCTCAGGCTGTTATGGCTGCCCAGGCACCAGGGGTCATCACAGGTGTGTACCAAAACATGAGTGAGTGCTCATTTTTTATCAAACTGTTAAAGCAATATAACTTTTAAAGTCTGCAAACTGTTTGTTTTGCTGTGTAATGAATAATACCTAAACATCGCACAAAAAGTAAGGACATTTCTTTGTTGTAACAATGTTTCTTGGCAATAAATCTTAAACCGTTGGAACGCCTTTTTATATCCCTTTCAAAAGGTGCCACATTTGTAAGGAACATGCATTTGTGGGATAAGCAGCAGAGCTGAGTATGTGGGTTGCGCCCGTTAAAAACTTGCCAAATCTTCTCTGCCAATGCCAAACAGCTTATTCTGATGTTGCTATTGACTCTTGTTCTGAGCTTCTGATACCCCAGGTGCCTGATTGGCAGCCCCTGTGAGCATGGGCCCTGCTACAGTGGTCAGTTTGTGTCTGCTCCAAGCAAGCCATGTTTGACTGATCTGGATAGGGCCCGTGCCATAGGGCTACTTCAAGCTGGTGTTCCACACGACCAAGTTGCAGCAAAATTTGGAGTGAGCCCTAGCACCATCTCCAACCTGAAGGCCAAGTTCCATTTAACGGGGGATGTCAGGGACAGGCCAGGAAGTGGGCGTCCCAAGGAGACCATTTCCTAACCCTGTCGCCATTTAGGAACGGTAGGCAGTCCCCATTGAACGCTTGTGGGATCAGCTTAGGCGTGCTGTTCATGCCAGAGTGACCCATACAACCACATTGGCTGACTTGCGACAAATGCTGGTTGAAGATTTGGATGCCATCCCACAGCAGTGTGTGACCAGCATGAGGAGGAGGTGCCAGGCTATTGTGGCTTTGTATGGTTCTTCCACATCCTACTGAGGCTCCTGTTTATTAAATGAATAAATTGTTAAATTGCCAATATGTCTTGTTTCTTCACTTCAATCATCCAATCCACTGAACGACACTAAACAAGAGTCAACAGAAGAATAAGCTGTTTGGCATTGGCAGAGAAGATTTGGCAAGTTTTTCATAGGTGCTACCCACATACTTAGCTCTGCTGCTCATCCCACAGATGCATGTTCCATACAATTGTGACAACATTTAAAAGGGAAATAAACAGGCTTTCCAACGGTATAAGATTTATTGCCAAGAAGCTTTGTTACGATAAAAAAATAATCTACCAAACACAAATTTCCTTACTTTTTGTGCGATGTTTTGGGTATCACGTTTTCTTTTTCAAAACAACAAAATATATTGTGAACTTCTTCCATTGTTCTAAACTATACTATACATACTATACATTTTTGGATATTTAAATTGACTGATGGGTCGATTACATGTGCTAGAATTTAGCTTTTCACTTAGCTTATCATAATACTAATAATGTTCTGACCATTAGTGTGATCCTGTTTCACCAAATCTAAAAAGCAAGACTTGATATCAGGACCTTGTGATAGGGTTCAGCTTAAAGCTGATTATTTTTAGAAGTGATAGAACTGAGTAAATGTTTTTTTTTGAGAAGGCATTAAATCATTGTAAAGATAACTTTGTTTATCCCCCCCTCTTGGGGAAAGTCACTTGTTACAGCATTCCTGTGATAACATTGTCATGATTCATGATGTCATGATGAAGTGTGTAATACATTAACACATTTGACATCACTGACTACCTGCCTTACTTTTAAAGGTGTGACTCCAGTGCGTCCTCCAATGCCAGTGCTTCCGCAGGTTGGTCTTGTCAACCCTGTGCTCGCATCACCGCCAGTCCTGTCTAATCAAGTCGGTGGTTCCAACCAGCAGGAGAGGAAAGAGGAGAAAGAGGAGATGCTACAGGATGGCACAGGGCAGGAGATGTTGAGTGACCAAGAGCACATGAGCATCTCGGGCAGCAGCGCCAGACACATGGTGATGCAGAAACTGCTTCGAAAATCAGAGGTGAGATATGTATTACAAGGAAAACAAAACAATGACCTTGATCAAAGATTGGATATACTCCTTTTTAATAATCCCCAATATGATTTTACACGTTAAAATCTTTCCTGTCTAGTCCACGGTGATGGTGCTACGAAATATGGTGGGACCAGAGGACATTGATGACGACCTGGAGGGTGAGGTGACGGAAGAGTGCGGGAAATTTGGCGCCGTCAACAGAGTCATCATATACCAGGAAAAGCAAGGTGAAGAGGAAGATGCAGATATCATTGTAAAAATCTTTGTGGAGTTTTCCATGGCCTCGGAGATGAACAAAGCTATCCAGGCGCTCAATGACCGCTGGTTCGGAGGTCGCAAAGTTGTCGCAGAGGTGTATGACCAAGACCGTTTCAACAGCAGTGACCTCTCGGCATAAAAGTGTCTGAAATGGTTCCCCTGCACCCATCCCAAAACCTGTGGCCCAAAATCATTCTAGCAGCAGTCACTGCAGCGAGAGATGCGGGCCTCGGAAACTTGTAATTATGTTTTTACCCCCCCACCCCTTTTTTTTTTTTTTTTATTGCTGTTGATATTATTATAAAACGCCCCATTGGAGGATTCAACAAATATATTTACATGTCATTTTGCGTTGTGATCTGTGAAGACCGTCTTTTTTTGGTGCAAATTCAAATTTTATAATCCAACCGTACAAAACCATTTTCTTTTTTTCTGCTGTTTTTTTTTTTTGTCTTTCATGAAATTGCCGGGACATGTGAACATTTGTTTCTTTATACTATTAAAGTTTATTGTTTGTCCTTTAAAAAGTGTGCTATTTCTCTATATTTTATTCTGCTGTGCACTGTGAAAACCTTGTGTTTGGGTTGAAAAGCAAAAGCACAGGATAGCATAACTATAAACACTCATAAAGCATCTGTTGATGGATTGGTGATTCCTGAATTCCACTTTGGGTATTTTGTACAGGGGAACATAATTTACGGTAATTGTTTATACCTATCAAAATTTGACTTAACACACAGCTCAACTTCACCCAACCTGCTCTATTACTGAATATTATACACACTATATTTTAATTGTATACACACCCAGGGAGCCATGGTGTTAAACCCTTATCAAACACTAACCCTGTGAGGAAACACCCTAAATGAATGGTGACGCAAGTATATGAAACCCAAAAGCACGAGCTATTCAAAATTATGCTGTTTTCAAAATAAAAATGTGTTTCAGAAACAAAGCATATCAGGAGGGAAATCAAACCAAGCTGTTGCTAACACTTATCTCGATTCCTTGTTTTTAAGATAAGATTCCTTTAGTGTTGATTGTAAACATTTAGAGGGTCGTATCTGCAGAGGTTGCCTCTTCTCAAAAAACAAACAGACGAGTTAACAGCCTTGATGAACAATTTCTCATTAAGAAAACCAATGATGTTGTTCACCAGACTCTAGAAGCATCTCTATATTAAACTTGGCAAAGTCTTCTCTTGGCAAAAAAATAACAAACAAAAAAAGTCTGACTTGCCTTAGAAGCTGTCAGATTTTGCATTTCATCCACTTAGCTCATACCTGTCAGATTCCCACAGTGTACCTGGTGCACAGCCCCTGAAACACAGAGTGAAGGATACACCGAAACACTGGCGCAGACAACCGCCAGTCTTACCTGTGTGGTGCAGGCTTCAACCAGGAGACATAAATGCATGGTGACAGAGTGTCTCGTCATCTTTTGATAACCTCTGAGCTTGTGCACTTAGTGATTTATGAGGGTCATGATTTGAATCACATTTAACCGTTACTGAAGCTTGTATTAAAATTTGCAACCCTATCAACCATCAGTAGAAAGGAAGAGGCTACTGCTAAAATCTTGCAGAAAGGATGGTGTGGTTTTAACAAGGCTGAGGAGAGGACATTGTGGTCTGGCCAGTTATTTAAAGATAATCTGTAAACACCCTGATGGTCTGTGCAGTCTGTCATGTTGTCTTTATTTATGGTAAATATAGGAATGAAAGAAGACAGTTCATCGGACCTGGGACTCTCTTCTTTCTCCTTTTAAGTCCATATTTCCTTTGGATACAAACTTTCAATTTGTTTGTGCCGCAGTTCTTAGATACTTACACGCTACTGGCCTGTATCATAAAATATTAATGAAGTACACATCCCTCGCCTGTGGGGGGCAGCATTACACTCGACAGTGTACAGCCTGCCGGAATTCCATGAGCAGAAGACGAAGAAGAAGAAGACGCATAAGGAGTAGAAGAAAAAAGAATGGGCCTCTTCGAAAAGGTGTGAAACGCAATTTGTCAATTTTCAGGTACTTTAGCCGATAGTTTGTTTGTACTCGATGTATGGTGCATTTAAATTGAGAAAAATATCACGTGAATTAATATGAATTGTATCTATTTGCTTTTCGCGCCTTAGTAATGAATGGCTAACGTTAGCTCGTGTAAGCTAACCCCTTGTTAGCAGGCCTCGTGTCTTTGAGTGAATGCGCAGTTACAGTTATTGGTTAATGTAAATATATAACTCATTGAATCTTAACATCGACTTAAGATAAAACGTATTTTGTTCAAGTTTAGTACATTGTTGCTGTTTTAGCTGTTTTAGCTGGTTTAGCTGGTTGCGTTTGGACGAATTAGTGATTACGCACAAAGCGCGCATCACGCTAAAGGAAGTCAGAAATACTTAATTAATTAATCAATTAAGTATTACTTTATTAATCCCAGGGGTCATTTCGGCTGCAACAGTTTCTCTTTAACACGAAATATCAGTAATAATAATTGTAATAATCTATGCACAAACTATTTAGTCTGTGAACAAAGCAGTGGGAATTACATTTTTAAAAATATATTTAAAAATATAAATACACATGCAAAACTACAGTAAAATTAACACAATACGCACGAAGTGGAGAAGTTGCATGTTTTTGTGGTTAAACAAGTCCTGGATAATTAGCAGATTTAGTGCCTGACTCTCAAACGGAGGACTTGTGGTCCCTGGTGGCCACAGGCAGGAATGACCTCCTGTGGCGTTTTGTGGGGGGGGAGGGGAACAGTAAACAAGATAGCACTGGTCACCACAGGCTCCTAAAATCAATCAATCAATTTTTATTTGTATAGCATCAACTAGTATAACAAATGTTATCTCAAGACACTTTACAAAAGAGCAGGTAAGAAGACCTTACTTGTTGTTATGTAACAAAGAGCAGGTAAAAAGACCTTACTTATTGTTATGTAACAAAGAGCAGGTAAAAAGACCTTACTTATTGTTATCCGCAGCATCCAAAACATCCGTAGCATCACCCTGCAAATGTTAAAGGACCCCGGCTTCCTCAGGAAGTAGATGTGGCTCAGGCCCCTTCTTGTAGACGGACTCGGTGTTCTAAGACCAGCCCGGTTTGTTTTTATTTATTTAACCAGGTTGGTCCCATTGAGATTAAAAACCTCGGAAATACAAAGAGAGACACAGTACAATTTACAAAGCACAACATTTTGGATTAACATAGAACCATCGAAGAGTCATATCTGGGACTCGGTTGTTCAAGCAGCCGAGCTAAAACATCGACAACCTATAGAATCTGCTTCCATGTAGTTCATTTTAGATTTAAAAACATTTAAGGACACCATGCTCCTTGAGCTTTAAGTCATTCTGCAACAGATTCCAGGCTGAGGTTGCAGAATACCCAAAAGCCCTTCTCCCAATTTCTGTCCGAGTGTTTGGGACAGAGAGCATAAAGAGGTTTATTGTCCAAGTACACCCCCACTTACTTGTAGTCATCCACTATGTACACACTGACACCTTGAATGGAGACAGGGGTTACTTGTGCATCTTTCCGCCTCAGATCCACAACTAGTTCCTTAAGATCGAGACTCCATTGTTGCTTATGTTATGTTGATTAATTGCTTTTTCTACATTGCAGGGAGGTGAAGCTCTGACGATGGAGAATGGACAGGGCACAGGCGCCAAACTTGGCCTTCCGCCTCTTACCCCAGAGCAGCAGGAGGCACTTCAGAGGGTAGGAAACCCTTTACACAGTGTGTCTGTTTCAATAAAGTCTGGTTTCTTGCATGCATGTAAATGTACCATTCTGTAAAAAAAAATGTGGTATTCACAAAGTCATAACGAATATTTGTTATTACTTTTTTTTCTTCCTCAGGCAAAGAAGTATGCCATGGAACAAATCCTTGCGAATGTGTTGGTGAAGCAGACCATCGCCCATCAGCAACAACAGCTCTCCAACCTGCAGGTGAGATATGTGCAATGTTTTAAAACCTTATGTTTTTAATGTGTGTTTCCCCGTGAGTTTTTTAATCCTTCATAAATTGTAGTCTTTTGGATTGTTAGTATCTCTGACTGCACTTGACTTAGATGATGGTTAAGGTATTAATTGTTCATTTGTTAGTCTTTAATCCCACCTCCACCTCTCAGTGAAAAAAAAACTACAGTTAGACTAGGCGCCTTTTGTGGGGGGGGGGACTTGTTTTATGTTTATTTGCTGTGTTAATTTGTAATTGAACTGGGGGGACAACTCCCCAAACTGTATGTTAAGAGGGAGTGTCTGCATATAGAGTTATCTTTAACCGTTTTTGTATATCTAGTAAAGCAATGACAGTTTTGAAAAGCAAAGCTAAGGGATATCTAACCTACTTTTCAGCACTTTTTTCATCTTTACTGTCTTTCAGATGGCAGCAGTGACAATGGGCTTTGGAGATCCTCTCTCACCTTTACAATCGGTCAATAGATTATTAAACTTTTTTTCTGTGCGCAATGGAAAAGGGCTTTTACCCTTCTTATATTGGTTGCTATGGCAACACTTTCAGCCTTTCACTTAACCCAGTAATGTATATTTTGTAAGAAACATGACATACTGCTAGTGCACCTGCAACCACGTCCGTAATTCTTTGTGAGAGGAGTTACTTTACTGAACTGTGAGAACTCCTCAAACACAGATCTTTTCGGCCATCTCAAAGTCAAGTTTTTTTTTTTCTGTCAGTGAACAAGTTAACTTTCCATGATGTCATTAAATAGGCACATGCTATGTTGTGTTGGTAATAGAATTAATACAGTAAAAGCTCAAGTCATTAGTCAGCATCCCTCCCCTTAGAAATAAGAAAGTTTGAAATGCTGTCATCAAGACTTTGTATGGATTTCGTTTGAACTCCACGATTACTTTTGTTACCTTACTTGCATCCCTGGACTACAGGTCAGTTACTGAAGCCAAATGAGGGCTGTGCATGTAAATCACTAGTGTGTTTTCCTCTATATGTCTGTTCAAAAGTAACAGAAAAGAGGCTATATTGTAATTACAAGTGGTGACATGAAAACATTGCAATAGTTATACATGTTAGAATTCTTCACAATGTTGTGTCCATTGATTTCAGTATCTCATTTGTTACCCTAATGACTTGTCCAGACCCCCTTACTTAGATTTGGCCTCTAATTATTTCTGGGAAAAGCAAGCACAGTAGAAAATATACATTTTAAATGAGTGTGTTTGTCCTCTTCTCTATTACTCTCTAATGCTTATCATGTTTTTTTTCCCCCGGTTGGCAGGTAGCAGCTCAGCGGCAACGTGCTCTTGCAATCATGGGTCGGGTGTATGTTGGCTCCATATACTATGAGCTGGGTGAGGATACCATCAGACAGGCCTTTGCCCCCTTCGGCCCAATCAAGAGTATTGACATGTCTTGGGATTCTGTAACAATGAAACACAAGGTTGGTTAAATTAAGTCTTTTTTTCCCCTATTTATTTAAACTTGTACACATTTTGAATGTTTATGTTCTGTTTTCTTGCATTTGTCTCTTGTTCAGGGGTTTGCATTTGTGGAGTATGATTTGCCAGAGGCTGCTCAGCTGGCTCTGGAGCAGATGAACTCAGTCATGCTGGGAGGGCGAAACATTAAGGTAAGTATTCTGGAGGTGTATTTCTTCTTTTTTTTAAGGAGTTGGTATGTAAGGACTGGATGTAGGAGTAATTTGTAAAGACACTCGTGTGACTAATGTCTCTCTCTGCTTGCTTGCTTTTGTCTGTGATTTTCAGGTGCGTGTGTTCTGCGTATGCCTGGTTTTGTTTTCTTGGTGTGTTGTCCGTCTGTGTGTATGCTTTTATTATTTCATCAAAGCTGTTTTAGTGACCAGGATACCCAGCGGCGCGTGGTGTTACTCTGTACCATGTGCTGATGATGGGCTGCGCCTGGTTGGTGTTGCTTGGCCGCCCCATCTGTAGTACAGATCCCAGTCGCACTTAGATACTCGTCTTACTGTAGGAGCTCAGTTGTATTTCAAAAGGGAGGAAGATGTTAGGATGCGTAGATATAGCTTTAGGCATGTGTCCCCCTTTTTCGGTGTTGCCACCTGATCAGCTAGTCACAAGTATCAAGTGTTTTTAGAGAAAGCTTTATAATCTTGTTTAAGTGTCAGGGGTACATAAGAGGCAGAAAGGACTGTTTTTCAGATCTTCTCAGTAGTGTTGTTCAAGAATTGTTATCAGGATAACCAGAGAATACTTGGCATAGCTTTGTGTCATGGTTGTAAGAGCAGATTGACTTTGACTGATCTTGTGGCTGCCGAATGTTAGGGCTGTAAGTTGTAAGTGATTTCAGGGAGTGCGTTCCTCGGTTGGTACTTCAAACTCCGTTCTCAGTAGCCCTGCTGGTATTATCTGTGCTATAGGTTGGGCGGCCAAGTAACATCGGTCAGGCGCAACCCATCATTGAACAGTTGGCAGAGGAAGCGCGCGCCTTCAACCGAATCTACGTGGCATCTGTCCACCCTGACCTGTCAGACGCTGACATCAAGAGTGTGTTTGAGGCCTTCGGAAGGATCAAGTCTTGCACGTTAGCCCGAGACCCCACCACAGGGCGGCACAGAAGCTTTGGCTTCATTGGTGAGCTGGAGGGCCCTCATTCGCTCGTCCTCTCGGTGTTGCCCCTGCTCTGCTACTAACTAATATTTTATTCACCCTACAGAATATGAAAAGCCTCAGTCAGCCCTGGACGCTGTGTCTTCTATGAACCTCTTTGACCTCGGGGGTCAGTACCTACGGGTGGGCAAAGCAGTGACTCCACCCATGCCCCTAATGACCCCCGCGACCCCTGGTGGTCTGCCAACTGCTGCAGCTGTGGCTGCAGCGGCAGCCACCGCTAAGATTACGGCCCAGGCAAGTATAAACCCCTTTCAAAGGGATTTAATGGCCTTCCAGGTAAATATAACCCAGATCTGGCTAGAATTGACACCAAAAGCACAAATAATATGGGCATAGAAAATTCTATTGAGGTGACTGGGAGAAGGCCAGTTTTGTAAGGGATCATGAAAACTGCAGTTTGCCATTCAGTGTCAATTTTACCCCTAAGATATCAGTCAATCTGGGCTTAATCTTTGTCCTTCCATTTTAATGTTCTCCAAAAAAATTCCAAAGATCGAGTTGTACTTTTTTTTGTACACTTGATTGTAAAGTAAGTCAGCTCCTCCCAGTCACTGACTGGGTGTGTAAGCTAAGAGTTCTCTCTCTTAGTTTGCACAAACACATTTAACGATACTTTCAAGTTGACAATGACTAACAAGACAGTTGTGTTCTCAGTAATTATTATTATTAGTAATTATTTGAATGTAAAAATCAGTATACAGTATGTATGACCTGCTAAGGAAAATAAATATGTTTAATAAATGTGTACTTAAATAATGCTTGTAACTTTGATTCTCACTAAAGAAAGTCCAGGTTGAGTGACTCTCTGTGCCATGCTGTTTGATCGTTGACTGTGCTGTGTTCTGTGTGTTTCCCTTACCTAATGTCTCCGGCCCCCTGTCACTTAAGGAGGCTGTAGCCGGCGCATCAGTCCTGGGGGCGTTAACACACTCACTTCTTGGTCCACAAATGGGAATTCCCCAGGCTGTCATGGCTGCCCAGGCACCAGGGGTCATCACAGGTGTGTACCAAAACATGAGTGAGTGCTCATTTCTTTTTACCAAAATTACAAAATATATTGTGAACTTCTTCCTTTGTTTTGAACTATACTATACATTATATACACTTTAGGATATTTAAATTGACTGATGGGTTGATTACATGTGCTAGAATTTAGCTTGTCTTAGTTTAAAGATGAGTCATAATACTAACAATGTTCTGACCATTAGTGTGATCCAGTTTCACCAAATCTAAAAATCAAGACTTGATATGAGAACCTTAAGAAAATGTAGTCTTAAGTCGTTCCTTGGGGAAAGTCACTTGTTACAGCATTTCTGTGATAACATTGTCATGATTGTTGAAGTGTGTAATACATTAACACATCTGACATCACTGACTACCTGCCTTACTTTTAAAGGTGTGACTCCAGTGCGTCCTCCAATGCCAGTGCTTCCGCAGGTTGGTCTTGTCAACCCTGTGCTCGCATCACCGCCAGTCCTGTCTAATCAAGTCGGTGGTTCCAACCAGCAGGAGAGGAAAGAGGAGAAAGAGGAGATGCTACAGGATGGCACAGGGCAGGAGATGTTGAGTGACCAAGAGCACATGAGCATCTCGGGCAGCAGTGCCAGACACATGGTGATGCAGAAACTGCTTCGAAAATCAGAGGTGAGATATGAATTATAAGGATAAAAGATTGGATTTACTACTTTTTGATAATCCTGAAAATGATTTTACTCATTAAAATCTTTCCTGTCTAGTCCACGGTGATGGTGCTACGAAATATGGTGGGACCAGAGGACATTGATGACGACCTGGAGGGTGAGGTGACGGAAGAGTGCGGGAAATTTGGCGCCGTCAACAGAGTCATCATATACCAGGAAAAGCAAGGCGAAGAAGAAGATGCAGATATCATTGTAAAAATCTTTGTGGAGTTTTCCATGGCCTCGGAGATGGACAAAGCTATCCAGGCGCTCAATGACCGCTGGTTCGGAGGTCGCAAAGTTGTCGCAGAGGTGTATGACCAAGACCGTTTCAACAGCAGTGACCTCTCGGCGTAAAAGTGTCTGAAATGGTTCCCCTGCACCCATCCCAAAACCTGTGGCCCAAAATCATTCTAGCAGCAGTCACTGCAGCGAGAGATGCGGGCCTCGGAAACTTGTAATTATGTTTTTACCCCCCCCACACCCCTTTTTTTTTTTTTTTTTTATTGCTGTTGATATTATTATAAAACGCCCCATTGGAGGATTCAACAAATATATTTACATGTCATTTTGCGTTGTGATCTGTGAAGACCGTCTTTTTTTGGTGCAAATTCAAATTTTATAATCCAACCGTACAAAACCATTTTCTTTTTGTCTGCTTTTGTTTTTGACTTTTGTTAAATTGCTGGGACATGTGAACATTTGTTTCTTTATACTATTAAAGATTATTGTTTGTCCTTAAAATGTGTGCTATTTTTCTAACACCAATTGTTGTTTTTGAAGCTTTCTATACACTGTAAAAACCTTGTGTTTGTTCTGCAAAGCGAAGCACAGGACAGCTTAAGTAAAAACACTCATAAAGCATCTGTTGATGGATTGGTTATTCCCGAATTCCACTTTGGGTATTTTGTACAGGGGAACATATTTTCAAGATTCAAGATTTTTATTTGTCACATGCTCATACAGATGTGCAGTGAAATGTAAAGACTGTTCCGCAAGGCCATGCAATAACACTCAAATTGCTAATACACATGTACAGTCAAATAGAATATAATGTAAAATTAAAAAACATTTATATATATATATATTTGAATATACAAAATATAGAATAATGTAAAGTGTCAAAGTGCAATGTGCAGGTTGGAATGTGTGCTATGTGTGCATCATGTAATCACAGTTCTGTTTTTAACTGAGGAGAGTGGAGTTAACAGTCTAGACAGCCTGAGGAAAGAAACTCTTCATGAGTCTTGATGTGTCGAAGGCGCCTGCCAGAGGGTAGCCACGTTTAATTGTTTCTACCTTGCTTTTTTTGACAACACGTGGCTCAAATTCACTCATCCTGCTCTATTATTGAAATGATAGAGCTACCTACTGTAATCAGTATAAGATACGTTTTAAAACCCTTATTCAAAATTTGTTTGACGGCAAACAGCAACGTTTTGGAGCTCTTTTCGGTTATGCAATGTACCTGGGCATAGGCGTGTTATACGTGCATAGGATAGGATAGGATAATACTTTATTGATCCCTAGAGGGGAAATTCGGGTGTTCCAGCTGTACAGACAAGAAAGCTCAAAATACACATTAAACAGAATATATAAGATAAATAAAAAAATAGAAATAAAAACAGAGGGTATATACAGTACAAAATGAATGATGAAGTTAACTATGCAGGGAATTGAGGCAGTATTTGCAGAGAATGACAAGATAAAGTGACAAGTGATGATTAAAGTGACTCGGTATGATAAATAGCAGCAAGTAATGTAAACAGCAGAAGAGAGAGGCAGTGTTGTACCACAGTAATGCAGAGTGCAGTTATATAATATAGTGCAATATGAACAATATAGTGTAATGTTATATAATATAGACTAATAATAGAATAATATAGAATGTACAGTATATATGTATATATATAGTGATGCTAAATAATAATAATAATACAATGTTAGTAATGATCATAATAATGAAGCAGGTCATGTGGGTAGTGTTTTTTTATGGGGGTGAAGTTTTAGAGTTTTAAAGTGCGACGTGATAAAAAATGAATCTTGTTTTATGCAGCTAAAATAAAATTGATAATAAAAAAAATAGTGGTTGGCGTCAACTTGCCCAGCCTGTCATGTAAAATGTATGGAAGCCCATTTCCGCCAGTAAAAAAAATAAAAATGAAAATAATAAAGTCTCATAATTTGATAATTTTATCATATTATTTTGACTTATCTCATTATTATGCATTTATATCACATCATTTCGACTTTTTATCTCATTATTATGACTTTATATCTCATAATTTTGACTTTATATCTCAATTATGACTTTATATCTCATAATTCTGACTTTATATCACATTATTATGACTTTATATCTCCACTTTTTATCTCATTATTATGACTTTATATCTCATAATTATGACTTTATATCTCATAATTATGACTTTACATATCATAATTTCCACTTTTTATCGCATAATTATGACTTTATTATCTCATTATTATGACTTTATATCTCATAATTCTGACTTTATATCACATTATTATGACTTTATATCTCATTATTATGACTTTATATCTCATAATTTTGACTTTATATCTCAATTATGACTTTATATCTCATAATTCTGACTTTATATCACATTATTATGACTTTATATCTCATAATTTCCACTTTGTATCTCATTATTATGACTTTTTTATCTCATAATTATGACTTAATTATGAATTTTTTAACTGGCGGAAATGGGCTTCCATAAAAAAAGTAACCGTTTAATAAAAAAAAAAAAAAAAAAAAAAAAAAAAGTGCTTAATTGTTGGTTACAAGTCGAAGTGAACGGGAACCCAACGCTAGGTGGTGCTGTGGTGCGTCCACGACAGAGAGGCGGGAGTACCGTGTGTGGCCTCCGCTCCAGCACACATCGTAGCCCAGCCCCCCTCCCACCCCACACACACACACACACACACACACACGCCAAACCGGCCTGCCTCGGCTCCACAAGGGGAGGGATGCGCGGCAGTTGCGAGAAGCTCTACCTCTCGCTGATTTTTTTCCCCCTGCGTCGCAGTGAAATAACATTTTACTTGGCAGCTTTTCTCGGATGCTGCCACGACACAAAAAATCGGAAGAAGGTTTTTTCGTGTGTTTCGTTGACGCCGGTGTTTCGTTAACGTCCGCTCCGCACAAAGGCGCCCAGTGAGCGACGAGCCGATGGGAGCTAACGGCTACTAGCGTGCTAACAACACAGCCGGTGAGGAGGACGAGCACATCCTCGTACACAGCCATACCCGGTGGTGGTGGTGGGGGGGGTTAATCTCTGCTGACTTCGTGGGTAATGTTAGCTGTTGTGTCGTAGTATTTTTATCCCACACCTATGTCAGGCGGCACTCATGACTAAGACAGTTAAATCAACATCTCCGCATAGCTGGGTCGCTGGCTGCATTTTTGTTGTTGTTGTTTGTTAAGCTAGCCATGACAGAGCTTTCGGTCTCATGTAAGGGAGGATGTCGGCGGTAGCAAAAACAAGCTAACTTTTACTCTGTGAAGAAGTGAGTGCAGGAGTTCAGGATACTCTTCATATCTCTCTCTCTTCTCCCCACCACCACCACCATTCGGGTTCATGTTATTTTTGTAATTCCGGGTTTTGGATGACGCGAGTTGACGATCCTGCAGCAACACCTGAACTGAAACTGGAAATATCGGGGAACACACATCGAGGGGATTATTTTTGTGTCTCTTAAGTGGATTTTCGGCCTCATGTCCAGGATCGCAGTTGGGACACAGTAGATAATTTGACACTGGGTGAAGCCCCTCTCTCTCACCCACCGACCTCTCTCTCCCCCCCCACCACCACCACCACCACCTCTCCCGCTGCTTCAAGCCTCCGATGCGGAGATTTCAGTAGCACCGGCAACCCAGTTCCCCTCCGGCGGCCGGACATGCTGAAGTGTATCCCCCTTTGGCGCTGCAACCGCCACGTCGAGTCGGTGGACAAGCGGCATTGCAGCTTGCAGACAGTCCCCGACGAAGTGTTCCGCTACACCCGCAGCCTGGAAGAGCTTCTCCTCGATGCCAACCAACTCAAAGAGCTACCAAAGGTACGCAAGCAAGCCTCCTGACTTCCCGTGTGTCACCGTGCATGTGTATTCTTCCTGTGTCACCCTATGGATGGTTAGGTGTCTTAACTGGTAACATATCAACACTGTGTCACACCACACTTTGATTTAAGGTAGTCTGCATTAACCTATTTGACAAATCTGTAACTTCCAGAAGATATGAGCAGTGAAATAGCTTGGCTGATATCACCTGCGCAGGTACTTCCTCCTCCTCAGCAAGCCTTCCTTGTTTTGTTTGAAATGGGTTTTTGCAATGCTGAAACCACCTTGTATAGTAATTGCATAGAAAAGTCAAACCACACATAACTGTACCATTTGTTCTCCACACATTTACTTGAATAACAGCATTTTCCTAACAACAAGAACCCATGTTACAGTTAGGAGTTGATCTACTTCATGCTCAGGGGGAACAGCCCTGACCAAAACGGCTCTGGCACACAACACATTGCCCATAGTAATAGCATCGGTGGCCAGTTGGATTGCATGCAGTGTAGGAAGGCATGTGTGGAATGAATTGCAACGATGTCCCCACCCACACTCCCGCTACTTGAATCATGACAAAATTTCCTAAGCGTTTATTTTAAGGGGTGCAGAGCTGTTGTGGGTCTGTTTTTCCTTCAAAGTGTCCAGAGTTCTGGAGTACTCGGTGGCTGGACTGTCTCTTTGTTGTATTCAACATGACATTGTTCATTATGAGGACAAGGCATTGGCCGTGGTCATGATGGAGAAAGGAGTTTGTGCAGACTAGTTAGCAGTAGGCGACATTGTCCGACTGTCGCTTGTCATGGCTTTAGCTTATAGTGAAAGGGACAAGTGGCACACTCACCAATGAAGATTGTTAACAAGCCTTGGTCAACAAAGGCTGGAGTGTTGACGCAGGGCTGCCTGTTACCTTCTGGGAATGACAAACAATAGAACTTTCTTGTGCACGTTCCAGCAATGGATGCATTTTTGTTAGAAAATAAAGTGCCCCTAATTGCTTTAACGTGTCTTAGTTTTTACACATAAGAGTACTTGTTTTAGATCAGTCCCCTCTGAGTATGTTTGATAAAAGATTGCTTTGTGCATAAAAACTCTGGGGACATACAATTAACTCTTGCCTTAAGTCCCCTTTCCTATTTGGACAAAGAGCTACTCATTAAGACACACATACATACAACTGTTTATAAATATACTAGCCAAAGCTGTCGCAGAATTAGCATAAATGACAGGATTGAGTATTTGCAGTGATGCCAAAAAAAAAACAAAAGAGCGAGCTACACAAAATTATGCTGTTTTCAAAATAAATATCTGTTTCAGAAACAAAGCATATCAGTAGGAAAATCAAACCAAGCTGTTGCTAACCCGTATCTCTTTTGTGTTTATTTAGCTTGATTTTAGGATAAGATTCATTTAGTGTTGCTTTCAAACATTTAGAGGGTAGTATCTCAAAAAACAAGTTAACAGACTTGATAAACAATTTCCTATTAAGAAAGCAATGACCGTGTGATGTTGAAATAAAATTGTTCTTGGTGCATTCTTCAGTGAATGTAAGGACTTCTCTTGGCAAAAAAAACAAACAAAATAGAAAGCAAAGTCTGACTTGCCTTAGAAGCTTACAGATTTTGCATTTCATCCACTTAGCTCATACCTGTCAGATTCCCACAGTGTACCTGGTGCACAGCCCCTGAAACACAGAGTGAAGGATACACCGAAACACTCTGGCGCAGACAGCTAACCGCCAGTCTATCCGTGTGGTGCAGGCTTCAACCAGGAGACATAAATGCATGGTGACAGAATGTCTCGTGTGGTCGCTGTGAATGCGTAGCGTGCAGACACAAAGCGTACGGGCCCTCTCTGTGGTCCTCAGAGTCAGCGGGGCTCCTGTGAGGGAGCGGTGTGAGAGGTCATGGCTGGACAGGGTTGGGAACAAGGGCAGTGACTGTATGTTGAACAGCATTAATATAATGAGCTCATAAGTGAGTTAGAGTCTGAATGCCTTTATGCATGAGCTCCTTCCCTTTGACTGTGTCATCAAGTCAGAGATGAGTTTGTGCAGTCAGTCGTCAGCTATTTTTAGATGTCAATCAAGCAATCTAGGGTCATTTTGCTTATCACTTCATGCCATGCATTTATGACCAACACAACACTGTACAAAATGTGGCTTTCCAATTGGCTACACCATCATGTACAACATATGTTATAAAGACTAATCAGCTCAGAGGTGAGACCTTCACAAACTGTCACAGGAATACAGTCAAAAGCAAAACAATCAAAATATGATCCACTTAGATGATAACTTGTTTGGAATAAATTATACATAATAAATCAGTTCAGGTGTAGTGAGTTATTTAGTGTGGTGCTGCTAGGTGTGGATAGGTTGACATAGTATTTGTAGGGGTTTAACATGAACAGATGGAGATTTAGTCGTCCTGACAGTTTCTTAAGTTTACTGTGACTCACCCCCACAGCACTGCCCACCAATCTTGGATTATACCCTCTGCAGTAGTAATGTCTCCATTTGCCACATGAAGAACAATTTAAGTTTGTAAAAAAAGAAAAAAAAAGAAATGGCGAATGACTGCTTGTTTTCGACAGATTTAGAATGAGATTGTATCCGTGCAGTGATAGTACAACATAAAAACAGCAGCCAAAGAAGAATGACTTATCTGGGTAGAAAGAGTTTAGACACCCTGTGAAGTAGCAGCTGGTCAGGAATTCCCCTCATGCACCTACATCTTCAGCTGTTAATGCTGCATTGTAGCTCTGTTTTTTTCCCCTGGCAATAATAAGTCTTTCTTAAGGGTCATTTGTTTCGATTTCTGGATGTTCAATTTGGAAGCTTGATCCAAAGGCAACTGTGGCCTTTGGATCAAGCTTTTAATTAACCATGAGATCCTCCACAGACATCATTCAGGATTTTCACTTTGTGAGTTTTCATTTCACTGACAAGGAGACACAATTTTCTTTATACGTGTATTCTGTCAAAGATTAAAAGGTTGCCTTGAAAGTCTGGTTTAAAGTACAATCTTCACAGTCAATATTTGCCGATACAGCAGCTAGGTTTGCAGTCAAGTAATCCGAACTTCTCCTTTCGGCTTCGAAAAAACTAGCCCTGCCTTGAAGATCATGTTGAGGAATCGGGAATTATCTTTTTAGCATTCTGAAGTCCCATGACAAGTTACAAAGAAGGCCATTCACAGCACTGATTGCCCCCCTTCTCTCAATCATATCCAATGTCATCGCGCTTTGTGTGCACTGCACTGCCCTGACGAGGCGTACATTTAGTCTGCATGCGTATCATGACCCAAGATTTGTTGTAGGTCAGTTCCACCTGCTGAAAAGTACAAGGTTACCTTTTCTTGGAGCAAATGGGCTGCAGGTGCATTACACAAAGAAGAAAATCCAGCTCTAACACACATCCCAGGACATGTACCTGTTTCCTCGTTGTGATAGGGAACAAATCCCTGATGGGTGTGCCCTCCTCATCAGACTTTGCAAAACTGGTTTTATGCATGTCACTCCCAGTATTTTTACGTAATAAGACCTTCCATGTAAACATGATATGTTACGGTTGGATTTCCTATCCAAACACTTGACACAAGCAAACAAGAGAACTGCCACATCAAATATCTGGAAATATACAGCATAACTGCTATCAACGGCTTCCTCCCCATTCATGAATGTCCCCTCCTAATTGGAGAATGAGTTCTGTCGTTCTGTGTTTGAAAAAAAAAAAAAGAGGAAGTATATGTGAATGTACAGTAGGAAAGATGACTGTGCAATCTTTTTAATCCTCAGATGTCACCAGTGACCTGTGTGTGTGCGCTTACAGATCTGTGGCTAAAGGGCAGATTAGGGCTTCACTCGGCCATGAAAATGCCCCTCAGCCCTACGTTTTTTTTTTGAACCTCCCCCTTCTTCATACAGGCTAATGCTTTTCAGTGTATGCGTCCTCTGGGATCCACTTTTCTGCCATTTGCGTCTTTTCAAGCACATAAATGCACTGATAAAAATCTGACTGCCTTTCTCTCTATTCCCTTGTGTATGTTCTCCCTCAGGTCAAAAGTAACCCAAATTAGGCCCCTTCAGTCAGCTCTTGCTCAATGTGAATTGGTCTAGCATTGTTTTGCCAAGTCTTAATACTCAAGTGTGTCTCTGTTTTGTTTGATTTTGTTATTTAAAGGATGGTGCAGTGTAATTGAGAATTGATGATGATCAACCCGTGGTCCTTATAATTCCTTAACGATGTGAGGGGAATGCAGCCTGGCCATGCTTTAAAACCAAAAGTTTGCTGCTTACCGTGGAAAGTTTGGTATAAAAATCTAGGACACTCCACATTGTGACCTCGCTGTGTACTGTTGAGCTCTGCAGTTCATCTCCGTTTCCAGTTAACTCTACAGGAGAGCCCTGGTTTGTCTTTCCCCTGTGACTGGCTGAAGTAGGCTAGCACGTAAGATGAATTGCACCTGCCACTGGCCTCTCAGCGGTAAACCACAACGTTCCTCTGGTTCCGCTCTTTCTCTCACTCTTCTGTCCTGCCTGGGGAATGCATTTTTGCTCCAGAGGTACTTTTATACACAAAGTGTTAATGGATCTAAAGTAGGATTTGTCGTGTGACTGTTCTGTTTTTTCACTCCAGATTTCCCAAATTTTTGGTTGTAAGTGACCCCACCCCCTGAAGAGGACCGCTTGGGAGAGAAAAACAGAAGTAGAGGCTGTTATTTTAGGGACTTTTGTAATAAGGCAAACTCTTTATACAGAGCCAGGCTGTATCAGAGTGCCTGAAAAGTGAAAGAGAGGCCATGAAGACACAGCAGTGTGAGAGATCTGGCTTTCTTTTTGATGCAAGAGCACATTCAGCAGGTTTCTTTGTCTGAGCTGATGACCAGCTGGTCTCACATCCTGCCGCCCCCCTCCCCCAAATCTGGTGGGACAGAGGGGTAAAGGGAGGTGCGTGTTAGTGAGAGAGTGAGTATGCAGTGGTGGGGGGTGTATTTTATTCTGGAGATGGATTAACAGGAGAAGGGGGGCTGTGGCACCTACACTAGAGGAAGGGATCAGGAAGCTGAGCTCCACTGATCCTCGTTCCTCTGGGGCTCTTCGTGTTCAGGCGATCCATGCATCCTCGAGTCTGGGCTGACATGCAGTGTCAGGTGGGAAAAGCCAGAGAAGTGGTCCCAGAGCTGTCTGCCCTCCCCTTGAGACTCCTGTATGGTGTGGATGGATCTTCAGCTTTCTACCTCTGACAAGCGCGCACACACACACACACACACACACACACACACACACACACACACACACACACACACACACACACACACACCAGTCTGAACGCCTTCACTCCCTTTCAATTTAAGATATCGTGCAGTCTTCCTGGGAATGGCAGCAATGCGGGGCTCGACATTATAACTGGCCCGCTGGCCCGGATGAATGATTGATAGAGTCCAGGCCAGCTGATTGCACGTTCAGCTGGCCCGCTCGGCCCAGTTAAAATACAGTTATGAAAAAAAATAGACTGTAACACGTTCTCAAGTTCACTGCGCTTTCCTGTCTTACCGGTGTTTTGGCAGTAATTTTCAGCATCAACGTACAATAAGCGCTCATGTGCGCGTACGTCACAGTTGAAAGGCATCCTGGTAAAGATAAAAGTTATTCACAACGCATCTTAGCCCTTAAGAGAGCTCCTAAAGTAAAGATCTAAGGATGAAGAGTTTCTCACAGAGACAAACCGACGTACGTTGGAAAAGCACTCGTCTCCAGTTCAGTCCCTTTATTATAATCTTGTGTGCTTCATCCTGTGTGGTCCTGTTGACTTTTAGTACAGTGGCGCTTCCTGCTCAGGCCCGGGCCGTCACATGACGTGAGTCAAATGATTCCTGACTTCTCAGTCAGCAGTGTGATTTGGACCTTACACCGGTCTGTACACTAATGCTGCTGTTTCTCACCACTCCTCCATTCAGTCCGGCCTTGGTCACCAGCCTCAAAGGTAAACAGGGAGGCAAAGCTCCTGTGAATAATTGATGGCTGTGGTGGCGGTGGCAGCTGTTTGCGATAGGGGAGAGTCTGTGGCGGTGCTGCATGCCCTGCTGGAGCACTGTGATAGGAAGGGAGCTGTGTTGACAACAGACATTAAGTACACACAGACAAGATGTACAGGGTGATGCCATTTTTCTGTCCCAATTTATTATTGCTGTGTTGATTTCTTCCTCTCAGCAGCATCTGCTAGTTAAATAATTCAATATCAAGTTTAGTTTTCTTTTCATGACTTCCAAAAATAGTTTTCTGACAGCATAAAGATGTAATATGAAATTCATTAAACCGAGGCACTTTGTTGCACTTAAAACCATATAATACCTCATTAGTTTTGTCCTGAGAGAGAGTCCTGAAAAATACAATATCATTTGTTAACTGTCAACAAGGTTGGGCTTACGCAGTCTAACTTGTCAGCAGGATGTAATTGCCCAGCACAAGGATGGTGATTTCCTCTCCTGTGAGCAGTACAGTCTAGGTCATGACGTGCATTGTGTTTATTTTCTGCCCGAGTAAACTATCTGTGTCACTTGAACATTTTCCACATGTTCAGGCCACACACTCGAGAAGTACCCACCCATCGTTGACAAACAAGTGAAGCTTACGAAGTAGTTAAATCAGCAGTGACATTTTCTTTGGGATGGGTTGGTTTATCTGACCTTTTTGAACACACACAAGCTCCGGATCCACCACTCTCAGTATCACAAATGGTCCTTTGAGGTTAATCTGGCAGGGTCCGACTGATGTCACTGTGGGTGTGGCGGGGGGGGGAAGGTCGCCTGGGATGGCATTACAAACAAATGCTAGCCTTTATCTTCTGACCACACACAGTCATTGGAGGCCTCTATCTATCACTCTGAAACCCGATAGCCCTTACATCCTCCACCCTGTGTACCGTCTGCACCTTCGTCTCTCTTATCTCCATCCAATTCAGTATTTACAGTAAAAGATGCCTGCTGTATTTAGAGGAAGGAGACATGTTTTACCAGTTCACAGAAATGCCTGGTAATGTTTATTCAACTGCATTTGTGGGATTGAAAGTTAAACAATTAGCAACGCCTGCAACCACAAAGCAGATCTGCTTTTATACATGTGGGTAGTTGAGTCTGGGCTAGTCGTGGTGGCGGAGCGGCTTTAGATGCACACACTAAGATGTGGGTTGGTTTTTATTTGTAGGGCAACTCAGGCACTCCGTTAGCGTCTAGTACTGAGCTTGCCTGATTTGTTGACGCCAGTGTTTTTCTTATTGATTCCTTTTTGTTGGGAGCGTCTCAGCATGCAGGAAACAGGAATAATCAAGTGAGCCTTGGAATGCCCTGTTTTTGTATGCCATCTCCATTCTGGACGTTGTTTTCTAGAGCATTTAGGGAACATAAAGTCCAGGCATGAAAATAAGTGGTTTGAGTGAAAGTGGCTTGTTTTATTTTAGTTTACTCCCATGCACCCTCTAACACTTCTGCAGTGTTTCTGTTGTATTCCCTCTGGAGCAAACACTCGGTGGCTTGCAGTGTCTCCAACTGATAGAGCTTATGATAAATGATGTAAAGCACCTTGTTTCTGTGTAATCCAACAAGAAGTTTCACCAACCTGAGAAGGAATGTTAAGCTCTTGTGCCAACAGCTGTGTGTTTGCTACTACAATTGCAGTGCTGACACCACTTGAGATCTCTCCACTAACTCAACGCCTGCTATCCACCCCGGAGTGTCATTTGGTTCTATTTGGGGAATATTTTTTCCATAGCAAAGCAATTATGAGTAATGATTGACACTCAACTACTATATGGTAGGCCTGCACAAATTGTTCCATTTTTAATTACAATCATGATTGTGGCCTGCCCATGATCAAAGAAACACGATTGTCTGTCTGTTTGTTTGTTTGTTTGTTTACGAGCGACTTCTATCAGCTCAACATGCTTCCTTTCACTTCTCTTCTCCACACTCACACACTCAACCTGCAGGGCGGCTTCTCTTATCCTCTTTACCTGTAAACTGTTCTGTTGGCAATATTCCTGAACAGTACATTTAAATGACCCGACTGACGTTTAAGTGTTTCACTCGTGACTTTGTTATGACAACAGAGGATTGGTGTGACATCAAACATTTCCCTTTCTTTTGTGTCTCTCCGTAGTTAAGTTACTGTCATTACTTTCAATCGACCAGAAGTTTATTTTTCTCTTTAAAAATAAAAGCACTTTTTAAACATGTAAACGGGACATAAAGTACCCTTAGGGTTAGTCAGTATAGAGTATAAAAGCACAACATTAAAAAACTGTTTGCTGAGAGAATCTCTAAGCTGAGTTGTTTACTTTAACTGGGTTACTTTTAAAAAGCTGTCATATTACACTTACAGATAAGACAGCTGGGCGGCTATTAAATGCAACCATCTACACTTTTTATTTCCTCAATACACGTCCATATTTCATAACAAATCATGCACTATTCACCTTCAGTCTGATTAAATACAGGGTCGTGAACTTTGCAGTTTGAGGGCTCTATTGCAGAGCTCTGCGTGTTTATTTCCTGATCGCTAAAGTTTTCATTGATGGAAAAATTATTTACAACTTATCTAAATTGCTGTCTCGACTACTTCGCCTTCTTATTGATCACACTATTGATTTCGTCTCCTAATAGCCAGTGAATCACTGAATGGCCACGGACTGTTATAGGAACCCCATTTCCTTGTACAAGTGTGCCAGGAAACTGTCATGTTTCATTTGATTATGATATTGCTTCGCTGCATGCTGGATTTTGCAAGATGCCTCACTGATCATTGTTTTGTGAGTGTGTTATAATCTGTAGTCCACCGATGGATCCACTGGAAGAGATTTGATGTCTGTAGACTCTATGGGTGTTATTTACACACAGACCTCCCGGTGTTCTGCTTTGTTTTTTGCAGTGTAGTAACAGACACTATGCTGTTCTGCACCGTTCTGCTGCCTCTTCTTCATGTAGCTCGTAGCTGTTGTTAGCCGTGATGGTGGTTTGGGACAATTTCAGTTAAAAAAAATCTTTAGTTGTTTTTAATTTAATGTTTTTTCAAGCTTTACATTTGTCGATATCTATTTCTTGTGTATATATTTAACTGTGATGTAAGAGTGGTTCGATGGTAAAAAGAAGCATGATATCTTTTACTTTGTACTGCAGGAAGGTGATGGCAGATTTCTGTCAGTGAAGTTTGAAATAAAAGAAGCACTCTTCTGAAAAGTATTAAAGGTCTTGCAGCCTTGCTACAATCACAGAAATATGTCCCCCCCCCCCCAAGCAACATAGCTGTGTCGAAGTTAAGAGAGGACATCAAGGCTGCCTATGAGATGTTGCACGAGTAATTCTGCAGGACGACACATTGTTGTTTTTAAAAATGTAAGTGGGTCAAGGCCACCTGTGTGGAAAAACAAAAAGCTCTGGATTGGGAGCATTTTCTTTACTTTTCTTTAAATTTAACAATGATACACAGTCGTGACTGGTTAGTTGGTTGTTGAGCAAACACAATTATGTTGCGTGTGTGGGTTGTGCCACATGACCAGTTCCAGGCTCCTAATAGAGGTGCTGATTGGTGAATGTTTGTGTGTATGACAGAGAATAGATGAGGGAGGTCAATGGGAAGCACAGCAGGGTTCTTTTGGAGAATAACAAAGCAACACGTACACACACATGTATGTGTCATTCTCATGTGCCAGCAACGAAAAACCAACAAAGCAGTAACGGGTCTGCAGAAAAAGCGACAGCAGCACTTCGTGTTCAGTGTGGCTGCGTGTGTGTCTGTAGACCCCCCAAGCACAACTATTCATCTCCAGTGCAGCAAGAATGCTCTGATTTATGCTTTTTCCACACTTAACCCTTCCCTTTGCTTTGGTCCCAACTGAACAGTGGGATCTGATGACTGATTCAGCGAGTGTTGACAGGTAGACATTGTTTGTAGCAAAAGGTCAGTTATTTTAAATTGAGGAAATGCAGCAACTCACAATGCAACTCTGTGTTCATTCTCTTTGCTTTATTCTCCCACAAGACATCTTTCTAATAATATTTGTTCCATTATGCTTTTGTTAGAGTCCAGAGAAAGTAAAAAAAAAAAAAAAAACAACAACTATATTTAGGGGGCGCTGGTGGGCTAGCGGATATGTCACGCACTCCATGTATGGAGGCTGTGGTCTGTCTCAGCAGCTGCGGGTTCGAGTCCGACCGCGGCCTTTTGCTGCATGTCATCCCCCACTCTCTACTGCCAGCGCTTCCTGTCTCTCTTTGGCTGTCCTGTCCAATAAAGGCAAAAATCGTCCCAAAAGAACTTTAAATCTTAAAAGCTCTCGGTTAAGATGTGAAATCCTGATTTTGAAAATGATAGACTCATTCTGCTCCTGTTTTGATAAACAGACTTGGTTTAAAATGATATTTGAAGTAATCTTCTCTCAAAACTCTCATTATACTTTTTGCAGAAGTATGAAAAAAGTGGCGTTAAGTGTGAGGCCTTGTGTCCTCTTTGTAATCAACTCAGCAGAACTGTGTTTGCTCTGCAGCACGTGACATCCGAGGAAACACAGGCATGCCTGGAATCTCCAGGAGTTTGCCCTGCCCTCACTCCTCTCGCTCACTCTCAAACACTTGAACTTGCTCATTGCACATTCCTGTTGGTGAAGCCCACACACAGGCACTATACTTAGACATAAAACAAAGCATGCATGACACTGACTCATGCACATCTTGTTTCAGTTTAATTCTCAAGGTAATCAAGCATAATTGAAATCATGCCTTGATATATTTGAGCCCTCACTCATTCTAATTGGGTTTTAATTAATCTGGCCCATGAACATCAGGGACTTATAACACAGATGGGAGTACTGGGAAGGAGCTCAGATTAAAGAATGAAGCAGTGGCTAGTTTCTTTTTTGTGTATTTGATAGATGATTTTAACTCATTCAGCAGGCGCAGTCAGTGGCTTATTGACTTTTAGACCAAAATCGTCTGTGCATTCAGACTTGAGCAAGATTTATACTTCATCTTGGATTGGAATTGGGTTCAACAAGTGTATGGCTAAAGTGTTGGAATTTTTTTTTTTACAGTTTGGCCAAAAAGCAAAAGGAAAATTCAATTCAGGGGAACTAAGGATATGTTTGTGATTGTTCAGTAAAGGTGATATTAAATGGGACACATCTTTTAGCATCTTACCTCTTTTTATATTTCAGTCATTTTTGTAGTGTCCTGACTAACAGTAAGGTATTTTCTGTAGTAGCATGAACTATGTTATGCAACTTTTACCCTGAAGTTGGAATTTTTTCTACTTGAGTGGACACGTTTATGCCTCACTTAACCTCTCCCTTGATCTCGTTCTACTGAGTGTTATTCAGAAGCAAATTATTGCAGTTACATATAATGCTTTCATAGGAGGATCTTTTGTGATGTGTTAATCTTTGGATTTAATGATGCAAGCTCTTCGTTTTTAGATATCAGCTTTTGCGGCAAGTTCTCACTTTCTCCTCAGTTTTTTACATTTATTTTTGGGCTTTTTGCCTTTATTTGATGGGACAGTGGAAAAAGTAGAAAATCAGGCAAAGGGAGTGTGAAAGGACAATGCAGGAAAGGAGCCCCACAGGTTGGACTCGAACCACAGCCTCCCACTTGGAGGCCTCATGGGGTGTGACCTAACCACTTGTACAACTGCACCCTAAGTTCTCACATTTCTAAAATCACAGAAGTGTGCAGTACTTGTCCAATTTTTACATTATCTGCAACCGATGTTTAAACAATTAAAAGATTTTCCCTCACCAAATTGCTTTTTTTAAATTGTTGCACGTCTGGCATTAAATAGTTGTAGACTGCATGAGGATTGCTTGGACTAAGTGCAAATTTCCCCATTGTGGGATAAATAAAGGATTATCTTATCTTATCTTAAAGTGTGTTTCACCAAGAGCCTGTGGACAGTTATCAGTTAGTGAGTTTGAATGTGTGAGACCTTTTCTGCAGCTCGGCATTGTAACAGCTCTTTTGAGCACAGGAACAGAATGTCAGGTAAGGTCAAGGACAAGTGCAAATTGAGCATGCATGCGCCATGTTTAGTTGGACTCTGTCACCTCACACTGTGCCAGACAAGGAGCATGGACTGCTGGCACAGATTCAACATGTGCTTCGGTACATGGCTCTAATGTACAGTGTGCTTCCTTTAATGTGCATCATCAGGTTCCCTGGTGGTGTATTTTTAGAACTGCTATCACAAACCAGGTTCATGACGTTGGTCATGCAGAGGAGCGGGGTTTCTCACAGCCACGGAGGATCAGCATGTGCTTAGGGCTAGTGTTTTGATGGTTCCTGACGTTGATCCTCGCTGGAGTCGTGTGGGAGGGGTGTGCAGACAACTCTGTAATCACACTGTCTCCATGACATATTAATGGGATTTGGCACGTGATCTTTAATAACTGCATGCGTTTCCTCTTTGTGATGTTGAAGATAAGCATAGGCGCTAATGTGTTCCTTTGGCTCAGAGTATATTAAGATTGACAATATACAAATGAAATGATCAAACACAAAAAGGCAGATTGCATTACAGTACCTGTTCTCCTCTTTTTGATGATCTGCTGCAGATGTTTGGATACTGTGTTTTGTCTTAGAGCAGATAATGTGTTTGGATCAAGTGTTTTTGTTTCACTGTCATTGAGTGTCACTGGGGAGGTTTCTGCTGCCTTGTTTCCCTGGTAAATTCAGCCAACAAACTCTGGTCTCCAAGGTGATGGATCTCCAAGGGCCTGTAGTTTGCCTGATGCGGGGGCACGTTTACCCTGTGTTTTCAAGAAGAGTCATCAGAGGAGCTAGGGCTTCCCTCTTCTCAGATCTACAGTCTTTTACTGTGCTTACTGTGTACACAGACTAGGCCCTTGCAAATATTCGCATGTATCTGTGGGCCTCTGCCTGAGCCAAACATGTAATGGAGTAAAACAACCTGCTGATCACAAAGGCAAATTGTGTCCTCAGGCTAGAAAAGCAGCAGCAGCCAGACAGAAGATATAAAGTAACACCTTTTTAAGTGGAGCAGTTATTTCTCCACAGAGCCAGGGCTGCTGCATCGGTGACCTGCATAGAGGAGAGTTTTTGCTTTTATCAAACCACTTTGTAAACATAATTTAGAAGGCTTAAATGTCGTTCTGATGAGCTTTACTGAAAACAGTACAAATATAAAAGCACACAACTGTGAATCTATTAAACTGCAAACACCCCATAGCTTAAGAACACACTTCGTGCCATGGATTAAGTAGGTTAATGGATTTTTTTTATTCTCTTGCTATTTTGTGGCATACATGTAGATGATTTATCCCTGACCTTTTTAAACGTATTTACATAAAAACAGTGGGGATGTGTAATCCAGATTGGTCACATTAATGTCGGCTGTGATGCCTGCTGATAGGGTAACTCCAGCAGCATGGCACGGGTTGTCACGATGCCAGAATTTTATATTTCAATACAAGGAAAAATCAAACGATATATTGATACCCGTCATAATGCCCCAGCAACAAAAATACAAGTACATGGCAGCTAATATTGGGCAATTTGTTGTATTTAATCACCAAAAACTTGAAGCAAACTCCTGCACGTTGTCATCAATGTTCTCGCTCACAGTAAACTTGAACCAACCAGTGCATTTAAAACACACGAGCGCTGCTTCTCTTTTTTGCTCTTGGCAGCTTTGGTTTAAAAATATGACTGTTTTGGTACTTTTGGATACTATTGAACATTAAAATAACTGAGATTTTATAATTTCAATACACATGGTATCTAAAAGCATTGATGTATCATAGTTTTTTGACAGCCTTGGAGGATAATTTGAGGGACTGTTAAAACGGTTGTGAATTAATTCTTCAGTTTGAAAGAAACCGGTTCAATTAAACTATTTGCAACTTGTTCCCGTAAACTGAGCTCAGGCATTTTTTGTTTGGCTGTGTCTTTCAATCATTTTTACTGTAGCATAACCTGGTGGTAATCCAACCTTAGCTACTGTAATAATGATTGATAATGACAGCAGTAAAACCTTTTGAATCATTAAATCTTGGTCTTTTGAAAACTTTGTTGCCAAAAATGTCCCAACGTGCTCTTTGGTATGTCAGTTTGAATTCTGAGATCAACTTTAAAAATGATTTCTGTCTGGGAAAAACCAGTGGCGCTTCCATAGCTGTCCATTTACAGTTCATTTTGAAGCAGTCAGGGTACATTCCTGAGAGGGTAATATAAAGACACAGACCTGTGTTCAACCCGCTGCCAAGACTGAATGCCAAGACTGTTACTGGAAAAGATAGAGACTGGGCCACATGATCCTGTGAGGGAGGTCACAACCAGAACACATACAATGCAGCAATTGTATTGAGGCTGCTTGTGCACTTACAACACACACAAACGCACATTTTTCTGTCCGTTTTTTCTAGGTGTAATACTAGACATTTTTCCAGTGGCAGAGGATTTAAAGTAGCTTCATGCAGTCCCATTTGATTGCTTTCCCAAATTTTCTGTTTCTAGTTATTTGTTACACAAGATGAGTAGGAAATATCTTGTAAGTATAATGATGTATGAGATTTTACATTGGACTCACATCCTCTCTTTCTTCTTGATGCTCCAGACAATAAGTGCACCACCTTTATTTTTTTTTAAATTTTGTTTGTTTGTTTGTTTTGGGGGACTGTTATGCCTTTATTGTAGCGGAGGACTGTGGCTAGAGTAGGAAACAGGGGTGAGAGAGTGAGAATGACATGTTATCACGTGCTAAGGGTCAGAGTTCAACCTGGACCGACTGCTTCAAGGGCTGTAGCCTCCGTACATGCTGTGCGCAATATACCTGCTAGGCTATCCAACACCCCACAACTTTATTTTTCTAACCATAGGAGCCACCTCAAAAAACCCTCAGTCATATCCTCTGGAGATTCTGTTGAGTGGTAGTCTTTTCAAAGTACTGAATCAAGCAGCTTTAGAGTAAAAGTACTTTTTTTATGTGCTTGTGTTTACACTGTTCAATAGCTATACAAAAATGTAATTGATTATACAAAGCATGATCCATGCAGTACCAAAGTTCCTGGCTGCCATGTTGGTCCCCTGTAGCACAGCCTCACTGTGGGACAAAAGGAGAGCTGGCAGGCAGGCAGCACATACCGGATCCAGCCCATCCAGGAAAGAGTCTAACGTCCTCTGCAGACCATAAACAATAGGCCCTCTGGTTTTGTGTCATGTTTGTGGGAAAACAGAAACGGAATGAGTGAGCATGTGATGAAGTCAGGGAGAAGGGGTGGAGGCGGGAGGTGGAGGGCCTCCTCTGTAGTTTCTGATCTGCCTGTGAACTCGGTCATTCCTGCTGTGTGAGAGCATAGCTGGGGAATCGCCGGCCATTAGTTCAACTAAACAGGAGGCACTATGCACTTGTCTGACCATCCAACATTAGCAAAAACAAAACTTGAGGCCCACCCTTTTGTTTTCACTTTGTGTTCACGATCAGCTCAGTGACTTTACAAACACCTTCATCGTTTACATTTCTTTGGACAGGGGCCTTTTAGTTTTGTTTGATAATCACATTAGCCCCTATAATGGTTGGTCAGTCATTCTCTATAGCAGATTACTCAAGCACATTTAGTAGTTCTTAGGTATTATACTGTTTCCCGCTTCCTCTAATGTAGTTGTTGGACTGTGTCAATAACAGTCTACTGATTGTCTTTCTTAAGTGTGGTGGTTGTTTAAGTCAGATGGTTGACAGGCTTTATGAACCTGAAAACTGAAGCAAGCTGTAAGCCAGTGTAAGAGCCTCACAGATCAAGTTCAAGGATTCCAGCCTTGCTTCTGATTTGAATCTGATTTGGATTGCAAATCTGTGCTGGGACTCTCTCTGCTGTGCATTTACGATAATCACGTTGTGGACATGTTGTCCAGAGACTGGTGAAGCTTTTCTCCCTCTCTATCACTGCGATGGTTTTAGTAACCAAAGTAGTGATTAGCCCACCAATATGGCTAGAGTGGCAGGATTACGTGTCTATTTATAAAATGCTGACTGGAAATCGCTTTACTGCACCAAGCAGTCACCATTCATTCTTACAGTAAGCATAACCAAGACTGCTACATGCCACAGTGTTTCCTATTATCTACATGCATCTATGTAAAAAAAAATAGTTGAGTGCTTTAAATGTTTACATTGAAAGAAAACTGCCTTAACTTTTGCATTGATTGTATGCACAAGCTTCAGGTTCACATGAAATCACGAAAGATGTTCACACACACTGCGACCCTTAATTAGAAACAAACAAATGTTTATCTAACCAGTGATTCTGTTGCCAACTAGCGAGGGTGACATTTTTAAACATTTAGTTGACTAATCACACAAATCCCATGTTTAGATGTTCCAGAGTGAAGTGCAGTCCCTTTGCATGTGTCACTCTTGAGCCATTTGTGATTGTGAGTGGAAGAGCCTCTCCCCCTCGCACAATGCCATGTACACCTGTTCTCTCTCAATCTCTCTCCCCCCCCCCCCCCCGTCAGCCCTCTTGAGTCTGCATCACCAAGCACAACTGTGATATAAGCTTTCCTTTTTTTTTTTAACCTAGTGCTTTGGTGTGGTATATTCAGCTGTCAAATAGGAATCTGTAAACTGAACTTTTGGCTGCATGCAAGATCAACAGACATGTAATAATATACCAGCATGTCAGTTGCCTATAGGCAAAAGGGGGGAAAGGCCCCTGTTGTCACTGTGGTTGTTTATCAAGTTTGTTATCACTCTCATTAGGTTAGGAGAAACACAATCTGGCTGTACTGTATTTTCCACATTGCCAATGATGCATTCAGTTCCACCTTCATGGAGGGTTCCCTGTTTCCTACAGCAGATTTTCTAATCAACGTTTGTTAGGGCATCCCCGTGTTTACCCATAAAAGGATGCTGGAAGCATATACATGTTTCCTCACATGCACCCAATCATAAACACACGTACATAAACTGTGTACATGTACAGCCCCCGCACCCCAAACCACTTCAGCTAGGACCATCCGTCCTTTTCCTCATGACTCTGTTCCGACACAGGCTCAGTAAAGAAAAGAGGGCAGAGAGAACAAGAGAGAGTATAATTTACAACAGCATGTTTATAGCTAATAGTTGCCTTAGGTAGTACAAGCGAATATTAGGGATGTAAATTTAAGGCTATGTCCTTGCACTATGTTAAATTATTCAGTACACGCTTTTAAGATTAGGAAATGCCTCCTTTTCCACTGGTTTCATGTAATATGTGTTGCAAAAACGTGTGGTCAGTGATTGCTGTGACTGGCTGCAGGCTATGTTTGCTCACTGCACAGATCAAAGCCACCAGGACAGGTGTTAGTAGATGGGAGTTAGCTCCTGTGTCAGTCATCCCGGCTTTACCACGCCCTTCTCTCTGTGTGGCCTGTTGAGCGACTGGAGCCGGACGAAGGAGGTAGTCCTGGATGAGTCTGCCACTTAAGTTAAACACAAACAGTCGCTCACACACACACTGTGTAATAATGGAACATAAACAGACCTCATTTTCTTTGTCAGCGAGCATGTTTGATTGAAGTTGATTGTGTTACCTCGCATGATGAGACACTATATATAGTGTGGCTGTTGTAGTGCTGGTGTGTTTGTGTATCTGCTTATTCTTGCCCACAAACACACCTGTGCTGCAAGAACAGAGCGAGAGTGTGTGGGAGAGAGTGGGCGAGGGCAGAGGAAGTGGAGTGTAAGTTTATGGTTTTATTGTTGGTCTGATGTGTATAGGTTGGTTGGTTCATTGTTCGCTACACTGACTGTATACAAGCGGGACTGAAGCACATTCAGAGAACTGGATATTTTTTTAAAAAAGAGTCTATGTAACATATTTCTCAGTCAATTTGACTCAAGGCGTCACTACTTCATAATTACTTGCAGAGGTACTTGTGAAGTGAAAGAGGGACATGTCAATAAAGTTAACTGGAAGATTGTGAGATAAAAGAAGAAGAAGACAGTGTGATAACGTCAGTCAACGGACAGAAGAAGTGTAGAGATTAAGTTTGACAAGAGGTGAAACTGACACATTAATTCTGCAACGTTTTATGGGATTCTGTAGTCTTCATTTAATCATATATCTGGAAGTTGTTTTCTTGCAATCTATCAATGATGCAGAATCGCTGTATTATAATGTTGCTATCGTGGGCCATGTATTGTTTTGTGAGTTACATTGCAATTCCCATCCCTAGTTTCATAATATGAGATACAATAATGACATTAAGTTTATTTTTTTTAAATGTCATTGTAAGTCTAGACAGGGTAAGTCTTCAGTTGAGATCATTTGTTGGTCAGTTGCTGAATCCTCTGTCCCCATTAGAGCTCTGTGGGAATCCATTGTTGACCCTCCTTTCTTCATTAATAATCTACCGTCCCTCCCTTTCTCTCAGCTCGCTCCTCTCTTCTTCGCACACAGTCTTCCTATTCTCCTCAGCTCTTCTCTCCCCCTTCTCCTCCTCTATCCTTCTAAGTCATTCCTGCCTTTTGTAATCTTTTGCTGCATTCCTCTTTCAAGTCTTTCCTAGCCCTCTCCCTCTATCTCTCTCTTCTCCGGGGTTCCCTCTCGGACAATGGAGGAATCTCCTGGCAGAGCAGAAGAGAGGGGGGCAGCGAGAGCCGGTCTGTGACTGACAGCCCTGCTGTGTGGGGCTGCATGCTTGGCCTTTGTCCTTCTGCCAAGGGAAATGGAGGGAACCCAGAGAGGTGGAGTAGAGGAGCGAGCAGGGTAGGGAGGAGGGGTAGAGGACCAGTTAGAGTATCATTCATGTGCAGAAGTTTTAGGCACTTTAAGTTTCAAAAAGTTTTCAGCAGGGGAGTGGATGCTTTGGCTTTTTAGTAGAGCCAATGTTGCTAAGTTAACTTTAGCCTTGAAATGGCAGAGTGTGAAATTGCTGGTGCTCGTACTTAAAGCTTTATGTTACTTCAACTATGAAGTTTAGGAGAGAAAGTTTAATGATTTCTAAAGCAGTGCTGTTTTGTATTTGTGACCACTCATGCGCTGAGTTTATACCACAACAAAGACTGTAGCTATCTATAGTGTGTAGTAATGAGGCTCACCATTAGAGTGACCAAGCAAGTTACCCAGCCATCCAAATCCTCTCGTCTTTCTATTTCCCTGGACGCTGAGATAGTCCAGGCCAACACAAAAGCATGTGCTCCCCTCTTCCATCCCCTCCCTTCTCTTTGAGCCCCTCACCCCAGTAGTGTGTGTGTGCAGTTTGTGTGCATTGTGTGAGGACTTGATATCGGAAAGAGTGGGGACATGCAGACCAGGCCAACTGGGTAGATTTTGCATGAGATTAAGAGGCTCAGGAATGTGTGAATAGGAATTCCTCTTCGAGCGGAAACTAAGTGTGTTAGAGTCAAACAAAAAAATTAAGGGTTAAAGGAATAATAGATGAGAGGTTTGGTAATGGTGTGTAGTCTGACTTAAGTATTGACCTGAAATTGAAGATGTATCCAGTAATTCAGTAGATTTGTAGACAAGCTGCGGCCTGATGTCGAATCCGCCAGAATTCCCCCACTTAATTCCCAGACATCATGCAGAAACTATTGTAGGAGTTTTTTTTTTTTTTTTTTACAATGAACCTGCCTGGCTCAGGTTAATGATTTAGGGCAAGAACAGAGTTGAGAGTCTGGCGTTTCTCTACGGTCTCCTGCACACTAAATGGTCTCTGTAGGAGGACTTAAATAGTGTGTGTGTGTGTGTGTGTGTGTGTGTGTGTGTGTGTGTGTGTGTGTGTGTGTGTTTGTGTGTGTCTGCTGAACCTCCTCTATTGTCTGATGGCATGATTGAAGGGAAACTATAAACTAAATGGAGTCACTTGACTGAACACAGCAGCCTCTGTAAACCTCAGGCATCGTCTTCCTGAGTAAAAGTGGAAAATACGGAGAACATACTGTTGCCTAAATGTGTCACAATCACACACACAATTTTCTTTTGGATATGTGTCATTACTATTTAATTAAATTCTCTGGAGTGATGTGAGGTCCGCAAACATTAACATCCCCCCCCCCCCCCCCCACTGTGAATTTACAGTCTCTTTCAGTGCACATTAACACGATCATAAACACTCTTGAATAAACACACACCCCTGCAAATACACATGAACACACAAATATGCACGTTAGCATGCTGCTCTATGCCCCACTGACACACACATGCTGAGTCCTGCTGGAGCCAGCTTTCTTGAGAAAAAAAAAACCGAAGACTATGTAAACAGCCCTGACTGAGAGACCTACAGCGCAGGATCCTCCCTCCTGTGACTTGAGGTCTTCTGCAAAACGAAGCGTGCATCTACACATCCTGAGGCACATTAACCCACTGTCTTAGAGGAATGTACGCTAAGTGAGGCGATACAGATAAGACTAAGAAGAACCTTTTAAGATACTTCACAGTGGCTCCCCTAGGGCCGCGCCCCCCCCCCCCCCAATATAAGGTAGGGGAAACACTGCTTCACACATGCTTACACGGCTATCTCCCACAGGTTTCTCAGGGATGCCGAGGCTTCATTGATTGTACAGTAATGAGGGATAGCTCAAATAAGTATCCCCACTCCAGAACTCATTTCACTCTAGCTTGACTCGGTCATATTGTCAATGTTTCATGGAGCCAATCTTCCCCTGTGTCAAACCTTATCACAGTTCAGGCACATGGCTACAGACTTCACCCAACCCTTTTTACCCAAGTGATCACATACAGTTTGGCCCCCTTTTAAAGCTCCCATAAGGAGTTTTTAGCTGGTTATGAAGCAGACTGAAATGAACATACCTCTTTATGACTTACAAAAAAGCAGACAAGACTATCAGCAACACTATTGGCCAATTCTGTACAGTAATATTTACTGCCTGTAACCACCGCCACCAGCAGGGATGTGATTCTTCCGGATTTCCAATCTTAAAAGTTTCCCCACTGGACTTAAATTGTCCATGAAAGTGTTTTCCCAACCATAGACCTTTCCTGTGTGGGCACCCAATTAGGCCCCCTGAAGTATATTTTTTTGCACGTGCACTCTGCTCGAGCCCCGAGTAGAAACCTTATGCTCTGCAGGTGATCAGATGTAGATCCGTTGTAGTGCTTGGCAATTAATCAAGTTTCAATTTCAATAACGATTTTGGCTTGCAACGATCATAAAAACAAGATAATCAAGATTAAATGATTACTCTGCTGCATGCCAGGTTGCTCTAGTTTTGTCCATAGGTTTGCCATGTGTATATTGACTGTAATGCAGTACTGTGCTCCATAGACCTCTGCTGACACAGCTATAATTTACCCTCCCTAACTTTCCCTCCTTTATGCTCCACTTTATCCTCCCGCCTCGCAGCCACACTCCCTTCCCTTAGCAAACAACTCTCACAAGGGGTTCTCATTAAAACATCCCAGTTGTAAAGTTATAAAGGAAATGCAGCACACTCGTTCTCACCAGCGTGCTGCCTCACACCAGCTCAGACCTGTAAAGGCAGCATGAGTGACTGAGCAGGCTGCAGCAGCTCAGTAATAATACAATACAGAGACGGTGGCGGTACACTAAATCCCTCTCCTCCTACTTGTTATTCCAATTGACCCATTGACCCGTATAGCACTGTTTGGTTCCCTATTGTTTAATCAGTGGGTGGGAAACAGCCTGGACATTGGGTCCTGTTTTCATTGATCGATTAAGCAGTTGTTGATTGTTTTGTGTCAGTATCTGTTTGTAGTTATTTGGCATCTTGCGGCCTTCAAAATTACTAAAGACAAATCAAATCTTCCTTTTCTTACTTAATGGGCGAGTAGAACTGGTTTGAGATTTGCGTGCAGCATCACAGTTCCCTAGAAAAACACTGTCGGGTCTGTCTGTGAACGGCCGCTCAGCAGTGAATGGCCATCTTTGTGAGTGTTCATAACAACTTGTTCACAGTGCATGATTATATTACTGTCTCTCCCCTCTTCGCTGACAGAGGTCTGGACAATTTCAAGGGAGAGGAGGAATGCACTGATGCAAAATCTTGAATTTAGCAATTAGTTTAGCCTGTGTAGAGGAATGGCTGATTGTCTATTACTGGTAATATGGCTTTGTATTCTCTGGAATGAGTACAAGCCTCACTGTGGGAAGACAAACCTGGAGCCTTGTTAGCATTATGCAGAGTAAACATAATGTTTTGTGTGTTCTTGTACCTGCATCACTAGGTTTAGGTGTGTGTTGCTGCAACACTCGCTGAGAGGCTTTCTAGTCTCTGAGTATCACCTGTTCAGCAAGGTTGCCTCTCCCTTCTGGGGGCCGGTTCCCATCTGGGCTTAGCCTCGGTCACATTGATCACCCACAGCTCCTGTTTCCTTTTCCTTTCATCTGATACCTGTCACCTGCTACTTGATAGGAAGAATGATGTTGCGGATATCCTAAATTGAAAGCCCAGTGCACATGAATGGCAAAAGTGATGTCATTTGTCCTCAGAAGAAATAACCTGTGGATATCTTTTATTCTTGCCAGTGAGAATACAGTTTCGACCGGAAGAAGAAAATGATAATTGCTGATAGTAGTTCTGTTTGCTTGTTAAAACCCTTTGCACCAGGTGTGAATGTTAGCGTTTACCACCAGTCAGATACCAAGAAATCAGGCGAAATTCTAACAAGCTCTGTCTTGCACTTCCAGCAAACTCCCAATCACATTCTGGGGAAAAAAATGCTGCAGTAGCCACCTCAACCCAAAACACAATTCACGTAATAGATTAAGAGCAGGATATGTCTGTCATCAGGAGAGCGGCACAAAGCTGATCTGATGCATTCTCCTCTTAACTCCCGGTATGTTGTCTTAAGTGTGTGTTTTGACACTTCTGTCAACCAGAAACCTGACAATACACATCAAAGAAGGTTTTGTGCTGCCTGATTCATCACATGTTTATGCAACAGTCTGCACACAGGAGTGTCACAGTGCTACATTTTTTAAATCGTAGTCCCAGAGACGAAGGAGGAGCTTAGACATTTCTTGGATTCTTCAGTGTATTCATTTCTCATATTTGACACAAAATGGTCTCAGCTTTGCATTCACACTGAAGTTTAAATTGAGGTCATGGTTCAGAACTTGCATCCAGTGTCCAAAAAGTAACTCTGAATAATGCATTTTTGTAAATTACAAAAAAGCCTGCATGTCCCTCATTACGGCGTCTGAGAACAAGCCTTGGATGGGCAGACAGTGGATGCTCTGTGTGCTGCAGTACTGGGATCGATTGAGGGGTTAATAACTGCATAGTTCTGGCCTGTTCCACTTGCTGTTCTCTCTGCCAGCCTGTCTTGTCTGTCCATCTTAAGAGCAGATGACACACACATACACAGGCACACACAGCACGGCTGGCGGAGGAATGTTTCTGAACGCCGTCCCATCCAACAACCAGCCTCTTGTGAAAGCACTTGGCACGGCTGCATGCTCAGCACTCAACGCGTCCCTCCTATCCAAAGCCACTTTGTTTGGTTGGGGTTGCCATGGCGAGGAGCAGTTTTTGGGAATATGATGATTGGAATGTTTTTAAAACTGGTTCTGGAGACGGGCCTCCTCTGCATATACAGAAAGCTCTGTGTGTACACTGTGTAGATGTGAAGGCAGAGAGAAACGTCTGCAACACAACAGTCATCTGAACATATCATGTACAAGCCTGCAGCTTAATCTTTATCATCACACTTCTGTTTGTCCACTTTAGACCTGAACATTGCTGTACTAGCAGAAATGATCAGTTGATAAATTGTCCGATCCCAATGAGAGAAAAAAAATAACAATAATGGCTTATCATTAAAAAAACACATTTCTGCCCTACTTGTGTTGTAGAAATGTTGTCAATATCTAAAAATATTCAATCTTTGTTATTATAAAAATCAGGTACAGAACTTTAAAAAAAACTCTTAATATGTTGCCATTGATGTTGTGCAGGATTTTGCCTAAGTTGAAAGACAAGAAATTACAAGATATTGGGTGCCTAGGGCTTGTCCTTTTGTTGCCCAGGCAGCTATTGAAATATGGAATCAGTTGATGGTTACTCGAATTGTAGCAGTTGAAAAACCTGGTATAGTGACAAACCTACGACTCGTTAAGCATTGGGACGCTTTTGCCACCACCGTTTTATAGATTTGAAATGAAACCAGCAAACTTTAAGTCTGCAACATTTTCCCTTGTTGCAGCATGCCAGACTGGGATGAGAAAGTTCTCAGTGTACTGCTTTTATTAACATAACATTTTGTCTTCACAGCCTTTCTTCAGACTACTGAACCTCCGGAAGCTCGGCCTGAGTGACAATGAGATCCAGAGACTCCCTCCTGAGGTGGCCAACTTCATGCAGCTGGTGGAACTGGACATCTCCAGAAATGGTACAAGACGCACACCAAGTTCACTGCACAACCCATTAACACACAATTGCTTTAATGACGTGTTTTGAATTAGGCTTCCCCACTTGTCGAGACCACCCTGAAAACACGACGCAACATGGGGGTTAATGTCTGCAAAAGGGATGTCTGCATGTTGGTTTAACGACGGGAGTGTTGCCAAACCCGTTGTTGAAATGAACACTCTAGCAGCAGCCATTAGATTCATATTTGACTGCCTTCTTTGCCTTCTTTATTCAGTCTACCCCTGGGCACAACAGACATTCATACAAGAATCTCCATGCCCTTGAAACTGCCTTGAGAGAAGCAAATATCAGGCATAACGAGACACAAGATGACTCTCACTTCGTTTTGGGCTGTTATTTGATTTGTGTAACCCATCAGCTCTAACACTTGCACACATCTTGTCCCCTCTGTGTCCTTGCACCACACTGCTCTCAGTCACTCTGATACTCATTGGCAGGAAAGGCCTTCATCCTAGATAGAAGACATCTGCTCGGCTCCACACTGCATCAAGTGCTGTGTGAGCAGTGTGCAGCGGCCTGTAAGGGCTTTTCCCATCTGTCTGCCTGTCTGCTCGCCTGCTCCTCTGCTGCAGGACAACGCTGAGCCAGATGAACGTCAAAGGCTGCTCAGCTCAGCAGGGATTTGTTAACCTGCACCTGCAGCATAGTGACAGTGACAGAAAGTTCTGTACCTTTTCAGTCCTGCAGACCAGATTTTTTTCCTGTATATGAACCAGACTAAGCACAAAAACGGTTTTGTAAATTCACGTCTCACTACAAGCGATTTGTCTCTGCAAAAAACATGTATGTGGGTAAGGTTCACTCACATACTGCATCGTCATCTACCTGTCTTTCCATTGTGTAGGAATAGCTAGCTTTATCTTACTGTTTCTTTGCAGAAGGATATATATATATTGTTTCACACATCTTAAACTAATGCTGTGAAAATCTGTTGTGAAAATGTTGTGTGACAATTAGAGAACAGAACAGTCAGGGACCGAGACAAGACTGAGTATAAACACTTTCGATTCGAGCTGATGCCTTCAAAAAGTGGTCTCGAGACAGTACTAAAACACTAGACTATCTATACAATTTTCTACATATTTTAAACAAAGTTCAACACAGAGAGAGCCACAATTTCACATTTCATTTATATAAGAAAGGAAGTCAGTAAAATGTTGACGTTAACTAATGTTTGTTACAGCTATTTATGCCATCATGTAATTACATTTTATGTGCTAAAACTTGATCATATACCTGCTGCAGTGGTGGTTTGTTTAACGAGACAACAACCTTCAGGATCCCAAGCTACATAACTTATCATTACACTTGTCGTTGTTGTTGTTCTGATCTGCCAAATAGCTTTTCTTTTTGTTTTACCCTAACTTAATTTCTGGATTGTATTCCGCAACACCATCATATTTAGTACTGAAGTAAACAGCTGAAATAATTCCATATGCAGAGAGAAGGATCCAATTAGCTCAATTATGACTTGGTTTCAGTCCAAGTGTTGTGTGATTGCTCAGCAAATTGGACTGAATTGGGGTAAATTAAGCCGTTACAGTAAACTTTGACCATGTCCTCCATCATTCAACTTCATCTCATTTTCCCTTTCTTTGCTTTTGAACATCTGGTTGAAATTACAAGAATCTTAAATCATTCACTACAGAGAATATGCACCCCCCCCTCCCATAACACACACATACACACACTACATCTGTGTCCACTACGCTGACTCCTGATCTCCCCCTCTTTTCTCCGTCAGACATTCCTGAAATCCCAGAGAGCATTAAGTTCTGCAGGGCATTGGAGATCGCAGACTTCAGTGGAAACCCTCTGTCCAGGTAAACCCCATTGTCACTGTGAAAAAATATTTATGTCCAGCGGTACAGCTGTGTGGAAAGAAACATTAATATATTTCCTAAGTGATAATAATGCATAGCATGTGAAGAATTGAAATCAAGACAGCTTGTTTTGTTCAACAAAGCCTTACAAATCTCTCCCCTTTTTTCCTCCTTTATTTCCAGATTGCCGGATGGTTTCACTCAGCTCAGAGCGCTGGCTCACTTGGCACTCAACAACGTGTCCTTGCAGACGTTGCCCAACGACATAGGAAAGTACGTAAACATATCCACAATGGCTCTGGTATAAGAAAATAATAATCCCCGCTTTCTCGTTTATTTTGCAGCTTTACTTATTCATCACTTGTACCATTCTTTGCTTAAATACATTTGGGATTTAATTTAGAATCGACAAACATTTTGAAAAAAAAAGGGGATTTATTTCAGGGAGACTGTCAGGTGCTTCTCAACCTCGCTTCTCGTTTTGTAAAATTAGACATTTGTATATCAGTTGAAAACATGAATTACTTATTGACAATGTGAGTAGTCGTTAATTTAGTCCTACAGTTTTGATGTGGCAACTTCTAAAAACAGTCAAGTTTATAAATCAAAATTGTCAAATGAAGCCGTCACACTGTCCTTCAATGGCGCACTCGAGGACATCTTCTCATTGAGATCCTTGTTACATGACGGGACTGAGCAGATTTTTAAGTGTGAGTTTGATTCTGTTGCCCAGTGGGCTCGGAGGCAGCTGGTCTCTGGGCTCTGGGCCACTGCTGGCCTCGCACAGATGGAAGAGCCCCTCGCCATGTCAGGCGGCCCAGACGAACAGACCTGCCATCTGACTAACCAACCTGCCTCTCTTCTCTTCCACCCCCATCCTCTCTTCTTCACGCTGCCAACTCCTTCTCCCCTTTCTCTTTTCACTCGCCTCCTTTTGTTTTTAGTTTGGGCAACCTGGTGACGTTGGAGCTCAGGGAGAACTTGCTGAAGTCTCTACCAGCGTAAGTGTCAACTCCCTCCACTTCTACATATGCAAAGCTGGCTCTGTTATCTTATATCCTACCGTCTTCATAAAGCATTATAAGCTCCTTTTGACAACAATCCCAAAATTCATTAAAAATCATTAACGCTGATGTCATTTCCTAACTTTTGGAGGTTTGCATTGTACAAAAATAGAGTCACAAACTTTCTCACCTCATACTGCAATGCTTTATTACAAAGTGAATACAGCGTTGAACATGACAGAAGCATCGTGTAAGGATGTCGGTTTAAAAACATTCTTTGCTTATGTCACAACTTGTGACTGTACTCTCTCGTCCCACAGGGCACATACTTGTGTGACTAACCGCATGTGCTCTCTTTTGTATGTATATTCAGGTCGCTCTCTTTCCTGGTGAAACTGGAACAGCTGGACCTTGGCAGTAATGAACTGGAACTTTTGGTAAATGAGAAAATAATTATTTTAAAAATATTTTCACCACTACACCACAAGTGACATTCTTGGAAAAGTATTCTTCTCACATTCCCAGCACAATAACTCTGATCCTAACCCCATGTTTACCTTGAAAGACCCAGCAGAGCCGGCTTGTCACACCTGAGGCCGTGCATGCACTGTACCCCACAACGGGAACACCCACCTGTCTCAACAGGACAGGGTAAACAATGCCTCATGAGCTGACAAGGGCGGAGGCTGAGCAAATAGTTGACATAATGACTAAACCCTGCCTGACTGCCTGCATTCTCCTAATTCCGTCTATCCGTCCATCTACATGTTTTAATGTTTATTTTTATCCCAAGTGAATGCAGAATCGTAAAAAAATAAATGTTTACTGCATCTAATCCAGCGCTAACATAAAAGAACAACAAATAACAGATCCCAAAAAGAGAAGAACTGCAATTAAATGTCCTCTTTCTTTTTAAGTTGTTGGCAGATACAAATATAGAAAACCAAATAAATCAATTTAGATCTAAGATGAAGTCAGACTGAGCAGAAGTCCCACAGTAAAACAGGCATCAAAGGCTAGAATCAATGTTTGAAATGCTGACATTAAGTTGTTAAATGCTTTTAATCATCCCTTTCATCAGCTGTGTGCCAGTGAATTTAGGGCACATGATGTCTGTCTCAGCTGTGGCCTCAACCCCTCTAACGCTCTTCAGAAGGAGCAGATTTCTGCTCTCTGCTGTGTGTGTTTATTAGAGCATGCTTTGCACTACAAAGATATGCCAAAAATAGTCAACCTACCTGTTCAGATAACCACTGATCATATGTTACCCCCCCTTCTCCCTCTGTGTACCTGTTAGCCGGACACTCTGGGTGCTCTCCCTAACCTGAGGGAACTGTGGCTGGACCGCAACCAGCTGTCGTCATTACCACCAGTGAGTACAGTTTAATACAATTTTTGTCTTTCTTTGAGGGTAATAATCCCATTCCCATTGTCCTCCTGTGGGGCTACAAGAGGTTTGAATTATGTGTGTGTGTGTGCGTGTAGGAGCTGGGAAACCTCCGGAGACTGGTGTGTCTGGATGTGTCCGAGAATCATCTAGAGGAGCTTCCCTCGGAGCTCAACGGCCTCCTGGCTCTCACTGACCTGCTGCTCACACAGAATCAGTTGGATATCGTCCCAGACAGCATAGGTGAGACGCACACAAGAGTAAAAAATAGAGAAAAAAATGCCAAAGCAGAGATCTAGACGGAAGACAGCACCAAATACTTTTGAGACTTTTAATGAATAAATGATTAAGTCCTCGGATCTGTGAGTGCAACCCTCCTAACAAATAAGATCACACACACACACACACACACACACACACACACACACACACACACAAAGGAAATATAAACACATCAGTATTATTTTCCAGCAGTATATCACAGTTTAATGAATGTGTTTTCTTTATTGTAAACACAAGATTATGTTTGGTACTTTTTCAGTTTGAACTCTAATCAGGCAGTGTGCAGGACAGTGTTCTGTTAAATAACAACAGCACTGCCCTCTACTGGACAAATGACGCCAGTGGAGAGTTACGTGGGAATGATATCAACTGTAATGTTTTATGTTTTGATTCAGTGTTTTTAATTAAGCAAATGCATTTATTTAAAAAGTCCTAACTTGATGTAAAATGGTGTTATGTTTGCTTAACAGGTGTTTTGTTTTGTGTTTAGGCTCCCTGAAACAGCTGTCAATCTTAAAGGTGGACCAGAACAGACTGACCCAGCTCACTGATTCAATCGGAGAGTGTGAAAACCTCACAGAGCTCGTCTTGACAGAGAACCTTTTACAGGTACACAGGAGATATAAACCAATTTCGACATCCTTGCACTGTCCATTAATATCGACTTTCATTTTACAGCTATTAAAGTCCATTATGATTTTCACTGATTTATTAATGGCTTCTTTCTCACTACATTAAAGTCACTTCCTCGCTCGCTGGGCAAGCTGAAGAAGCTGACCAATCTGAATGTAGACCGCAACCGTTTGGGTAGCGTGCCCAAAGAGCTGGGCGGCTGTGCCAGCCTCAATGTTCTCTCACTGAGAGACAACCGCCTGGGCAAACTGCCTTCTGAGCTCGCAGACGCCACCGATCTGCATGTGCTGGACGTGGCTGGAAACAGGTAGCATGTTAACACTTAACATCCTGGACTCTAAATAAACAAACTACACCTATTCTAGCAAAGGTTAAAGTTTTGTTAGCATGTATTTATCCCCTACCATGTTCTTTACTCTAAAAAAAAAAAAAAAAAAGGAGACAGCCTCTGTGTTACTGAGTATGTTTTACCAGGAGGGTAATTAAAAGTTTCTCTGAATAAACCATTTAACCTTATTTAGTTGAATTTTCAAACCTACAGTGCTAAGTAATGAGAATGACATTTTTAAAATATCAAAATCATGCACTATTTGGAATAGACGGGATACTTGGGCCCCCGTCAAGGTTAGAGGTGGAATGGTGGGGCGAGTCATTTTGCCCCTGATCTGCCACTGGTGATATTTGTTGCTGAACATTTTAGTTTATGGCTCTTGTTCCCTTCCCCCCTTCTTATTTTCCCTAGATTGCAAAACCTGCCTTTTGCCCTGACAAACCTCAATCTGAAGGCCATGTGGCTCGCAGAGAACCAATCACAGCCGATGCTGAAGTTCCAGACGGAGGATGACGAGTGCACAGGAGAGAAGGTGCTGACCTGCTATCTACTGCCTCAGCAGCCTTCTCCGAGCCTAGGTGAGTAGCCCTTAGTAAAGTAATATTACATTTTTCATTGGTTTGACATGAGACATGTATAAATGAAGACATACTTTTTTTTAAGGTGTGTAATAAGATATTTAGATTGTCTAATTCTGGCCTATTCAGCTTCACCATTGTCTAAACCACACAGTTAGGGGTTATTGCATACTTTTATACATACATTAGCTGTATTCTAAATATTCAAACCATGTACTGAATTTACTGCTTTTCAAATTTAGATGTTTATAACATAACTTTTTGTTACAGTTTTAAGATGTTTATTACCTTAGTGTAGCTTTAAAAACTACACATGGGTTACGAGACTTCATAAAATCTGTCTCTGAAGCTGAGCGTTTAAAAAGTCATCTCTAGCTGTGAGCCCAGTCTGACATCTTGCTGTCGTCTGTACTTGCTTACATTTCCCACAGAGAACTTGCTGCAGAACAGCGTGGATGACAGCTGGACGGACAGCAACCTGAACCGAGTGTCAGTCATTCAGTTCCAGGAGGAGACCAAGGCTGAGGACGACGACGACGAGGCTGCTGCAGAGCGCAGAGTGAGGAAACACAACAGCAATACAGTTAACTAAAACAAGCTTGTTGCAAACATTCCTGTTTGTAAACTGTTCTTCTGTGTTTCAGGGCCTGCAGCGCAGAGCCACGCCTCATCCTAGTGAGCTGAAGGTGATGAAGAAGGTGATAGAGGAGAGGAGGAACGAGGCTTACACATCAAGACCTGATGGAGAAGATTTCCATGATCAACATGTAAATAAATCCTATTCTGTCATGATTATCATTTCAAGTCTGCAAGCATCCAATTGAGATTTAATCTAGATATTGCAATCTGTCTCGCCTTCTGCATAAATCCACTGCTATTGTAGGAATTACACAAAATCAGACAAACATTTCAATCCAGTTTTGCATCATTATTGACTCATGCACTTAATCCTGAATAATCAAATTGATGTGTTTTGTTAAAGGAGAAGAGGCTCAGTGATCTGTCCAATCAGAGCCATGACTCCCAGGTGTCAAACAGCACACTGTCTGCCACCTCCCATGAGGAAAGACAAAATGTGGCCTCGCAGAGGGAGGACCTTGTGGACGGCCACTCCCCTCAGGAAGAGGAAGAGCTCGACGAGATGGAGGTGGAGTACATTGAGGTGAGTATTAATCTGAACAGCCTTTTCAAATATTCCCCCGGTGACTATCCTTTAATTAACTTTCTCTCTGTTTCAAATGTCTTTCCTGCAGCCCACTGTGCACTTTGCAGAGGAGCCCATCATCAGAGGAGGGGATGAGGACGACGAGGAGGACGGGGAAGATGGCGGGAGGAGCGACGAAGAGGACGAGAGGCCGGCTATTCCCGCAGAGAAGCAGCGTCTGATCAGAAAGGACACGCCACACTACAAGAAGCACTTCAAAATCACCAAGCTGCCCAAGCCTGAGGCTGTGGCTGCGCTGCTACAGGGCTTCAGCCCCGATGGCATGAATTCCCAGACGCAGGTTGCCGAGAACGAGCAGGACGAGCAGGACGAGGAGGATGAGGAGGATGAGCAGAGCTTGTGCACACCTCTACAGCATCGCAGATTGGAGGAGCTTGAGGAGAGCCGGAACTCGGGCAACTCTAGTCAAGTAAAGGTAAAGTAGAAGTCCCAGCTCTGGTACTGGGCAGGGCAGGAATATTGATGGTAAAAAGTAGAAAAGAAACAGCTTCTTTACCCACCATTAGTTACACATTTAAATCTAAATGGAAGTGTTTAAACAGGACATACATTATGCACACAAGTTAAACATTTACTATTTACCATTCCCACTATAAGAATATATTTCAACTGTTTTTTTTTGCTTGCTCACTGCCTCTATGTAAGCACCTAATACTGTATGCATAGAGTGACCCTAGCACCTTACAAGTTGCATTAAGTTTGTATTGGCCTGCCAACTCTTCTTAAAGACGTTGCATTGCATGCAGGGTCATTGTGCAAATGAGGATGTCTCACCTTGAGCATTAAATCAAATGGAGAGTTTTTTTTAGCATGTTTATCCCTCCCAAAGGTAATAAGTAATTCACCAAACGCCTGAGACGCAGCAAAATAATTCACATTCCAACACAGAAAACGATAATTTACAATTTTCTCATACTTCAGAATAAAGTAGATTGTTTAAATCTTTGTTTTCCCACACAAGAAAGCTTCCTGAACTTTGCACAATTAACATGCCACAGACGAACTCCTGATTTTAAAATGTCACTCCAGCAGCTGCAGGCATTTCTTTGCAAAAAAACACGAGCCAAGTGCAGCACTAAATTCTCACCATATTCTGCTGATTTAATCATCGAATAATGAAACTTTCAAAAATCTGCTTTTATAACCCTGTGCCAGTGTGCCTGTGAGTACGAGTGGAGTGAGTGAACTCTGTGAATCATTTTGGGAAATGAAGTATTTAAATTTGTCATGCTGTGATTATAGATAACCTTTTTAACACTGTGATCACTGATCAGACATTATCAGATCACATAATTTGTTGTGTGTGAGTGTTTATGAAGAAGAGTCTGTGTGTGTGTGTTTGTGTGTGGATGACCTGAGACCAACCAGAACTTATACTGGCAGAGCTGGAATGTCAGATTCAAGGAGCTTGACATCCTATAAAGTTATTATAGAGGAAATTAAGTTTTAGCTCTGATTTTGTAAATTACTTTCAGAAGACATATTGAAGATATCTTTGTTAGGCTAAAGGTTTACTTCGTAACCTTGTACAGTTTCTCATTATTTAAAAGGAGTTTGCTTTCTGTGGTGTGGAGGTTGGGAGCTTTTACCTTCTCTTGTCTGCTCTCTGTACACTACGCTACAGCTCAGCTCCTGGGTCTTGTCTTTCTGTCTCTGCCTGTATTTGCTTCTGGTGGCCGGGGAGTGTGAGTGGGATTGCTTCTGCCTCATTGTTGTCCCTCCCAGTGGGGGGGGCACAACCTTGAAAGCAGACAAGATGAGTGCTGGGTGTGTTTGGTGAAGTTTATGGAAAAGTTAGTTTAACTTTTTTTTTTTTTTTTTAAAGTGCGTGTGTGAGCATATTTTTTATTTTGGCCTGACTAATCCGCATGCCTCTCGCTGGTTCCTGTCCTAACAGGGGGTGTCATTTGATCAAGTCAATAATCTGCTCATTGAACCTGCTCGAATTGAGGAGGAAGAGGTCTGTACATACTCTTTCCTGTCCAGTCTGTCTCTCCGTCTCCCTCACTCACTCACCCACTCACTCATTCTCCCACCTGTGATCAAGGATAGAAATAGTACACACAGAAATCCTTGGTTAGTCCAAGCCAATCACAAGGGACCCCCTAACCACAACTCAAAAATGAGATGAGCAGTATGGCAGAACCTGGATACTGGACTGAAGGAACCGTTTCACATATTTTTCTTTTTTTAACTAGAGTGGACACTAGTAGTTAAACACTTAAAGTGTGGGTGGAAACTTGCACTGAGGTTTTAGAATTGTGCTTTGTTTTAAGGGCTCCTGGGAAAAATTGTCTCACTATCCAGAGCTTGACAAACAAGCTTATTTATTTATCCACATATTTTACCATATTATATACACAATTGGTCTCTGACTTTTTAGTCTGTCTAATTATTTTTCCAGGAACATAAAGGTTCCTTAGCCCTTGTTTTCAACATTTCCACCACAGTTCAAAGAGCCTGGATGATTAGGAACTATTTTTGTGGGCATAAATACTTTTGATCTGTCCAAAGCTGTGCTGTACTCCTCAGGTCAAACACCATCTCTAAAATATTTATACATAATAGGCAGGAATTATTTGACATCCAAGTAGCTGTAACATACAACATCACTTTAAATCCCAGTCCAGTCCAGTCCAGTCCAGTATCAGGTCCTGCCACACTGCTCCTGCTTCTGTACCTTTCTTCTGCTTTTGCTGCTTCGCTCCTTTCCATCTCCTGTTCTCGCTTTTGTTGCCCTGCAATGAATTGTCTGGGTTCACTCTGAACGGGCAAAGTCAGTTTCTCATGCGTCCTCCAGGTTTTTTTTGTTGTTGTTGCTACAGACAGGTAACTCAAAGACGAGGGGCTCAGGATTGATGATGAATGACGATCACCTCTCAGTCGTCCAAATTTAATATCGTATTAATGTACAGAGACTGCATGTGACAGACATGACTAGGGTTGTCACAATACCAGGTTTAAACTTGGATATGATATTATGATATCAGTTTATTATGATACCACATGAACAAAAATACAAGTCCTAGCCTCCAAATAGTAGGTCATTTCTTGTTTTCAGCCATTATAAATAGCAAGTGACCTCCTGCACACGGTCTAAATTGCAGAAATATTTTGGCAACGTTTCGATACAGAAACTGAACTTTTGGTTCTGTTGATCATTAAAACAACAGAGGTTGTGTCGTTTTAAAGGCTTGGTCATATAAATTGAACAAAGTATTAAAATTGTTGACAATCTTAGTCATGACTTTTATGGAAAATGTAGGAAATAATCTTGAATAAATGAATATCCTCTGATGCTACTAAGACCTTGAAAAAACGGTTCTTCTCATTAAATCAGTCTCTGCCAGTTAAGTATTTTTTTTTGAAGTCTGATTTGTTTGCTTGAAAATGATTCATGTCATCTTATTCCAACAAATGCTGAGTCGTCTACACTTCACCTCAAGGACACGGTTCTCTCTTTTCATCTCGACATTTCCCCTTTTCTTTCCTCCTGTCCATTATTCATCTCCATTCCTACCATTTTTGCATGGCTTGCAAGCATACAGAGCAAATATAGAGTCTGTTAGGACTTAGTTAGTGTTTGCATCACATTTAAAAAAAGTCCCAAACATACAGAAGACACATTGTTTTTTTTTAGTAAGGGTCATCAGATGAGTGTCCAATGGAAAAAAAGGCTGAAGACGGTTTACGTGTCTGAAGTCTACCATCAGATGAGTAGTCAAAGCCAGATGATTTGGATGTAGCCTTCTTTGAAGTAATTTTCAAGGCACAAATCATCCAGCTTTCACTTGGCCTGATGTTAGGCTCCAGACAGGTAAATCCATCCGTCTAGCGCCCTCACCAACACCACCCTCTGGCAGAAGGAGGGAGGTCGCCCTAAACTTTACAATAACATTTGATAATAGATGACATCAACTCTCAAAAAAAAAAAAACACCAACATTATGGGCCCACCTCCCTCTCAGTCTGTCCTGAGCTGTGTGGTCTTATGAGGAGTTTCACCACTTGTTGTGCTCACTCCCCTCTCCTGAACTTGCAGCACAACTTGACTATCCAGAGACAAACAGGCGGCCTGGGTATCAGCATTGCTGGAGGGAAAGGGTCGACACCGTATAAGGGAGATGACGAGGTAAGATATGTAGCTGGTTTCTGGTTAGGTTGAAGAAGGAATCAGAAGCTATCGATTATATAGGACCCTTTTTAATTTGTGTGTGTGTGCAGGGAATCTTCATCTCCAGAGTATCTGAGGAGGGTCCTGCAGCCAGGGCTGGGGTGAAAGTCGGAGACAAACTGTTAGAGGTAAATTGTTTTCTGTTTTCTCTACTCTAAAGGAACTTGTTCCTCTTTATATAGAATTCATTCCATCGTTCTATCTCCTTCAGGTGAATGGAGTGGACCTCCATGGGGCAGAACATCACACCGCAGTGGAAGCTCTTCGTAGCTCGGGTTCTACGGTTTCCATGTCGGTGCTGCGCGAGCGCATGGTGGAGCCAGAGAACGCCATCACCACCACACCGCTGAGGCCAGAGGACGACTACTTCCCTCGGGAGAGGCGGAGCAGCGGGCTCGCTTTCAACCTGGAGACGACCCCAAGCGGGCCTCAGCAGCGGCTCTCTACCTGCCTGATCCGAAACGACAAAGGGCTGGGGTTCAGCATCGCCGGGGGAAAAGGCTCCACGGTTTACCGCACAGGAGACACGGTGAGACATGCTAACACACTCTTAACCCGATTCTGACTCCAGATAGACGTAGTATTGAATGATGTATGGAGACCAACCCCTAATTTACTTATGATGGGTGATGATTACAAAAAAGTTATTTTTCTCTCCATGTTTGAGACAAGAGACTTCTTAGTCATTAGTAATAAGTATTTATAAATAACATGTTGTAGAAAATGCTATTAACTGTTTTATATTGTTATATTTAGAAATATATTTTGTTTTTTGGCAAACAGAACCTTAAAAAACTTGGTTTCAGTGTGATTAAAAACATAATTATTTCTACATCGTTATCTTTATAATTCTTCTGTAATAATGTGAAGACTCTGGCCTTTGTCAGGTAACTTACTAGTTGAAGCTATTCTGGAAAAAGTACAGAAAACTGCTTCCCGGTGTAATCTGAAGTCTGTTGTGACTTGATCTTTAGATTCTCTGTCATCGTCATCTTTGTGTTCATTTTTCTTTTTATATCAGGCTCAGTCACTTAACAGAGGGTGAGGTCTGGAAGTTAAGAAGTCAGGTCTCAAAGTGTTTGCAGGAACTGCCTTTTAACGGTGTCAATCCTAGCAGCAGAGTTGACAGTCATCACCAGGGAGACGGAGATATGAATAGCCAGACTTGACACCCGATAGTCGCTGTAATTGGACGGGGTGAGGTGCATATCTGGGCCAGCGCGACACTGCGTTTCAGCCCATGCATGCAGCTCACCGCGGCCCACAAAGAGGAAAGGACTCATAAACTTGTGATTTAGGCAGCGGACTGTAAGTCTTGCCTTTCTTTCAAGAGCTGTCTCTTTCAAACGGATGCAGTGACTTTGGCCGGTTGTTGGTTGGTGTGAGGAAGAGGAGGAGCTCCTGTGTGTGTTTACACATTTTGTGGTGGTGAGGTGGACGAGGAGTTCAATACGGTTTTATTTGTTTAAACACATTTTGCAATTTGTCCAGAGTGAGGAGAAAGTTTGTCTCAAGGGTCAGGATTTGGATGTAATTTGGATGCTGCTAATTAAGTGTAATTAATGTATTATTTATTCAGTGTGAAACTCAATGTCACAATTTTTAAGCTGCTAGTATCTCAGAATTACAAAAAAATATACATTATTCCAGAGATAATGAATTAAGGGAGTCATTAGAGGAAATCGTTAGAGGAAATCGCTCTGACAGGTTACCACTCACAGTGAGATCACTGATTTATAGCAGATGCCTGTTGCACCAGTTCACCTCCGACCCTGACCCTTTAGTCCCAAATACACATAGTGGAAAATATATGGAAAAAGTCCACCACTCACATTTACTAAACTATCTTTAGTTGCAGTGTATTATCAATATGTCCTTTATCTGTAGCTCGGACAAACAGGCAGGCTGTGTAATGTATTACAATTAAACAAAAAGATTAAATATTTGCAAATTAGTCTTATCTGTTTTTTTGTTTGTTTGTTTCTAGGGAATCTACATCTCTCGCATTGCCGAAGGTGGAGCAGCACACAGAGACAGCACACTGCGTGTAGGCGACAGAGTCATCTCTGTGAGTACTCCCCACCCCGTCCTCTCATCTCCATCGTAGTACTCAGTGAGATCAACACGCGGTTTCCTTTACAAGGTTTTCATGGATGTGAGATCAGCGGCTTATTCCTTTAAAGACAACCTTTAGTAGGGGTTGACAACATTTTAAATATCAGCTACTGTTAATCCTCAAACTGGCCGATACTTTCCATATTAATGTGGAACTCAGGAGCATACTATGTAAAGGAAACACTCCAGATTTTTGCCACGTGTTTATCATTTTTAATATACTCTGTGAACTCATGTTTTGAAAGATACACCAAACAAGACTTAACTCAAAAATATCACATAAGCATCTGAAAGAGGAACTAATACAGTCCTCCTACTAATCCGAACCCAGAAGTCCTCCCTCATGCTAACTGTGTCGCTCTCTTGGTTTTATCAGGGAGCATTGAGGTTGTACTATATGTTTTGCTGCTGTGGGGTTTTCTGCATGACTTCTACAGGCTCTTTTGTTTTTCCTCTGATTACACTCCAAGCTCGACTTTCCTCCTCTTTTGCATGTATGTAGATCTTGCATGCGTTGTGCATTAAGTCACACCTGTGTTCACATTATCATCACATACTGTTAAACTGACTGATGATAGTTGATTATGATGCTTTCTGAGTTTCCTCTTTCAGTGTACTGAATGTGAAACTGCTTTTTTTTCCTGCTTTCTGGGTGATCCTCTCTGCTTTCTTTCCAAGTTTCCTCTCTCCTTTTTTCCTGGAACAGTTTTTAGCTATTGTCCTCTTGCATTAGATGTAGGCTTCCTCTTCTCTCTCACACATCTGCATGCTCACTAATGCATTAAATACATCTTCTTGCCTGCTTGGTGGTGGGTGTGGTGCTGGGTTGGAGTGGGCTGACCCTGCTGTCCTGCTGACGTGGTAAACACGTGTGTTACCACGGTAACAGGTGTGGCAGCACATCAGCCGGTGGTAAGAGCTGGTACTGTCGGGTCAGTGCTGACCTCTGCTTGTCACTTTGGACCAGAAATAAGGTTTTAAGATTCTTTATGCCTCAAAGTTTAACCCTAAACTAAAACCGTGGTTAGTCAAGCTCATGATTATAATCTTTATAACACAGATGAAGACGTCATTGACGCCCGTCTGCCTTTGTTGACTTAAGATCAAACTTTTTCAGGAAATTTCCACCTGTGTTTTAAGTAAATAAAGGCAGATAAAGTGTTGAACTGACAACATGAATATAGAATCGACAAATAAAAAGATAGCATCACAAGTAGTCATTAGCAGGCTTCAGGACATTTTATGACAATTTGGGAATAAATGAGCTTTTCTTGCTCGTAGCCCTCCCTCAGCTTACATCGCTTGCAGCAGCTCGCTGTTACCCTCGCTCCCTCTTTTCCTGCGCCTGTTCCTGTTGCCCTGTGCAGGTGTTGGGTTCTTCTTCAAAATAACAGTACTCACTTTGATTCACTCACAATCATTCACTTAATTAGATGTCAGTTTGTTTTAGTAGTAAAAACAGAGGACATTGGTGGCAGCATGAGGTTTCTAGCATGTATCTGTTCAATCCTCATCGTGGCTCATTGTCATTGGGAGCTTCTTGGTGGGCTGACACCCTCCGTGGTTGGTTTTTACTGTCGATCCAGATCAATGGTGTAGACATGACAGAGGCCAGACATGACCAGGCAGTAGCGCTCCTTACTGGCACTTCCCCCACCATCGCCCTCTTGGTGGAGCGAGACCCGAAAGCACCAGGGGGCTCTCCAGGTCAGTCCCGGGCACGAGCCCACTCCCCTCCACCCCCAGAGCCCTCGGATTCCCCCGACCAGGAAGAGGAGGGCCTCTCGATTCACGGGAACCACCTGAGCCAAATGGAGGACGAGTATCCCATCGAGGTGAGGCCTTTCAGGAGCAACCTCAGCTCTTTTAAATGTTCAAAAGCTTTTTAGATTTGCTCGTTGATGCTTGTAGATGCCTCATTAAGCCATTCAGCGTTAATGTTTGTTTATTTGGCACACCTTATCCCTAATGGCGTCCAGTTCCAGAGAAGATGGCGCATGGTATGAGGATTGATCCAATTTAAATAATGCAGTAGTGTAGAGTGTAGGTAATAACAGCTGTATCAGCCCTGCTGTCTAATGCAATGATACTGCTGTTATGTCTTTAGTGGAAAGAGATGTAATGTGCATGCAGTAGGTTGTTGAGGAAGTATAGATGTAGATATGACTGTCACCTGATATTTGTGTGATTCATTTTATTAGATTTAGGCAGGAAACATTTTCAAAACCTCAAATCTCCTTCTTTTGATCTTCCCAGGAGGTGATCCTGATGAAGTCAGGTGGTCCTCTGGGTCTGAGTATTGTGGGTGGCAGCGATCATGCCAGCCACCCGTTTGGCGTCAATGAACCCGGGGTGTTCATATCGAAGGTGAAACTTTTAAAGACATAGCGAAATTCCTGTTGTCCATTTTAAAAGTATATGGATCTCCTAAATAACGTTTTGTGTCTCACTATCTTCACGCCCGTCTCGTCATCAGGTGATCCCTCATGGCCTGGCATGTCAAAGTGGACTGCGAGTTGGGGACCGGATACTAGAGGTGAACGCCATCGACCTGCGTCACGCCACACACCAGGAAGCTGTGCGAGCGCTGCTGGCCAACAAGCAAGAGATCCGGATGTTAGTACGGAGGGACCCCTCACCACCTGGGATGCAGGTGAGACTGTCATTTTAAAAAAAAATACACACACCAACACACACACACACGCTCAACACTCCCTGCCTTACGAGCTGGCTTCATGTCATTGCAGGAAATTGTGATCCAGAAGCAGCCAGGGGAGAAGCTCGGCATCAGTATACGTGGAGGGGCAAAGGGTCATGCGGGAAACCCCTTTGATCAAACAGATGAAGGCATCTTTATCTCAAAGGTTCTTAAAATATCTCATATACAAGATGTTTTCAATTCAGTCAACTCTTTACTTCACTGCTTTACTTCAAGTGGTTGCAGAAGTGTTAAGAAACAGTCCGATTGATTAAGAGCCACATGGATGAAACTTTTTTATTCTTTTATGGAAAAATTATAGAACAAAGACTTGGGACTAAACGATAGATAAAATGAACCATCTTAAGTATGCATTTGAATCCTCAAGATGTTGTCAGACGGTCATCACTAGTTGTGGTCTTTAACTCATCCACACTTTGGTTGATTCTCAAACAGGTGAGTTCGACCGGGGCGGCAGCGAGAGACAGCAGACTGCAGGTTGGCATGCGTATCCTGGAGGTGAACAACCACAGCCTGCTGGGGATGACGCACACGGAGGCGGTGCGAGTGCTCAGAGCTGTAGGAGACTCTCTGTGCATGCTGGTGTGTGACGGCTTCGACCCTCGAAAAGTGGCTGCTGTAGAGGTGAGATACCAAAAAGCAACTGGATTTTAAAACAAATGTTATTTCACTGACAGAGAAGAAGAAAAAAATTAATAGAAATGTTAAATGTATGTAGAATGTACTGGAAATTACCTTTAATGTCTTTATTTCAATTGAAATATAAATCCTCATACAGAAATCTACTTTATCTGATCAGTTGAATACCAGCTGTGTCCTTTTCTCAAACTGTCCTGATCTGTTGTTTTAATTTTAATTACTTTTCTTTTTAATCTGTTTTAATCTAGGCGTCTCCTGGCATCATTGCTAACCCGTTTGCGTCAGGCATCGTCCGTAAGAACAGCATGGAGAGCATCTCTTCTATAGACCGAGACCTGAGCCCAGAGGAGATAGACATCATGCAGAAGGTACGGCACGGCACAAACAGTGTTGATTGATGAACGGAGAGGCAGAGAAAAGCCCAGAGAACTGAAACTGTTTGGGGAGTTTGGTAACAGGAGTGGTCAAGTCAGCACGTGAATCAGATGTTTTTGTTCGCAGCAACGCAGTGCTTCCGCAGCAGTTTGGTTTCAGCAGGTGGAATTTTTAACAACAGCAGAGTTTGAATCACTCCAACCATGAACACCACACATACCCATCTTTCACTTCAGCACACAGAAAACGCCAGCACAGTTGTTTATTTTGTCCAGATTAGCTTTTGGGAGACTGCCCATACTAGAGGAATGTCAGGGGGCTAGTTGGTTGGCTAGTTTTTTTGTTTTTCCCAATGCATGCAATTTTATTTAGTCGTACGATCTCTATCAGAGCAGGCAGTGCTTCCTAAAAGATTACAAGGATGAACTGTAAGCCTTTATAAAATCTTTTTTCCAGGAGTCTGAGATGGTGAGAGAAACGTCGCAGTGGGAGCGAGAAGAGATGGAGAAAGTGGTAAGTGGAACTGAAAATCTATTAATGTGATTAGGAGGCTTGAGGTAAAAGTCAGATTAGCAGATAGAAGGCCACACTGCAGGCAGGAGATTTCAGATATTGCTCCATCGTAGATCGGAGAAAAACGCAAAATATGTGTAAGAGTGGAGCCTTCAAGTCAGTAAAGTTTGGTTTGTTATCGGCTGAATGAAGCTTCTCCGTTGCACCTCGTGTGGGTATTGTGTTTGACAGATCTATTCCTGCAATGTCCCACCTTGCATGCTTTTTCTGCTCCCATAGCTAATGACTAGAGGACTTTCTAACGTGTGCAAACTCTATCCTTCCTTTCCCTTCTGTTTCTCTCTCCTTTACCTTTGGTGTGTTTGGTGTGATACAAAAATCATCCAATCATCCCATCTCCATACCACCTTCCCACTGCTGTTTTTTTTTCTCCACTTCACCCCCTCTAACACTTCTTTCTTCTTCTGTAAATCCTCCATCCTCCCCTCTCATTGCATTACTGTGTGGCTGTGTGTGGTTGGGTGAACTCTCTTCCTCCTCCTCCTCCTCCTCCTCCTCCTCCTCCTCCTCTTCCTCTCATGGTGAAGGAGCGTATGCGTATGGAGCGTGAGGAGGCAACTCGCCTGCTAGAAGAGGAGACAGAGGTGAGAAACTCCTCATCGGCAGCTCTGCGGACTAGCTTCCAGTCTGTGCACAAAGGGCTTCAGAAACATAGCTATTCCTCCACATTTATCACTGGCTTTTGAGAGAAAACAACACTCCTTGTTTGACAAATCAGTCTGCAACAACATTGAAACTGGCTAAGCTTTACTGGAAAAAGTCAGGTTTATTGTCAGATATTTATACACTTTAGATGTTTGCTTCATCAACAACAAACAGGGAGGTATGTCCTTGCATGCCATAAAGGTAAAAGGTGAGCAAGAAGGTTAGGGTGAAGTAGATTGAAGTTTCATGTATATAATACTCTTAAACTGAGCTCATCATGATGAGTTGGAAAATGCAACTCTGCATTTATCTCTTTAGCAGAGACAGGATTTACAACAATATCTCTTCAGGAGAAATTGTTGATTTAATTATATTTACAACTTACACGAGACCTTACAGCGTCAGTGTGCATCGCGCTCCAACACTTTTAAGGAGCAATGGTGTCTTTTGGAAAATGTAACTTAAACAGTTTTAAATTGTAAGAATGTGGAGGAATATAAAAACAAAATATTTCAGTGCCAGTCCAACGCACTGAAGTCCCGTGTTCAGTAGCTGAGTCAGTTTATATAGACAACATTCTGTACTATTAACGGTTCGTCATTAGATTTAGAATATAACCAGACACCTTACATAACCCATCACTCATAGGTCATTGAGGGATATCGTCTGCTGAATCATACATCCTGCAGAGCCTCTTTCTTTGTAGATGTGATTCTCTACAATTCTATAAAGTCTCCTCCAGTAAAGCTCATTCACTTTGAATAGACTCTACTTGTTGTGTAGATCACCTCAGCTTACTCTCCTTCTCACCTCTCTTTTCTATGTATTTCTCTTCAGAACATCGGCACTGGACCTCTAAAACTTGACTACAAAACCCTGGCTGCACTGCCCACCACCAGTCTGCAGAAGGTTAACAGGGTAAGACTCTCATGTTTGCCACATTGTGAATCCTGTTTTCTTTGCAACATGATTTCAAAAGAGCGCAGTCCTCTCAGGGTTTGTAAGTTACTTGTATTTCCGTGCGGACTATGTAAGAAGTGGCCTTCACGGCTCAGAATAGACCTCTTCATGGAATCCTTTGTGTTTATGTGAAAATGAGTGACCCAGAGCCCACCAGTTGCCCCTTCCAGGAGCAGGAATGTTAACCTCTCTCCATGTGCATAACCCCCAAGTCAACATTACAGAAGGCCAAAGTCACACAACATGTCCCATCAGTTGTCATGTTGTCCTACATTAGAAGGACCTGGATTAAAGAAGTGATATGGACACCGACTGCTGATGAAGAACTCTGGAAAAGGATCAAACTCGTCCAGATAGAAGCACAAGATCAAGAAAATGAAGAGAAATGAAAGAGGCTGTATGAGAAGGATGGCTGGAAGTTTCTACAAACTACAGAAGACGGTGGAAACTCAAAGGAAGCATGGCCAGAGGGCAGGCACTGTCTGGGGGAAAGAAAAAAAAAAGAGTGTGTGTGTGTGTGAAAGAGGTGGCGAGAGGGGGGAAGGGGACAGCTGCCCACTATCAAACGGCCTATCCTCGGCGATATTTTAAACCTACATCTGGCTCTGAATTGGATGGAGGCTCTCTGGTGGGTGGGGTGTTGGACGGGGAATGAGGGTATCGGCTAGGAGCAGACAAGTGCTTTAGTTTGTGTTCCCAAAGTTCTCGGAGGAGTAAGCTTGAGTGGACGCACAGCTCTGTCCTCTTGTCACCTACAGGTAGACACTCTATCCTTTTTCTTCTCTTTCTTTGTATTTGTCTTTCTTCTGTTTTTAGTCTTTCCTTCTCCACTTGATTTGATCCATATTTAACTGTTACAGAAAGATATTATGAAACTAACTAGTTTGGATCCTATACTTTTTTAAATCCATTGCAGTGCTTCTTATTGAGATCTGGGTCACACTGAATAATGCACTCCTTTTGCAAGTTGTGTAAGCCTCACATTGAAGGCTATAATAACTTTATTTTTGTGCCCTACTTGTAGCTCTGTGGCCTGTGAGATTGTCCAGGAGAACTTAAACCACTTTTCAATTGCAGCTGTTAATGCTCGCTGCATTAGAGCTAGGTTTGCGGCTCCAGCTCACGTGTTCCTGCTCTAACTGTGGTGACCCTTTGTCACGTCCCAATAGGTGTTTGCAAGCAGATGCAGCTAAAAGACAAAAAGTGCATTAAGACTCAAATTAAGAATATTTTTAGAAACGTTAAATAGTATGCAGTAGAAATGGCATAGTGAGATGTAAGGCACAAGATGTCACTGAGCAGGAAAGAGACAAGTTTAAGATTTGTGATTAAGAGTTTTAACTTTTAGTGTCCTTCATTGAGAACTTTTTCATATATTTAAACGCCAGATGCCTGACAAAAAGGATAAAGGACCTGGTCACACTCAAACGGTGGTCATAACTTAACCGTTTAGGAAAGTAGAAGGAAGCTCAACAACAAATGGAAGTCGGTGCTCTCAGAGAAGGATTATAGACGAATAATAAAATAAGTCAGAGGGACACCTTCAATACAGGAACCAAAGAAAATGCTTGAGCACACAAATCAGTTGAGGCAAATTTATTAAGGTGCAAAGGACTATCGATTCGAGATGCAGTTCCTTGAAACATATCCACTGAACGATTATTTTTAATCATTTTTTTTTTTTTTACTGAGGAAGCTTTAGTCATGCGACTTGCTCTGGAGGTTTTTCCTCCTTTTCTGAAACGCTTTATGGCCTCCAATATTTCTCTTTAGGTCCACTGCTTGTTCTGATTCTTATTTACATTGGACTACTTTGAAGTTAGCTGAACACCTCTTTTAGTTCATCTCAGCCTGTCTTTGTTTCCTAAATACATCGCTGCAAGTTAGAAATGAGTGTCTATAAATTAGCAAGACAGCAGAAGCGATAGTTACGTACAGCTTTGCTAGGAATGTATATGGATGTGTATTGTAAAAATCAAGTTGTTGTGAAGTCGAGGCGAAACATTTGTTGGTGCAACCGTCATCAAGTCCACGATAAGACTGAATAATGACTCAGCAGTTAGGGTCGCGCTTAGTCAAGAGCAATAAGAGCAACCCAGTGCAGGGCTTACTTCAGTTTACTAACCAAGATGGAGACGAGTGTTCAATAATGTGAAATAAGAAAAATTATAAAATGGGAACTCAGAAGTGAAATTACTAAAACATCATAACTTTGGGTTTCAAATATGAGATGAAAAAGAGAGTGGAGGTTGTTTTTTTTTTTTTTTTTCCAATCTGTGAAAAAAGTTCTGCCAAATAAATCTCTTTCTGAGAAACAAATATAATTCTGTTGTAAAGCGAGGGGAATCCGAGATATTTAGTAACTCGTGGCCGCTCTTTCCCAGCATGGCCGGCTCAGCGTGTTGGCATGTCAGTGGACCAACAGCAGTCTCTCTCACACACCCCAGCTGTCCCTCACAGTCTCTGTGTCAGAGCCAAAAGGGCACTCGTTCACATTCCATCCCACTGACCCTCATCCCACCACAGACTCTTATAGTCAGCATGTAGAGAGCCACATTACTGCCTCACAATGCTTGTTGTATTCTTAGTGCCTCTATTTTAACAGTCAGGGTCACTTCTGATAACATCCAGAGCTGGTTGGTTATCTGGGCTGACTTAAGTCTTTTAGGTGGTACTTCTCAGTGTCACATCTATAGAAACATGACACTTCGGCAGCGTCAGGTTTCTTTGCATGTCTCTGGATGAAACACTGCATATTTTTCTCCCCTCCCTCAGTGACATCACCCTCCACCCTCCTCTGGGTTTCAGTACAGTCAGCTCCGAAAGTTAACTGGAGCCAGAATGTCTCGCTAAACTGATAATGTGTTTATTTAAAGCAGAGGCCAAGAGCCTGGATTGCGGTAACGTGTCTGTTAGCATACAGCAGCAGCTAACGAGTCATGAATGATGAGCGCAGAGACTCTTATCTTTAAGCTTCGAGAAAGATTTAGTGATGTGAGAAACCCTTTTGGGCAGATGTAGACTCGTGTGTCAAGTGTCTATTTAAAGAAGCACACAAGTCAGAGGGGAATTCCTTTACTGTTTTTTAAAGTAGCTTTGAGTTTCTTGGCGAAAAGTTTTCTTGTTTTTGCATCATTTCTTTCAAGTCGACAGGCATTGGCTTACGTCACAAAACACATCTTCATCATTAACCTGATAAAATTGTGTCAAATTAAAAGTGATTCTATACTCAGATTATTATTCAAAGGCCAAAACTACAGATTTGCCTGGAGTCACAAAGGGCAGTAGCCCCTCCCCCAGGTGGGTGACATTCCCACAGTTAGGTGTTTGTTCTGACTTCTCATCGTGAAGAATAGAACATGGAGCGAGAAAGCCAGAGCCACCCAAGACCTTCCAGAGAGGGGGCGTGGTCAGACACAGCTCATTTACATTTAAAGCTACAGACACAGAAACAGCCTGTTCTGATCAGGGCTGAAATAGAGGTGTTTATAGACATGCTCAAATACAGGATCAGAGTGGATTTAGAAGAAACTTCACAGACATGTTTCGGGGAGCTCTGAGACTTATTTAAACTTGAAATGGAGGACCTTTTAAAGCTCCCAGTTTCACCCTTTTAAATTCTACATCCTATAATTTCCTTTGTGTGTTTCAGTTTGTGTGACTCTGGCTTTTCCTGCCAGTGTGTTTACTCCATCTGTCCTCCCTCTTTCCTGTCCAGTTTTCTACCTCTATAAATCTGACCGCTCCCATGGAGGCCCCCCTTCAGGCTCAGTACGGAGCCCCTTTAGAGCCCTTGGGCTTTGGTTTAGTCCACCCATCAAAACCTCTCAGCCACATGGACCCCGAGTCCTCCCTCGGTCTGAACTCACATCACGATCTTCATCATCAGTTCTCCCCCAATGGGACCGCTGCGTCTGACAGTGCTGGCTCATCAACAACCATCGATTCATCAACATTTGCAGCAGAAGAAGAGGAGGAATGTCTGGTGGACTCTCAGCCGATCTGCTTCAAAGAGAACCCCTTCTTAGTGGCCAATCGCAGAGGAAAAGGCCGTCCACCTGCAGAGCAGATCCTGTCAGGGCCTCCTGTGGGTTACGGGAAGCAGGGCCAACTGCAGCCCTGGTTGTTCAGCAAGGCAAGCCGCCTGCCTGAGTGTGGTTTGGAGGAAGCATGGTGTGTTACTGTGCACTGTTTGTCGTTTTGCTCACTTCTACTGAAATGGATCTGACATTTGCATCAAGATCTGCAGAATGTATTGTCCAAAATGATCAGAAGAAGTGTCTTCTACCAGACACATCATGTGTTTGTATATCCAACTGTGCTCTACCATAATGTTAAATAATGTGCATACATCTTTGAAATGGATGAAGACCTGAAACAAATGTGCATAAACCTCACTAAACATAAATGTCTGATTCTTGCCATTAGATTTGCTTGTGCTTTCTCTGCTTTAAAGACAGAAATCTTTGGATTTTTCAACTGCTTATTGGACATTTAAAGTGGTTGTGATCATTTAGTTTAATCAACTAAGAAATGCCACAACCGTTTTTAATATGAGAGATGTTCCTGGAAGTGTCGACTCTACAGAGAAGCACTGCTGAAACCTACAGCTTCCCTTGTTTTCAGAACTTTACACCAAATTTCAGCTCATGTGTTGGCCTGGACCGCAATCTTAATTTGGCCCCAATGAAAATCAAATCCTAACACATGGTTTTATGAGTCTTAGCTCTACTGTTGTCAGGGGTTACCAGGACTCTTGTTTACTCTCAGGAACTGTGTGTCCAATCTGTGTATCTTCCTCTGTTTCACAACAAGCTGAACTGGTGCATGTTTTTTGTTGTTGCTGTGAGCACAGAGCCAGTAGCACCTCATGAGGTATTCAGGCACATAGTCAGAACATCGTCAGGAGCGACGGGAATTTCTGTCCTAACAGCTGCGAGGGAGGTCATAAGTCATGAAGGACCACGACCTGCAGGGAGCACAGAAAAGTGCATGCCTATAAGCAAGAGCTTGTTTGTTACATTTACTGGATTTTCTGTACTGTTAACTGTTTTCTGCTGTTTGTTTTTCCAGGGTTCCTCCTCCGACTTCACTCGGACGGACAGCCCAATCAGGGAAGCGCCATACTCGCCCACAATTCAACCGGTGAGCAGCCTAAACACCTTGCACTCTTTTCAGGACTCATCATCTTGTCTCCTGTCATCTTTTTACTTTGTTTTCTCATTTTTCCATGAGTCATTTCTGCCGTTAGAGAAGATATATTTCACTGTGACTCTTGTGACCTGTCCTCCTGCCTGTAGCCCGGCCTCCACTCTTCAAACAGCTCCGTCTGTGCAGGCAGGGAGACCCGCTTCGTAAGTGGGTCTTGTGGCCCTTTCTGCTCTGGCCTGGACTATGAATACAAAATATAGCACATGAGTCTGCTGCTCTGCGACCTCTTTCTGTCAGTACGTTTACATGATGTTTCAAAAAGTTGATTTATTGTGTAAGTCCGACCAACACTTTATGAAAACTGGACTTTTAAAATACATGTAATCATGTTAGTCCCACTGAAATCGTTGAATTTCTCAAAGTCGGACTTACATACCGAGCTAATGTGGTTGGGAATGCAATTACTCGTGCATGTATTACACCTCAACCAGCCCAAAACCGGCACTGGCTTCCTATGCATGCTCCACAGTTTGTGCACTGGGCTTTGACCCTGAGGCCAAAAGCAAAAATACTTAGAAGAAAGATAGGAAAAAAAGACCAAAGGTATCAACATGGGGAGTGCTAAAGCGAGAATGTACAGAGCAGTATAAATGTCCATGTTTGACCATTACACATTCAACCAGTCTGCAGCTTGCTAACTTGTTGGCAGATTGTTTGGCATGTGTCGCATTAGGTAACCCAGAAGAAGGTCTAATACTAAGAGAGGACGTATCACCACTTACTGTAGCAGAGTCAGACACACGTCCACCTGGTGCTTGGACAGTAGTCTGATAAAATAACCTAATGGAGCCATAACCAAAGCTCAGCTTACCTGTGCATGTAATCATACTGTGTTAATAAAACACATCAGCTCATGTCTGCTACAGTCTGAAAAGCATGTGACTGCTTCTCCACGGCCAAATGATGACTGGAGCTTTTTGCCTCGTGCCGACGGATGTGCATCTATCAGAGAGAAAGCATTTTGACTGATCTTTCTACTGACAAGCTTTATCTTCTATCACACGATGTTTCCTGGAGCACTGTCCCCACTGTAGACCAAAGACTATGCATTTATCTAATGAGGGAAATTATGCCATCAGCTTTGCAAAATGGGACTTAAAACCCGCAATCAAATTATCGAAGTGAACGTCAGTGGTGTTCGTCCCATCGTAGAAATGTGATCGTGTGTTTGCATTGTTGGTTGAAGCTCATGCTGATGCTGCCAGCTCATGCTTTTTTTTTTACTTCACTGCTTTATTTTTTATTTATTTTGTTACATTTTATTTTGTGTTTTCAGGCAAGCATTCATTTCACCTCCACTCCTAATGCCAGGGATGAAACTTCATCATCAGTGAGTGTGGAAAAGAACTTTTAAGTAGAACAGAAATGGATTAAAAAAGTCAATGAAATAGATATCAGACAGACATATGTGAATGGGATTGACTTAAAGGTTGTTAAGAATTGAAAACTTAAAGAGTCACCAAACCTGAAAGAACAACTGAAACATTTCTGACTTTCAGAAGATATTTTTAAATGATATGTTAAAATTTAAGAAGTCACTGTCTGGTTTGGTGAAAATTTGTTTTGAGCTTTTAAACACCAAAGAGAAATGAGTGACGGGTTACTGATGCTCTGATTATGACTCAGCGTTAGCTCCCATTCATTTTCAGTTTTCATGTTGTGTCTGTCATCTTTTTCTTTGTGGTCGATACAATAGTCTGTTTACATTTTTAAAAATGATACAAAAACTGATGTAACTGATCTCGAGTGTGAAATGTTTGTCCCCTCCAGACGCGGCCGGGTGCCATCCAACCTGTCGGGCGTGTTCGTCAAAGTACCTCCCCCGCCACTCCGGAAGGCCACAGTCCAAACCCCTTCCAGCATGGCCCCTCCCCCTTCAACTCCCAGACCTCTGTAAGACCCCTCACCACCACATAGTGCTGTTTTCTCTCCACTCTCAGCTCTGTGCCGCCCCGCTCTGACCGCACAGCTCCAAAAACACTCACTCAGTCTTACAGCAGAGATGCAGAACGGTGTGCCAAAAGAAGGATTTTTGTTTCTGAAGAGACTAGAACTAAAGAAATGAAGGCTTTTATTTGAACACACAGGGGAGTTGAGTCTGTGCAGGTGCTGCTGTCTGAGATCCACAGGCACACCTGGAGCTTCGGTGATTGAAGTACACCAGCAAAGGAAGCATCCTCCTGAAATAGATAAATATATATTCTTATAATTGCAGCTTTCTGAAAATTTCCACTTATTTCTTCCTTAAGAAGCTCTGATTTCATCTCACACCTTCTCATGAACTCATCCAGAAAAAAAAATTGTAATGGGCTTCGAGCTCTCCAGGCCCTACTGTGTGTTTTTCTCTGGCATACTCCCCTCGTCTGTCACATGAAACCAGCCGCCATGCTCTTCACCTGTTCTCCTCCAAAGTCTTCTTCAACTCTGCTGGTTTTTTTTTTTCATAGTTTACCCTCTCCTCCATGTCTCTGTCTGTCCGTCCTCTTCCTCCCCTTGGCTCCTCTTCCTCATGATCCTACCACATCTCCTCCATAACCCCTTCCCTACCCTCCAACCTCCCCCCTGCAGCCTCGCGCCCCCTCCCCCACCTCGCCCGACGAGTTCCCCATGAATGTCAAGCAGGCATACAAGGCATTTGCCGCCGTGCCTCGCTCACTCGCAGTGCTGGAGCCGCCGCAGGTAGGCCGTGCCGCCCGGGCTCCTCCGGGTCACAACAACAAACAAGCATGCTGTGCTGATGGTTGATCTACCCCCCCGCCCCCTCCTGACTGGAGCAGGTTGTCCTTTAAGGATCCTGCGCCGTGTCAGGGGGCCTGTGACGTGCTGTGACGTGTGGAATGCGTTCATCGTTGGTTTTTTTCGTACTTCAGAGACATCATCTTTCATTCTGCTGTTGAGTCTTGATCCATTCGTCGATCCATGTGTGGCTCGTGTACTAATATTGAATCACTTTCCCCTTTTTTGTACGTTTTATATCTGCCTGCTCTGTTCCTCTGTGTTCGTCCTCAGTCTCCGTTCACTTCATTTATTGATTGTCCGCTCATTCTGCTGCTCCCAACAGGAACTGTACGGTGTGAGGAACAATTTCCAGCAGCCTTCTCCAGAGGTGAGTCCAACATGAACCATAAAATGTACTGAAGAGCTGCCTGATGTGTCCACTGAGAAGAATATACGATACTTTTGTTCCATTTGGTGTTAAATTATGTTCAACCACTAAAATGTACATGTTCAAAACATCAGATATTTTTTCAGCTTGATGAAAGGACCAGTGTTGCATTATGGGATGTGTTGCCTTCCTTGTCCAGCAGTTGTAGGGATGTTTTTGAAAGTCCAGTTCAGCCTGCAGGCACGACATTTAAATAATTTTGTTGAAATGGAGGAAACAATTCTTGACAAGAGACGATGAGTGAAAAACAAATTATTTTCTATGACAAAAAAAAAAAAAGAACCGGGACCAAATTGTCTGCTTAGGTGGTCAAAACTAATAATGCAACTAAATTTGATGAAGAAGAAATGTAAATTTGTGTTCATGGATGAGTTCTCTCTTATCATTGAAGTTACAGCAGTTAGTTCTTTATTATTTTTTAACAGGATCATTTTTAATCGTCAGCTACAAGAACATAATGTAGAAGCATGTCTAGGTTACTGTAGTTACATACTGAAGAAATAAACTCCCCCCCCCCCGGCTCTAAGTCGTCTTAGTGTGACAGTTTGATGACAACCTCTGTGGCCTTTTCAGCCTGAGTTGATCAACGAGGTGTTTGATGACATAGATGGTCAGGATGGTAAAAGTCCGTCCGACAGGCCCTCCCCCCGCAGGGAGTATATGAGCCTGGCAGCAGTGCCTCGCTTCTCCAGGCCGAGCATGGAACTGCAGGTACCCACCGACTCCGCCACATGGACAGCGGCGCTGTTCGTCATCCAGGCTGTGGTGTGCTTGGCTTTGAGCGTTGGTGCTGGTGGCGTCTCTGCTCCTGGACTCTGGGAGACAGCCGTGTTACTTCTGTCGATAGTGACACTTTGCAGTTAATTGATCTAAAGTCAGCTTCATGGTGCTGGGTTCTCTTAAGAGTTCTGATTTTTCTTTCTTCTTGTTCCTCTGGCATCTGCTGCTCTTTTGCAAATAGCTGTGCAACAATGGAATAAGCAATTAAAAAACTGTAAAATATTAGTCTTTCTTTTGCAAAGGTTTTTCACAGGTCATAATTTAGTATTGTGTGTCTTGTTTCTCAGAGTCCTTCTCCTGGCGGTAAGAGCAGCCCGGAGCAGCGTTCTTTCAGGGACAGACAGAAGTATTTTGAGATTGACGTGAAACAGCAGACACCAGAAAAACCTAAACCTCGAGTGTCTCTTGTTGGAGAAGATGACCTCAAGAAAATGAGGGAGGAAGAAGGTTTGTTTCTCCTGTGTGTCCCTGAGCATCCTTTAGCCAGTAGCGAATTAAGTATCTGACTGAAGTGAACATACCTGTGTGTTTCTCTCACCCAAGAGAGGAAGTTTGAGCAGCGGGCGAGGGAGTACCTGATGGATGAAGATGAGGAGGACGAGGAGGAGGACCTGGCTAAGCAGATGGCGCAGATGAAGGCCTCTGGCAAAGTGCTGCTGGATGGAGTGGAGTACAAGGTGGAGCCAGCTTCTACCCCATCGCAGCACTGCTCCACACCACCCATCTACAACGTCACACCGCCCAGCTACTGCGGCAGCTCAGGGTAAGAAGTTACTACTTATCAAAGCTTTGATGTCTTTGTTCTGTTTCTTGAGCTAATTGTTTGTTGTGGTCAGGCCTTCATCTGTGGATGGAAAGGGAGACTCTCAGAGGAATTCATTGGAGGACAGCTTCAGGCTGGAGCAGAGGCCCAACTCCATGGCAGGGTAATTACACTGAACACAGCACCATTGAATCTTGTGTTGTTGTTTGTTTTTTCACTGTACTTATCACTGCTCCTTGTGCGTCTTGTCAGTCTGATCCCGGTGTACCCTGGGGAGTCAGCTGCTCCCATCCGCACAGCCAAAGCCGAGCGCAGACATCAAGAGAGGCTCCGGATGCAGAGCCCAGAGCTGGCCGTGGCCCTGGACAAGGATCTGTCCCCTGCTGAGAAACGAGCTCTGGAGGCTGAGAAGAGAGCCATGTGGAGGGCCGCGCGGTAAATATCAAGGGCCTTTTTGTGTCTTTCATTAAGCCTTTATGTCTTTCTGTGCCAGGTGTAGTGGATGTCCAGATTTCCTAACAGTTTGTCATATGAGAGGTTCAGGGTTTTTTCCCTGGTATATTTTAGTTGCAGCCAACCCAAGAGTTAGTTCACAGATGTTTCAGTTATGACAGCAGCCTGCTATGTGTGTATGGGTTACTTTATCTCCTATCCTCTCTCTATATTTGTGTCTCTAAAAACTGTCTTGATTTTTATTCCTGACGCTCTAAACGTGTCTTTTACCTTCCATTCCTTGGTTTTCTCCTCTTTTCTGTCTCTATGCCTTTCTCTCCTTCTTCTCCCCCTCATGCTGGTGTTCTTCCCATCCTGTCCCATCCTCCTCTCGTTCACCCACTCCCCGGCCTCTCTGTGCCCAGGCCTTACGGCCTAGAGGAGGATGTTAGGCAGTATGAGCAGGACCTGGCTAAGAGACTCTACCAGGCCAGAGTGAGGGCGTCTCAGGGCACGGCCGAGCCCCCCCAGCCCCCCACCTCCTCTACTTCGTCCTCTGCTGCCTCCCAGCTCAGGTCTGCTCCTCGGCCCTCAGCCACCAGGGCCAGACGCACGGCATCGTGGGGTGTGCTGGGGTGCTTTGGGGTATTTTGCTAGAGGCCGAGTTGGGAAAGGTCCAAGCAAGCACTTGCAGCGACACTGTGACAGTGCTTCACTGCCTTTCCAGTGCTGTCTTGCTTCTGCACGTCTTTGCTGTTTCTAGCTTCCTCTGGTCCCCCCTCTATTATCTGTCTTGTCCCCCCTCCCTCTCTGCAGCACTCTTTTCATTTGCGTCTTGCTGTTCTGTTGATTTTCATATTATTTGAACTAACACATAGTAAGTTTGCAAGCTATTTGTGAGTTGAGGGTAAGCCTACTAGCAGTAGGTCGTCCTTTTCCTGGAATGACTTGTGAGAAACAGAAGTGAAACTGGCCGTCACAGCAAACCAGGACAAGGAGCACCCGACAAATTGTAGTGACGGGCACTTCATCCACATTAAGGGCTGTGTGCCTCCTTTAGGTTTTTGTATCGCCGTTTCTCGACATCTTTTCGCTCATTATTTATTCGATGGTGGTTCTTTCTCTTGTAGAATGAAGTCCCTGGAGCAGGACGCACTAAAAGCCCAGATGGTCATCGCCAAGTCTCGGGACGGGAAGAAACGCGGCACACTAGACCAGCTGACGGAGTCGCCCTCGCCCGCCCCCACGCCCTCACCCACACCTATGGATGGTAAGAAGCTTCTGTTCACTTAGAAGTGTTTACACGGTTAACTCATCATAGACACCATAACTGCTGAATAAACTACGACCACTACCACCTTCTGAACTGTGTATGAGTAACGGAACTTAAAACATCTCTGGTTGGCTAACAAATGTCGGATCTCTGTTAGATCATAACAAGTATGTCATTTTTTAAAGAAACTTTTCACCTTAATTTCCTCACTTTGTTTCATAATTTAGTACCATCTTCATGACGCAAGCTTTTGTTTTAACTTTACACTTCCTGTGTTTCCCCTCACAGAGCTCAGTCCTCGGGGACTTACCTCTCCAGGCAGACTGGTAAGCACTAAACCTCTAATATGTCTTTTGATGATCTGATGTTTCCCCTGGCCTTTGTGAAAATGTGAACTGTTTACAACATATTTTAGGCACACTTCATAATGATGAGTCAACAAATATTTGAACAATGCTCTAACACTGACTGCAGTTGAATTTAAGGAGCTTCGCTTGATAACAGCAACACAAAAAGCTGGCTCACACGCTGAAAAGGGAAAAAGTCTAGGATTGCATCAAACACATTGACATTAATCCATCATTTTGCTCATTGTCACTTTAGCTGATCAGCCACAACTGGCTGTTTGAATCATCCATTAGCCTCTCTGCCTCTCATCTCCCCTTATTCTATCCCCTCATCCTTTTCTCCTATTCCTTTGTCCTTCTCTCCTTTGACATTTGCCTTCCTCAATCTTCTCTTTTTTACTTTGTCCTACACTCTTCTTTCTCCTCTCTCCTTTGTTTCCTCTTCTCCCCCTTCCTTGACCTCTGCTCATCCCTGTTTGCTATCCTTCTAGTCCCTGTCGTCAAAGAAGTTTGACTACCGACAGTTTGCCGCCATTCCTTCTTCCAAACCCGTATACGACATCCAGGTATTGGCTGCATGCTGAGCTCCCAGAGCTCTGGCCTCCTCCCTCCTCCCCCTGGCTTCTCCTGCTGCCTCCCCCCTTTAGTTTTTCCTGTTAATCAAGAGGCATCAGTGCAATCTAAGTTTAGGTTTGGTCTCAGTGATTGATCAGAACTGTCTGCTCTGCACTCTAGTGGTTTGTCTCACTAACCCACAATGAAAAAAACTCTACATGAATGACAGCCCAACTCAGCCCTGGGTTTTCTCTCCCCCCCCCCCTTCTCCCTCCTTGGTCCTGGTTCCTCCTTACATCTCACGACTAAACAAATATCTCTTGCAGTAACCATTCACCTCATCAATCTCTCAGCTCACTAATCAATCACAGACTGTAGCACTAATGCAAACAGATTTTTGATCCCACTAACCAGGATTGGTTCCGGGGGGGAAAAGCCGCAAACTCTGCATCTCATCCACTCCCACGTCCACTTCCATCAGCTGTCTTGCTGCACGCATGGGTTTCATATCATGCAGAGGATAAACGTCCTCCATTAGACTTCTTCTCGTGCTTTGACTCTTCTGAAGAGTGTGTTCCTGTGCTGTCATAAGGGTAGACGTTTTGTTCCGTTTTTGGGAGGGGAAGCAGGAGAATCCTGGAGGAGCCTGAGAGACCAGTGCTTGTCTGGAAGTGGTCTTAAATTTTTGGGGATCCATGGTTGTGTGTGTCTGAGACCCTGTGATGTTTAGTTGTTGCACCATGACCTCAGTTTGGTCCCCATTTGGTGGACGTAGTAGACTTGACATCACTGTATTTAAGTGTTCACATAACACCTCAGACTTCTGCATATGAGCGTACAGAAACAGTGTTTAGAATTTATGTGTTAACCAGCATGTTGACTATAAAGAAAGTACTAGAATGAGACATGGACCACTACCATCTGCAGGCTGAGGGTCACATGACAGCAGAATCCATGTAACCAATTGGCAATAATGCAGTTTTTACAAAAATATAAATATAAGAGGGTAGTAAAAAGCTAGCCATCCACATGACGTAAATTTAAATTTATTAAGAATATTTATGAAACAGAGTATCTGTAAGAGAGGACAATACCAAAGTAGTAAACAGATAACAAGTGATCTAAATGAACATCCTCAAACAACCAGTGTCCTCCAATTGAACTCCACAGCTAAGATTGTCAAACTAATTAATGCTAAGTTAAGTTTTAGACCCTAAACATGCAGTTCATAGTGCTCCTGGAGTTAAATATATATAACAAGAAGGGACCGTATTGATTAACAGCATTAGCACAAGCACAAAGACGTTTACATTCTGCTTGGTTTTCTGTTGTGCCTTGGTGACTCGTATTGGTGCTACGCTGTTGCTCTGTTTGCTGTCTCTTTTGTGGATTTGGCTGCACCACACACAATAAACCCGGAACTGATGACCTAACATAACCTCCCTTTTCTTTTAACACGGGGTTAGTCCAGTAGGGGTACTGTGGCTGTAGGCTGACAGATCGGGAGCCTCAGTGCTCTCTGCTAAGCGTCAGTGAGCGGCTGGCACATCTTCTCGCTGCAAGCTCCCCTGCTCATGGTGGAGGCCTCCCCTGGGATACAGTTCACTGAAACACCCGCTCGCACGCTCAGAAACTTACTGCCTCTTCTTGTCTTCCAGTCCCCTGACACAGTCGATGACATGCAGTTCATTGATGATGGATCCAGCAACCCAGGTGAGAACTAGAAGCATCCATTTTTTTATTAAACAGGCTTTGTGAACGAGCGAGAAAATGTGAGCAGACATCAAGTAAAATGTTCAATTCCTAAATGTCTTCTATCCCCTTTGATTCAGGTGAATACCTGGATTAAGCAGCTCCTATTGGTACGATCCTGTGTGCATTTGTTTGAGTCTGCGTGTGATTGTTTATTGTTTAGGTTTATTGGTAAGGGGTGTGTGTAAGTTTGTGCATTTCTAGTCTAACCTGCCAGTTGTGTGGTGAACTGGGTTTAGGTATTTGGTGTGCTTTGCCTGCCGCCACCAGTGAAATTATAAAGGAAGTAGCAGCTGATTTTATAACCAAAGACGTGTTGTGTATGAACTAATCATCCCACACTAACCATGAGCCAGTGAGTGCGTGAATTAATTTAAAGCTCTGAATGAAACTCATGTTTACAGGTGATTCTATTACCGGGGGGGGGGGGGGGGGGGGGGGGGGGGGGATGTCCGTCAGTGTGAATAACCAAACATACACGCAGTGGGTCAGCTGTCATACGTCTGATTTACCTCAGACTTTATTTGGAAAGTATGACTCACTGGTTAATGAAAAATCAAAAAAGACACGCACATCCCTCAGTGGGTGCTGGACCAAAAAACACAAAAAGCAAACAAGATCAGCACACCATGAAGCTGAAGGATTTATTTATGAGTGAGGTTTTGAGGCAGACTGTCAGTCTGAGGAAGAACACGTCGGCTCCAAACGTCACTTGTCCATAAATCCTTCAAATGGGAGCTTCTTGGTGTGTGGATCCTGTTTGCTTTTCTTCACTGGTTATTGAAAACATATGGAGTGGGGGGAAATAATGATGAGGCATCACAAATTAGGATATTATAGTAACTTTGATCAACAGAGAGGTGCTGTGTCAGAAATCACCCACTCCTCACTTTATATTTTGTAGTGCTGTCCAAATTATGAGTGAGAATTATAATTCCCTACACTGTGGACTCATTCATCCAACAATACAATGCATTTTGAAAAGTAATCTACAACTGATTGTCACTAACCAAGCATTACATACCAGCATGCTCTGCGCTGCAAGCAGACGAATGGAGTGACAATATGATTTGATTATTTTATGAAAATACTGCTTTTTAAACCGTCAAATGCACAGTATGTAAAATCCGCCGCCATGGGGATCTCAATCAAAACAATAACAAAAGATGATGTCGAGGCTGGTGGAGAATATTTGGAGTGATTCTTTCTGCTACTATGCAGAAAATATAATCTCTAATATTATCTATCACTGAAATCCATGCTGTTATTTGTTATCCCTCTCTGGCCGGCGTTGAGCTACATGTTTTTATTATGTCAGTAATGACGTCATTGTCCCAGCCAGCGATACAGGGAGTTGTGTCCGACAGTGTTTCTTCTAATTGTACCAATGAGCTTGTGAGTTTGTGATTTCAGACACAGTCACAGGGTGCTTCAGGTTTTTTGCTTAAAACGTTTGTTTCCAGCTGCTAAGCTGAATGTTGGGCTTCTCGGGCAGCTTTAAGGGACTCGTCTGCTTTCTCTTCAGTGCCACAGCCGGCCTTGCAGAGCGATGATGTGGAAAGATGCTGCACTGTGACTAAGGTTGTTTTGTTTTGTGTTTTTTTGGTGTCTAGGGCCAGCTGCCAGCCCTGAGTCCGAGGTTCCCGCCCCGCTGCCTGCCACCTCAGCCCTGGAGGAGATGGCTCTGTACAGCAACAAGCGCAAACTGAGGCAGGGTCGCCGCAGCCTGGAAACCGCCGTGCCCACGTAACACCTCACACTGAGAGAAAACTCTGGAGACATGATCCAAACACACACACTTGTACACACACTGTGGACACTAGTAAAGCATTGGAGCATCCCCAGGAGGTGCAGAGTCACAAAACACTACACAGTGTCAGTAGAAGAGATGTACTCTCCTATATAACCACTGCAGAGACAACGAAGATCATAGTCACATACACACTCACTTATATCCTGCGTGCCAGTCTTGCCTATACAGTCTGTGGATGAGCTGGCAATTTGCTCAACAGTCCGTCAAAGGGCAAAAAAAAAAAAAAAAAAAAAAAAAGCTAGTGTGGTTAGCTAGGATTGCTACTTACAGACCATTCTTCTTTTTGTTCTGCACTCAAACGTTTTCCATGTAGACGCTGATGTATTTTTAAAAAAAAAAAGGAGGTGACAGAAGAGTTTAGTTTTTAGTTTTCACACCTCGAATGATTTTACTGTTTTTAAAAAAAGAAAAAAAAAGACAAAGAAATACTGGAAGAGAAAAGAAATGGGTCATAGCTATATTAACCCCTTGAATGATATTTTTAGAATTTCCGTGAATAGATTGTAAAGTGTCAGGGCTCTCTTTAGGACTTGGGCAGACGTGAGTGTAAATATTAATTTAGGAGGGAACATCCTGCTACCTTCATGGTCACACAAAACATATCTTTTATTTTGCACTGCCACTTGTCAGCTTTTTAAACAATGTGTATCTTAAGTAATTTATTGTTTTGATCATTTCACTCCAATTGAAGGCCTTCTATTTGACACTATTTTAGCCCCCCAGAGGCGTGTTGTATGTTATCGTTTTAACCTTCTCAATTGAAGTTATGAACCAGTAAGTTAAACCTTACAAGTCATGAATTGCATATCAATTGACATATATATTTCTTCAATCAGTATACATTCATTTTGATACGTTTATCTACTCATTAGATTGCTTGGGGCAAAGTTTCCCCTTTGTAGAGAGACTACATATCACATCAAATATTCAAGCATCATTTTAGAACCAAATGGTACTACCGTGTCCTTTTTTTCACCTCATCAATGTCAAAAGTTTTTATTTCTATCCTGAAATATTCGGAGGTTTTTCCGGAGTGACGTGAAGGTAGCAGGTGTTTGATTTTCTGTCTGGTTAATTTAAATCTGATGCCACTGAAAAATCATTTATTATTGTGTGAATAATGTACAAATGCTGAAAGGAAAACTAACTTTGGGTTTGAAATCTGAGCCAGTCTTGACCTAAACCAAGCACGTGTCCGAGCTGCTGACGCATCTGGGTTTGGACGGGCTTGGTATCCGACGCTCTCTGCGTGTATATTGGTTTGTTAATGGGAGAGCGGAGAGAGGCGGAGCTGATCATGAATCTCTCACATTGATCTCGTTCATACATTCAGCTCACTGCTTTACAGACCGTCAGTTTATGTATGTGATGGGTATTTTTGCAGAATCACGGCTTAGAAGCGTTTCTTTTAATTTAATGTAGGGTCTTCTAATTATAGCTTTCTATGTTGCTCTCACTGACTGAAATTCAGTTTGTTTGATAACCTTTGCAATGGCTGATATCTTCTTTTTTTTTTAACTTACTGTAGGTAATCTTTTTTCAGATGGGTTTCACTACATTATTAATGAAGTGTTTCAAGTTTTTGTGTTTATTCTTTTGTCTTGAGTTCTCTTCGGGGGCTTTTCTTGCAAACAGGTCGGAGGGAAAGGGTCAGAGGTCCCGGGGTCAAGGGTTAGAGCTCACACAAGACTGTAACTAGTGAATTTGTACAACCAAAGAAGTATATTTTGTGGTTCAGGAATAATAAATTTTACTTTTCATTTAAGAAGCTGATTCATTGTGCCGTGTCTTTTGTGCTTGATTATTCTACAAACTGAAATGCACTGATTCATTTCAAATAGTGAAAAAGAGACTAAAGTTTGTGCACTGAACAAGAACACCGGTTCCCACTTTGCACATGTAGAGGCTGTGCTTCAGTTTATATATTTAAAAAAACTGACTTAGGTAAGCGGTTGAATTGAAGGAAGTCTTCTCTGTCCTGCAGATGAGTTCCTCAGCACTGGAGTGGAGGGCACCGCTCTGCTGTTTCTCTGTAGAGATAGAGAGAAAAGGTTATTGTTTACAGATTATTTATGACTATTACTAAAGTATGAGATGATGTGGTAAATGGACTTGAGCTTGTATAGCTCTTTTCTTTACTCAAAGCACTTTTACACTGTAGGTCAAACCTACACACACTGATGGTAGAGGCTGCTGTGTAAAGTGACCATCAGAAGTAGCTCATCTCATTAATTTGCATTCCTACACCACCGACAAAGAGGCGGGAGCATATTGGGGTTAAGTGTGTTGCCCAAGGACACATCGTACATGTCGCTGCAGGAGCTGGGAATCAAACTCCGACCTTCCAATTGAGAGAAGACCGACTCTACCAGCTGAGCCACAGCAACAACAAAAAAGTGCAAACATTTGAATGACACTCACTCTCTTCAGTGTTCTGTAGCGGGCGTTGTAGAAAGAGTCAGAGCTGCTGCTATCAGGAAGAAGCTCGTGTGGCAGACAGTGAATATCCTCTTCCTAAAAGTAGAAAAGAAAATAACTCCTTACAATTTAAACATGTCAACACATTAATGATTTCCTGTACAATGCCTGCACTTAGAGTATATATATAATATGAAGAGAGGCATGTTAGAAAATATATAAATCCAAAAATAAATGGGTCTTGCACCTTTTCACATACATCCAGGTTTGTATAGAAAAACACTGAGTTATTCAGCTCCCACATGAAAGATCCACTGCTGTAAATAAAAGGCAGACTCACATGTTTCTGAGTCTTCTCCAAAAGTACGTCCAGCTCTTTGTCAGGTAACAGGTAAGACTTCTCATACCAGTTCTCAAATTCTAGGACACAAACCAAAGCTGTTGATCATCTCTGCGAATTCTGAGGCGCTAGTTGTTAATACTTCAGTAATGAGGATAAGAGATTATTGTCAGGGAAGAATTAGGATCAAGAACTGACCGGAGAGCAGGCGCACCCTGCACTGATCCACAAGATGCTGACAGTAGTTAACCTCTGCTTTGATGTCACGCAGCACTTCATATCTCTGTCGGAACAGTGCTTTCAACTCTCTGAGCTGCATCAATGAAGTGGCATCTGGCTCCTGCTGCAGTGGTTGTTCCCCCGTAACCATGTATTGACCTTCATAAATAAACACATGAAGGTTATGATGCTTTTACAGGTTGTGACAGAAAGCACTGTAAAGAAACAGAAACGTATTCTCTCTGATCATCTTCAATAGTTCTTACTCATTTTCTTTTGATAATACAAACAGAAGAACCTTTTCTCAACTCGTTGTTCTGCTGCATGGTGGCTGTGATGCAGTCTATCTCACTCTTGACAGCATTGACCTCCTCGGTGAGTTGTCGGAGAAGACTGCGCCGTTCCAGCAGCACGGCCTTGTTCTCCTTCAGGATGCTGTTGATCATGCTGCCTTGTCTCAACTTAAAATCCTCAAAGGCATCGGCTTTTGAAGGAGGAGAGCTAAGCAGAAATAGCAAAAATTACGTTGGCAAAAGCCAGGCTGCACATTCCATTTATATGATGACTAAAGATATCTTTTTAATAGACCGTTCACTTACTTTGGGTGGAAGGGTTCGCTGCCAGGAGCTTGTGATTCCTGTGTGTCCTGGCTCTCTGTGTCTGGTTCTTGTGCTGCCTGTTCCCTCTCAAACATCTGGACAGAATTCAGTGTTGATTTGGAGGCACTCTCCAAATGCTTCTTCATAACTGGACTTCCCGCTCCCTGTCTTTTGCTGTGGACAATCACGTTTTAGTCATTAGAAAAAAAAACAGAACTAGACTTCATCCAGAAGACCTTGGCCTGATCAGAGTATCGTGTATTTTGGCCCATGACTTATCTTATCTTTCTTAGTTGAACTGTTCAATTTAGTCTGATGAGGTTTACTCATCTATTTAATGATTGATTGTACATGAGACTGTAGTCTTAATCATTTATGTCCACTGTAACCGTTTCTTACAAAAGTAGACCTGTGGGAAACTGAAAATGTTGTATCTTTAGAAAACTTACCACTGAATACGTTACTAAAATCTACTAAATTCAGTGTGAAGTTTTGACTCACCCCTGTTTGTCCTTGGTCTTCTTTGTTTGGACTCTGGTGGAACTCAGGTGATGGACATTTTTGGATGACTGAGCAGACACCCCAAAGCTTCCAGCCTCTGCATCCTCGCTGCTTCCTCTGATAACCCACTCCTAAAGAGTAAACAGAGCAACATCCTGTTAAAGCTTACACACAAAGAGCTGTTCACTTGAATAACTGCTCATTTCCATTCAGGTGTCCTAAACTGTGCACCAGATGCTGACTGACCTTGTCAGCAGCAGCGTAACCATAGTGTTCCTTTGAGCTCTCCGTCAAGTCGTAGGCCTGGCACAGCTCGGCCTTCACCTTCTGCTCCTGTTCCCTGCTCACACAATTATGCTGAATCACTTACAATCAACGGATGAAGACTCAATCCAAAAATTGTTCAAGTTGCATCATTACAAAAGGCAAAAGATACTCACCACACAGCGAGTTTGAATTGGGAAAACACAGCTTGGACCTGCCTGACACTTAGGATCTGTAATGAGATGTCAGTCAAAGATACATTTAAAACCATCAAACCAGAATGTGATTTGGTAGAAGAAGTATGAATAGCAGTGTTGTGTGTAATGTTCTCACACTGATTTCCTTGAGGCTTCCCTCTAGGTACCTCTGAACCTGACTTTTGATCTCGGCCAGCTGGGCCTCAGACAACGGCTCATATGTGATTCCCTGCCTGTTCACCTGGTGAGGGATGAATGATAGGCAATGAAGTGTTAAGAAGAACCACCTGAAATCTTTTGATAATCATCCCATTCACTTTCCTTTTAGCTCTACTCACTAGTGTGTTGTGCATGGATAGTTCCTCCTTCAGCATGTCCACATCCTTTTGTAGTTTCTTGATCTGAATCTAATCAAAACAGACCATTTTGTGAGATCCTTCTGCATTGTGCTGCACTCTTACTTTAGTAATCCGACTGTGAACAATAATATTACTTATAGTTCCACATGTATGACTTACAGAAGTACTTTTTGTGACATGTGTAATAATAGTGTGTGAACTCACTGCTGGATCCATGTGTTCATTAACAATGGGCTCAGTCCGGACACACTTCATCCTGCTGGCAAACCGCAGAGTAGAAAGCTACAAAGTACAAACATCATCATCCAATGCTAAAATGGCACCATGTAGGTTAAGAATTGGACTGTTTTCATCATGTGTTTGACATCACAAATCACACTTCTTACTGTTTCTTCTATCTGTGCAGCCTCACCGTAGATGTTGGCCACAAGCACAGTGTTGCAGTTCCCTCCTGCAGAAACAAAAACATGGTATCACTTATCTTACCACCAATTATCAACAATCAGCATTGTTAAAAACCTGCCAGTCTAACCTAGTGAGTCTTTGAGGGCATGTGTGAGTTTAGACTGCCTGAAGGGAACGTGGTCTCTGCGACGGTCTGCCAGGGCAAGGATGGCCTGCTCCAGGAACGACAAGGACTTGTTGATATACACGGCTTCCTTTAACATCTGAGCCTCTGACTGGAAGAAGAGATAAAGTAATATGAAGTGTGGAAAAGATCAATTGACTTGCTATATGTCCAGCCACAGTTGTAAGACAGGTCATGATGCCAACATCCTAGATAGACATTACTATCATTTTTACAATCTAAAATATCTCACCCAAGTCTTTCCCAGCCTCTCTGACCCGGCCAGATCCACCAGATTCAGCTTGGAGCTGACATACTTGGCATCAGACAGAGTGCGCGAGTGAGACTGTGAATGAAAAATACTGCTTTCAAAGTCATGTTTGACATCAGGACCACAACAACCTCAAAGTTAATTTTGCCCGTACCTCTAAATGCACAGTGAAGATACAGTGGGACCTGGAGGAGTTCCTGTTCAAGGCATGAGAACCAATAATGCGATTCATCTCACCCTGAGTATAGAAAGAAAACTTTATCAGGGTTCACAATTAAATTTTCTCAGTATGAAATGACTGTGCTCCATCGTGTCAAAAAAACACTGATAAAAGAAATGACAATTAATTTAGCATGAAATGAATTTGCGCTTTCAGAATGAAAAATGCTAAAACCTGTCAAAACTAAAAACATGTTTCATCAATAAAACAGAAAATGAATTGTATTTCAGTTGAAGTTCTGGGCAAACTGTTGTTTTTCACTTTGGAGGGCTTTTATCAGCTGTGAGCCGCAGACCACCCACCTCAAACATTAGGTTCAGAGCCTCCTCCTCCCTGTGAACAGGATGAAGCGACAGGCCTCGGATGAACACACCCCTGCCTGGCTCCTCCATCACCACCATACCTCGTTGAGACGGGCATATGGACCCCCGCAGCGATGATAGCAAGTCTACCAGGGTCTCATTGTAGATCTCCAGGTAGGACAGGTGCACAGTGAAGGCATACTCAGTCCTTTTCTCGACTTCCAGAAACACCTGAATTTCATATGGGAGATTGAAAACAACGTGTTTAACTCAACTGAAGCGGTCAGGGTCAAAAAGGTAATTCTTCAAACTATACCTCCTGAAGGGCCCGAGGGATGAGTCCTCTCTCCTTGTATGATTCCTTGGATCCTGTCATGGTGTAAGTCTTTCCTGAACCTGTCTGCCCAAAACACATCACAGAACCTAAAAAGCACAAAACATAAGAAACTTTAAGGGTACACAAGAGGACTTTACACTCAATTTTTGTAAGATATATATTGAAAAAATCCCCCATACTAGACACTTGCATCAATATAATCAAAGGAGGAGGGACCATAATCTTACTGTAATGGTGTCCCAAAAGAATATTTAAAAAACCCAATGTCTGTTTTTAAAGGACAAACTACCATTATAGCCATCCAGTGCTCTCAGTACCACCTGTCGGCACACCTGGGTGTACACTTCTTCTTGGGATACATCCTGCAGGACGCCTTCCAGCCTGAACGACTGGGAGCTCAGCTGACTCTTCTTTCTTTCATGGAGCAGCTTGGACGCTTTCCAGTGATGGATGTTCACCGTCTGAAGGAGGAGAAGGGACAAGTTTTTACTTGTACAAAAGCAAATGTAGGAAACAAAATAGAGATAATATTTACAATTAGGAATCTGCTGGGCTACTTTAGGTTCTAACTTAATATAAGAGGAATGTATGAATGTGAGTGATCAACTTATTTTTCTTCTATTCTATATGCTTAATGATATAAAGAGATAACTTTATATTAACAGGTAAATAACTCTGGCTAAAATGTCAGTATCTGATGTAAGCTAAATCATTATGGTTGATGTTTTGCAGTTATTGGCCAATAAACAGAGACTACTAATGTGACTATTTTTTCTACTTTGTACTACTTGGATATTAAATTTGGAAGTGACATACTAAAGGGAAACCAGCACGAAGTGACAGGTATGTATGACAGGTGACAAAGATCTTTCAGTGGATTCTTGTTCCTCATGTCCCTGACTGTTATCCTGAGAATTTTCAGAAGATTTTACTGTATTGTTTTTGAGATAATTAAAGGTAAAGTCTGCTCAAATTGCATAGAGACGCTTTGATATTTTAGTCATTTAATATTTTATTTTGAAAAATCTATGACAGGAGACGAATACATTTCAGTGGATTCTTGTTCCTCGTGTCCCTGACTGTTATCCTGAGAATTTTCAGAAGATTTTACTGTATAGTTTTTGAGATAATTAAAGGTAAAGTCTGCTCAAATTGCATAGAGACGCTTTGATATTTTAGTCATTTAATATTTTATTTTGAAAAATCTATGACAGGAGACGAATACATTTCAGTGGATTCTTGTTCCTCATGTCCCTGACTGTTAACCTGAGAATTTTCAGAAAATGTTACTGTATTGTTTTTGAGATAATTAAAGTTAATTTACGTCGAGTAGGATAAAGCCTAACTGGCTCTTAATAAGACTTTAGTAAGAAAAAGACTTACCTGTCCGTCAGGAAGACATTCAATGAGGTCTTTAGAGAAGTTCGCCGTTGGTCTGATTCGGACAAACACTCCGACCTCCCTGCTGTGAGCCTTCATTACCATATACTCTTCTACAGACCACACAAAACTAACTCACCCTGAGTTATACAAATATATACTATACAAACTACTTTCTGAAAAACTCAAACATTGTTTGTTTTTATTTAACGAGAGCGACTCACTTCATCAGCTTCGGTCTATTATTCTGTGTTCAACTTGTGTGGTTTTCTTGCGGCGTCATGGCAACGCCCACGCGCACGCGCTCTCCTGACCTGACGGACAGATGCAGCGCGCAGAGCTTTCAATCAAATCTGCCACAACCCTTATATGGGCATAACCGTTTTACTTACTGAAATAAAATCAGATGAGTTATTTAAAAAAAAAAAAAAAAGCACCCCCCATACAGTGTGTGCCCATGAGGCCATTAACTAATCAGATCTATTTCGTTGTTTTAACCAGGTTGTAAACATGTTCATTTCTATTGTAAAAACAGGTTTTTTTTGGGGCTGTGGGCTTATGGCACTTCCGGTTTTCCTGCAGCCAGCCTCAAGCATTGCCCTGTTTTTAACAGATGCCTTATATCTTTTATTTGTGTTAAAACAGTATGATTTATAAAGGAAAACCTGAAAATAAATCAAAATCGAAGAAAAAGCAGGCTACAATTAAAATGTTCTTAAAATATACAGACTTTGTAATTAATATAACTTCCATGTATAGCAGGCTGTAGCGATTATATGTCTTGTTGAGGGTTTTTTTCTGAACACAGAAGTTACATTTACATCTCGTGTCACTCAGCAAAATGGATTATGTGTGTCCTTGAAGTCCAACCATTCAGGGGAGGAACACGTTGGCATGCACTCATTGACACGAGTTTGCAAAAGCATGATACTGTCTGTTTAAACTCTGGATAAGGCCCCCCCATAATAATGATGTAAAAAAAAATATCCATAATTACAGTATTGAGGCTCCACAATAGTGTCCAAGACTCCACCCACCGACATGGACTCTATAAAGCTGGTGTTCCTGCAAATTAGAGGCATATGCATGTTGAAGATGAGGGGGCTCATACTACTTTGTTTTGTGGGATTACCTTTTGCAGCATTGGCAAGTGAGGTAAGACTTGTGATTTTCCACATATTTACGCATCTAATATGATGTTAAAAACAATAAAACATTAACTACTAAGACCATAACTTTAGTTGTGTTAACAATACAGGCTGACAGCATGTACTTCGTTTTCTTTTAAATGGGTTAATTTATTGATTGTGGGGCTGTTGTATTTGAAATCCAGAGTCAATGTCCTCACTAACCCTTTTAGATCAGATCTTTTCAGGATTCAGTTTCAGCCGTCAAATGGCATCACGGGACCTTTTCAAAATGAATGTCACTTCAAACACAAACAGCTCAAAAACAGCTCATAGACTCTGTGTGAGAAACATGTTCCATTAGTATTTTTAAGTAAAAAAAAAATAGAAATGGTCACTTGTTTTTTCCAGAATAGTATGAAAGTATGGCTTCTTTCAACTTAAGACTGACAGAGAATTGAGAGAAGTTAATTTCAATATAGCAGGGCTGCCCATAAGGGGGGAACAAGGGGAGAGCTTTCTAGGGCCCAACTCAAGAGGGGCCCATGAAGGCTAGCAAGAACATGGTCCTTCCTAGATTTAAAAAACAACACATGATAATACCATTTAAAAAAAATCTAAATACTAATTTCTTATTACCGCTGAAATACACGTTTTTCCGATTGTGTGAGGGCGGACCAAATCACTGCACAAAAGTAAGTATGGCAGAAAAGAAGAGGAGGCTAAGGTATTTGACCCCAACAAACTTACTTCAGTCAGCTCCAAATGAAGATTGGAGCCAAGCGCAATTTACGCACACTTATTGATGTAAATACTAGAATTGACATGTTAATTGACCCATCTGCCACTTCACTGCATTTTCCTTTTTATAATGTTACTTCAGCATACTTTTGCATTATTCACCACTGCACTGTTTCATATTTAGTCATTAGATATTAAATATTAGTCTTTTCTTATTATGTTTATTGTTGATATTTAATGTTGTACCTGTACATATGAGAGCACAGTTCACCAAAGTTAAATGCCTTGTGTGTGTAAGCATACCTGGCCAATAAATCTGATTCTGATTCTGATTCTGAAGCTGTGGATGCGAATGTTAGCTAGGAGGCTAGCAACATTGTTAGTGATCCATGACGCATGCATTGATATTATTAAATTATATCTATGGAGGGGTTCGGTCCCCAGCTCCTGCAGCCACATGTCTGATGTTTCCTTGGGCGAGACACTTAAGGTTGTTATTGTTGTTATTCTTGTCTGTTACTTTTTAATGCTTTGTTTCTGCAATGTTCAGCACTTTGGATCAATCAATGTTGTGTTTAAAGTGCTATATAAATAAAGTTGATTTGATTTGACTTAAGTCCCACTGCTTCGTTGGTGGCAGTTAAATATGTGTAAGGAGAAGTTAATAATGATGGACTCTAACATTGCAACCTCTGTAATCAGTGTTTAAACGTTGAGGTGTGACCTGCAGTGTAAAGTGTTTCGAGTAGTCAGAAGACTTGAAAAGTGCGAACCAAGCTCAAGTCTGTTTACCATTTATTATTCTACATGTAAATTTCGATATGGCTACTGAGTCTTTTTATTTATTTTGACTAAAGTTCAATCATCCAAAATCTGTTTTCAGTTGCCAACCAGGAACAAGACACCACTGGGCAATAAAGACGGGTTTGGAAGCGAAACAACCAGCTCTGCTAACGAAACAACTGGATTCACCAACTCAACAACCAACTCGACACAGGTGAGGGATTTAGCTTTTCCCCATGTTGAGTGTTTTTTAGGTAGGCTAATAAAGCCTGCTTCAGAACTTTTGATTTCTTTAGAAAAAACCTCAGCTTCAGTGTCTTCTATGAGATCTTCCGGTTTGGCACTGTGTCTATTAGTTTTAACATAGCTAACGTGTATTATCTTTAATTAGAGGGACTGTATAAAAATCCGGGCTGTTGGGATGAAGGTAGGATTTGAAAGTGTCAAGAAACTGAAAAAGTGACACTGGTTACATTTACAGTGTTTCTGGTTTGTCTGGTTAGGGGTGTGTATGTGTGTGGGTGTAAAGTTCCCGTTTAACCCAAGGCGAGCATTCATTGGCTCTTCATTTACTGTGCTAAAAATGTATTATTGTAGAATTACTTATTTTGGTAACAGCAACAACAACAATAAAAATCAGGAAACAAACCAGCGATTATAATTATTTTATTTGTAAGACAGTGAAAGACAAACATGTCCTATAGACAAATCACATATTTTAGATATATTTTATACCACAGATCATGTATAATAAAGTGTGAACCTAGTGTGTAAGACCTACAGTCCAGTTAAATTCTTTCATTTGTTATAAATGTTACAGGTAATAAAGGAAAATGATATAAAGGCTTGTAAAGGTTGTAAATTATACTACATGATTTTTTGAATGGAAAAGTTAAATGTTATTGGAAGACCAAAGTCACTTGATTGAGTGTTGTCATTTAAATACCATGAAATATAAATATTAAAGGTCACATATTATGCAAAATACACTTCAGCATGTTTTTCAAACACTAACACACCTGTCCATAGTCTGTCTACAAATCCCCCAATTATAAGAACATTCCTTCATCTCTGTCTTTTGCCTGCTCAAATTTTCAGAAAACTGGTGCATAAACAGGCCGTTTGGAGATTTTCCCTTCATGACATCACAAAGGGCAGTAACCCCTCCCCCTGGTGGGTGACACTCCCACAGCTAGGTGTTTGTTCTGCCCTCTGAGTCTGCCTTCTCACCCTAAAACAGGGCATGGTGCAAGAAAGACCAAGCCACCCGAAGCCCTTCCAGAAAGGGGGCGTGGTCTGACACAGCATCTTTTACATTTAAAGCTACAGACACAGAAACAGCCTGTTCTGAGCAGGGCTGAAATAGAGGAATTTATAGGCATGATAAAATACAGGATCAGAATGAATTCAAAACAAGAAACTTCACAGACAATGTTTTGGGGAGCACTGCGAATGATTTAAACTGGTTGAGAAGGAGGATTATAAAGTTTATATTTCCTTATTAACCTGTTGTACCTGTTATTTCAGACTCCAGAGAAAAGCAAAGAAAAAGATGAAGTTGACCCGGTAGGCACGTTTACCTTTACAGTCAATTTATATGTCAGTTCTCTGAGAAGAGGTGAGGAATAAAAGCCTCATATGAGACGGAGCATTTTTTGAAAGAACTATGAACTATGAATATATCATATATCATGCTCACAACGTCTTGTTGTTTTTATTCTTCAGTTGGCAGGGAGCTGGAAACCAATAACGAACACTCGAGGGTTCCCACCACCACCTGCTGATCCAGAGCAGTCCAAGGTAAGAACATGTTTCGAAATAAAAGGACAACCAATCACATAAATATCATCATCATGATTTATTATTACATCTCTCGTTTGATGTTGCATGTCAAATGCCATCTAATCTGAGATGAAGCTAATCTCGATTCTCAATCACAAAGTTTGTGACGTAAACACATGTTGTTGGAGACACTGGAAATGATCTACAAATACGATGAACTTAGTATTAAGAGAGACAAATGATTAAAGACAATGTACAGCAAAGGATAGACACAACCTAATTCCTAATGAAACACGTAGAGCCCGACTGATGAATATATATCATCCGATATCTCGTCCGATATTTTCGTCTGATATTTTCATATCAAGTGACTATTGGTATCAGATAATTTTATTACAGCTATGTGTCGATATTACAAGATTTTTTCACCAGTCAAATAGCATTTCATTTGAGTTTCATTGTATTACACTAGCAGTTCTCTTTCTAGCTGTCACCAGCAGAGTGTGATTTAAAGGCTTAATATGTGATTTTTCACACTTAAATATAATAGAAATCAAGTATATCCTCTGAAAATAACTCTGTGAGTCATGACTGTCTACAATGAGTGTAACACCCGAGTCCCACTGTCTGTGATGTTTTCAGAGTTTTCCGAACCGTAACTTCACTTTGTTTACATCGTTGGGACGGCCGGCCAGCTCCTCCCCTCGTGTATAAAAGTTGTTTAATTGAGGGACTCGAGAAAAGAAGAATAGCATACTGTACTCACTGCTTAATTGAATATTTTAAAAATATAAATATTTATTTAAATATATTATATTTAAATATTGGATATATTAAAATAGCATATTCTTCCTTTAAGGATTTCAAGAAGCATTATCACTCTCCAGAGTGTCAAGCAGTGATGCACATTCATACGCAGTTACATTTAAGTTGACTGACAGTAAACATTACATTACAACAGTTACATTTAATCTTGTCTTTGTAATACTGTATATCTTTTCCACAACTGTTGGATAACTGCATTTGAGGGATCAACACTGAACACGTGTATTTCTATATCTATCTATCTCTACAGATCGAACATACAGTAGATCTAAGAAAGAAATTGGCAAATATATCGGTATCAGATTTTTTCTCTTCCTAATATCAATAACGGTATCGGCCGCACAAATCCCACATCAGTCAGGCCTAGAAATGTGCAACAATCAGGATAAGGGTTGAATCTTCCTACTGCTTTGATTGCTGTTGATCCGTCATTTATATTGTTGCAATTATTGCTGCAATTGTGGTTTCAGCATGGCAACTAAAGTCACATACACAGAACAGGCAAAGAAGCCAATTTTACAGCATAAATTAAAATGTTTACAGCCTGGTACAAAAAAACAAAATATGTCTGATTATCCCCCTTGTATGGGGTTTGAATTTTTTAAAAACAGGCTACGTTTTGATTTTGAAAACAATGTGTTATCCATAATCCATGCGTGTAGCTGACATGATTGAATGGTGGGTGCGATGTAACGGTTTGTCAAGAGGCTTAAATCTCGCCTCAGCTCCAGCCTTCAGCCTGTCGTTAGGTTGACAGGGACAGGATTTCCAACATGGCGGCTGCTGCCGCTGATCCTCCAGAGCCTCCTGAAGGAACAGATGGTCCCATAATTATTTACAGTCTATAGTTTTAGACTCACCTCAAATCTTATTTCTACTCATTTGCCTTAAATTTTCAATAACCCGCCACACTCAAGGATCCATAGCTCTGTAGGTTTTGTGCTGTACATAATTGTTACCTGTTCTTCCATTTTTATTGCTGTTGTTCTTGTCTGTTACTTTCTAATTCTTTGTTTTTTTCTATATGCGATGTTCAGCACTTTGGATCAACTGTGTTGTGTCTAAAGTGCTATATAAATAAAGTTAAGTTGAATTTTGAATTAGATATAGGTTTTAGTTACACTTAAACTTTTGGTTTTGTGTACAGGGGAAACAGTTTCATTATTTAATGAGTAATGTCTTTTAGTGTGGTATCAGTTGAGAATGGGGATCAGTTAGTAAGTAGACTTTGTGTGTTGACAGACTTTCGTAAATGCAAACAAACCTATTATGTTGGACTTTGATATTAAACTAAAACAGCAGACTTTTTACGGTAAAGGGGAGTAGCAGACTCCACCTCCCGACACTGACACTTTATAACACGTATATTAGTAGATTGGAGGTTATTCATGTTGAAGATGAGAGGGCTCACAGTACTGTGTCTGGTGGGATTCATCCTCGCTGCCTCGGTAAGACAGTGAAGTATGACTGTTGGACTTTCAAAGATTTCCTGAAATGTAAACGACTTGTGATAGAAATAAAATAAAATAATCATTATTTTAATGGCTGTATTCTGTGGCCTAAAGTGAAATGTTTCTGTTTCAGGCGCTTAAAGGAGACAAACCCCCGGTTGCACAGCAGACACAAACATCTGCCTGGGTATGTGAAACAAGCAGCAGCAGCAGGAGAAAATGATTGGTGGAAGTTTAGGCTGATACTGTATAATGGTTGTTAGATCACTGAGTAAAGAACCAGGATATCCAAGTAGCATGATTGAATCCAGCACGTTGATTTCTGAATGAATTTTGCTTGTGAGAAATTGCAGGAAGTTTGTAAAATTAGACTAGACGTCTGTTTTCACCATTAGACAGTTAAGTAAAGACTAAAGGTGGTTGTACTGTACTTCTAAAATGGTTAAGTCTGTTTTTAATGACATGTTCGCCTGAATAAGTGCCTACTGTACACTATGAGGAAGAGAAAACAACTTAAAGGACCAGTTAAATGTAGGCTAACTGGAGCAGTTGCTGGCTTGCTAGAACCAATATCAGCTCCAGAGTAAACGGCATCTTGCTTTGATGCTGACCCTCAAACTTTAGCTCCAAAATATGTGCTTTTTAGTGTTTAGAAGTAGTCATAGCCTCTGAACTTTCTTTAATACACATTGTATGGTCAATTTATATCAATTTCCGTTAAGTTGCCGGTCACTGGAACACACTCTAAGCCACAGCAGCGCCATCTGGTGGCTGGAGGATTTAATGCAGATGAGCTAAAATCGATGGATAATAAAATATTTACTTAGAATTTGTGACAGTATAACCGATTTAAAGAGATGATTTCAACTTTTCCTCCAGGCTCCAGATATTTGGAATCCTTTTAATAATAGCCATGGTTTTGGACCTGAATCAGCTGATGGAGACGTGAAAGCGGTAAGTTATTTAAAGCTACAACAGCTTATGATACTTTGTGAAACAGCATTAAACGTGATGAAAATAACTTGGAAAATATATATATCTTTTTATAAATGAAAGCAATAAATTAAATGAGAAAATAAAATGATTCATAGTTCAAAATATTTGATTCAGCTTTTAAGCGATATACTTAATCACTCTTCCTCTTTGCGCAGGGAGACCAAAGCTAGAGGTCGGACAGCAAACGGCTCAACAGACGTCGACAGAGATAACCTTTTAATGTTTCTGCTGGTGTTACTGCCTCATTCAAATAAACATTTCAAGTCTGTTGTTTGAGAAAACTTTTTTTATTTGTTAATTTGCTTAGTAGGAGGTCATTTGAAAAGCATACTTTTTCCAAGAAATAAGAGCAGCAATTGCAAATGTATCAACAATTTGTCAAAGTCAACACCTACCTCGACAACATGAGACACATTGGGGATTACGAGAGTGATTATGTGAGGGAGCGCAGGTAAACAGAAGTTGAAATCTCAGATATCAATTTTCCACATCTACAGATTCAGACAACACTTCATTCACAAGGATCACTTTATTTTTTATTTTTTTGTGTTAGGCTCTTCTCTTTTCATTACAAATATTATCTACTTCCACAAGTGTGCCAGCGGGGATCGACCCTCTCCGACATCTTTGATGGAAAGCACAGACACACAGAACATAAATCCAGTTCATCATCTCTCTTGTCACAACTATGCTTGTAGTAAAAACCGATTTGAATCTAACTGTGCAGCCCACTTATTTTTTTAAGTACTCTGTTGGTTTTGGTGACGGTTTGTTTTTAACAGACAAGTAATCGCTGCGACTCTCTGGAGATGAAGTTCTGCACGAGCTACCTGCTGTACACAGGGCTGACAGCACGTTTACTGTTGAGGCAAAGAATAGATAAAAAAGTTAAAACTGGGGAGTGAACTTTATGTGGCCAAAACAACCTCACCTAATATGATTCCAAAGTGGTTTCCTTTCCTTTTTCAATAATGTAACATCTGTGATCATTGGTGTCAAACCACATTGACATCAATGTTACCTAAAGAAGGTTTTCTGATTAGAAACAAGCTTTAATTTCTCCTTTTTTATGGGATAAGATCAAACAAAATGTAAGGGCAGTTAAATCAAACAGTGGATATGAAAAAAGTTAGTAGTTGTAATCATCAGGCAAACTACAACAGCACTACATTCCTGGATCAAAAGGATTTTTTGTTTGTATACAGGTTTTTGTCACAAAGCGGTAAGATCCAGAGTCACGCGGCGTCCTGTGAGCAAAGTTCTCTTCAGATGACAAAGCAGTCTCCTTCTATCAGTAAGGCCACTTTATATAGAAATTCTAAATGAGGACCACAACCTGTCACTTCTTGTCCTTGGATCTTCGCAGAGTGTCATCAACATGAAGGGGAAGGAACAAAGCTTCAAGTTTCTAAATCAAAAGAGCCGGGTGGCCAGCTTCTATGTGTATGTGTGTGTGTGTGTGTGTGTGTGTGTGTGTGTGTGTGTGTGTGAGGAGAGAAGGGTTTGTGTTTGCCCCTTCTACCACCACCACCCACATTAAAAAAAAAAAAAAAAAAAAAAGCTTAGTCCACATCATCACCACCAGCTATACCGCTGAGGTAGCAACCCCACTCCCACAAGCCCCAACCGCAACTCAAACCACCCCAAGATACCACGTGCGATTGGGTTATAACGATCTTGCAAAAAATAGATATTTTCACAGAAGTTTGTAAAATCATCTTGCCTAAAGTTATCTTCGATCCTCTGTGGCTTAATCAAAGCAAGTTGAAGTCCGGAGAAAAGTTGCGCCACGCAACTGCTGCTCTGAGTACAATCCACAAAGGAGGACTACGTCGCCTTCTGTTGCTGCTGCAGTGTTGTACGTTTGGGTGTTTGTAACTAATTCCTTTTCAATTATCCCCTCTTTCGACAGCCCCTTCAGATGCAGTCCTTCCGTTTTGCCGACCAAATGCATGTAGAGTGTCACCGATTTATTAAAGGGGATGTTTGTGTGTGTGTGTCACTGTGTGTGTTAATGGAATAGTGGCTGTGTGTGTGTGTGTGAGTAACCAGAGTGGTGATGGTGGCAGGACTGCAGTCTGGATTCAGCTTCCTTCATGGGGCTGGGCTGGAGCGTGCTGAAGGGGCCGGGGGACGGAGGGGAGCGGCTCTACTTATCCCCGAGGATGGCATACTGGTTGTCGAGCTGCAACTGCTGCATAGAAGCACCACCGGTCTCCTCTCTGCCACGGGTCCTGTGTTTCACCACCTCAAAGGTCTTCTCCATTTCTCTGTCCCTGAAGCAAAGACACATCGCTTCAGTCAAGACATCAAACCTCCTGAATGTGCCGCGGCCTACAAATTACTCTCACTGCTTACTTGCGTGTCTCCACATGCTTGGCTGTGGCAAGTAGAGAGGGGAACTGTGCGTCACTGTAGATCTCAGGAGGCCCCTGGGTGTGCGTGCGTTTGGTGGTGGTCAGCCGAGCTCCTGGAGGGCGATATACTCCAGAGGGCTTCGACTCAGGCACCTCTTCTTCCTCTGTTAGTATAGAAATGATAACAGTTAGGAGAAAATCTGAAAATAATTCACAGTTTTATCATAGAAATTATAAAAGTAGGAGAACTGCTTCAAGACACAGAGAGTAACATTTATTTATTTGCAAAACCAGGAGCACAATGGGAAAACAACCATTCAATGCAGGGCTAACTTATGGATTTGACCACAGTAGTTGGGATGTGCGCATGCAAAATAGTTCTATGGACATTTAAGTAACCCTCAAGTATAGTCAAAAACATGCTGCTCCTCCTGTTCGCACTTCACATTTTGTATTTTTCGGTGGGTGTCAGAGCCGCTGTCAGACAGCTGGATCCAGTGTGTTAAAGGTATGATGGTTTTCTGACTTAAATACAGAAATTTAATTAGTGACTCAAATAATAAAAAGTAGTAGGCATGATGAAAACTTTAATTGATGCACTTACAAAAAGAAAAAACACATATTGCATTTATATGATATAATTTCCTTTTTTCAAATAACACAATTTAAATCTCAGAAAGCACATTTTTCGCAATGTCAGTCTTTTTTCCCCGATATGATGTGCAGCCCTGTTTTAATTCATCTATCCATTATCTTTATAGCTTTTCCCGTTAGGGGTCCCGGGTGGCTGGAGCTGATCCCAGCTGTCATTGGGTGAGAGGCGGGGTTACACCCTGGACTGTTCGCCAGTTGATCACAGGGCTGCACAACATTCACACCTACGGGCAATTTTTATGGTCACCACTTAACCTAACGAGCATGTCTTTGGACTGTGGGAGGAAGCCGGAGCACCCAGAGAGAACCCACACATGCACGGGGAGAACATGCAAACTCCACACAGAGAGGCTCCTGTCAGACGGGGACTGAGAGGCAACAGCACTAACCACTGCACCATTTAAAAAAAAAAAAAAGAGCTTAATAAATAATAAAATATATAAGGGTTATATTCATCTCGTCTTCTTAGAAAGAAGATTTGCACGTTTTATTTGACAAAACCAAAATAAATTGTGTTGAATGTTTACTTGTATACAAGGACAAGGATGTTGCATGTCCACCGACGCCCCACAGCATTCATAGCCAAAGCTAGTACGCAATGCCCGTCTGTAAAGAACAAATAAGTGTCCCTGTTGGTTTACTCACCCACAGGTGCAGCAGCTGGAGCTGGAGCAGCACCAGACTTGTTCCAGGGGCCAGAAAATTTGTCTCCGCTCACCAGAATGATCTCTCCGTCCTCACCAACCTCCTCCTTCTCGTACTCCTCTTCCTCTTTCTCGTCACTGCAAGATGATTGTATACATTCCACAGATGAAGAGAATAAATAACAGTATATTTGAAGACACAGAAATGTTGAATTCAGTTATGTTTAAATGACAGTTTATCTTTATCTGGCCTGTATTTTAAGTATCGTGAGTGTTTGTATAGTGAATCAACAAAATGGAAAATGGTGATGTACGGTAAATTAATTTATTGTGGGTTGATAATTGGACTTAAGAAACATACTGTTCCAAATTATATTTTTGGGCCATTTCTTCTATATTATAATATATATATATACAGCTGAAGAGAGACAGGAAATGTTGGGAGGAGTGAGCGGGGGAGGAAATGCAGCCAAGGGCCGAGGTCAGATTGGAACCCATGGCCGCTGCGATGAGGACCACAGCATCTGGCCTCAGTACATGGGGCACGCAACATAACCGATGAGTTATCCGGCACCCCAAGAAAGGTTCTTTTGAGCTCCATGAAGGCCATGGTATATTTCAGAAGCCAGGTTTTAATTATATTCTCCAGGAGTTGGAAGCTAGGAGACTAATCAGAATGGCCTAAATCCTCTGACAATGAGTCCCAACAACCAAATACACATTTCATTCTGCACCTTTAAGAAAAAGCTAAAGACCCAGCTCTTTCATGAATACCTACTAACTTAATGATGATGGTCTCCATATCATTGATGATGATGATGGTTGTGACGATGGTTTTTGTTTGATAACGACGACTTGTAAGATGGTTTCTATACTGATTAGAGCTCTCAAGAACTGCCCTCAATGTTGTGCTTTGCCTCTGGTCACTTCCTGTCAGCACCTGTGTGTCCAATCAGACTCAAAGCTGATCGTTTGCTCTTACTGACAATGTTCTAGATCCTTGTGTTGTACTAACTCTCTGATGTACATCGCTTTGGAGAAAAGCGTCTGCTAAGTGAATTGTAGAATTTTCATTCTCACCTTATCTGTAAAGCTTGAAGCCGGAGCCCGCTGTAGTCGACTTCTTTCTGCTCAAACTCTTTCCATTCCTCGTCCTCCTTTCCAGAAGTAGACATTAATACAGAGCACAAAAAATGCATTTTATACTTTCTAAAACAGTCTATGGAAAAAAATATATATATATTAATGTAAAATTTTGAGGAGGCTCTTTAATTAAAAAAAAAAAAAAAAAAAAAAAAAAAAAATTCTGACAGGTATTTTACTAAATTGACTCAAAAGCCCAAATAATTTTGGGTCTTCATTTCCACACAGATTGACAGATTATTCGACTCTATGGCGGATATTTTAAACTTTGACACACTCTTGAGTCTATTCGAGCTGAAAGGCAGTCCGCCCCGTAGAGACTTGGGACTAATGGCGGCCCCGGCCTAGTTGGACAGCCACGATTCAAAGACGTGAATGACAGCCTCCCCCCATAAAGACACAAGGCCGCTGTCACAATGTTAGACACCATCTGGTCCTCAAACATTTGCAAATTACTCATAACATCGACGCAGAACGTAAACCACCGGTTGCCACGTAAGCCCAAAAAAAAAAGGGGGTGTTATGCTGATTTTGGTATGCCATAAAAAATGTGTGCCATATGCTACGCTAGCTGCTTAGCAACCGGCGTTTTCTCCCTGCGTGTCAAAATCTCGTTTTTTTTTGTTTTTTTTGTAAGACTGACAGCAGTGCGGATTATTTTTTTATTTAAAGAGGAAGCAGATTGTGATGGGAGGGTACACATTTAACACCGATGTCGCTGAGGTTTAAAAAAAAAAGAAAAAAAAAAAAAAAAAAAAAAGTTACCGGAGAGCAATCCGTTACCTTTTCGATCTGCGCGTCCTGATTCTCGTTTTTCGACGATTTTTCCTTCTCCCTCTTCGTCTTTTTCACCATCGCAGACGTGGGCCCGGCGGTAGACTCTTTGCCCTTTCCTTTCTCTTTCTTCTTCTTTTTATCCCGCTTGGCGAAGAAATCGTCCAGACTCTTCTCCGGTGGTAGATCCGCCATTTTCAAAAGAACAACGTTTTTAACTTGTTAGCCGAATTGTCGAGAAAGCTGTCCTCCCGAGGATGAGAACAACCGATTCAAACAGTCAAGAGATGCGTCTCAATCTGACGGATAGACTTCAGTTACAGGCTGATTAAATATATAAAAAAAAAAAAAAAAAATGTCCACCCTGGATACCTGACTGACTGAGACGTTAGCTACCCTGTCAACCATGCCATGCACGGGCTATTTGACAAATCTGCACCGTAACCCGGAAAACCCACAATCTGAGCCGGAAGTACTCATCTTTACGCAAAAAAAAAAAAAGATCGTTTTCGGTTAATATCTATGGTTAATATTTACCTATTTACTCACATTCATACGGAAGAGGATTAGGGCCACACATAAAAAAATAGAATTCTGACTTTATTCTCAGAATTCTTAGTTTAAAGTCAGAATTCTTAGTTTAAAGTCAGAATTCTTAGTTTAAAGTCAGAATTCCGAGTTTAAAGTCAGAATTCTTAGTTTAAAGTCAGAATTCTGAGAATAAAGTCAGAATTCTTAGTTTAAAGTCAGAATTCCGAGTTTAAAGTCAGAATTCTTAGTTTAAAGTCAGAATTCTGAGAATAAAGTCAGAATTCCGAGTTTAAAGTCAGAATTCTTAGTTTAAAGTCAGAATTCTTAGTTTAAAGTCAGAATCCCGAGAATAAAGTCAGAATTCTTAGTTTGAAGTCAGAATTCTTAGTTTAAAGTCAGAATCCCGAGAATAAAGTCAGAATTCTTAGTTTAAAGTCAGAATTCTTAGTTTGAAGTCAGAATTCTGAGAATAAAGTCAGAATTCTGAGAATAAAGTCAGAATTCTTAGTTATGGCAGAGATATAAGCATTTACTTTTTTGGCAACTTGCCAAAACGCTCAAAAAACTTAAAACGTACGCCGCGGCCACGCCCTTTGACGAAATAACATGCGGAGCACAACGACATATGCTGAACCTGTCTAGAACGCACTGACACTGAGTTTGTGCGGATCGGATGAGCGCCCTCGGGCAAGTGCGTTCAAATAGGAAGGCTGAAATCAGCGATTTTGAGCGATTTTGGACCTTTATCGTGAAATTCAACTTTAATTTGTGGACTTCCTGTCGAGTGTTTTGAAATGCCGCAAGAGGATTTTTAGTCCGTCCCGACAATATGTGTACCAATTTTCGTGAGTGTACGTGAAAAAAACCTTTATGGGGAGGCCATTTTGAAATTTTGAAGGGGGCGCCACTGAGCCATTTTGCGATTTCTTTTTTTTTTTTTTTTTACGAAACCACCAAAATATCAAATTTTTCACGAGACCTGATGAGCTTGGAAAGTTTGGTGAGTTTTCAGGCACGTTCAGGCCCTCAAAAGTGCCCTCAAAGATGAGGAACAATAAAAAGAAGAAGAATAATTGCTAGGGTTTCAAGAGGGTCCTCGCACAGTTCGTGCTCGGGCCCTAATAATAACTTCCAGCCTACTTTATGTTGATAAAAGTGTAGCCTAACCAGTCATCAGCAGCCTCACCACGTTATGCATCCCACATGAAGGGTTATGAGAAGGGTCTTTTTCACTCTGAAAAATGCTTACCCATTAAGAGCACTTTTTTAAGGTCTGCAGGTAAATAATCTAGAAAAGGTGACCAAGTCTTTACAAACAGCTCATCCTTCCATTTTAGAACAGCTTGTAATCATTCGTGAGGGAGGGTGTTGAAAAGCTCCCTGTGCCAAAGCGTAATGCTGGGTGGGACAATTGTGCAAGATGCACTTTCGCGCAATTAAAATAAGCTTTTCAAGGAGATGCTAATATGATGCAGGGAGGCGCGATTCTCTAGAGGGAAGTCCTAGAAGGAACACACCTGGGTCTTTTTTTAACTTTTATTTTAAATATCCCGCTAATAATGTTTTATTTTTAAACAATTAAATGTTTTGTGATTATGAAATTGAAACTCTAAAACGTTTATTTTATGGACATGCACTAATGGAGATATGTCAGAGTGAGGGGCTGCTCCTGAGCTGTTGGGGTCCAGTGCTTTGCTCAATGGCACCGCGGCAGTGCTCAGGAAGTGACCTGTCACCTCTTCAGCTGCCAGATCAATTCAAGGCTTGGTTTTCACCAGAACTTGAACCAGTGACCCTCCGGTTCCCAACCCAAGTCCCACCCAATGTATAAATACAAATATATGGAGGTTCAAACATTATTCAGCAATGACATATCTTATTTTGGTTTTAAAAAATGAAAGTAAACAAAACAGTAAGTTCCTGTTTTACTTCATTTGATTTTGTAATGTCTTTGTCAAACTCACATAATTAAGCCTCTCCTCAGCTGTACAGCTTGTAAACAGATTATTGAATTGACGTCATATTTCCCAGAGCTGGAAATCACTTGACCAGAAGCAGCAGCACTGGTACACAGAGGGAAAATTCCAGCTCCCTTCATCAATGCATGTGCTGTGGTTTGCAAGACTATTAACTATTCTTTGTTGTACAATAAACTAATATCTAACGCACAGATACAGTACAGTGGGTCTAAATTTAAAAACAAAACAGATCAGTCATTGTTGATTTTTCTTTGTTTTATTGCTCAGCAGTAAAAAGTACAGTGTATACTACAGTACAAAAAAATACATCATATTGAACACTGCTCCACCGTGTCACTGAACGTTTTTGTAAAATATTCACTTTTGAGCGTGCAAAACAAGAAGCCCGGGCTGTGAGCATCCAATGCAGGAAATACCAATATTTTTTAACCTTGTTATCCAACATCCGCGATTTCAGAACAACATCTCACAATGCAAAACGTCTTCAGCAACGACAGAGGCAGGCAGGCAGCATTGATTACTGAATACAAAACTGCATGAATGAAATAAAACTGATGATAGAAGGACCACAGACGGCCCAAAAATCAAAGAAAAAAATCAAACATTTCTGATTAAACTGCCTCTGTATGTGCTCACAGTAAAGTATTCAGCATACATTATGGTTCTCTGACGGCCTCCAACACATATTCTGTTGTCCGGCGACTCACAATCATTCAACATTTCAACAAACACATTTTTTGCCTCGATGGACAAACAAGCTATTCATGGAGGGAGACATTTACAATAGCAAGGGTGGTCTAATTGTTTCCTACAGCGCTTAGAAATTCCTTCTCACACCGGGCAATCAGTAAACCACTCCACATGACACACAAGAGACAAACACACACACACTCACACACACACACAGAGGCACACACATTAACAGACAGAGAAACAGACCCAACTGAGCTGAAAATGATACAGAGTCTTGTTTGACTTTAAAACAGTGATATTTGGTTAAGGGGGTGGCACATTTAAACGTATCCATCCACACTTAACACGCACACACATGCACAAACAGGGCGCTCGGTCACACATACACTGATATAAAGGGCCAACACAAGGATTTAAGACATCTATGTGGTCCCTCTAAAGAGAAGCTGGTGACACATGAGGGGGGAAAGACTTTTTTTTAGAATATTGACCCAAACACAGCCGAAATATACTGCTCAAATTAACCGTTAATATCAGAGCCCTTATTTATCAAACCAAACCTTTGGACTTAAGAGTCTGTTAATCTTCCTCTCAAAGTTGAGAATAAAAGCTCAAATTCCTTATGACATCATAATGCTGTTAAATCTAGAAAAACTGCAGAGCTATCAGGGGCGTATCTGCGAGTTTGCAATTACTGCACTGGTCGGACTGGAAGTTAAATTCCCAGTGTAATATTATTTCTCTGAAGTACCTTATCCAGCAGCAGAATTTATCCACTGTTCTAGTTTGCACTAAATGATGCATCTTAAATTCAGCTTTAATGATTAAACCTCATTATTTCCTGTAATTTAATGTATTCATGTAATCATTATTTCTTAGGTGGATTAACATTTTTTTTTCCTAAACTTCATAAATGTAACCCTTCCAAACAGCTCAGACATACACAGACAGGTTATTTTGGTCACTAGGGGGCAGCAGAGAGGATTTGAGAATACACCAGTGACACATGCTCACATTTTGAATTATTTGATATTTTTTGAATGAATCACCTTATGTTGAATAATCCTCCAAGATTTTTCGATCTGATTATTGTAGTAATAACAATTTATTATATTTATGTTTTGGTTGCTATAACAACTTTCAAGAGAAATATTTGACAATAGTTGCTGATGTTGCTTTATTATGCTTATTGGCAACGTTTCAAACTAGTTTTGCCTGATGAAGGTCTAGTATTGAGACATTGCCAATAAATGTTTGTTTGCAGATAAGGCAGTATGCGGGAGTTTACCTTTAAGTTTTTTGAAGGACTCATTGCTCTCCTACACAACTGTCTTATGAATGGGATGTGCAAGAGGTTTTTCCTATTTTGCTTTATAATGCTTAACAGATAGTCTCTAATTTTGTTTTTTTCTGCCATACTGATGTTCAATCCTTATTTTTCATCAATCTCTTTTCTCTGCTGCTGTGGACAAGAAGAGACATGAAGAGAGTAAAACAGATACGGTGCTGCCACTCAGTTCACTGTTGAGTTAAACAAAACCACCAAAGATCTGTGTAAGGATATTAACAAAGGAGCACTGGTAGCTTAGTGATTAGATCGCACGCCCCATGTACAGTACGGAGGCCTCAATTGGGTCAGGCCCAGGTTCAAAATCCAACTCTCTCTCTCTTGCTCACTCCTGATTTTTGACTCTGTTGTCCTGTCTCCAAAATAAAAGCATAAAACCCCTCTAAAAGTTAAGATCAATAAAGCTGTTATAAATGTCTGACTTCTGATCTTGTCTTGATCTATTCTCATGCTATCGTCTGATTTTTTTATCATCAGCTTTTGTTTTATTCACATGAATAATTGAGTCCAGAATTTGTCTGATCTCTGAAAACTGTGAATAAAACATGTTATTTTTAACATAATAATGTAACATGAATACATGTTATTTGAGCTAATTTCACATATATGTGCTACTGCAGTCCCAGTGAATAACTTGTAGGGGTTAGATAACAGAATGACCAAGCGGGCAGACATAGAGTCGAGCAAATCTGTGTCAATTTGATTGGCTGTTTCCAAACCAAATGTCCAAGACGAGTCAATTTAAAGAACTTTTTCTGGTGCCACATTTGTTTCTTTAAAGCAGGAAGTGTTGTGTTCATGTCTGATAAACACGGGCCAGGATCTACAGTAACACTTTCATGTAACCAATCCCCCCCCCCCCCCCCACCCATAGTACATAGGTGCTATATTCAAGTTCAACAGGCCTATAATAACTATAAGAATTTTGGGATTTATTTTAAAGGAAAAAACAACATTACAAGTACAGCTTTAATGTTTTCATCGCAGGATTCTCTCTCTAAAGCAGATTTTGTGTGGCGACAGCTCCAGTGCACTCACCATCAAGCCACTCTAACGAAACAAAAGCACATATACTCTGTATTTTTATAAAGACAATAAAAACCTTTTATCACAATTAAGCCTTTTGTAGAAAATGTACATCAGAAAAATATGTGGGTGCATTCTCATAGTAAATAATGTCTGTTTACATCGCTCTTCTTTCTGGTTTCTCTTTGTGTGTGTTTTTTTTTGTCATATACAGTATAAAGTCAAAGTCTCTGAATATTTACCACTTATATAAAATAGACGACAACAGCAGGGGGAGTAGGGGGGGGGGGGTCAGTCTTTTTGCAGTCTCTAGATGGCAGACGCTTTGTCTCTGTTGATGAAGAGGGTCTCCTGGCAGAAAGGGTAACAAGGACCATGCTGCTGCCGCTGTAGTCTCCGTTAGGGGGTAGACAGGTGTCATGCTCCTGCAAATGCACACAGAAAATAATTCAGTGCATGTATGAGTGTTAAAGAGTATAGCTGTGATCATGATCGTTGCTCCAGGGCTCCCCATTAGTGCACGAACATTGCAGTCGATTGTATCTAAGTCACTCTACAGGCACTGAGCAAGAACTAGAGAGAGTCTATAAGAGCAGAATAAAATACGGGTTTGGTGCGGGAATCCTGGGGCTTTTAAGGAGACGGTGAACAAAGTATTCTGACAGAGCTAGATGAGCAGAGATACAAAGGGGAAAGCGGAAGAGGAGATGTTAAAGCTGCACGAGCAGAGAGGAAATAAAGGGAGGGATGACTCAGAAGAAAAAAGAGGGATACAATGAGGAGGGAGGGAGGAGGGGGGGTTGATGTGAAAATGGTTGCTGATGGTGAGTCAGCAGTAATAAGGCAGTGCTAGAGGAGGAGGGGAGGTGTGAGAGGGAAAGTGATCTGTTTTTACAGCAGGAATCGGACCATGTTAATTATCAGCAGGATCCAAATTGAAACTCCTGCTGTGATTTAATGATCATTTCTCCAGAGCGATGTAATTTACTGAAAGAGCCATGGGGAAGCTATGAGGCTGCTGCTCTACAGACACAGGTAAATCAAGGTAGGAAAACAACACCTGGGTGTCACCAGGGGCATCCCACACAGTATCCAACCTCATCTTCCCTCTCCTGACGCCCCCAACGGGCAGCAAAGGAGTGCAAAATGAAGCAACAGAGAATTAAAAGAAAGGAGACGCACGGTGAAATGGTAACCGAAGAGAACATTAAAAACATGAAGACAGAACAAAGCAATGATCAATCCAAAATATATGAATGGAAGAGAGGAGTTAGACTAAGTACTAGACATTGCTGTCTGAATAAATGCCCACCAGATGGCGCTGTAGTGGCATTAAATGGTCAGATTATAAACATATGAACTTAATCCCTATTTTGTCTGTTTTTTTGTTATAATAACAGAACTAAGATTATTTGAGATTTGCAGAACCCTCCTTTTTGTCTGAGGAAAAGGATCAAGATAAAGACTGTGAATGAACATAATATTTAAATGTATCAATCTATGCACACTGTAAATATGTAAATACTGTTAAAACACTTCCTCGGGTAAATTACCCCATCCATCCGTTATCTATACTGCTTT